>NC_061530.1:9012500-9690000 GCF_022379125.1 Scophthalmus maximus
GTCATAGTCATACTAATGCCAGGCGGGCAGACTGTTACATAAGACGATTTAAGTCCCACAGACACGGACACTAAAGTACAGTATGTCAGCTATCAGGATGAAACTGGAGGCTGCAATAGTTGTTTTATTTATTACTACCTTTGTTGTGTGATCATTTTTGAGGATTTCAGAATATCAGGTCAAACAAACCAAATGTTAATGAATGTTTTGAAACAAGAAATTGACTTACTGGTAAGAAGGAAAATGCACATTCGATGAAGGTGACAAAATACAGAAATGACCTTAAAGCATTTGTCAAAACACCAAATAAGAAAATAATTTCAATGAACTATTTGTGAACAAATGCATATTCCTTTTTTTTTTCTTTTTTTCTTTTTCAATAGCACTCAGAGAGCGCAGACCTCTGCCAAGGATGAGCTGATATGCAGTCTCACCCCAAACTTTCAACTTCCAAATAAATCTAATGCATTTGTGAAGTCTTTCCATTTCTCACTACGGTGAGGACTCCTTCAAAAAGAAAATCTTGCATGGATCCAGATTTGAATCCCTCCCAAAATGTAATCACCTCTTACCATGATAAAATCTTCCATGCATATCCGTCTGTAACTTTTTGAGTAATGGTGCGAACAGACGAACGGACGAACAGACAATCCAGACAGACCACATAACCTCCTTGGCGGAGGTAATAACATGAACGATATGATTTTTGAATTTCAGTGCTGTGTGAAAACAGACATAGAGCATAGTGGAGTCTCTGAGACCACAAGCAAAAGTAACGTGTCCTGATGAAACAGTACGTGTCTGAAAATGTCAAAGAGAACCTCAAATGGAACATTAGATTTAGGGTTATTTACACGTATTAAATATTTGAACAACGTCTCAGTGGTGAACCACAGGCAAATCAACGCATCAGTTCTTTCTTATGGACTCGTCAGCAGGCAGAACACCTTGTCAATATTTAAATTTAAGATTATTGTTGTCACTTCAGATTTTTGGGGCGGAGCAGCAGTCCCCCACCCCCCTACATGCTGTCCCCTGCAGGGACGGTGTCCTGTTTCTCCGACTACCCCTTAGATCTTCTTACTGTCCTCACCCACCTTACAGCCAACAGACTCCTTTAATGGCTTCACCTGACCACCGTCGCTCTCACCGCCCCCACCGCTCACCACGACATTCAGTCCACGCAGCATAAAGGATCCAGCGCAGTGTGAAGGATCATATGTGTGCTCCACACAGGCCCCGGCCAGGTGTCTCTGGGTGTGGTAGGGAAGAAATCTCCACTTTTTTTGTCATGTGGTGGAGAATAGCTGAAATAAATAAAAGGTGCAATTAGGGAATAGAAATAACAAAATACAGTGAGTGAGGCTACACCTTGAATTCATGTAAACCTGCTGAGGTGATAGCGTTAGTTATAAACTTAAGGACAAATGCATAAATGTGCTCCATATATTTACTTTAAATCTCTTTTTTTTTATGAGAAGCTGTGCACCATCATGTTTTTTTCCTGTCGCAGGATGTTGCCAAACAAAAAAAAACAGCTGTTGATGAGAAACCATTCAGGAAATGAAAAAAAAAAAATTTCAGACTCACAATTTGTTCTTTTTATACTCAAATTTTATATATGCAAACATGTTTTTGGCAGATACTTAATTTTTTTAATATATAATATATCTATTTTTTCATATATAAAAATGTACATGTGCGTAACACGGATATCATGTTGACAATGGCAAGAGAACTATGAGGAAAGAAAGGATATGATGTTAAGCTATATAAAAATGAAAAACAACAATAAATAAAGTTAAGGAGTAGAACATATTACATACATTTTGCTGACACTTTTGTCCAAAGCAACTTACAATGATTAAGACAGGTGCAATAGCGGCAGGGGTCCTCATTGGGACGACCTGGAATCAAACCCCGACCTTCTGAACCAAAGTCATCAATGCAGCCAACTGAGCTACACCAGCTGATATCACTGATGAATTATTAGTAAAATAGTAAAAGGTCAATAGAGTTGAGACTAGTACAATAAATAAGAATGATAAACACTTATATTTTTGTTAAACAAAATAGAATAAAATAAATCATAATAATTTAAAAAAGGAACGATAAATAACGAAAACATAAAATTCCAAAGCACTACATAGGTGGGTTTGAATTTGAAACAAATGAAGTCTTAACCCTCTGGAAGGCTGCTCCAGCGACTTGGAGGGCGACTTGCTACAAATGGCATAAACTAATGTTTTAGTGACGCTGCTCACTTCCAAGTACACTTGGCCACAGTGAAGAGTAAAGACTCAGGGTCGGTACAGCAGACGTGCGTGTTGAAGGTCTCCCTGACAGAAAGCACAACTCAGTGGTAAATCATTTGATGTACTTTTTTGTCAGTTTGTAAGTTGTGTGTGTATTCAAATAAAAAAAGTGTATATGCATAATAAGCGCGCTGGTTAGGTTTGTTCTGACCACATTTTCTTCCCGCCAGCAGGTTTAAGATCCACGTTGTTTGGTTTTCATGCGCCCCCCCCCTGCTGGGGGCCCCGGACAGGAAGCAGTGCTGGCAAGCCGTCTGATGAATGGGCCCCTGTCTGGAGCAACTGGGTCTGAGCTGTTATACATGTGAGATCAATAAGGAGGGAAAAACCTTTGCCAGGATCCTATTGTTGAAAAGCGCCTTTATTTAATTCAAATCTTTTTTCACATAGAGTTTCTTTTAGAGGTGTACTTGTGTTGGAGTTTTTTCTTTTGTCATTTACAGTTAACACACACTAAGACAGGTATATAAGCACATAGATGTCTTTTCACAACCTACTCTTGCTTCTTAATTCTCTGTGAGAGCGACAAAACGTGCAGCACATACAGAGAACTGCTTGCCTCTTGTAAGAACTGATTACAATGCGTCGCTGCGGGAGACGAGCTTTGAGGAGAGTCCGCGTGTGACGGATTTACAGGGTGTTTTCACGCTCGAGGAGGCTTCTATAGACATCAGAGGGAAATGTGTTGATCAAAATGAGGAAATAATTAACTGTTGAGAGACAGTGTGTTTGACTCTTGCTGATCTCCACTTTTGTTTTTTTCATGTTATTCATACTTTGCCTGTTACAACGTGTGGTTGACAAATCAAACAAGAGTAAACCGACCTCTGTTCACCCATAATCATCCAAAAAGTTTTATCATTTAGTGTTGAATTGAAGGAGTTGAAGCATTTCTGTTGAGCTTTCTTTATTAAAAACTCCTTGGAGTAATTCACTTATATAATAGAAAAAAAACCACACATGATAAATGTCTTCTGAACTGGTTTATCAACTAAACTAAACTAACATGTGACACATTCGAACTGTAGAAACACTTTTACATTATAGATTCATAGTTATGTGAGTGTTGCCTTTGTGAGATCATTATGAAAACCAAAACAAAAAACGTTTCCTTCAACCTGACCTAAGAAAAATTCTACCACAGCCTCAACGTTTGTCCAGATGTGAGAACTTCGGGACATCAGGCTCCAGTGGCGCAATCGGTCAGCGCGCGGTACTTATAAGACAGTGACCTGCGGAGCGATGCCGAGGTTGTGAGTTCGAGCCTCACCTGGAGCAGTTTTACAACTGGGGGTTGAAAATATATCCATTGAATGAAGCTCATCCAGACCCCGTCACCATAGACACTTGCAAGTACGAGTCGCTTGCTCAACCTAGGCGAACAACGTTGTGAGAGCAAACCAACCGTTTCAATACCTTCGTCACATTATCCAATGAGACTGAAGGACCCAGGCATTTTTTTTTTCTTGCATCAGACTGTCAACACTGTCAGGTGATCAAGGATAGTGAAATGATGTGCTCCAGTGGCGCAATCGGTCAGCGCGCGGTACTTATAAGACAGTGACCTGCGGAGCGATGCCGAGGTTGTGAGTTCGAGCCTCACCTGGAGCAGTTTTACAACTGGGGCTTGAAAATACCCGTCACCATAGTCAACCAACACAACCCCAGTCCCTTGACTCATCTTGAGCAGTGAAGTGACAGGTCATATCACATGATGACTCTAGAATAACTCAAGGTCAATGATAATGCATGAAAGGGCATTTTCTCAAAGTGAAGACAGGCCTGCATGTGTTTTCTCAGAACATTGACTGACCACTTGGTCAGTCTGTCTAATATTGTCATGAGGGGAATTTAGTCAGGTCAAAATTAACTGTTGTGACAAAACACTGTTCTCTGGCTCATCACGATGTGGTCAGTTCAGTTTCCCCCACTGAGAAGACACATCACTGCCACCTATTGAAAAACATGCCACTTTCTGTTCACCTCCATATTTTTTTTACATCGAGTGCTGCAAACCCTGCAGACTGGTATAAAAGACACAATATAATGTCCATGCAAATTTATGCAAATAGATTTTTGTCATTTTTCTGGAATACAAAAAGATTGAAACGGGTGAGTGATGTAAGTGATTTCATAAAAGAACAGCAAAGAACAACAACAACAACAACAAACTTAGAGTTAGAGTATAAAGATGGAAGAAACAATCAAGTTAAAGGCCTGCTGTAGAGACGTTAAGAGCTTTCTTCTTATTTTATATAATTTTTTGCTTGCTGCATGTTGGATATGTGGCAGATATGACCAGTGGGCGACACTCAACCAAAGAGCATGACAGTGCATTTTTTTGTGAAAAACACCACAACATGATTGTCATCCTTAGTCAGCGCTCATCAATTCATTCATAAACCAATAAGAACCCAATCACAGCCCTTTTCAGTGAAAGGGGACACTCATTCAGATGCGGACGGCAGCAACTTTATTAAAAAGCTGCGGCTGCTTCGTGTCAGATCCAAAGCAACAAGATTTTTAATTGAATTAATCTACAACGATTATAAAAATGAGAGTGACATGATGGAGCCCGGACCCACACCCACTGCCCACTGCCCCCCCCCCCCTTGGCCAGCAGCTCATGGAGCTGCAGATAGCAGCGGCTGAAGGACTTTATCTGCCAGAGCATGCACCACACCGTGAAATATCATCTGGATTCAAATGCCCGAGTCGTGCTGTATATAACATAAAATGAACAATTTCCAAGTAGAGGTGTAGAAAGAGAAATTTAAAAAACACAATATAAACTATTTTAATGTCGGCTCACATCCGCCGTTATGTTATCGGCCAACCGATATATCGGTCGGGGCGTAATGAATGTACCACCTACAAACTTTGAATGCTTATTATTTAACAGTATTTAATCTAGAGTCAATATTATTGTCCGAGAATAGAGAAAATACGTTAATTATTACGTTATTATTTAGTGGCCGGGAGGGAATAAAGAGCACTTTGAGCTGATAATACGGTGCCACCCAAAGGGACCCTGGCAGGAGAACAGCCCCACTTCTGAGTCCTGACACGTCAGAGGTCCGGAGTGACGCACGGCCGGCGGCAGATAGCGCAGTGTGCGGGACCCCCACCCTGCGCTGTCTGCTCCGCGATAACAGGCAGGGAGGGGAAACGACGAGGCTGCCGAGTGACACTGTGAGTTTCCACATTTTAGTTTCTCTTCGCACAGACGGAATTATTACTTCACTTACTTTTTCTCACTCAATCGCGTCTGCGTATTTTTTGGGTTATCTGCGTCAATGTGGCGATAAAATGGTTGATTAACGCCTGTTTTTTTTGGGGGGGGGGTTGTTGTTTGCGCCTGTTTGTGAATCTATCCGTGACCAGTCGCGCCCTGGACGTCCGGTTCCTAAGTCGTTGTTGGTCAGTACGTGAAACAAGGCTGCGATGCTCTCAAAGAGCGAGAAGGCGCTGATTGCGGAAATATGGGAAAGGCTGGCTCCTGTGGCCGAAGACATTGGCTCAGACGCACTTCTTCGGTAGGTCCATTCACAAAGTTCCAAATATGCACTTGCTGGACAGTTTAATTTCTCGCGGGGGGCGTGTCTATCATTAAAAAACTGAGGAGATATTAAAGTGTTGAGTGGTCAAATAGGTGAAACTCCTCCTCTCGCTCTCCCCCTTCCCTGTGTGGGCTCATCTGGGAAGATCTAGGCCAGTAACACTCAGTCAGTCAAGTTTTTCAAAAAATGTTTTGATAAAAAGTGGAAAAACTCCTTGTTTCAGTCATGATTTGATCGACAGGCGTTAATCGAAATGTCTGCAACAGTTATTGAAAAGTTATTCATATTTGTATGTTCAAAAGATGACTACGGAGCATTGGTTAAATGATTTACTATAGCCATCAGTCATCAGTCATTATTATCAGCACATAAATCCTATATGTGGAAAGTGACATCACAGAGAGAGTGCAAATAAATAAAAGTGTAAAAGTGCAATAATGTGGATATGTGAGTAGGGCAGCAACTAACGAATATTATCATTAGCGATTAATCTGTCGATTATTTTCTCGATTAATCGATTTAGTCGTTTGGTCCGTAAAATGTCATAAAATGGTGAAAAATGTCAATCTCCCGAAACCACAAGACGATGTTTTGTTTTGTCCACATACCAAAGATATTTAGTTTACTGTCACAGAGGAGCAAAGAAACCAGAAAATATTCACATTTGAGAAGCTGAAATCATAGGATTTGACTTGTTTTTTCATAAAAACTACTTGAACCGATTAATCAATTATCAAAATAGTTGGCGATTAATTTAGTAGTCGATTAATCAATTAACTGTTGCAGCTCTATATATGAGTAAACAATTCATAACCGCAAATGGTGCTTTCTAGGTACTACCAGATTCTACAAAATGTGTCCTGGCACATTATGATGATGATGATGATGATGATGATAATGATGATGCAAAATGTGTGGCTAAAGTCAGTCTGCATGAATCATACACGTCTCCACAAAGGTGGACAACAGCGACAGAAGTCCCGATCCGTTCACATAAATGTCCCCGTTTCCCCCTCCCACCACTAGGATGTTTGCCTCCTACCCAGGCACCAAGACGTACTTCGCCCACCTGGACATCAGTGCCCGCTCCGCTCACCTGCTCTCCCACGGGAAGAAGATTGTCCTGGCCATAGCAGAGGGAGCCAAAGACATCAGCCAGCTGACCGTCACCCTGGCTCCTCTGCAAACAATGCACGCCTACCAGCTCCGGATAGACCCGACGAACTTCAAGGTGCAGGTCCAGGAAACAGAGAAGCAATTCTACACTGATTGAGGAAATGGTTACTTATTGAAATGCCCCTAGGTTTTTATTGAAGTATTTCAATGACTTTTTCTCTTATGTAAACTCTGTTAGCAGTTCAAATCAAACCAAACATCACTGACTTGAGCAGTCAAACTAATGTTTAGAGATTTTAAAAAACCACGTGTCAACCAAAGTCCTCCCCGAAAGATAAGTGTTTATGTGACATAAATTTGCTGTACTGAACATCCAGATTTTGGCAAGTAAATTTGCATTATATCGCAGAAAACAAATGCAGCAGAAAATGCATATAATCGCTTTCGGTATGTTGTAAAAGATATTCTCATATATTTTCTGTATTTTTGGGAAATATTAACTTCAGAAAATAGAAAAGGAATACGTAATACATTTATTCTTCAAAAAGAATTGCAGTACTAACATATATGGTAAAATGTATCATGTAATAATTAATTCCATAAGGACAACTGGAGCAAAAGTATATTGTTCTCATTGCTCACCAGAGAGACTGCATCAGGGATTTATGTATGCAATATTTGGTCCTTTGAAAACACAATCCAATACTTATATGTACTGGACTTATAGTCGTAAGAGCATTTTGGACAGTCTGTCTGTCTGTCATGTCTGATGTGCGTCGATATGTGTGTGTCCAAAGATCCCATTTTTGCAAACAGCAAATCTAGAATTCGGCCTGTTTGAAAATGACAAGTAAGCTTTTAATCAGGCACAGGCCAGATGTTCACTTTGTATATATATTAATATATTAATTCACGTTTTCTTCTGTGGCACCAAAATACTGTCGGATATCAGAGGACGTGCCACTGACATGCTTTTACTGTAAAAAAAAATTCAGCTACAGGAAGAGTCCTTTTGTTGTTGCCTGAGTGAAACTACAGAGGCCTATTTAACAGGTTAACAAAACTGACAGCAGCGCCCACTGTGTGTGAACTCTTCCTCTCTGAAGAGTGAACAGTTGGCTGCCCAGCCTGTTCAGATGACACGCGCCAGGACGTCTCCTTCAGTCCCAAAACAATCGGTTGAATTAAATTGAGGAGGCATAAGTGACGTAGCCCACGCCGTTTGTTCACCCCTCAGCAATTTCCTGGTCAGTAACAAGCCTTTCCTCTTCTTCCTCCTCCTCCTCCTGCAGCTTTTCTCCCACTGTATGCTCGTCACCCTGGCCTGCCACATGGGCAGGGACTTCACGCCGGTTGCACACTCCGCGATGGACAAGTTCCTGTCGGCCTTCGCGGCCGTGCTCGCCGAGAAGTACAGATGAGATTCTGCCAAGTGTTTCGGGGAAAACACCACGAGCCACTTATGATGTGACACGATGGGAAATATTGATGTATGTGTACTTGATTTTTGCAGGAATCCTCAAAGAAAACCCCGACAATGATTTTTTTTTTCATAATAAACATGTGCAATTGATCTGCTCGATTTCATGTTGTGTTCCAATATAAGGACTTAATAAGGACCTCATTATGCATGGAAATTACTCTCTTGCGCGCCACTGACTCTTATTTGAAGACTGTCTTTATATGTAGTTCGTGGCCATGTCTCATGTGCTTATGTTTTGGTTTTTTTGAGTACATTTCTTCCTAGATCCAAGGAAGAAATATTGAACGTGTGAAGGACTCACATCACTGTCTTCAGTGGTACGAGCTCTTGGGGGGCCCCTGGAGGTTGAGTCCATCCGCCGCTCCTTCCTTTCACTTCAGCAAGACTCTGTTGGACAATAGAGGAAATTATTAGCAAAGGATCCCAGGACGCGTAATGGTTAAAATCCTAAAATACCTAACTCCCTCACTTCTCCATTACAGTAACAAGTTGAAGGGCTCACAATTGAATGTGACTGTGGTGAGCAGCGATCCGCCGATGACTCTGAAACAAGGCAGCATTATTCTGAAACACCTTTGTATTAAATGGCAGCCCACACCAACAGACATAAACATATACACCAGTGAGTACCAGTGTGGAGGTGAGTGAGCCCCCACTGGGAGGCAATGAAGAGTCGTATTGTCTGTGGGACAAAAGACTCCCTGTCTGTCAGTGGAATTTTTTCATTTAACCTCCAGCTTCAGATTTGTATTTTCAAGGGGCAGTTCTGAGCAAACTCCCAGTTCCCGCTCAGCAGCGTCCGGAGATGAAATAAGCTTGAAAGTTCTTCTGGAGCTGTCTATGGTGCTGAAATAAACTTGGTAATAAATACTGAGCATGTTTCTGGCGCCGACATAGTGCAAACTGTGATGCCCTCGGGAAAAGTAGCACACCCACAGGACAACTGTGGCGTCTTATTCTTATCTCCTCGTATTTCCATTTCTATAGACCACTGGCATTCATAAGAGTAACGGCTCTGTCACGAGAAGATTATAGGAACAACAGAGGTCAGCGAAACAAACACACTCAGTAATCAAACAAGCTGTGGGTCAAATTCATTAAGAGGTCAAACGTGCGGTCGTCCACTTTCACAAGATGTCATGACGGGGCCACCTGCTGGGTTCGACGGGAAGTTGCACACATTCTCTTTTTCAGTTGTCCTTAAGTGGCTTTTGAGCGTCACCCTTCACACCGACGCATCGGGAGGGCTGGAGCTCTTATCTGATCGGTTTCCAACTGCGGCCTTAAAGAAAGTCGAAATATGTGACTCGAACGACTGTGAGGTCTGTAAAGTTTCATGAAAAAAAAACATTAGCCGTATGCCACTCATGGGACATTATATAACGTATCACGAACCCAATTTATTGACATCGTTTTGATAATATTGACATTTTTATCGTGGTGATTTCTCTTTGGGGGAGGAGGTTGTAATTGTTCCTGCACGCCCCACCTCAAGTGCACGGTGGCTGTGCGTAATTGCGCGAAAAAAAAGAAAGAAAAAAAAGAAGAGAGAACAAGGGAACTTTGATTTTGACTGCTTTTATTTCTTTATGCAGGAGACACGCGTGACACGTGTGAACATGCGTTCGAGGTCTCCCCCACCCCCCCGGTGTCCGGGTGCGGAGGGCCGCAGGGCTCAGTGGTACTGCCGGCCCAGAGCGGACACCACCACGGCCAGGAACTTCTGCCAGGTGGCCTGCTTCTCCGGGGTGAAGGCGGATCCCATTTTGGCGGCGATGACAATGGTCAGGCAGTCAGCCAGCAGCTGTACAAAGGAGGGACAACATTACATGCCTTTATATTTTATGCAGTTATTATATTCGTTTATGTGCATTCGTAGTAATACGTTTTTTTTGCACCTACAGCACTTCAAATGTAAAATCTGCGCACTGGATTTGGCGTGTTTGCAGTATTGTACATGTATTATTTCATACCTGTGGTGACAAATGCTTGACATTTTTTTTGTTCTGTCAGTGTAATGTGACACAGTGACGTGGAAGACGTGTGCAGTAAGGACGAAAGCGTGTTGTTGGTTCGGTGAGACGTTACCCTGAAGTTGTCGGGGTCGACGTGCAGCGTGTCGGAGTGCAGGATGCTCAGCTCGGCGTAGGTGGCCTTGATGTTGTCCATGTTCTTCACGGCGCGGTCCAGGCCGTGCAGCACCTTGATTCCGTGGTCTGCGATTTTCTTGTTGTTCTTGATGGCCTCGGAGTTGTAGAGGTTGCCGAAGGAACTGAAATACCTCAGAGTCCAGGGGTAGACGATCAGGCACCTGCATGGGGAGGGGGAGGAGAGAGAGGGGGGGGGGGGGGCACACGGTGGAGTTGGCAGCAAGTCGGCAGGGGGTGGCCATCACCACAGGACTGTGAAAGCATTCAGTTCTATAGCTTTTTCCTTTTAATTTCATTTCTCGTGCGTTCAAAGAGCAAACGTTCTCCGTACCTGCACAGAGCTTTGGGCCCGATGTCATCGTAGTCCAGGTTACCGAAAATGCTGGTGATGACGCTGCGCTCCTGATCGGTCCACTCAACCATGGCGGCTCTTGGTCGTGTTAATCTTTTGTTCGGGCTTCAAGCGAGAACCAAAAATGCTGAATAGTGTGTCAGTTGGACCTCTAGGTGTATTTAAACGTGCGGGGCTGCCCCCGCCCTGGAGCAGAGGGGAGCCGTGATAGGCTGGAGATGGGCCGTCCCAGATAACCCGCGGACTCCTCCAGGAGGTTCTGGATCGCTTCCTGGAAATGATACAGGTTCGTTAGTGTTGTATAGAGATGCCAAAGATCCACTTTAGCAATTGTGTGTCGATGTCCAGTACATTTACTCTTATTTCTTTTTGTTGCACGTTTGCACGTCTATTGGGGGGAAAAGACTATATTTTGTGCAATTTCTGCGTGATGGAAAAACAATGAACAATGAAACAACTTTAAATCAGGGCAAAGCTGCACATTAAAGTCATTGAATATTAGCTTAATTTTTTTTTCAGAGAGAGGCTGGAATCGTGAACGTTTTCCCCATTCGACACCTTCAGTTCATTTGACCTTAATTGACCTGCAGGACAAACCACCCCACTGAGCAAATGGTAAATGAACTGACACACACACAACAGATATTATGTGTAGAAAAAAAACAACTAAGTGAGAGCAGCTTGAGAAATTTGTTCCAATGTATAGTGAAATTATTTCCCAAATATTGGTAAAGTTAATATGATTGACTGGTTTCCATCATGTCATATCAGTAAAAGAACTGGCTGCATCAGGAAATACAATTTCTTTCTCTCTTTCATACTTTTTTTTTTGAAAACCAACATAGTGAGGACATTATTTTTTGGGGTGGTTTAAATTAGATGTCAGTGAATCCACTCCAACTTGTGCGCTTGCCAGGCGGTCTCGTGATGTTTCATGCCATGACTGTTATCTATCAAACCACTCTGGCGTTATCTGCTGCGCAGCGCCGCCGCCGCCCTCGCGCCCGGTGCCACATCCAAATTTGTTTTGATTAAGAAAAAAATAAATACTTGAGCTCGATGATAAAGAGGATGACCGCTTAATCCTCCACAATGAGAGGGAATACATTAATGACCGGAGGCAAAAACGGTTCTAATTTCTAAAATAAATAAATAAAGTAAAATCACTTATACATCTTACATCTTGCTTCAACGTGATGTGGTTTTATTTTATTTTTTTTCCAGGAAATGATTAATGGTGTGCATGTAGCCTGCTGCAGGAAGTTGAAAAGGAAAATGTTTGTTTTTTTAAGTTACTGTTTATCTTCTGGTCGAATTGCAGACTATGCATTGATTCGTCTGATTTCGTGTAACCTTAAATGACCCATATCATGTTTCTGTCTTCTTCAATAAAATGTTTTGGGGATTTTCTTTTTTCTTTTTCTTTTTTAATTGTGAGAATTTAACAAATCGACCCCAAAAGCACTTATATGTGAATAACGTAAGAATATTCTCACTCATGTTTATCTTCTTGAACTTATGTGTTGCCAGAGTTTCTGTTGATATCTAGTCTGAAGAACATCCACAGGCCTTCAGGTCACCTAAGTCAGTTTTCAGATTCCAAATAATTTCCTTCTGCAATGGTTTTGCTTGTTTCGGGTCAGCACAGTGAAATCAACTTTTATAGTGGCTGGACTTGTGTAATCAAATGGGGGGGGGGGGGGGGGGGGGGGGTCCTCATGTGCATGTGTGAGCTTCCATTTAGTTCCTATTTTTTAATATCTGTTCTATATAGAAAAGATATTCATATATATATATATATATATATATATGACCACGTACTGGAGCGTAAACTCACCATCCCCCTAAGTTTCTGCACCTGACATCTCCGCACGAGACTCCTGTGACCTGAGCTGACCTCCGCTGACCATGCACCATACAAGAGGAAACTCTGCCTCACCTCAGACTTCTCTCCGTTACGCCAAACACGTAAACACCATCATATTTGTTTTGCCAACTGTCACCCACGATGGGCCAGCTGATACCAGCCCGAGGGCTGGCATGTGGCCACTGCAGTTTCTATCAGGCGCGGAGGAAAGGGTCCGACCTGCGTCAGCGGACGCGACAATTGGCATCGGTTCCCGTGGGTGTGACTGCGGAGCCGAGTGAATTTAAGTAGATCTCCAGGCTGTTCCATCCATCACCATAAACCAACATGAGTCTGAACGAGAGTGACAAGGCCGTCGTCAGGGCCACATGGAGCAAAATCTCCAAGGCAGCGGACGTCATTGGGGCTGATGCCCTGGGCAGGTAGGTGCCACGCAGGTTCACTCGCACTTCAAATCTGAAACAGAGTTTTTGTGACATGTTTTAACTTAACATGTTTAAAAAGCGTACATTCTGTTTGATGGACGGCTTCGCATCACTCACAACAACAACCCTGTGGTCTACTGATGTATCTGTGTGTTATTATGCGACTCGCTTTTTATTGCTTCAATTGCGTAACCAAATTTGATATACTTAGAAAATTACACCTTGTGCTCCAGGTGAGTCTGTAACTCACAACCTCGCCATGTCTGCGCAGATCACTGTCTATAAGTATCGCGCGCTAACCGATTGCGCCACTGGAGCCTGACGCTGGAAGAATCCCTTCAGAACAGATACTTGGGACCAGAGAGTTCTATGGCGTTGGATTGTTTACAGCTGCCCAGCATGACACTGCACTCCACTGTCTCTCCGTCTCCGCAGGATGCTCTGCATCTATCCGCAAACCAAGACCTACTTCACCCACTGGCCAGACGTAAAACCCGGCTCAGCTCATGTGAAGGAGCACGGAAGGAAGGTAATGACCGGAGTTGCTATGGGCGTGGCCAAGATCGACGACCTGAGCGCTGGCCTGCTGGAGCTCAGCGAGCGGCACGCCTTCCAGTTGAGAGTCGACCCGGCCAACTTCAAGGTGAGCGAGGGGGGGACTGACATCATATCCACCACGATACGACGTGTGTGCTCAAATTGTGCTCTGTGTTACGCAACAGTCAGAGACACAACTGATGCGTAAAAGTACGCACTCGATTTACGCACAAATTACGCGCTTGCCGAAGAAAGAAGCCAAAATTACAAGCCATTGAGTTCTGCCAAACAACAGAAATAAATCTGATAACAGAATTAAACATATTTTTTTGGAAGACATATTTTCACTTTTGAGATTTTACCTGGGTCCGATTTTGGAATTAAGTGTATGAGATTGCAGAGAAGGCATGCATGGAGCAGGTGACCCACTTTTTCTTTTCCCATTGAAATCAACTGACCTGTTGTGCTATTCGATGGTTTCCCTCTGCCCACAGCTCCTGTCCCACTGCATTCTGGTGGTGATGGCCATCATGTACCCCAAGGACTTCACCCCTGAAGTCCACGTCGCCATGGACAAATTCCTGATCAGCCTGTCCCTGGCTATCTCCGAGAAGTACCGCTAATCTGCCCCCTCTGTATGCGCGGTGTGCCGCACACGCCCATGCAAAACCCATGGTGAACAAAGTGACAGAATAAACTGCATGCCGCCCAAAACTCATGCTACTGTGTGTTTTATGTCTCCTGATATGTTTTATCACTTCACCCACCTACACGTAAGCGCACAAAGTCCACAGTTTGTTTTTGTTTTTTTAAGTCGCTCTTTGGACAGAGGCTCAAGGGAAGATACTGTTTTTATTTTTATTTTTATTTTTTATTTCACACAGAATAATTATCACGGTGGTCAAATACAGTTTGAAATGGAAAAAAAGAAAACTACAAATTCACCAGATGATATTTTGACCAACAAAAAAAAAAGACAGTGGTGAGACAGACATTGTTTACAGGTTTATGGTCGCCAGGGTAATAAACAGAAACTGTTAGGATTTCAAAACGACCCGTAACTTCTCATCACCGAGAATGAGCCTGCGCAAGGAAAAAAAAGAGAGATATTGTTAGCCCCTTGTTATCTCTCATGACCTTTCATCCGTCCTATCGCAAAGTCCAGCCTCTCTTACCTGAGCAGAGCAGCGGCCACCAGGCCTCCTCCTATGGGCCCCACCCAGTAGACCCAGTGGTAGGTCCAGTAGTTGGTCATCACGGCGGGGCCGAAAGCCCTGGCAGGGTTCAGACACGTCCCTGATACGTCCCCCCTGCACCAACAACCACAAACACAGTTTCATCATTCACACCATTTCAAATTCCTGTTTGCTGAAATCTATGTCTGTGGCATCATGAAGGAGATCAAGTTAAAATGTCATAGTAATAATGTTGGTATTTAAAAGTAGTTTTATCTTCAGTACAGTCAGACTGAGGCAAATTTAATGGTTATACATTTGACACAATTCTGCCCATAGGAATAAATAAAAAAAGTTAATTTAAAATCTTTATTATCGTAGAGTAAAATATAAGAAACAACTATAGCATTAATTCAAATTTCGTGCATTAACAGGAATTTGAAATCTATTTAGCGCATTTTTTGTTAGTGTATTTTAATAGTGGGTTGATTAAAAAAAAAATAAACATCTTTATAAAAGTCCTCTATGCTTTTGGCTGCTCTGCTAAATGTTAATAACTAAATACATTTTTAAATGACCAGTTTTGATCTGAGATCATTTCTGATGTGGTTTCTTTTTCTTTTTTTTAATTTTGGAAAAAAATAATTCTGAAATAAATGTCAGTTAGTGTTAGTTGACTGCTGATAAACAACATCTTGGCTGAAATGGTCTTGACGTAGTACCTTTTTTTTTTAAGTGCAAATGATCATCACACTTTTATCTCACCCTGCCAGGATGTTGATGATGACAGTGCAGCCGACCAGGAATGGAGCCAGTGGGGTTTTTGTCTTGCCGTTGACTGCCACCAGCAGCACCACCATGGTGACCAGGCAGGTCATAGCCACCTCCCCAAAGATGGCCCCTGACAGCTGGCTCTCGGACTTGAGGATATCAAATGCAGCTCCTGTGGCATTGTGGTAGCGTTCTGCAGGGGTCATCATCTATAAGATACGGTTGATGATGACCATTTTTGTTGTCTTCAGGAATGTGATAATGAATTGTACTTCTGAATTCATTTAGAATGATATTTAAAGTGTGTGTGAAAGAGCCCAAACATGCGGCCTCTCAGGAAAATTGTGCTCTATGATTTTTTATATTCTGGCTGATTTTCAGGTGACCTTTGACATTGCGGCACCAAGCACTCCTCCAATCAGCTGGCAGACGAGGTATGGTCCCACCATCATCAGCTCCATGCCTCCACACAGGTAGATGGCAATAGTGAAGGGAGGGTTGAAATGGGAGCCGCTGGACGGAGGGATAGAGGCAACAAAGAAAAAGGTTGAGAGCAAAATTGCAGGCTGCTTCTAAGAAGATGAGATCAAGCAAACTGCAAGAGACCCACTCTGCTCAAAACATAGGAATCTGCTAAACACACAGCAGAGGACAACACTACAGAAACTGCAAATACAATAGCGTTTAGATTTTTATTTTATTCTCTACATTAAGCAAAGGCCTTTACCTGATGTTATCCATGACCGCCACCAACACTGCCACAGCCAGTCCGTGCACCAGAGCCGGCTGCAGCCGACCAGCTGCCGGCACGTTCTCGATGACGGACACACAGCCGATGAAAACAAAGAACATGGTCCCCACTATCTCGGCCAGGCATGGCTGGAACAGTTTCTCATATTTGTTGGGTGGACTGGGCGCAGGCGACTTCTTGCCCTTCTCCATGAGCGTGCAGTCGGTGTCTTCCATTTCCATTTTCTCTACTCCCATTTTTGCTCTTCTGTGGGCGATTCCTGTTGGACTCTGACTTCTGTTCCAGGGTGTAGTGCACAAATTATTATCTAGCTCAGAGATGTTGCCGCTAGCCTGCCTGCGTATCCTCCAGCACCTAGACCTGACCAAGTCTGCAGACCAAGTAGAGGGCACTGCGAGGTGTCGTAGTTATTTATACCTGCCACCTGCAGCTGATACGCCGTGGGCTGAAATTGCATCAAAGGTCATAAAAAAAAAAAGTTCTTTGACTCAGTGTCAGAAGAGTTGAGGTCAGGGCCGGTGTGAAGGAGTCCTCAAAGGGACCTTCCGTATAAGGGGCCAATAGGTTCACGAGACGATATGAGCTGGTCGAGGCAGGACATCTATTCATCATCATCGTCGTTTCTTGTAGACACATACCAGGAGTAAGCGGCAGAGGCTTACATAGATAAGATAGACCTTGACCGCACAAACTTTACACAACTCTACACTCTGCAAAACACTACAACCACCGCAGCACTACACAAACCTATGTTAGATTATATCATGTTGTGGTTTTTTTAATTTTATTCTCAAGTAACTACATCTCCCAGTATCATACTGAAGTGTAAGTTTGAAATAGTGGTATTTTATTTGCATATTTCAATTTCACTCTATACTTGTCCTGGTCTATTCAGAAGGGGATTTTTTTTTTTTTTAATGCCTCATTTCTTGACTGTTACTGCATCTAGAAATGTGAAAGGTTGATTTCGTCTCTGCACGTCTCACGTTCCAAAGGAGTAAATTTAACAAATATAGTACTTTTCCCTACCTCATTATCTCACAATCCCATTAAATATTTTTTGCACGGACAGATCTTTTCTTTTCTTTCTTTTTCTACACAGAAATGTCATGAAATTTATGAAACTGAGAAATTTTGTTGCATTAACTGCCCAACAATATGTAGCTGCAGTGATTTCCATCAACCAACTGCAACAGCAAAAGCCACCTGACATATATAATTGCATTGGTGATAATAATTCTATTAATATACAGCACAGTATGTTTTTGTTTTTTTACTGATATCCACCTTAGTGCAGGACTTATGCTTGTACACTTTAAATGTGTAGAATTTTAGTTTTTTTTCTTAAAGGATCTGACTACTTATTCCACCAGTGACACCAAATAAGGGATGTATCAGCCTGAGGGCATTTCGTTTATGATTCTAATCTACTGTAGCTTTATTGTATAGGGCAGTGCCCTGTCCTTGTAGCACCTTGTAAAGTTATTAAATCATGGTTTTCCATTCAAGACTTTGACCCAAACAAAGTGTGATTCGAAATTGTAAGTATGGACGTTATGATTGTCCCCCTAGCCTTTCAACCAGCAACCAAGTCCAGCTGAGGAGGACTTATCAGACACCATATCATATCATCAAACACTTTATTGAATCTTCAAATACAAGCATGCCGTTGAGTGAGAGCTGGCAGTGGGAGCTGATCCAAGTTTAAATACTATTGAAGTCTATTTGTACACGTTTTCCTGACAAATTTCAATATTACAGTCGTTTAGTTGGAGAAATGTGTGGATGTCAAAATGAAAAAAGTGTCGTTGAGTCACCTCGGGAATGTCCTTGTCCTCTCTTTTGGACATTCACTTGAGCAAAACCCGAGTCTTCCGGTCACCGAACATCAACCTGCAGAAAAAGTGAGAGTCAATTACTGAGCACTGAGCATGATTCAATATGGATGATGAAATGGGCCAACACAGAACACAGGCTCAAGGAACTGAAGGATACATTTAGCATTTGTAGAGTATCTATGGAAACTACCATGGAAATACTGTTTGATTTCAACTGAACAGTTATTAAACCTCACCAGTGGAGTTTTCCTCTAGTAAAGAATGAAATGTGTGTATCCTTGTCTAACGCTTTCTGCACAAAACATTTGCAAATCCAACTTTTTAGATGCTGCATCCTGTTAACATCCATTATTTGCTGCTCGACAGCAGCCTGCTCCCTCACTGCATATGTCGAAACATTGTCGGGGTTTTCTTTGAGGATTCCTGCAGCCAACTGTCAAAATCTGTGGAGCACCGTGCAACCAGTTGCAGGATGGGAACTCGTGTGCATTGTGAAAACAAAACTGGGACCCTCTCGTGAAAACATTGCTTCATACCAGCAATGCTAGTGGTGAAAATCTCTATGTTAAGTTTCAACAACAGCTCTTTGTGTGCATAACCAACTTGAGGTTATATTGCATAAAAATAAAATGCACTAGAAAGCCTGTTAAACATTAACAGAGGCAAATGATTCTGTGGACAATAGAAAAAGAAAAAAAGAATATCATATATGACTCTTCACCTCCCAGTATGTTCTGAACTATAGCTACAGTACCTCAAGTCAAGTTTATTTATATAGCAAGTTTAAAACACCACAGTCGACCAAAGTGATGAACAGGCTTTAAACGCGAAAATAATATAAAGAGTATAAAATATATATACATTTAAAAAAGAAAATAAATAGAAATTACAAAAATCAGTAAAACGTTGGACATCATAGATATTTAAGAATTAAGTCAGCGAGGGAAGAAGTGGGTCTTCAGCAACGACTAAAACGTTTCGCGGGTCTGAGCGGTTCTGATGTGAATGATACCTGATGAAGCTGACAGTGAGCAGCGCGCCGCAGGTGGGTCCAACCCAGTAGATCCAGTGATGGACCCAATGGTTGGCAGCCACTGCAGGGCCAAAGGCCCGGACAGGGTTCATACAGGCTCCGGACAGCGCAGCTCTGAAACGACAGCCGGCACACGGCAACACACTGAAAATCGGCTCAACTGTGTACCTCTGAATTTTTGAGGAACGGAGAAACACACACATCTAACAGTTAGAGAGTTAGAGACGCTCATATTCGGAGCTCGACGCGTACTGGTCAATAAAAATCAGGATATCTCAACCTCTGCAGCCTGACCTTTCACCTTTCTTTCTTAAATCCGTCTCTCATGATTCCCACGAGTGTAAAACTCACATACATGTGTTGTGCAATGTTATGGCAATGCATCACAAAATCTCAAATGTTGCTCACATTCTGCTTAGATCTCATTTTAATCTGATTATTATAAATAAAACAACAGTAAACTACCAGCAATAGTTAATCATTACTGCAGGTCACCCGATTTGAGTAAAGAAAAGAAAAGGTATACGTTGTGACAATGAGCTCCACCTGCCTACACATTAATGTTTCACAAATCTGATGAATAATCTATGTTTATATTGCACTCAGCGCAACACTAGATCAAGTGGAAACACAATCGAGCTTTGCTGTTGTGTGAAGGTTAGATATAAACAGACAAGACAGATATTAAACATTAAACTGACCCCCAGTCAGTCTTGCGAAGGTAATAACAGTAAATAAAAGCAATAATTAACCTCCATCCATCTGGTAACTGATAATAAAGACGGGTTGGTGTCAGGACGGCAGCTGTCACAGAGAGGACAGTGTAGTTATTCCACTGGTGTAGTCTGGGAATTTTGGTAGTTGAACTGGGGTAGTTCAAAAAGAATAAATTATGTTTTTGGTCATTCTCTATAATGTTGCACAGAGCAGTTTGGCCTTTATGTCTTTATTTCTACAGATCCTTCACGACCCTTTTCTGGAAAAGTCTAAGCACATTTGATAAAATCACAGGGAATAAGGAAAAATCTATTGTGTGAAAGTTGTTTTCACTCAGAGGAATTTCCTCTTAAGAAAATAAAATTTAAACGGCTGACTAAATGAGTCAAATGTAAAAAATGAAATGAAATACATTTTTTGCTCTTATGACCTTGGCGTTTATAATATCCTGGTTACTGTCCCATGGGTGTAAACGGAATTAATTGGCGACGCTGTGAATTGCCCCTTTTGGACCTTGGCACACGTCAGCACCTGCTGCGGCTCTCACCCTGCTAGAATGTTGGCCGTCACAGTGAGGCCGATGCAGAACGGAGCCGACGGTGAGCGGGTTTGGCCGTTGACGGCACCCATGCACACCACCGTGGTGAGGATCAGGCTCATCAGCACCTCTGCCAGCATGGCTTTAACCAGGTCGCTGCTGCTGGGTTGGAGGGCTCCTCCGAGGGCGGCGTCGTACAAGTTGGAGGGGTACATTGCCTGAAAGAGCAGCAAACAAACAGTACATATATATGTCTGTGCATACTTTATAATATGTATAAATATAATTATTTGTATTACATATTTCTATTCTTGGTTTATATAATTTAATATTCATTTTATTTTTATTTTATAATTTCAGGACTGTGTATATTCTATATTCTCGGTTGAAGCAACTGCAATGAAAACGTAGATTAAACATTTCTGATTCAGATTCTGATACTGAACATTAACCCTCCAGTTTATGATGAACTGAACTGGAGTCAGTATCATCCAACCATTTTATTTGGAATATCTTGACTTACTTAGTTGCAATTGTGGAGATACCAAGTCAAAATTTGGACTTTTCATCTCACATTAGAACTTAAACTCCCAGAAAACAACATTCTGACGATATAGATTACCAAGAGTTGTATCGTATGCATTTTTCCTGGCAGGAATGGGCTTCCATATTTTTTTTTCATACCTTGGCCAAACCAGCACCAATCATCCCTCCGATCATCTGAGTCACAATGTAGGGCGCCAGCAGGAGGAACTTCATCCCTCCACACAGGCAGACGCTCAGAGACACCACAGGGTTGAAGTGGCCCCCACTGCGATAAACACAGTGAACTTTGATACGCGTCTCCAAGATGATAATAGCAACAACTTTGCCTCTTACATGGCACGAATGGAATTCATGAATGATTATTCGGTTATATGTTTGTTGTATCAAATTAAACAAGTCTGTGAAAGCAAGACTTATACCTAAGTCCATCAAATGCATGTTGTCTTTAGCTCTACACGATTTTGGGAGGAAATTAAGAGCAAATTACTTTCTTTTTCACATCATGAGGACAAGAAATCATCAATTAGACATTGAACATCAGACATCAACTGTGAATGAAAGTTACAGGGTCTCTACCTTATTTGCCCAAACACCACGATGAGCACTCCCAGCGTCAGTCCGTGCGCCACCGCCGGCTGGAGGACGCCGGCTGTCCCCATGTTCCCTATGACGGACGCGCAGCCGACGAGCACAAAGAGGCAGCTCCCCATCAGCTCGGCCAGGCAGGGCTGCACATACTCCTCGTATATGCGTCTCCTCTCGCTTGTGCTGCTCGTGGCTCTCTCCTCCTCTCCCGCCTCGTCTATCGTGAGGACCTCAGTCTTGGTTTTGGCCCCAGACATAGTTGGCTCAGTTAAACAAACTCTTTATGCCTGGATCACTTGCTCCACTGATGGACCGTCAGCCTGCACTGGGAGGTCTGATTGACGGATAGTTATATGTGTATGAGCGTTCCAAGGGAAGATGCATAAAGGATATACGCACATCCATATTTTGTTTCCCCACCTTCCTGCAATTGTTTATACTCCCAAGACTATTGGCACTCAATCAAGAGCTCATAAAATTATTAGCACTGCGTTGAGTGTCATCCTTATCGCATAAGGTGCGATAAGGATGATGAGTGTCTTTTCACTCAACAGCGTTTGTTTTATTTGGCTGATGCCACGTGTTTTCTGTCAGTAAAATAATATATATGAATACGTTTGAAAGGTATGTCAACTTTTCTTTACGGGAAAGTTGTGAGGCAGGAAGCTCAATAGAAGAGAAACTTTGCTGTTGGTTCATCATTATGAGCAAATTCTTTCACATACAAGTCTGTTGTTGTTAATATAAAGATATTGATCTAAATACTAAGATCATACATGAATTGCTCATCAATGTGAAACTCGCTCACTAGCAGATGGCCAATTGTCAGATATTCAGTGACTTAACAAGATTTTCTAGCACGGAATGAGTGATAACTGACATTTTGATATGAAGAGCATAACAAAGCACATAAGTGAACAGATATTACACAAAAAAAATTTACTCAACTGCACTGAACAGCATTCATCAGATGTACTCGATTACAAACTGACTATCACGTCGTCGATGTGGATTGAAAACTTGGGACAAGAATAGAAAACATGCGACAGGCAGATGTAACCGGTGGATGTAACCGGTGGGCGCACGTCATTCATTCCTCGCACTCTGCTTATTGCACGCATGCGTGTTTGTACAGTACTATTGAACAATAAATAAAATGGAAAATGGCACATACAATCCAGACAAGGACAAAATACATGACATTTGAAATTCTCCAGGCTTCCTACATTCTTTAATATCCAACACGGGAGAGCAGATTTAGAAATGTGCCTGTAGAAATGAATAAGCCCCACATGTCCCCAACACTACTCTTGGTAATTCAATGCCACTGTAGTGACACTTCTTCACAGCCTCATCACCTCTCACCCTCGACAAAGACCTGGTTACACGCGATGCTCGTCCACATCACATTCTGCTGATGCCGGGAGTTTTCAAACCAGCTCCCAGACGACTGAGAATATGGGTTTCCTCTTTCCCAGTGTCTCCTTTACGCATCTTCTCCCGTTGTTGCTTTTGGCAAAACACGCACGTGTTCAAACAATGGAGTGGTTTCGACCTCAGAAGGCCAACTGCGACAGACCTGAGGAAACAGAACATGACCTGGTTCTTGTAAATGACCACGCCAGACACTCAAACCGGGCAGGCGGGTGGGACTATGAAAATTATTAACACATATGAGTAACAAAAAGTAAACGGCGACGCCACAGTGGCGGCTGACATGATCCTGGAAGTGAGTGGTCTCACAGATTAGATTTACTACAGCCCCTTACGGTACATTAACACAATAGTTTGCATTCCTGCAGTGTAACAGAAACATTAATTGTGCATTACCCAGGTTGAGTTTGTCCTTGGTGGCCCAGCAGATGCTGTAGTGTTGAAGAAGTTGTTGCAACAGCTCCTTCTCGTCCAGGAACTCCAGTCGCTCAATTCTGCAAAGAATGACAAAATGTGGCATTTCATCATTTATTCACAATTCCATCTTATTTTGTCTTAGATATCAGACAACACAAACGCATAAAGTCCACTTGTTCCCCTATTCAATTTCTCATCCTAAGCCGAGATATCCCTGAAGACACCGTCAGGGTTTTTTCTTTAGAAATCTCCTTCAGAGCCACAGAGGACACTGAGTAAATGTTTGCTTCATATGTAAAATCAGTGGAGTGTTGGCTGAAGATGGCAACAAAGCACTCGTCTGAGCAATCATATATGATAGAGGCGCAAGAGAGGGTGTGACAACTCTGGTGAGAAGGAAAATACAGTATATTTGACAAATACTACAGAAGTACTAATGAGCTTTGGCAGATACTGGGTAAAGACGTTACCCCTGCCTTACCTGGCCACATCATCCTGAGGGAGTATACTGTAGACGGTCATCATGTCCAGAGCGTCCGCCTGCTCCCAGCCCGTCTTGAGAAACCGCTCCTTCTGCAAACACCACACATTAAAGGATATTTAATATATATATAGGATATATTACGCTGATATTATTTCATAATAATAGTTCATTATTTTAATTTGGGTTATTAATTGAAAGGGTTGAAATGCCATAATGTTCCGAAGGAAGCCCAGTCTGTTCTGATTGGCCAACTGGCCCACTCAGTTGTGATTGGTCAACCACTTTCAGCGCATGTATGAAGTGTCGGCGTTCACTCTCTCTTTGCTTGGAGGCTTGTCTGCGACCGGGAACACAGTACCAACAACCAGAGAAGAATGAGCTTGTTCATTGGTCCACCTCTTGCACATGCGTGCTGTCACATCTCCTAGAAAAAAGCTGGCGAGCAACGATGTAACATCTCACATATTTTCTTTGATTTGTACACTTTTAAAGCACTTAAATGCAGCGTTTCATCAGTTACGGTTAGGGTAAGGGTTGTGGTTAGGGTTAGTTGTCGTTTTACACTATATTTAACATCAAACAACAACTTCTTTCAAACATAACAAAACGACAGCACTACAATTGAAAATTCACTACACCTACCGCCCCGCTTTCGCTTTACCGCCACATTTTAATATCTGCCACCGTCAAAGGAAAGGGAAAACTCCAGAGCAGAAGGTGTCCCTAATGTGCCTATTACGCTGGTGACCAACTGCCATTAAAAACAACGAAGAAGAGTGTACAACCAATCACATTGCGATCTCTTAGCTGGTTGTGGCCCAAGAACACGGCCTCAACCATAGCTCTTTACTTGGCTTTGTTGGGGGTCAGACTAGCCGCTAAACATGCTTTATGCGATACTGTGAGATGTTGACATCACCATTTTACGGAAGTATCTGCCTGACTACTGACTGACTATTTCAGGAGCTCCAGGTGTTGGGGGAGGAGCTCCCTTTACCATGGACTTTCGGCCTTGTAACTTTGTATCCTTTTACATTCACAAAAACAAACTATATAACACATTAGAGGTTCATTCACGTGTTTTTTTACTGTATTAAGACCTGTTACCTGGGAGTCCACGGATTGGCAGGCCTCTACTCCTGCCAGGGTGCACTGGCGCCGCTGCAGGTTCTCGATCATCACCTGACCAAATCGATCGCTCATGTTTACCTGCATACACAGACAATGGTAAGTGGCTGTCTTGTCATGTGGTGTTCTATACAAATACCTTGCCTGGTACTCTAATTACATATACTGTAACGGAGTACTGACCCTTTTAAAACCCCAAAACAGTTACAAGAATTGTAGCTGAATACAAGCATATTACTGCTGGATACTGTCTTAAGTTGTGTCGTGCATAAATGAGGTCAACACCTGGGTCCCTTCGCAGTATCAGGAACGTGGTCGTTTGTTCCGTTTACCTGTTCGTAGTTGATGAACATGGCCGTGTGGAACGTCTCTGCTGCCCAGTGAAGCAGGTTGGAGGACTGGGAGGGCGTCATGTAGACCAACACACACTCTGACAAAAACAACGTAGGTAATCTGGAGATGAGAAAATGCACATATATAAGCACAACATAACCACCACTGCTAAGAAAGCACTCGGAGGGACCAAAGCTCTGCCAAGGCAAGATATTACTCGGCTACATGAGCTCAATCAGGAGTGAAAGCTTAACCATTTCCTCTCCACCAAATGTCATTGAAATTTGTTGTGTTTTTAACTACCACTACTGGTTAAATGAAACTGAGAGAGAGCAGCCCAAGTTTCAGTCTGCAAAAATAACACTGACCTTATATTAACACTTACTTCAATGTCTGACCCATTTGAATAGTGTGACTAATATTGTATATATAATATTGGGATGAAACAATGGCTTTCACATACTCTGGGTTTAGCTGGAACTTCTTCAGTTTTTCGTCCATGCTGGAGATGTCTCGGAGGTCTGCTCCAACGATGCAGTAACGGTCTGAGTCGAGGCAGTGGGAATCTGAAAAAACAGGACACAAACACACATTTCGAGAGATTTTTTTAGCACGGAATGAATATGATTCAGAGTCAAATCATACAGATGTTCAATGTCTATGTATGACTGGAACAATTGTTGCACCTAGTAGTAAGGAGTCTGTTGAGTGGGTTTCAATGATGGGTTTGGACAGCGGTGGTTTTGTCCTAGTCAAAGAAGATAACATAATTACAATTCATAATTAAACCTGCATATCATCAATAAACCTAAAGCTACACTACAGTCAGGTCTTTGACATGCAAACAACTTCATATTCTGTTCAAAAAGCTCCAAAAAGCAACACATGCATGTATGGAATACATTACCTTTACTCTCCTATAGTTTTTATAATTCATCTTTGTGGTCATTTGTTGAATTCTACTGTTACATATTTAATAGAGCTGTTTCTACTATTTTTCCATTATATTTAAATCAGTGACAGTACAAAAACCTCTCAGTATGATGTAATATAACGCATCAGCACCTAATACTTAGAGTTCAGTACAACAGCTCTTAAATGCTGATTTGTTGTCGTTTGTCTCCCCCTACAGATCACTACCAAACATTACAACACCAAAGCCATATAGCGGTGATACACTGGTACAACTTATGTCCTGCTGTAAAGCAATATTAATCATAACCAGTCATGCAAAGATGCTCAAAAATTAAGATGAGCAAAAATTGTTCTGTTTAATATGTAAGAGGTAAGACGTTTAAGACATCTATCTGGATTTTGTAAACTGTGGAGGGAACCTGTTGCTGTTCTTTAAAATAGCCAGGTTGTCTTACTTTATATTGTGTATTTTCCTGGCCACAATCGTAGGAAAGTCAACTTCAAAGAACTTCCGTGGCATGAGGTTTTCATCCTAGAACACACACAAAGTATCGGGAAATTGCGATCTTTTTTTTTATGGGGGTGGATAAAACGTATTTTGATGCAGTCAAATCAATTCTAACTCCACATCGGAGAGACATGGCTGCAAACCTTGAGTCTCCAAAAAGTGGTGTCCAATCCAGCTCCCAGGTTGACTACTTGACAGTCACACTCTGCTTTCCTTATGAACGCATCGAGTAGGTGGTTCACCCCTTGAACACGGGCATAGTAACCTGTCAGATCAGAGAAAATGAATGGGTGAGATGGGCTACTAAAACCCACTCCTCCTGATCTGTATCACATACATAATGGCCTCCCTCACAACATTTGTTTTAAACCTCTAAAAAAGCTTCAAGATCACAAATATGGAGGACAAAAAAGCCTAAATATGGCAAAAGACCTGTGTCTGGGTCAGTGGGACAATTTCCTTAATAACCACATTGTAAAGCGAGATGTTAACAGCTACTCGTGCTGTATATTACACAGTAACCTTGTGGGTCATAATTGCTCTACTGCACACACCATACACACAATTGTTTAACAGTAGAGCCGACCGACATATTGGTTGGCCGATATTTTTAAGAGACCCTTTAAATATGCATTTACATTTTTGTTATTTGTTATTTGTTATTTCAATTTATAGTTATAGTTATTTATGATAAAGTTCATGGTTAAACTAAAATATCAAGCCTCAATTACATGTCTTTTAGGAATCATTGACCAATCTAAAATACATATATCGGCCAATGTATCGGTAGCGGGAATCTTGCACTCCCAAATATTGATATTGCCCCAAAAATCCATATCGGTCGGGCTCTATTTGACAGTATATTGACTTTGGAGCACTTGTTACAGTGCAGCTTCTCTATTAGAGTGTTAACATTCTACCAGTAGTCGGACTAAATATAAACGTGAAGCAACTGATTGCATGATGCAGTTATGAAGACTCAACTTGCCTCTGTTGATTTCAGGGGCCTTCCTCTCTCCTACAGATCTCACAAAGTACTGGATATACGGGTCCTTCCAGTAGCTTTTACTGGAAGCAAACCTAGAGGACAGATTGTAAAATTGGATGACGATGTGTCGTATAACGATTCGACGGTGCACCATCGACAATCCCCATTTTAAAAACGCCGAGGGAGCTGACACGCGTTAGTGTTCACGTTTAAAGGACTAGCTACATCACGAAGTGTTACCTTTTGCATGTGGTTGCATCGTCACACGTCGCCCTCACTGCTTCGTCGGCAGTGTCCGAGTCTGTGAAGCGCTGCCGAGCTGCCATCACGGATCAACATTAAAAAGCCCGTGAGCGTCGCACGAGCTCATCCACCTGCCTCGCTGCCGGGGCGTCAAGCTAACAGGCTAGCTCGATTTGAATGTGACAAGTGTTTTTATTTGAAAACAACGGGGAAGAGAGACCGTAAAACAGAGAGCACGGTCGAGCCGCTCGAGTTAGTCTGAGTCCACAGCGAACAGAGTACGAGCTGGATATAAAACGAGCGATGAATAAATAAAGAGGAAACAAAAATTTCGCTGGCTAAAAACAAGTCGCTCAAAGCAACTCTGGACCGGAAGCGAACACGTAGTACTTCCGGGTGGCGGTTTCCCGATTAAAAGGGTCACAGTAAGAAATAATAATGAATGTTTTGCACATGAATTAATAATAATAAACAAAAAACGAAATGCAAAATGCCCCACACAAGCAGCATTGGGGTTTTTCGTGCGGGAAAAAAATCCATACAAATTTACCCGCCTTCTCCAGTTATGTTTGAGGCTGAAAGTGACTGTGTTTACATTGGTCAGAATCACATAAATCACAATCTTTTAGTAGCCTGAGAATGGTGTGAATAGCTACGTGTGCTGTATATTACAGAGTAACCTTGTGAGTCATAGTTGCTCCCTACTGCATACACTACACACACATTTGTTTAACAGTATATTGCCTTTAAAGCACAGCTTAACCCTAACCCCTAAACTAGACAAATATAGTCATTAAACCTGCCAAAGTACAGAGAGAAGATTTGTGGACTATGTAGTTGCATATGGAAACACAATTTGTCTCACCTTGGAATGGAGAATACATTCAAAAGGTTCAGACAAGTCAGCCAAGGCTCACATGAAAAATGGAAAATCAAGAATTTCTTTGTGACAACAATAGAGTATGTCTGAATTCCCAAGAGCACTTCATGCAGAATGTATAAAGTCACATTACAAAGACAACGACTTATCCTACTTGTGGGAGAAACTTAAGTATCTTTTAAAAAAAAATCTTTTTGAGAACCAAACTGTACAGCTGCAAAGCCTGCGGCAGAAGATGTTTAAGACTTATAAGCTCCATAGAGATGAGAAGCATACATACGCTGCATCAAATTTACTCACGGAACGACCTGCAGGATATGACAAGATGAACAGCTGCAGGGACTGTGGCAAGGAGCTCATTGACCTAAATTTGTACGAGTGCACATGAGCGCCAAAATAGGAGGACAATATGCTTCAGTGACTTTTACATCAAAGATTTCAAACGTTATCAAAAAAAACTTGGACTTGCACAAACATGTCCCGATTTGTTTCTCTGATCTATGTGGTAAGTTTATAACAGAAGGTTCTCAAACAGCGCGATGACATAAAGTGATGTTGAGAAGTGATAATTGAGAAGTAATCGAGAAGCTGGACACAAGCTAAAAAGTAAACAGATCTGTAGCTTTGATCCTAAAGAGGCATAATGCATTTGT
Organism: Scophthalmus maximus; assembly: GCF_022379125.1. NCBI lineage: Eukaryota > Metazoa > Chordata > Actinopteri > Pleuronectiformes > Scophthalmidae > Scophthalmus > Scophthalmus maximus. Next base: position 9,042,243 of record NC_061530.1, read on the forward strand.
TGCCTTATAGAAGATGCTGTTATTCATCTTACTGGTGGCAGCTACTTTGAGGCCAGTGTGTAGTCACGTGACTCACAGCATAAAGGGATGTGGGCTCAATTCCCAGACCTGGTGTTGTGCTAATACTTGTTTCCTGTAAAATGCACGTTTCCCCAAGAACTGTCACTGCATTCATGAAGTACTTGTATTGATCATCTAGTTTGATTTGACCAACATTTTAACAAGAGTAAAAATATTGAAAATAACCACCAAAAGTTGGACTTAAACTGGAATTAAAAGGTTTTTTTGATGGTGATTTGTGTTTCTCTAAGTATTTAGTGTCTTAACATAAATTGAAAATTGGCCGAATACATCGGTCGAGAGACTGACCTACGTATTTCAAAAAAATTTGGGAGGGGCCGAGGATTTGGTGCTTACACCACTGGGCGAACGTACAAAGACAATTTTTGCTGACCTTGTAACCTATCTCAATTTCCTCCCTGCAAATCTGCTTTGCATGTGTTTGATATACACAACTTGGAGCTAATTATGAGTAACAGTTTGAGTGTTTCATGGCACCTTTTCCAAGGGATGTTTCCCATCAGTGCAGTTCATCCACGGTGCCTATGGGTTTCGGTTTCTCCCTCGCCACATCGTCCAGGGGGAGGTGGTGCCGTCTGGCAGATATGCAGCGGTGCTCTAGCGTTATTTCCTGACCCCTCCCTCCTCTCCCCCTCCCCCCTGTGTGTGCGTGTGCGCGCGCGTGCGTGCGTATGTGCGCGCGCTGGCAGAGGCAGAGGTGAGTCGTCGCCGCCGCTGTTCGCTCGGCTCCCTGCTCTGCGCCGGGAGGAAAAGCGGCCGTCGGATTATCGAGCTCCGCGACGCAGTTAGCTCGCCGGCTAACGAGGGTCAGCGGGCGGACAGAGAGAGAGAGAGGGAGGGAGAGAGGGAGAGAGAGGAGCCATGAGAAGCCGCCGGAGCCACTGAAAGTGACCTCGTGGACTTTCGTGAGCGGCATCACACGAGCGAGGGGAGGTTCGCGGATCATGCCGCCGCCGTCGTCGTCGTCGCTGCCGCCGCCGCCGCCAGCGGGGACTTGTCTCTAGTGTCTCCACTCGGGAAGGGCTGGAGCTTCGAGGGAGCTAGCGAGGCTACCAACTAGTTCTAATTGGCTTTCGGGCTCAATGGCTCTCGCCCGTTCCTCCCCGGCATAAGCGACGGCTCCGGGGGAAAGTTGAGGAAAGAAAAAGAAAAAAGGAAGGAAAGTGTGGGAGAGGGAGAGGGAGCCCCCCCCCCTCAGTGAACTTCATGAGCAGCCGAAACCCCCGGGGCTCGGACGCGTTACTTCGGAAGACGAGACCCGCGAAGGAGCCGAAAATGAAGAAGCAGTTCAATCGGATGAAGCAGCTCGCGAATCAGACAGTCGGCAGGCAAGTAGCGACGCACTGCGTAGTCGGACCGAGCACACACACACACACACACACACACACACACACTCTGTCCCGACTGGTCCTCTTTCTCTCTACCTTGTGATTTAACTTTTACTTTCGGCCCTGTCCCCGGAGCCGCTCTGGCTTTAACATGTGCACGAAGTGATACGAAAAAAAAGAAGTGTAATCAGTCGAGTCTGTGTTGACACGAGTTTTTTTCTTCACGAATGAGTCATTTGCCTTTTGAACAGCCGACGACATGACACCGTTAATAAAAGAAGCTTGGAGTGGTGAACACTGTACACACACACACACACGCACACACACACACACACAAACACACACCAGATGTCCCCCTGTCAGACATGAATCAGACACGTTCAGTGTCCGATCATGTGGTGGGAGAGAAGCAGCGGCGGCTCTGATTGGGTCAGGCCATTCGTTTTTTATTGGTACGTACATCCTTCAAGCTGATATGGATGTTTGACCTTTGGCCCCGCTGTGATCGACAAAGTCTACAAGAGTCTCTGTATAAATGGAGATGCGGGAAGAGGATGATTTATTATAATAATAATAATAATAATACTATTATTAATAATAATAATAAATGTCATTTATAGACTAGACAGAGTAGAAACATGATAAAAGAAGGGTTAAAAAGAAGAAAAAAAATTGAATTATATTCCTAATGTGCCTGTTTGTTGGGCTCGTAGAGTTTTGTTTACTAAACATAGGAATAAAATGATAATTCTGATCAAATGTCAACAGATCATACTGTAAGTGGACAATGAATATTGACTGCTAACAGATACAAAAATGATGACAACGAACAGGGGGGGGGGGGGGGGGGGTCAGGACTTTGCTCCTGTGCAGCAGAGTTCAGACATGATGTTTTCAATGGTAAATGGACTGCATTTAGAATATAGAATAGAATAGAAAACTTTATTCATCCCACTCGGGGAAATTCACTTGTCGCAGCAGCACAGTATCACACCGGTAGCAAAAATACAATTAAAAACACAGGAACAAACTGTTTTCAAAAACCTATGTACATATATACAGACATAGTGTTTTTCTAGTCATATGATCCTAAGGGAAGAGATGAGAAGTACGTGCGATATATAAGGTTAAGCACTTGATGAGTTGTTATTCTGTGATACAGCCAGATTCACTTTCGCCCTGTGCTGATAAAGTGGCAGAAACAAGCTTCTCCATTAGTGAAACACTAGACGCCCAGCTTCAACCAGACATACGACTTAAAGTATTAAAAAAAAAGAGCTGAGTAATGTGTTTAAGTGAAGGAAGTATCTGACTGCCTCAACTTAAAGCATCTCTCCCTCTGAACCTGAGGCACGCAGCAGCGTCTGAGCTAAAAGACTAAAGGGATCCGCATTTAGAAAAATAATGGAATTATTCTCCTCAATGACAATGTGTTTCGCTGCCGTCGGGCCTGTTATCTAGTGCCAATATCGTGTTGTGAAACCATAGTGTCCCCGAGCAACTGGATATTTGAAAGTAGCACTGGCTGCAGCCCAGCCTAGTGAGGACAAGGGGTGAGACACGTCAGAGGATGTTTTCATCATGGGAGGTTGGCTTGCGTGCGTGCGTGCGTGTGTATTGGTGGTTAGCATGTGGGAGTAAACATTGTTCACCTCGGGCGAACAGTGGGTGCACCTAGGCCTGGATGGTTCCAGATAAAATCCCTGACAGGCTTGAAACAATATTATGCCATTTCCAAATAGCCAGTAGCAAGACTTGGCTTTTATGAATATATTTAGATTCCTGCATTTACATAAAGAAGAGTCCATGGATTAAAAAAAAAGTATACGGGTGCAATAACTGATCCGAATATCTATGCATTATCTATACCCCTTATCCTTATTAAAGGGTCGGGGTGGGGCTGAAACCAATCCCAGCTGACATTGTGGGCGAGAGGTGGTGTACACCTTGAACAGGCCAACCGTGCAATAACCCATCAAACTTTGCCAGAGTCAAAAATTACACTTTTACGTCTAGTAATGTCAGATTAACAGGCGTCTGTCTTTAACACGGCACAAAGTAGCACCAGGCACACGACACAACACAAGTGTCTCTGCTTCTTTTTCACACAGACTCAGTTGTTTTTTTCCCTCATCCAGAACCCACATTGCTTAAATAGCAAATGCACTTGCACCCATCTGAGCACCCATGGGCGTATTGGTCTTAAAATGAGGTGTGGTCAGGTGGTGCATAGTTGCACATTGCTATCTTGAGATAGCCAAAAGGGATTGACCAACAAATACCTGGACTGAAGTCAGTGGCGCAGTATTTCACTGTCAATTTAAGTGCGCATTATTAAAATATAGTACACGCCTACACAGGCGGGTGCACAACACTTGCACACACTATGTCCTTCCACGCCTGCTTCACCTCAGGAAGCTTTGGTGGGACCCTGCTGTTGCCGTGAATGGTGTGCTCGTAACCAATGACTGTATCAAGTGGCAACCCAAGTGATACCACCCATTGGTTTGTGAACTGCTGTTTTGAAACCTTGACTTTAGCAGTTTGGCCAGCGCCATCTTGTTTTTTTGAAACCAAAAGTAACCATATTCGGAGGAGCAAGGTGTGTGACCAACTGAGAACTCGTCCACTGCACATCCTGAACCTGATGACTACATCCATATATAGCCATTAGAAATTATATTCCAACCCTAGCTCTTGATGAAAGAAATTCATATTTTTAAGAAATGCTGGTCTGAGATGATCTTTAATGAACATTGGTCATTCTTATTATAACTTTTTACAATATTAGAGACTAAATGATACATTGACAAGTTTAGAATAACGATAGATGAACTGAAAATACAAAATCATCACTGGTAAGCTTGACAAAACAGGGGCAGTTGTTATTAGACAGTCAAAAATTGGGTGTTGGACAAATAAGCACTACACAGTAGCTGCCATCTCGCCTTCCTTGTAGTGTTTATTTGATGGAAACCCTATCGGCAGAGTCTACAAAAAGAATCTGGCTTACTAACGTTCCTACAGCAGCCAGAACTCAAGAGCAAGAGAGGCAGGGCAGCTGGAATACTCATAATTTCCCCACTGGACTGTTCCAGCCGTAAATTAAAACTGGAGAGTGTAATGCAGAAAACAGATATTTGTGTGTGCGTGTGTGCCGTATTTTCCTACTTTTTTGTATGCACACGTAGAGTTAATCCCTCGTGCTCTCAGACACATGCCCTCCTGAATGAGTGATGAGTGCCACCGCTTGGAACAGGCCAAGCAAGCAAGCTTGCTCTGCTTTGTCCATTAAGTTTGCGCCTGCCTGCGTAAAAGTCTGGAGCGCAAAGGCCCTCTCCGCTGCCCCCTGGGTTCCTGCGATTGTATGAAGGTAGAACACCGTGTCCAGCAGGCAGCTGGTCGGAGGAAATTTCTCCTTCTTCTTCTACAAACAGGAAACTGCCTGACATGTTACTGCTTTCTAGAGAGGAGGAGAGAGCGCTGGGAAAATTGATGTAGGGGAAGAGTGTGTTGAACTGAGTTGCAAGGAAAAACACCATGTGATTCATGCCAGGCAACACGGTGAGGATTTTTATCTCTTTGCGGAAGATTATATCCCGTGAGCTAGCGTTGGACTCCCTGACCCTATACATACTTTGTTTGCCGCCGGTTTAAAATGGCAAGATAGTAACACCTTTAAATGAGATAGCACTGGAATTCAGTGTAATAGGGGGTAGCCACTATCTGTATGAAGATGAGCTAACAATCATGCTCCACAGATGCAGGATGAGGACCGTATTTGACACTGTGCGGGTGTTTCTTTTTCTCTTTTTTTTCCCCCCTGTGATTAACGACATCACCTGTGATTGTCAGGAAATCAACCTTAGATAAGTTTTTTCAGTCACTGATCACATGATCAAGAACTGCAAACAGAGGGGCAGTTCAAAGGTAAAGGGTACAGTAAAGTGAAGGAAAAGCCCTGAGCAAGGCAGTAGTTTAACATCATGGGCAGATGTCCGCAAATGTTGTTTGGGAAAAATGTCCAGAACTTTTCCTGCTATCCCCCTAGTAAAATTTCCAGAAAATTCCAGAGTGAGCCCATGTGAGAATACAGCTGGAACATCTCTCTAAGATTCACGCCGAGCGAGTGGGCGTATTTATGACTGTAAAGAAAAACTCTGCTTTCCGCAGCGGAGTTATTGTCATGTCCTGCCCTCCTGCAGGCTCTACCCAAACACCACAGAACGTACGAGCGCTTGTCCTCGCTCAGAGTAAATCATTCACTGGCATTAAAAAACAGCTGTATCATATAATCCTTTTTTTGATATCGCACACAACAACAGTGAAACCGGCTCAGTGTTATGCAATCTGATGCGGATTCATTGTGGAAGTTGTGGATTCATTTGAGACAGACTTAAACTGAATAGACACTTTCCCCACAGAGAACAAAATGTCACTGTTGATAAAGATCAGTGACACTGGGCGTTGCAGTGCGTCTCACCAGGCCAGTGACGCGGGACAATGAGGGGTGTTGGACATCACGCGTTGGTGCTACTGCTTCTGATAAACTAGCCTTGGTGTGTTTGTCAAAAATTATTTCTGCTTTCATCCTTATTATAAATGGGAAAGACAGAATAAAGGAAGTGGACCAATGTTTGACATTATTTAGTGACAAACTAAACACGGGTCACTTGTCTCAAGATTGTTGGACCGGAACAATACCGAAGCTAAAGTGATTAAATTATTAATCAAATGGTAGAGAATGGATAATTAATTGAATCATTGGAGTCAGTTTGAAGGCAAATAAGCAAAGTAATTTCTTCTTCCAGCTTCTCAAATGTGACAATTTCCTGGATCTATTTTTTTTATAAACTTTTTTAGGATCTGGATTGTTGAAATTTCAATAGGGTTTTAGGAATTTCTGATGTCTCGTTCTAATTATTTTCTGACAATTGATTCATTAACAAAATATGTATGTATATATATATATATATATATGTAACTGAAAATAATCATTAGTTTCAGCCCTAAACTTTACACTTGGTTAATTATGTAGTCATTTAGTGCGACAATATTGGGATACAAACTTTAGCAGGAAGGAAGAAGACCTGTCACGATGTACAGGTGAGCCTGGCCTTGATGTATCTCTATTGGGTAAAGGTCCTTCAGTCTTCCCCTCCATGTGATGCTCTCTCTGTGTTAACGTAACGGCTCACATAATGGGCCACATTAGGGCTGTCATATGGGCTGAGTCACCCAGTTATCCTCCCTGCTCCTTTCATCTTGCTCCAGTATCCATTACTTTCTTGCCTGAAGCTGCCAACTGTTGCAACCAGCAGAGGCCGACCCTCCCTCCTCCCCGTCCCGCTGATTGTATTGAGTGGCCCGCAACAGCCGCTCTATTGTGCTTATGGCTGCAGTATTCGCTTCGCCCCCCCTTCCGCTTTGATAGTAGATTGCCATGGTTACCACCACTCTGAACTAGTGGACACGGCCGCGCGGGGAGGATCTCCTCTTGTTAAGAAATCACATGCAGCAGCACGCAGTGACACACTTTCCTCCAAAGGCTCCTGCTTCATTGGGGCACGGTGGGGTCGACTCTGTTCACCCTAGGTCAGCTGATGCTGGCAAAACAATTGTTTTGTTTGTTGTTGTTTCTCCTCTGCTCAGCCTGCGCACAGCCCCCCCCCCCCATCTATTTTTTTACCCCTCTGTGACAGTGCTTTTTGGGGTTGGTTCACACAACAAGTGTTTCTTTTATCAGAGCCAGACCCATTTACTCGTTGGCCTATAAAAATCGTCAGATACAAACCTCTCAGAAGTATCTGTATCTACGTTTATGTTTGCAGAGATGAAAACTTTTATGTGATAGGATAAATAATGCAGGAAAGATGTGCAATTATTTTAGCATTTTACTCCCTAATATCGGTATTTGGCATCTGCCCCAAAAAGTCCACATCAGTCAGGCTCTAGCTTTTAAACAGGCCAACAGCTCCCAGCACAAATATCTTTTGTCCTTTTGTTTTTGTATAAAATTCACATGAAACACCCCATCCCAGGTTTTCTTGCTCAGCTTCACAGTCAATTAATAGAACTGGATCACTCGTCAAGCTTTTGTATTGCTCTTGGCATGTGTACAATTTAGTCTAGCTTCCTTTGGTGTTTTGATTAGATTCCGCTCATGAGGCACAGAGGTCATTAAGTGGACCAGATGTAAAGTAGTGTTTGAACAGAATGTATGTTGGTGGTGGGAAACAAAAGTATTTTTTATTTTTTTCAGAAAACTGGTGTCACACACACTGCAAACATACAGACATTTGGTTGTGGGGCTGTGGCAATTCGTCACGTGACACGTCTGTAAAAATATGAAGTATTAAATTAGTTTTCCTGGCATCTTCCCATGTACATGTATCCTGTAGTATATTATGATCCCTCTGGACATTAGGTCAACGAGCAAAGAACTTGTGTGGGGGGGTTAAGTCAATTGTGTGCGCACAAACACACTGATTGACCAGTCTGCACAAGCGGTGTGTGATCTTAGGCCTGTTTTCATGAACGAATAAGTCCGCTTGATGAATACACTGGTTAGGTTCAACTTCTCAACAGGACCACATGAAGAGCTCCACAGCCTTCAGACTACACCAGAACATGGATTCGATAATGTGGCTGTATAATCACGTTGTGTATGTGTGAGCATATCATAATGTGTGTGTGTGTGTGTGTGTTTGGCTCACATTTTTCTGCAGCTAGCTGGGAGTCTTGTCTGTATGGTATCTGTGGCTTTGTGGTCCTCCCTCTGCATGTGTGACCTCACCAGCTCGGCTACGTCTCCTCCAGAGAAACTCTTTCCATTCATCTCCGGCCTCTAGATTATTCTGCTTCGGCACTTTTTGGAGGCTCCAACCCCCCAAATTTTGTATTTCTTTTCTTCTAACCCCCATACGATCATCTCCTCTCCGTCAGTCTCTCTGTTTCCCCCTGCCTCCGTGTTATAATTGAAAGCAGCTGTGACAGGGTTACTATAGTTCATAGAAAGCAGCCTTTAGAGGAGGGCCCATGCGGGCGAGTCACTTTCTGCAGGTCCCGTCAGTTTTGGAGGCTGAGCTTAACTCTTGGAAAGGTTTTATGCATCTGCCGGACATGCATCACAACCGATATCACCTGTCATCATTTTGGGTAAAAGTAAACGGAGTTTGACAGGTTTGAGTCACGTGACAGTGAAAAATGTGAAAAAGAAAAAGAGGGAACAGAGGCAGAAAGCTACAGTACATATAAGGACACAGCTATTGAAGTGTTGCAGACGGTATCATATTAAAGAGCTGTACAGACTAGCTCACATCAGCTTCACATACTCAAATCCCAACCTCACGTAAAAGGCCAAGACGATGTCTGTAAGTGTCTTGTTTTTGCACGAGAGTCCGAAACATATTCATTATAATAAATTGACTCAAACAGATAACTGACTGATTAATTTACTGTACAAGTTGTCACATGGCAACAGTCACCTGACTGGCTGCGGGGAAAGCAAACACAGCAACCGTGGGCAAAAATTGAAGTTTGTTTGATGATGACACATTCCCACACTAGTTTTGTATTTACTAAACTATGTGTCACTGAAACTCTACAGCCAGAGCCTGCGAGCAGACACACTTACACCCAACATTCTTCTGTAACTGCACAGAAATGTTGGTATTAAGTGTTTATGGTACATAAGCCCTGATTTGTCAGATACCTTTGCATGACTTAAACCACATTGTGTTTGAGAGATTTTTCTTATAGCTCATGTTTGATTATCTATGCAACCTTCCAATGATAAAAAATGTCCTACTGATGCACCGAGAGATGTGAAGGCCTGTGCAGCCCTTTTTAAGTGTATCGATTATTGACCAGACATGACCACATCCACTTTAAAGAAATACAATTCAGTGACTGTAGATTGCAGAAATTATTTCAAGCAATCCGCTAAAATAATTTTTTGTCCTCTGACAAATCATAATGCATTAAGGATAATGGTGTAGCTGGGTGGATTTGGTTAATAATTTAACACACACACAGCAGGTGTTGAAAGTGTCCTACTGCGAGTATACAACAATGTGGACATTGCATCTTTGCTGAATGAGTGTGTCTTAACGTTATATAACAAATGATTTATAGCTCCCCAGCTGACTCCAGTCACAGAAGCCACCAGCCTGGAGTCTGTGTTTCCCAGCCTTCTCCCTTTAAGTGAATCTAATCTGTCTGACCTCTTCCAATCCAACTATTAGTTCACTATTAATAGGCTCAGGCGGAGCTGCTATGCACGACATGGTTGAGCCCGGGCTAGCTAGCTACGGCTTAAGGAAATCAAAGCTTGTTGGGCAACACACCTTCTGTGTGATTCTTGTAGCTCAACAGAATCTGTTTTCATTGTCACATTTAATTCCAGCTTGTCACAGCTCATGATTTTCTTACTGTAGTCTGAAGGGAGTCGGGCTTGGTACCAGCCTCATTGAGCCATGGCAGCAAACCAAATAGACCAACCCTCTGCTCAAGCATTCCCACTGATGTCTCAGTCTATATTTTCTATAATACCTCACACTGGCATATTTTTTTATATCTCGGCTTGGAAACCAGTCTTTCAGGAGCAGTGTTATTTTTGCAGTGACTGCACAGAGCTGCATTTTGGCAGAGCTGCTTGTATTACCAGTGCTAATCTGAGTGTTTACTGTTGTCTTTTCTCACCCACAGAGCGGAGAAAACAGAAGTCCTCAGCGATGACCTCCTACAGGTAAATCATTAATCTGACTTTAGAGCTCTGACGAGCCCTTAACACTGTTCAAGCATCTACCAGGCAGTGGCTGCACTCTTTGGAACCAAAACAGTTGATTTGACGAAGGGCCTTTTTTGTTATAATTCGTCCAACATGGGCAAACTTTGGAGAAAAATGTATGTTCGTTTATGTTCACGTAATCACCAAGATTTTGAATTTGATACCAAAATCAGTTCGTCTCTACAGAGCATAATGCAAAAACCCCCAAAATGTATGTTTAAAATTATGTTAAACTCTTTTTTAAACTGCTCAATCAAATGGGACATATTAAGTTTTCATTCTGTTCCCTTGTCATTTAGGCCAGTCATCATCTTTGGTGCAAAGCCTCAGTTCACTTACTCTTGCATGTTGTCTTACTCTCTTGGCTATTCCAAAGCTAAAGTCAGGTTATTTCACTGATTAGTCTCCACCCTTGGCCTGTAGGTGCATTAATCATTAATGGGGCTTGGTGCGGTTAATAGATGGAATGTAAACCTCATAAATGTCACTCTCCATGTGTAATGGAGAGTGACATTTTTTCCCTTAATAACAATCTGCCTCTCAGACGTATAATTAAACATGAATTTACTACTAGGTTAGTGATTCGTACATATGTGTCTCTCAAAGGCGTTTTCAGTTTTCTTTTAGCGATTGTTGTTGTTTTTCAAATCTTTTTCAAAACTGACTTGGAAATTAAATGGTCTGATTGAAGCCTGAAGAGCTGTGGGGACCATGTGCCGACAAAGTGTTCATGCTAACCAAGCTTCGCCTCTTAGTTCTCCCTCTCTGCATGAAGGTGGCTAATGAGTGGATTCAGCACTTGTGTTCAAGTTAAATCCTGTGAACTCATGGGACTGTTGCTTGCACACAGTTGAGACGCACTGTGTGTGAAAGCTGCTGGTGCAGGAATTCCCCCAGTGGAAAACTTCCACTGTCCCCGTCGGAGGAAGACGGCAGGTGGGGTTATGGACAAAAATCGCTGGCTGCTTGGCAAAGACATTCCAACGATAGATTGTCTTTGTGTGTGAATGGGAGGCATCATAGACGTACAAACAAACGCCGCTGGCTGTGCGTTATGCGCTGAGAACAGCCACAATGTCTGTCACCCTCCATTCTTCTTATTCTCCTCCCCACCCTCTTTTGTAGCCGGCGCATAAACAAACAGCACTGACAGATCTCATGTGATAATGAAATGGGCTGTAATATGGACCAAAAACACGTATGAGTGACAGCTAGAACACCGGTGTTAGATTTAGGGCCGGCATGAGTTGGTGCACAAGCGGACAGCTGTGACTAACCTCTTGGGTTGGTTTTCAGTGAGAGAATGTTATATTATGTCTCACAAATTGACTTTCACTGTTCCTCAAAGACACGATTGTTCTGTCTGGGAATCGGCCGTCGTGACTCTGTGGTCTCTGTTTCTTGCTTCACAGGGACATTGCTGTCCGATAAAGGAAAAGGGAGTGAGGGATAGGGACAAGCAAATCACTTGACCTCTTCATTCCTGAGATGGCTGCGCCACTCCAAGCAAAAACATTCTCATTTCATTGCTTAATTTAATGAGAAACCCATTGTGGAATATTTTAGAAAATTTTAGTTTGAATTTGGTGCATTCACTTAACTTTTGACTCCCATTCTAGCTTCCCACCTCTTCTACGGCAGTTAAAGATCTGTCTGCTAATCTGCCCCATACACTCCACAACAAAATATACTGGGAATAATTGAAAATGACCAGTGGGTCTTTAATCTTGTGGCCTAGCATCCTGTCCTGTGCCGGGCTCCTGTGAGCCACCCAGCACTCTGGTGCCAGCTGTCCGTTCCTCGCTGGTCCTCGACATAGCAGCCACAGAAATACTCCTGTGAAATATTTTAGGGCGTTTTATATACGGTAGCAACGGAGCGACTTAAACACTGTGTTATATTTCTAATGGAAACAATGAATATTTTGTTCATCGATGACTCGCTAAAATATCCCCCCCCCCCTTTAATGCATCATGTGTTGTTATTTCTGTTCATTCTGGACTTGTCCAGACATGTTCACATCCTTTCTCTTAGGAACCAATAAACAAACACTGGCACACAGACACACCTTCTCTGTCTCTTTCTCCCCGTCTGTCCCACTTAGTGATGGGATTCCCTTGCTCTATGACGCGTCATGGGGTTGACCAGCTGTTGACCTCAGCACATAGCGAGAAGGAAAAACACACCCATCTTTTGGTTCTCCTTCGGTGTTTTCCAGTGCACGGCATTGTGCGTCCAAACCCCGTTTTGTTACAATGAGAGGAAGACGACTGCAGTACTCCTGGTGCCATGCAGCCAAAACTCTTCCAATACTCCCACGCAGGAACTTTGTCCCTCTTGGAGCACAGGGCGGGGAATCCCTGCTTGTTTAGTGCCTGGTACTCACTGGACTGTGTCTAAGCGGTGTTCGCGAAGCCTATATCATATGTAAAGTGTGTGTGTGTGTGTGTGCGCAAGTGCATGTGTGCATTTGGTAAATCTGTATTTGACCCAGCTGTTTTGGGAATGCCGGGGGCCACCATGGGTCAGGAATGACGTAAGAGCGCGAGAACAGGGGGAGGGAAAGGAGAGGCGGATATCTGCTGTGGAATTCCTGAGTTCCGACTCCTTTCTGTTTTTGGAACACAATTGTCTGGTATTCGGTTGATCCTCCCTCTGAATTTTTCTGGCTCTATTTCGGCTCGCTTTGCCCTCTAGACCTCAGTGTACCCATTTATTTTTGCAGCACTGTTTGTCCCAACTCTTGAGCACATGTTTGTCCCCTTTGAGACACTTCCCGACTCGTGCTTTGACTCGTCAGCTTAGGTTTTTGTTTTTAGTTTTGGAAAACAGAGTAAGCGCCTGTTCTGTGACATGCAGCCTGATGTTGACGTTCCCACAAGCGTTGCCAGTGTAAACCAGTTCTCTGCATCATCCGACTCTGCTGGCCAGACTTTTAAGCAGACTAGAACAGTAACTTGCAATCATCAGTTCTTTTCATGAGCTGGTGACAGTCAGCCTAATGTTGACACTGACTGTCCCTGTCAGGCACCTGGCATGACGAGGACAGTGAACAGTCACCCTGCTGAGCTTCAGGCGGCCCCTGTCCTTAAGCCAGAATAGCTGCTCCTCCCATCAATGACAGTATTATATGTTGTCACCCTAAAAGCACAGAGTGGATCTGTGTTGTCCAACTAGTGGACAGGAGAAAGCCTGTGTAATCAAAAAAGGCCTTTTTAAAGCCGAAGAACCCCTCGCTGTCAGTCACACAGCCCAGTGGCCGTTGCTATAGAGACAGTTCCGATGAGTCATCTGTTTCAAAGATAACATTCCAGTATTGTTCTGAAGGGACGAGCCTTATCAATCATGTTTATACTTTGACCCGTGACTCCCTCAAGGCAGCTGCAAATCAAATCTCGGCACGGAACTGGACCGACCTCATTAGCCATCGAGGGGGCAGTCACACTGTTGTACGATGGATGACAAGTTGGAGCTGTTGGTGAGGTTAAAGGACCGGTTTGTAGGAGTTCTGCTGATCTATTGGCAGAAATGGAATATCAAAATTAGGTTTTCACTCGTGTACAAGCATCTGAAACTAACAACCTTTTGTGTTTCCACTAGCTTAAAATGGGTGTGAAACCCATTTTAGTTCATGGGCCACCCAATGTGATCTTTTAAAAACATTATTGCATAATAACCAATCAATAGAATTAAAGCAAAGGTTGTTGGGGCACACGAGTTCTGTGTATATGTCTTCACGATGTAATTTTTTTTGAAACAATAATTAATCTAGCCTTCACAAACACACAGCCTTTTCCTCAAACCTGCCAACAATTCATTTACCTTCTCTGTTTCTCCGTTGTCCTTACAAGTTGTTTTTTCCCCCCGCCTTGATGAGTCTGATAGCGGCACTGAATATTATTTCCATTGACATCTGAAAGCTGCTGTGAACAAACCAAACACACTGTCTTCCCATTTACCACCTACTGAATAATTTTTTCATAAATAGGATCCCTTTTTCCTGACTTTTCAGTTTTACCGAGAACTCGCATGAACATGGATTGTGTTTCATTGGCCTGCATGTGACATCTATCACAGGACCTGTTACTCTCTAAGGACAGAGCGCCCCCCCACCACAGTGGAAAAATCAGGAATAGCTGTGTTTTTATTGAAAAAATGTAATCATTAATGACATCTCTGCTATTTTCACACTTTGCAAAGTCACCCAGTGGGCCAGATTGGACTGGCCCATGGCCCATGTCTGACACGCCTGACTTAGACTGAGCCCTGTGTGTGTTCTCTTCTGTGCAGGTCGCCGTGTGTCTACACTAGAGAAACCAAACACTAGCTCTATACAGCAAAAGTTCTGAAACATTTTGGAGTCGCGACACACCAGAATAACCAGGCTGGTGCAAATCACGAAAGTGGCAAAAGGAGGCCAATTTCACAAAATAAAAGTCTTTGTTTTGTCCGAACACTAACTCTCACAAAGGGTATCATCCATTCTAAAGCAGATCTTATCATTGGAACAGACGGTTTAATGTACAAACAATCTCCTACAATATTGCATTATTTTTTTTCTCCACAACTATCTTGTGACCCCCAGAAATTGTCGCGCGACTCCTGTGGAGGTCGGGACCCTCAGGGTGAGAATCACTGCTTATAGAGCGCCTTTCACATTTTTATGTTACTGTACCCGAAGGCCGCTGCTTGTTCTCGTACATACTTGGAAGGGGAGGGGCTATTTAGTTGGTTGCTACCTGCTACCTCGCCGCTAGGTGTCGCTAAATCTTACGACCTGAGCCTCATAGCAAAAGTTAAGAGTGGTTGTGGTTTGTTTTTTCACTTGTACTGGACCATTCATGGCAGGATGAAGTTCAGTCCAAATTCTTGGGTTTATCAAAATAAAGCGTAGGTTGTGCTGTTTTGTGAGCATTTTCGATTAAAGAAACATTTCTAAAACCAAATGTTTTTAAGAGAAATATGAGATCTTCTCATCTAAACTGCAGCTTAGAAAGTTTTCAATCTCGCTCTGACATGACTCCTCTTGTCTCATGTGCAGATCGAACGACGCATGGAGTTGGTGCGTGTGGTGTCCCACAACACACACAAGAGGATGGTGCCGTGTCTACAAGGACACATTGGTGCAGACGCAGAGAAGAGACATGTAAGACATGAAGCATACTCCAATAAAACAATTGTTACTTAAAAACTAAACAAATCAATTAAGCTGTTTTTTTCACCCTCCACGCAAATTGTGAGTTGCCATTGTTCTCTGTATAAATGGTGATGTACAGTAGGCTCATGGTCCATGATTTCCGTTTTTGTGTTTTCTGCCCCACACCACTAAAAACTGCATCACAGTCCGTACCGCGCCTCTATACAGGAAATGGTCAGGTAAAAAGCACTGATTACTTATTCCACTCTCTGGTCCTCAGCACCACTTGCTCCATTTCCCATTCAGACATCTGTCATCTTTATTCACAATGCATGACACCTTTGCCTTTGGGATTCTCTGGTAAAAAAAACAAAACAGGATGTTTAAGACTCATAAATGTTTTTGCACAAACATAAACTGTGTCATTGTCAAGGAGAAGAAAGAAAAATAGCTTTGTCATTTGATAGATGTCTTACTTCCCTAGTTCTCATCTCAATTCCCATTTAACATCTGTACTTTTCCTCCTTTCGCTCCTCCTCCTCTTCGTGACTCGGTGAATTTGCTGTTGAGCTGCTCAATGGAAAGTCCCTGTTGGGTTTTCCATTGCTTGAACATCTAGCACTGAAACTAGTGTATAGAAATAGGTACTTTTGTGCCGCTGCATAGATTGATAGTAGTTTATGTCTCGATGTAAGTCTAACCACTGTCTGCATCTGTCCCTCTGCCTCGCACCCCACAGAAAAAGCTTCCTCTGACTTCTCTGTCACAAGCGATGGTGGAAGGCGGAAACCAGCTGGGAGAAGAGTCTTTGATAGGGTGAGTAGTTAATTGACTGACACACCAAGTATCCAGTTCCTCGTCCTTGGCAACTGTTGCTACACGGAGCAGATGCACCCCTGAGAGTGTGAAATGCGAGGCCATGCATTCAGGGCAAGCAAGCTGCCCAGTTTTGTTTTGTTGTTGACGGGGGGACTTTCAGGAGTTCCCTTACGTGAGGATCGGCTCACCCATCAAAACGAGACCAGACAGTTTGTAGCTGAGGATCTAGAAAGTGAATGTCTCAGAATCCACACGGCAGCCATGTGTCTGTCTGGGGAAAAAAGAAGAAGAGAAAGTATATCAGTCAAGTCTGCTGTCACACTGTTGTCCTCTTTTATTTTAAGGCTTTAGGGTTTTGTTGCTTGAAAAACTCAGATTCATCACTGTGAAGCCACTGTGTGCTCCTGGATGTGGGCAGTTAGAAATGACAACATTACTTCGACATGGTTTCTTTTTCAGCCATTGACTGGGAACAGAGGAAGAGCGAGTGGCGCACACTGTGCTCCTTCTGTGTTGTAATGCGAACAACAATTTGTAGTGATGACGTGTCATTACACCGTTTCCCTCCAATCCTCACCTAACGGTGCTGATCCGATGATGAGGCCTGAATATGAGTATGTTGTGATCTTAACACCTCTCTCTTTCTCTCTCTCTCTCTCTCTTTGTTCCGGCATGTGCGTTAACAGCAAGATGATGGAAGTGTGCGGCGAGGCAGAGAACCGCCTGGCGTCAGAACTGATGCAACACGAGCTGCAGATAGAGAAGGATGTCCTGGATCCGCTCAGCCAGCTAGCAGAGGTCCGAAAACCTCCCGTCTCCTTGACAAAACCACAACTGAACACAAGTTTAAATATTTAATAACACACTCATTCCTCTTTGGTCGTTTGAATATATAGCAGTCACATCTGTTTTTTTCTCTACTCCGTTTCGTCTAAATCAAATAAGAAAAGATGAGTTGGCTTTCGTTCGGGTGCACACTGTTCAGTCGCAGATGAAATGGAGTGTTCGAGCAAAAGACACGTATGTTCCTTATTGGCTAGTTTTAGTAACATGATCCTGTGAGGTAGGAGAAGGAAAAGTCGAAACAAAACTCCTCCAGCCCTCGCATTATTAGCTAAACATAATGGACTTTTCTCTGTGTCATTACAGGCTGTCCGTTTTTATACCAAGTTAAACCTAACATGAGTAACGGCTGGTTATCGGACATCTCTATTGTACCGTAAACATTTTTTGTGTTAATCACCTCCTAACTTTTTAGGCTTGTCAACATGCTGTGTCTTGGGTCTGTCTTCTGTAGGTGGACATCCCCAACATCCTGAAGCAGAGGAAACAGCTGGCCAAGTTAGTGCTGGACTACGATTCTGCCAGAGCAAGGTCTGTCTCATCACTTCTTCTCCCCTGTTGATGTGTCCTGCATGCACAAAATTGAAACTGGAACATGAGACCACATTAGACCTTCTTAATTTCCATTTTTATCCTATTACATTTCTCTTCAACCTCAGATGGTTGCAGGCAACCAAGTCAATAATCTCAGGAACAAATACACAAGCACTGACGGCCAAAGCTGACCTACTCAAGGAGGAGATGGATGAGGCCATGAACAAAGTGGAGCTTTGCAAGGTAACCGACGTGCATGTAGATGATTGATGATGAGACCCGTTGCTTCCTTAAAGTCTTGTTTATCAAGGTCACAGCAGGCCGAGTGCCTTTGTTCCTGAATGAATGGGTAAAGGCTAAAGGTAATTTATGGTCATGGTGCACGAGTAAAAGGAAAAAGTCCTGGTCAGAACATTAATACAAGGAAGAAAATCATCATCGCAGTGGCTGGACAGTCCAAGACCCTCAGGGCCCTCTGACCCAGCTTGCTGACGCACACGAATGACCGGAAAAAAAAGCCCTGTCAACGTGTGTTTTCATCTACTGAGTCGAGTCACTCGTCTGTTTTAAGTGTCCAGTTGCTCCGTGATTTGTCAGGGTTTTCTCTCCAGGAAGCGCAGAGCCTTGTGTTTCCCCTTCACCCGTGTGCTCCCTCCCAGTCTCACTGAGCCCTGCCAGGAGCAGGAGGATTTATGACTCACGTGGTGCGTAGCTGACCACCAGACGCCCCATCCTGGTGCCACCTGAAATATCCATCCTTTTGATGGATGACACTGTAGTGGAGATGGAGATTGTTGATGAATAAACTATGGTTAATGTAGCTATTCCACTCTTCCTCTTCCTTGTTACTGGTTTGTATTGTTGATTTGGTGATGTGCTCTATAAATAAATAGAGCATTAATAGTATTGATGTCATCCTCCAGTGCACCTCCTGTTTAGCTTCCTGTGCTTTTCCTCCACAGGATCAACTCGCCGCCGACATGTACAGTTTCTTCTCTAAGGAAGGCGACTATGCCCGCTACTTCGTTACGGTGAGCTCAGCGCGTCAGCAAGTCAAAGAATGTGTTTGCACCAGTTGCTGTGGGAACGTTCGCAGCTGCTGAGTGTGTGGGGGGAACCCAGATGTGGCCAGCAGTTTTGTTTACTTTGCCGTCATGTACCTCGCTGCTACATGCCATTTTTTTCTCTCTGTGTCTGTAGCTCTTAGAAGCTCAAGCCGATTACCACAGGAAGTCTCTCACTCTTCTGGAGAGCGTCTTGCCCACCATCCAGGCTCAGCAAGGTAAAATACAAGCTAACATGCACTCGCACCCATTTAACATGAAACTGTGCAGTGTTGTTATGAAGATCACACACAGGAAGACTCTGTGCTGCTCATAAAATGCGACCCCTTTTACATGTTTTCTGGAGAATGTGTGTGTTTTTCTTTGGTGCCCCCTTTCAAACAAACCTTCTCCTGATAGACAGAAGTTTGAGTTTCTTTATTAATTTTTCCAACGACCCTATGAAATGAACCAGCTACTGCACCTTTCAGTTACATCACTGTGGTCTGTTTTTCCAAGCTTCTGAACTGCACTTACCCCATTTATGGTAATTGTCAAAGGCCACAGCTGAGGCCCAGATATTAAAGAATCGTCTTCTGTTTACCCCGCTCTGTTCTCCAAAAAATAATCAGTTTTTCCGCTTTACCCACATAATGTCTCTCTTTTAAAGCTCTCGCCGTTGTTTTGTCTTTTCCCTCTTTAGCTGTGTCTTGTCGGGGAGCTTGTTGTTATTTTTTTTTTACTAAACACATCGTATCCAAACCAGACGAACCTGGTCTCCCAGCATGTGGCGTTGACTCACCAACTCCACAGACACACACACACACATCCACACACTCCCCCGCCCCTACTCACATCACACCCACCTGGGTTTTTGCGCCCCTCGCCATTTCTGTCCCACATGCACGTAGATACAGAGAGAAGGTCGAACAGTCACTCCTGCTGGCTGGGAGCATGTGGTTGGTATTATTCATTTAATAGCGAGGACTGGTTAGGAACTGGCCCGGGGGAGAGTTGTTGACCCATAAATCTGCCTTCCAGACCAGCAACGTGCTAGTTCACACTGAGTCCTGGGATGTTGCTGTGTATTTATTTATTTTTTTCATACTAGCATGACAGACGGGTCATACAAATCTACAACAGCTTTACAACAATTTCTTTGTCTCTTCAGATTTAAAACTTTGTTAAAAAATTTCAATATTAAGTCTCATTGCCTCTCGTGCTTCTCTATTATTCTTCCCCACTGTGACCAGACTCGTGGACCGAGAAGCCTGCGTTTGGCACGGGGCTGGACGAACACCTGAAGAGGAGCGGGAGGGAGATCGCTCTGCCGTTAGAGGCCTGCGTGATGATGCTTCTGGAGACTGGCATGAAGGAAGAGGTGAGGAAGTGAAAGACGGAGAGCCAGGGGAGACTTTAGCTCGATCAATAGAAAGTGCAGGCAGCGGGCTGCGAGTGGCCTGTAAGATGGTGCGCGTCAGGCAACTTAAATAAGAATGCTATGTTGTCATTTGTCCTCTGGTCTTGAGGTCGCACTTTTACTGTCATCAAGCCCATTTTGTTTTTGTATGCAGTGTCAAACTTGCCTTTCATTTTTATCTGTTTCGAAATAAAAAAAATGAATTTGTAGCAGCCGCTATATGCTACAAACACGCTGTACCTTATCTCACCACACAACAAAGTCAGCATCCGCCTGATGAACAAAAGCATTTAAGAACTAGATATTTCCCTCAGAAGGTGGTGGAGATCAAACCGGAGCTAAAAGATAGTGAGTATTGATCTTGAGATACAAACCCAATTTTTTTTAAATAATAATCCTACTGCGACGTTTAAGAAGACAGTTGTTTGCCAACATATTTTTTAACATGACTGTGAGCTTGTTTCATGCCTGCTTATAGCCAAAAACCGGCAAACTAACTTTTAAGTAGCAGTGACCTGCAACAGCCAGTTCTGATATACGACAGCTAGACATCCTCCTCCAAGCTAATTCCCTTGACTGTACTTTACAACGTAGAACAGGATTTTGTTTGCTCATCTTAATTGATCTATTGTTTCACCATGTGTGAATGAAAAGTGCCGCCTTGGCTCGTTAAAAGTCACACAAAGCTGCGGCTCCAACGGGTCATTGGACACGTCGGACGCCGATGCTTTAAATCGTTTGTTCACACGAGCATCTTAAGAATCAGGGAGGTGGGTGGTCAGACTAACTGTAAACAGGGGAAACTCCTGCATTTCTGTAACGCTTGTCCCAGAGCTGCCGTCACCCTGATGATTAATGAATTGTGATGTCCCTTTCCCGAAAACAAATTTAGAATACAATAGAATCCACTTGCCTGCCCGTCCATAAATCACATCTTGTTTTTGGACGTGTACGTGTTTGTGCAAAAAAAGATCCAGAGAGAGTGCAAGGGTTAACTGCAAAGGGTGTTATTCGTTGCCCTATTCATTCCCTGGTGAGTCCAGTCTGTATCATTATGGTGTGAAGACGGCCTTTGTTTATGTGTCAGAGTAAAGAGCTCGCTGTGCTGCGAGTGGAGGGCGTGTTTTGTTCGCCTGCTTTAAGGTTTCATTATGTGCAGCTGCCAGGGGGAGTGTATGTAGTGCATTTATACACACTCTCTGTCTGTAATTGACTACTAAGAAAGTGTGTCTACGTCAGGGTGAAAGCACAGGGCGGCGCGTGCACATTAATGCCCACATGTATC
The DNA here is from genome assembly GCF_022379125.1 of Scophthalmus maximus. NCBI lineage: Eukaryota > Metazoa > Chordata > Actinopteri > Pleuronectiformes > Scophthalmidae > Scophthalmus > Scophthalmus maximus. Next base: position 9,063,524 of record NC_061530.1, read on the forward strand.
GTTGTTGTTCTGTTTGTTGGCAAAGTCACTGTGGTTTATTTGTCTTTGTGTGTATGTGTGTTTGTTTGTGTTTCTGTGTCAGGGGCTATTCAGAATCGCAGCAGGGGCATCCAAGCTAAAGAAGCTGAAGGCGGCACTGGACTGTTCCACTTCACAACTGGAGGAGTTCTACTCCGACCCCCACGCTGTGGCTGGTACGTCCCAAACCAACGCTGTTTTTCTCTTTGCTGTATTATTTTGGTACAAAACTTAGAAGTAAAGATGTTAATTAACATTTATTTTAAAATTTGGTTCCTCGTGTCTTCTTTGTGATGACCTTCACCTCTTAGTGGTGTTTTATGCTCTGAAAAGTGGATAACATTTTTTTTTTAATCTGTACGTGTGGTTTCAGGGGCACTGAAGTCCTACCTGAGGGAGCTCCCAGAACCTCTAATGACCCACCAGCTTTATGATGAATGGAACCAGGCATCCAGGCAAGGCTCACGACATTGTCACTTGAAATGAAATGTATTAATATCAAACATATCAATCAGAATACTGCAATCAGGGATGGCAGTATATTTAGGCCATGTAGCCATCTGGAGCCTGGACTGCATGTCCCTGCTGTCAATCACAATTTTTTTTTTTGTTTCCTTTATTTCCAGCGTGTCAGACCCAGACAAGCGGCTCCAGGCACTCTGGGTCGTATGCGATAAACTTCCAAAGAACAACAAAAGCAACCTGAGGTCAGTTGTGTACACTTACACGAGAAACGTCAGTGACAGTCACGTTTCGGTTTGTCAGTGGCGTGTGACCTGTGTGTCCCCCGTGTTTTCCTCCAGGTATCTGGTGAAGTTTTTAGCCAAACTTGCTCTGGACAGCGAGGTGAACAAAATGAATCCCAGCAACATCGCGATTGTCCTGGGACCCAATCTGCTTTGGGCCAAGACTGAGGGGTGAGAGAGGAATCGAGGGGGAGGGGATGATAATGGCGATGGAGATGAAAATAGCTACAGTCTACGTATTAGTCATGTTTAAAAATGGACAAAGGGGGAGATGTGACGGTCTTTTTCGTTATTTTAGCTCATTTAATAGTGGCACTCATCATGGTGGAGGCAACTAATTCTTTCTCCACACGTGTTTGTCCATCAGGAGTCTGGCTGAGATGGCCGCAGCTACTTCTGTGCACGTGGTGGCCATCATAGAGCCCATCATCCAGCACGCAGACTGGTTCTTTCCCGAGGGTAGGTTTCTTTGCCGAGCTCCTGCCGTCGCTTTGCCGTCTGACCTTCCCTTCTTTCTTCATAGCCAAGGACAGGCATGTGGACTGCAAAGTAGCATAGAAAGTCAGCAGTGATCTTAAAGCAGGAGAGGGAGGAAAGGCTTATAGGTTTGTGCTGTCACCTCTCTCTAAAACATGGACCTCCTGGTAAATAACTGTCTTGAGGATTTGACACTATGAATTGACACAAACTAAGTGTGACTGTGTCACTTTGACACCAACCATATTAGACCTGGTGATATACTTTAGCCACATATATAATCCTGGTTAAGACAATGGAAACCAAAACCAATCCTGCCGTTCATGCCAGTTAACTGTGAAGGTTTTGTAATAACTGAATATGAGCCTGTGTCAAGACTTGACTTCCTGGCCAGAGTTTATTTTGTGATGCTAGTCTCGCCAAGGTTGCGTAAGTGTCTGTTCTGCTGTGAACCTCTTTCTCGTCTTACCCATTGAACTCTGGGGTCGTTTCCAGCATTTGATTCAGATTACAAGCCACTTGACATCCCTCTCCACGGCTTCCTTAGAGGGAAGACCATGACCCCTGTGCTTAATATAGGCTGCCCAGTTGAGTGCTCCTTGGAAATTATGCCTAATGTTGAGTTCTCCTTGAGCAAGGCTTTATAACACCCCTGTTGAATTAACTCAAAATATCATCGTTTGCAACTTCTTCCCTCTTTCCTGCAACTCCCTTTCCGCTAGATGAAGTTCACTTAATCTTGCTAAATCTGTCCTTCTCTGCTCCTGCAGACGTGGATTTTAACGTGTCCGGCATGTTTGCGATGCCCGTGCCCGCGTCCAACCACAACAATCACCTCGATTACGACTGTGGCACCATTGAGAGGAAGAGGCCTGGCAGCATGATGGGACCGGAGAACGATGCAACGCGCAAAGACAAGTAATCAGCCGCACGCTGCCTCTTAGCCGCTTCGAAACCTCAGAGTTTCAGAGGTTTCTCTGTCCCGCAGCAATCGTCACTTACTCCAGTTAATACTTTGGAAATCATTTTGTCTGTAATCCAGTTGCTTTTTTCTGGTCCTTTTCTTTGGCTTCTAGTAAATGTTGGGCTAAATCAGAGTCTTATAATATGATCCTTTAACATTGTTTTTACTGACTTCTCTCCCTGTGCTCTGGGGCTTTGGTGATTTTCTATCCTGTTTTTTTTTCTCTCTCACTGTCTCCCTGCTCTCCCCGTGTAGCACCCCTAACAAGCACTCGGACCACACCCTACGTAGAGGCAGTAACACCTTAGGTAGAAAGCAGCACACTTCACCTGCCTTCCAGCCTCCTTTACCCCCTGTGGAGGCTCCAGGGCCGGGGCACGGGGCCGGGCAGCTGCCCCAGCCCCCGACTGAGCCCCAGCCCCAGCCACAAGCCCCTCCTCCGGGGGGTTCAGGGCCTGATGCGGGCCAGCATAGCTTGGCGCAGGGTTTGGCTGCTCTCGCAGCTGCCCAGCAGCTTCTAGCCCAGCACACAGAGGAGCTCAGGTAAGGGCTGCTTCTCCTGCGTCCCTGCTGCTGGTGGGGAGTGACAAACTGCATGCCATACACATATACACAGACAGACTATATTTGATGAGTAATGCATGTTTTCACTGGTAGCACGCAGAAGCCGCCCTCATCTCACGGTCACTTTGGTTCAGCTTGCAAAAAAAACAAGTTTTCTTACGCCACCACCAGTTCCAACTATGCAGACTCGTCTGATGTCAGCCCACAGGAACGGGCAACAACAATGGTCTGCTGTCATTCTGCTAACAGTCACTCTCGGCGGCCTCTCAACTTCCCCAACGCTCTGCTTTCCTCCCCAAAAATCACTGCAATCAGCAGGAACTTTGTTCACACTAACTGGCTCAAACTGCTTTTGAGAAGCCTGGAACGTTTGTGTGCGTTATGCGGCGACTGTCTCTGATTCGTTCACGTCCAGACAGATGACACTATTCAGCTCGGCGTTCTTCGGCTCCCACAAACTCTGTTGGGAAGGTGAATTTAGATGAGACAGCCAGATTACATTCATGAGGTTTATCATCATTACATCTCCACGCTGCCGATGAGTTTAAACTTTATCTTCTTAAACAGCTCTGAGCATTGTTATTAACCATTTAGCGGGCAGATGCTGTTGTACCCCAGAATTTGTAGGTTTTAAAAGGCTTTCTTTTCCCCCCCCATTTTTTCTCTAAAGCAACCCAAGGCTACGTGACTCCACACCTACCCCGACCCCTCTGCTTCAGAGGAATGGCTCCGGAGGAGGGGGCCAGGCTGCAGGACAGCTGGGCGCCGGGACTACCGGGGGCGGATCCATGGGACCCAGTCCTCATATGATGCGCAGAGGTAAGAGTCTGCAACATACAAACACATTTCTGCAAAGCTTGTCAGTCGTCCAGGCAACTGGACATTTTTGAGAAGAATCTAAGATGCCAATCGACGTTTCTACTGTAACTCACGTGCTCCACTCTTACTCCTGAAACATCCCCACCACACAACATGTCTTGGCATATAAATAATCAACACTACTATCATTTACAGATCAAAATGTATGTATGAATGTTTGTATCCCCCTCACCGTTCAGGTACCAAGAAGCAGGCTCCGGCCCCTCCCAAACCGACCAACCCTCCCCCCAGCCAGCCCTGCAACTCGTCGAACCACGCTTCCTCCTTGTCTGGGTCGTCCCAGTCCCTCAGCCTCGCTCCCAAGCCCCTGTCCAGCCACTCGCCCAGCTCGCCCACCTCTCCCACCCCCCAGCCGTGCGCCACACCCAGACGCCACTCCAGCAACCAGCCGCCGATCCAGGCGCCCAGCCATCCGCCCCCCGAGCCCCCGACGCAGGCCAGTCCCCCAACGGCGCTCGCGTCGCTCGGCCACTCCGGCGGGGACCAGCAGAGCGCGGACCTCTCGCCCCCGGGCACCCCGACCCCTCCAGACACCCCGCCGCCCTCCGCCGCCACCCAGGATGCAGTCGCTCCTCCGTCCCTGTCTCCCTATCAGTCGGGCTCTCTCCCCCGGCCGCGGCCTGTCCCCAAACCCCGGAACAGGCCCAGCATCCCACCGCCACCCCAACCCGCCCCGCTGGCCAGTGACACGAATGGGATCTGTGCTTACAAGATGATGGGTGAGTGTTTTACTCTCACACAGTGACTGCATTTGAAATACTTTTTGTTTGCATATTAACACCAGTGTGCACTCTCTCTAACAGTCTTGCATTGTAACACCTCTACAGGTTAAGGAGACACCTGTGAGAGGTTTGTGGTTAATTGACCTTTTCACCAGCAGCACTTGCACCTTTGTTTTGTTTGCGTCTGGAACTCTCACTCTTCATCGTGGTCATTTTATTCTGCCTGCTCCCTCATTGACTTTTAGCCCTGATGCACGACCGTCGCACTGTCTCAACGTCCAGTTAGTGAGAGACCAACTTCTGTTTGATACTCAAAATGTGCACTTTGCACAAAAAGGATGAGAGTGCAAACCCTCAGGAGGGAAGGTGAACTGATAACAGTCCAAGCCTTACATATTCATAATTATAAAAATTACTGACAAACACACTGGTAGCACAGAGTGCAGTGTCTCCAGCTGGTGAGCTATAGAGCTAGAACAGTGACAGTAAACTGAGGTATTGGAAATTAAAATTGGCATTGAAACAAGTTTTGGCACTGAAAGATGTTCAACTGAAATATAAAACACAAACATTAAAACATTTCAATCTCACAATCAAATTTTTTATTTCATTTTTATGCATTATGATGGGTTTTTCAATTTCATTCTTTACATTTTTTCTTGATGTCTGTCTTTTTTCAATGACAGTTTTTTTTGTTTACGCTGTCAGGGTTTTACAATTTATTTTCAATACCTCAGTTTGCTGTCACTGTTCTAGCTCCATAGTGAGAGAGCAGGAAGACAAACTCAATCTGAATTGAAACTGGAAAGTTCTAGTTCCCTGCTGTGGGGTTTTGATCCGATACAGGTCTTCATGAGACGGAAGATTATCACATTCATATTAGAGATGGGAGCGGCGGTAAAAAGGGCAGAGTTTGTGTGATATGACGGTGTAGCATCAGGGCTACAATTTACCATGAGTCACTCATCTTCACTTCCAGTCACTGTAATGTGATATCACCAGTCAGGGTTTGAAACTGAACTGTTCTTACTGAGTACCAGCAGAAGGAGATCCGTGGTCACTTTCAAACCCTCAGCTCTCAGTGGGCAGATTCTGTTATCGTTCTTTTTTGTAAAATGTGAGAGTTCTTATTTATTGTTTCTCATGTTTGCATTTTGTTAATGATTTTTCAAACCAGCGTCCCTTCATCCAGCCCGAGTTCACTAACTGACATGCACGTTTCTAACTCGACCGTTCTCGTCTTGTCACTCATGTCCCAGCTGCATGTTCAGAATATTCAGTCAGCATCTTATAGATGCATTCACGTTTTTAGCTCTTATGTCAGGGATTTTGTATTTTAGATGTTATGGGTATTTATCAGCATGAAAGACAAAATATGAAATATACAAGGGGAGCAGATATAAGATGGCATAAAAAAAATCTACCTTAATACTTGTCTGAACACATTGGTTTTTATTTGCTTTTTAAAAGAGTCCAAATTCCTCCAAAAAGTTTAGGAGCTTCTGACCGAAAAGCACCCGAGTCTTAAAGTTCCCGCCGTCGTCTCACGCGGGCTCGCTCGGAATTCGGATCATCGTTTGCTGACATCTGCGTTCTCACTCACAAGCCCCTCCGGCGAATGTCCGGACTTCTGTGCATGTCTGAAGAGCAGCTCAAGAATGTCCTGGGTGGATGACCTACGAGCTCGAGAGTCCATGACCTATACTGTGGAGCCTAAACATGTAAAATTCAAAACACCAAATTTTTTAAAAATTGATTCTAAAAAAAATAACCGGAAGCGGAGGAACAACAGCCGATCGATTCAAATCTGCTCCCCTGCTCCTTTTCACATCCCAAACTTCACATTTCACTGCTTGTTGCTCTGCCGCTCTGCAGCCTCTGACCAAACGGCGCCACCTGCTGTTCGGCTGCGGAGCCCCTGCTGCCATCTGCATTGTGGAAAATATGACCCGGTCTCGGCGGATTGGCATACTTGGCTGCAGCTTTAAATGTTTTCGTGCCGCGGGATGAGGAGGCAGCACATGTTTGTGATTAACAGCCCGCACTCTTCTAACGTGGGCATGAGTGGCCTGTTTATCTTGTGGAGGATTTGTTTAAGTCGTGGTTCTGTGTGAAATGTCTGCATGCGTCGAAACTCACAAACACTCTTGGTGACTGACGGGGTACATGCTGTCCTAGCCGATGTTTGTTAAGAGTTACTTATATTTAAATGTCCTGCTCTTCGACGTCTTCTCATCTTGACACGATTGTCCCCCGTCTTGTGTCTTCAGAGCCGGCCGCATCTTTCAAAGGGCCGAGTCGAGCTTCGGTCCCTGAGCTCGCTGTAGACCAGCAGCCAGCGACTGCCCCCTCCTCCTCCTCCTCCTCCACCTTTTCGTCCTCCAACTCCTGCCTGCCTCCTCCCAAAGACTGTGACCTGGACACTGAGAGCACTGTCCTATAAGGAGAAGACAGTGACCCAACGCACCTCCTCTCATCACGCACACACACACACACACACACACACACACACACACACACACACACACACACACACACACACACACACACACACACACACACACACACACACGTCATCTTTTCATTTCTGTCCCAGCTCACATGTGCTGCTTCGGTCTCAGACTCCGCGACCTCTGCTGTCGTCCAGAGACAGTGACACAACAACTCTCCTTCTGGCGGCCATGATGGACGTCACGCTCGGTCCTGGTAGATAATGGCTGGTAGTGACGGACAGCAGATTTTGTTTGTGCGGCTGCTGCAGCAGAACCGAGTGAACACGGTTAATGTCGTCACATCTGACGGTTTGTGTGTTGAACGATCTGATCATTGACAATTTGTCGTGAGCAAGTTCGATGTAGCTGAATTGTAGTAACATCACATACTGTTCAAATTACTGATGCAGATGAGTTGGAATCCCAAAACCCCATATTCGCTTCAAGTTATCGTTATTTTCTACATGATGTAACTTCTAATATATTATTGTAAGAGCTGAAAGTCAATGAATAGTCCTCTTTAATCAAAATGCCAAAATAAACTGGTTCCAGCTTCTCAAATGTTAATATTAGCTTCTTCTTTTTCTGTTATTCTTGATTGAAACAATATCTTTTGCTTGGACAGAACAAGCAACCTGAAAATCTAAAAAATTAGGTTTTGGGAAACTATTATTGATATCTTTTTTTTTACTATTTTGGATCTTTCATAGACCAAAAGATTAAGAGAGAAAATAATCCATAACGAAAATAATTGTTTGTTAGTCTCAACCTCAGTCAACTGTCCTCTACTCACAGTTTCTTTATGCATTTATCAGCCATTATTTACTCAGTCCTCTTGACCTCCATGAAAGTGCCACGTGTGGTTGCGAGGAGACTTGTGACACACAAACACACACACACCGCCACCTCCACCTGTCTATACTGCGCTCCCTGCAGAACAAGCTCCAGACAATCAGCGACAAAACAGCAGAGCGCAAGCATCGAAGAAGCAGATTGACCGGCGGTAACGCCGTTGGACAACTGTGAACCCACGATGCGCAGCAGCAGTATGAAGCGTGGGCCACCGACTGGACAAGGAGGAGGCGCGTTTTGAGGTGGTCACGGGGAAAGCAGCAACATGGACTGACCGGCCCCATTTGGAATTTGGTGTGAGGTGTTTTCTTTTCTTTCTTTTTTTTTGCATTTTGTACTGTTGAAAAATGGCCTTAGATGAAGATTTGAATGAAAAAAAGAATGAGGGATTTCTATTGCGTGGGTGTGGGGGGACTGGGGGGGGATCGGCGATGAAGTAGAAGCCAAAACTGTTTGTTAATGTGTAGCTGGTGACTGCAGGTTTCCAGTCGTCTCAAACACTTGATTTCCTCCCTTCATTTTTTGTATGGAAACCCCCCCCCACACCCCCGACTCATGTATTTATTTACCAAGTTGAAAATACACACATTCCCTGTGGCTTGACGTAATGAATTCAGTCTTAAAATGTAAATCATGCCTTATCGGTTCCTCCCAGAACCACGTAACGAGCATTATATATATATATATATATATATATAATTTACTGTACGGAGGATGTACTTCTGCTCCCAGCTCTACAGTATTTCTGAGGAGCTGCCGTTTCGGCAGCAGTTAACGTTTCAGGGATGTGAGGAAGGGGATTGGACTCTCCGCCGTGTGTGTGTGTGTGTGTGTGTGTGTGTGTGTGTGTGTGTGTGTGTGTGTGTGTGTGTGTGTGTGTGTGTGTGTGTGTGTGTGTGTGTGTGTGTGTGTGTGTGTGTGTGTGTGTGTGTGTGTGTGTGTGTGTGTGTGTGTGTGTGTGTGTGTGTGTGTGTGTGTTTCTCCATCGTCGTTCCACGGGAGTTGTGTATTTAAATGTGTTGAATTGCGTTGGGTTTCCTGAGGCAGAAGTAGCAGGGTGAACTCTCGGCCTGAACGGAGTCAGTATTTAGCCTTACTGTCGTTTCCATCTGGGACTTCGCACACACACCGGGCGACGGTGTGTGTGTGTGTGAGTGAATGTAGCCTCTTGATCCTGAACAGAAAGTCGCATAAACAGCTGATATTGCACTTGAGCGCAGGCCAATGAGAGTTGGTTTCCTAGTTTAGGGGATTTTTTTCTTCTTCTTCCATTCTATCCCACTGAGCTGAGAGCACGCAGCCTCAGTAGTGATGTGGTGGTAGATTCTGGCCAGGTCAAAAATATGAATAAAAAATGGCTTTGTCGTATATCTGTGTATGCTTTGCTTTTTTTTTGTTTTTTTGTTTTTGTTTTTTTTAAAGGCCTCAGATATAATGCAGAGTTTGCTTCCCAGAGAACGGACTCAACATGGTACCAATGGAGAGAGAGTCTCAGATGCTGCAGTCGCCCTGAAAAACGAGTCGTGTCTTCCAGGGACAAGCGAGTGTGACTATCCCCTCCTCACCCCTCTTCGCCCTCTGTATCTCGCTGCCTTATCCCCCCGAGCACCAAGAGGGCTTCGCCTCTCGAGGCTCTTCACGCCATCAGACTGAGAAAGGATCATGCTGCGTTTTTTTTAAAGCTCTATAGTTTTGTATGTTTGCCATCTGGTCAGCTTCAATGTGGAATGAAACCATGTAAAACGGACGCTTGGTTATATCCCCTTTCCAAAGAAATAAAGTATATGAAGAATCTATTTCAGTGTGCTTGGGCTTTATGCGTTTGTTGCTTGGACGATGGCGTGACACGAAACGTGACTAACTCATTTTTCTTTCAAAACGTAACGTTAGGTATTCACGATAAAAATGATTAAGAGTCAACGTTATGTAAAACAAACATCCTTGGAGATTATTATTTCAAGAGTTCGTCTAGTAAGTTAAGCCTCCTTCCACCACAGAGGAACTTTAAGGTGAATTAAGATGGAATCATGGTACTAAGGTTATAATCAGACAGTAACTTGTCTGAAAACCTTAAAATGTCACTAAAAATATTTTTTACACCGGAAATCGATTGAAAATAGTTTAATAGAAAACAGTGATGCAGTTCCTTTGTTTTTTTGTTCATTTGAACACATAACTATGGTCAAACTTTAAATTGACTTTCATATCTAGAATAAAACGGAAGTACACATTTTTTCAACGGTCAGATTAAAGGTGCCCTGTGGGCCCACTGCCTTTCATAGGCTGATAGGTCTGATTAAACAACGCATGTGTCAACATACTGATTTACATGCAGCCTGGGAGGTAACAAAACGAGTCCTAAACGATTTAACATTATTATTCTTTTACACCCAATAGATGGATCGGTCAAATCCTGACCTACAATATTCTGGTACATGAAAACGACATGAGGGTGATCGCTGAACTGTCCCTCGCTGTAGGAGTACAAAGAAAAAAGAAGTCCGTTTTTTTTTTACTTTCAAGCATGATATTTTTTATAGATCAAAAACATATTCTTCATTTGAAAGCACTGAACCAAACGTAAAGGTAAAACAATCACAAGACATGAAAACATATACACAGTTATAAAAAAGGGAAGCTGTAGGCAACCAATGAATAAACCCAACTGGACCGGGCCGACAGAAACATAAGTAACTTATTTCAAACCTAAATATCCAGGGAGGGTGTTAACGCTACCGGCCGCACATCGTTATACATCGACTGCACCAACATGCAACTGATGGGGACTAGAAACACGGTCACTACTCTCAGCTTTAGAAAACTGCGTTTCTACGAGATGGGCGCTCACCCAGCGTGGCCTGGCTGAAGCTGTGCATGAAGGAGTGAACTGAACCCAAAAAAAACATCCCGATCAACGACTCTGGAACTAAGAAAGTGAGAAGGAAACAAGCAAACAGTAGAAAATGAAGATGATGAGCAGTGCATAGCCAAAACAGTAAATTTACAGTCTCAACAGTAGTTCATCGACACAAATACGACACAGCTACATGTACACTGTACTGTAGATGAGTCATGAGATCACCATGACGACCACAGAAGCAGGAAATAATCATTTACAGTTTGACATTCAATCATTCCTCAGGGCTGCGATCACAACACTCGGGCGAATATTCGACAAGGTGCAGAACTGTTGTTTAGTGAACGAATCTGGATCTGATTGAGGGAGAACAATCATGATACTGATGGTTGACAGCGAAGGACCTGCAGCTGTCCAGAGGCGCGCCTGTCTGTTTTGCTGCACACTGAACTGACTGGATGGATTTCAGATCATCAGGTCCGACTGGGATACGAAGGGATGTGGATTTAGTCGCGCACAATGGTCCTGTCGTTGCTGAACAAATCTTGACCACAAGCAAAGTCAGTAACCGAGCAGCAGTAGCGTATGAGTCACTGTCATCTAAAACCACACTGAGCTGTGATGATGGAAGCCATGTAAAGCCAAAAATTATTTAAAAATGAAGATGTGAAATGTAGTCACCACTGAATACTTATGACGTTTAAATACCACTGAATTTTGAATGAATTCAATATTTGTCGGTTGATTTATTAATCTATTTATTTTTGTTTCAGTTCCCCTCTTGACCAATTACAGATTTCTAAAACTTTTGTTCAATAACTTTTTCTTTCAATCTTCACAAAAATATTGTTCTTGGGGTTTCCATTTTTTATTTGTTGACATCACTTGGCTGAGACTTGTCAGTTCCATTCACGATCAAATTACTCGTCTCAAATGTAAAAGATTCGTAAAAGTTTTTCATCTTTAGTTTTCTGCGGTCTGAATTTAACCATCGAGTTTTGTCGTTGTTGAAACCCACCGGATGTTGGGATTTAGCACCGTACTAATAAAATTTAACTGAAACGAATTGAAAGCTTTTAAAACTCAGTTCGATGGTAATAATGAGATTTCTATTAATTTTATTTCAATTTGAACATTTTAGAATTCAGCAGTGGTTCGGTCTTTGTGGTCACGATTTTGCTTCGCACAGATGATGTAATGTACAGTAACATGCAGCTGACTTTAGATGACTTTGACTCCCGGATAAGAAAAAAATTCCACTTCTTGCCAAAGTTGTCCTTAAAAATCAAATTCCTGGTTACACGTCATTGAAACAACTCTGATGTGAACAGTTTGTCAATCTTAAAACTAAATCCTGCGGTATGAGGGAGGCAGTGAACGCACCGCTGTCTGAACTGTCTGATCAAAACAGCACGACTCTTTACAAACTACACACACCGGCAGAAAACTGTCTCGCTTTACAGCTGCGCTAAACTTTTTTTTTTACAACTTTTGAACAGGACCTGATATAAAATATAAACTTTGTATAGTCCCTAGAATAATAGAAGTTTCTGCCGTTCCTTTTACAAAGCCGCTTCAGGATGAAGAAGTGACGCATTTAAATGTACATGGACGGTTACTCTAATGTATTTCATTTCCTCTGCAATATGTGATGAGTATTAAAAAGAGATGCAAGTCACATGAAGACTAGTCTCTACAGTGTGTGTGTGTTGTGTGTGTCTGTGTGTGTGTGTGTGTGTGTTGACGTGTGGACACCTGAATGTTCCTGCTCTACACAGCACCTAGAATAACAGCACTGCTGCACACGGGGGGGACGGACGACACTCGCTCTACTTATCTACAGATAGGTGCGGTGTGTTTCCCGCTTCTTTTGGTCTCTTTCTGCTTGCCGTAGATGACGTGGTGTCTGTTCCCGTTGGTTGGAGTGTGTCTCTGTGTGTGTGTGTGAAATCTTGGCACTTCGGTTGCGGAGAGCAGAGTGAAAAATGGAGCCGACCGGCCTCGGCGGTTTTGGCCCCGACGTCCGCCCACACGCCGTGCTTCTACCAGGCCGGAGGCGAAGACAGCCTGGGGCTCCTGGGGTTTTCCGAAGTCTGGGTCTCGCTGAGCGCCCTCTGCCGAACAAAAACCCATAATCTCATCTGATTTGCATTCCTGCTTTTACCATGTTCATTTCACATTTACAGCACATTTTGGTTATTCTACTTTGCTGCATCATCACTTTATCGCTGCAGGCTGTCTGTCCGTGTGAGAGCACAAAACTGAACCCGAACTGCTCTTGGAGGTTTGAATCTGCCACATACCTGCTGCATATATATCACAATCTGACTCTCTGGCCAACCGGTTCTATCGACGCAGATGACGAGACCAGCGCGGGAACTCACCTCGAACTTGGACACGAACTCGGCAAAGATGCCGAAGAAAGCCTCAGTGCTGCTGGCCTTGCCGTCCTCCCCGAAGTAGGAGGCCACCTTGGAGAACTCGTCCATCGCTCGCATCTCCAGGGACTCCAGGGACTGGATCGCAGGGTGGCTGTTCTCCAGGAAGCTCTGTGGGTGCGACAAGGTCAAAAGTGACAGATCTTCACTCCTCGCTCCACGCGAGGAGTGAAGATCAAACTCGTCAGAAAACATCTTGTGCGGCTCTGAGAAAGAACGTAACCTGGATGTCGTCAGGGTTGTCTCCCTGTCTTTATGCTAAGCTAAGCAAACAGATTCCTGCTTCATATTTACTGTATAAAAAACACAAGCATGGCATGTATCTTGTTATGTAACTCTTGGCAAGAAAGCAAATGAACGCACTTTCCCAAATGTTGAACTATTTCTCTGATGACACCAAATGTCAGCCAATGGGCAACGAGTGTAATGATATGCCTCGTTTTTTTGTCGCGGCGCGTTGACGTACGCTCATGACAGAAGCGAAGTGGTCCTCGGAGGTGGGCGGGATCTTCAGACAGGCCGTCCTGATGTCCTGGATGGTGGCATGGAGGTCTCTCAGCTCCGTGGCGATGTTCCTCTGGTTCACTGGACAAAGTCACAAGGGCCAATGAGGTGAGTCGTTGCCAAAACAGAAGCCGTATTTTTTCTACAACGTGCTGATGTCTGCCCCCAGCTGAGAGCCAATCGGACCACCAGCAGTCTGACAGGGCACGTTTAAAATGTCAAATGAAGTTAAGCAAGCAATTATCTTTAAAAAACAAACAAACAGAATTTATAACAGTGTCTTGAAACAAACGAGGCCTAAATGTGGATGAAGTTAGATGTTTCTGGTGAAGCCTCCTGCTCTGCAGTGACATCCAGTCACATGATTATTATTTAACAGAACAGAACAACGGCTACATTTGGCTGCAAAATGACTCTCAGGGAGGAAAGCAGAGTCTGAGGAGCCCTGCTGCTGTAGCAGCGTCGTACCCTTGGCGGCCAGAGGCACCGTCGTCAGGTCTCTGGAAAAGTTGAGCAGCTCAGGGAAGTGTTGGCACAGGGACTTGGCCAGAATGTGGAGGAAGGTGGATTTTCCGTCCACAGTCTTGGTCGTGCTCAGCTGCGAGACACGAAGGGGAAAGAATGAGACGCAGCCCTCCAGGAACCCCAGAACCAAAACCGAGATGTGCACGAACACGGTGGAAACGTGACCACACTGTACCTCAGAGAGGAAGTTGATCTTAAAACTGGTTGTTTTGTTGCTCTTTGGCTGCCCGTTGTTCAGGTAGTTCCCCATCGCCAGAACAAACTGTGGGCGGGGAAGAAGAGCTCAGTAACCACGGTGAACATGTGAGACGGATACCTTCACACCATTCCCTCCGCTCTGGATGTTTACCTCCAGGATTTTGGCCAGTTTCTTGCTGCTCCTCAGCTCCACTGACGCCTTGTAGATGTAGTCGTACGCGACCTTCATCTCCTCCGTCCTCTCCTGCAGGGTCGTCTTGAAGTGGAGGCTCCGCAGGCGGGTCTTGTACTCGGGCACCATCAGCATCTTGACACGTACACAAGCACTCGTCATTCTGTCGCTTTCAACACTTTCTCTTTTTTTTTCCACTCGATTTTTGTGGGTGTACCTGGAAGATGAACTGGTCGGGCTCGCTCAGCTTGGCTGGGTCCTGGTCGAACTGCTCGTACTGCTTCACCTCGTCGTCGTCGGGGGCGTAGAGCAGCAGCTGCTTGATGTGGGCCGGCTCCAGCCTGTTGGTGGTCATGTTCATCAACACCTGACGCAGCTCGGCGGGGGAGAGCTTCAGATGGGCGATGAGGATGGCTTCAGAGAGGAGGAGGAGGAGGAGGAGGAGGAGATCAACAGATTGCAAACAAAAACTTTCTTGTGATGATTTATTCATATTTTCGTACATGTTTTTAAGGTGTCAGATTGATTTTTCCACTCAATTCTAGTCACTATCGCAATTCAAAAATAAATTAGTTATTATCATATGATTAACACTGTTCCATTTCTATATTCTATAAGTGTGTGACTTCCTATTTTATACAACCTGCTCAACTGACTCACATTGTCCAACCTGTTGTCCTTCACACCTTTGATTCATTTACTCTTCATGAAGCACGTGGCACTTCAGAATGATTGTAGAAGCAAACCTTTTGTTTTGTTCCTCTGCCGATTCTCACACAGCGAACGAGCCGGCACAACAGAAGCAGATGTGTCCTCATTAGCAACAAGATTGAAAATATTCACCCCCCCCCCGGGGGAAATCTGCACTCAAGTGTCGGATCTTACAAACCGTGTTTTCACTTTAACCGTCGTGTTAAAAAAGGAGAAATGCTTTTGAAGCTGGGGTCTTGGCAGAACATCAAATCAATAAATCAAGTCCAAAGGCTTCATCAGACGTCTGAACGTTGCTCGATCAAGACAAAGCTATTGGATGAATTCACAATAAGTGCAGGAGCGGATATGTTTCCTGTGCACGTCGTCAGTTGACAGATGAGCAGAGAGACGACTCCTTCTCTTGTATCATCTGTTTGAGCATAACATCCATATCTGTGTTTTTTATACACTGTAATGCTGATGCAGTGGATGTCTGGTTTTGCTGAATGACATGTGTCCCAAATGAAGTCTGGGGTAAAGGGGAATAAATACCAAGAGACTGCAGCCACAAATTCCTTAAATAGCTTTTGTGTTACTCACATTTCTTTAGGTCAAATTGTCCCTCAGTGTTTTACATTTTGTACCTTATATCTTCATGGAATTTTGGAAAATCCAAACTAAAACTGAGCCAAAGTTAATCATAAAACACTGTAATAGTTTTGGTGTAGTCTCACAGCCTTTCAGGTGTGTGTGTGTGTGTGTGTGTGTGTGTGTGGTACTCACAGGCGTTGTAGGCTTTCTTATGAGACAGGATCTCCACCACGTCTTTCTTTTTAAAGTTCTCTGGGAGGACGGCTGGCTCTGGAGGAGAGACTGATAATTTTAACAACAGTGTGAGGATGTGTTCTCCAGGCACTGGGGGGGTTAACACGTACGCACGCACACACACTAGCGCGCGCACACACACACACACACACACACACACACACACACACACACACACACACACACACACACACACACACACACACACACACACACACACACACACACACACACACACACACACACACACACACACACACACACACACACACAGTGGCTACACGAGACAGGTTGATGGGTTAATAACACAGTTCTGCCTTCTGGAATATCTTCAATAAACACAGGTTTGGTGTGTTTATTGCAGAGCTGTGTATTACTGTACTAGACAGAAAAGAAAAAGGGGTATGGGGGGGTATGGTGCCTTATGGAGAACGTATATATGATGAGCAGGTGAATGGAGCAGCTCCAAAGCAGGTTATGAAGAACATCACGGCTGCGAAGGTATAAACAAAACAGATGATGTGAATAAAAGACATAGATTCACTTTTTTCGGTAAACTAGGTCCCTTGTAATTCTTTTGATGGGACATTATGACTTTGTGACATTTAGCCATGACGATATGACAAACGCTATAGATGATGTTGCAGTGTGACGCAGCGTGACCGGAAGTGCGGCACAACTCACTGGATCTGCGCTGGGTCCCAAAGTGCAGATCAAGGTCCAAGAACTTCACCATGTCGGTGAGCTTGTCATAGTCCGAGTCCTCTCCAAGCTAAATATAGACAAGGACACACAGTCAGGGTTGTGAAGCCTAGAAGTAGCTGTCTAAAAAAATATTTATATACGCAGACATCAGGCCGGGATCCATGTCTGACAGGGCTGCAAAGACGAACCGAGTTACAAAAACAAGACTTTTTGCTCTGATGCTGCCATGACTCATCAAAGACACAACGGAGGAGATCAGCAGGGTTTTTTTGTTTCCCAAATATGGGGAGATAAATGTGGGAGTAGTGAGAAAACTCGCAGCACAGAATGGGAAGATTCACAGGTTATTGTTTATTGTATTCAAAACATTTTTCTTCCATGGATTGCCCTGAAACAGGGCCACGGGTTACCGTGACGACAGCACTCAGCACTCACCTGGCCCCAGATGGTTCCCTCGGAGTTCTCCACCTGCTCCCAGCGCAGCCTCTTCACACTCATGTGGTTGGTGTCCGCCGCGTGTTTGCCGGACTTGGGCAGCGGAGGCGGGTCACAGGGTGGGGGCAGGGGCGGGGGCGGAGGTGGTGGAGCCTTTGAGATCCAAAAATATAGATTTCTTTATCAAAATCAACCGATTATTCTTAAAATCAGCGCAGTGGTTCACATGTAATGTTTTCACCAAGCGAAAATTGGAGCGTTTTATTCACACATGGCTGATTGAATCTTTCCCAAACCACAGGACAGAACCTCAGTGGCTCTCTACTTATATTCTCGTTCAATTTGATTTGTCTTCTTGTTGTGGCACATTTTTAGTTCACTTTTTTGTGCTTCTTGAAATGTGAACAGAGAATGAGCGGACTGCAGCATGTTGTCTGTTCTGTCAAGGTTTCTATTTCTGTGGAGAAGCCTGCATGGATCCAACACTTGACTGTTACATTTCTGTTGCTAGGTTTTCATTGCAGTGGCACTGCTGCACTGCACCACCCTGCGTTTGTTACGAAAAACATCCCTCATGTGTCTCGAGTGGCGGAGGAAGTGCTGAGATCCTTGACTTTAGTAAAACAATCAGAACAGCATTGGAAAAAAACAAAACAAGACGTAACAAAAATTGCATGATGTAAATGATAAATGTCAGATCGATGTTGTGAATGATGAATACTTGATTATCAGAGCAATTCAGTTTAAAATAAAATGACAATATACCACTACAGTTTTCAATTCACATGCATTTTCATCATCTCCATTATTCATTCAGAAGCATTTAAACACTTCCAATTCTTTTCAGTTATTTTTCTGATAAATGCCAATATTGTGTTGTGAAGGATACATGATGAAACTTTCATCGTATCACAACAGTTTTAGTCAAACCAGCTTTAAAATAATGAAATGACTTGATCGTTTATCACAGAATTTTTCATTTCACATCCATTTTTCAATTCATGTGCATTTTCATCAACCTCCATTCTTATCCATTATTTTGCGTTAATTTCCACACGCTCATATACAGTCATGTGACTCGATTGTTAATTATGATGCATCAATTTGAAAACTGCACTACAGTGCTGTAACACATGGTCACAAGATGATGAGGGTCAAGGGTCATGAGATGATTAATGAAGTCAGAAAGCAGAAAAAACAAACTTCTGATTTTGGACTTTTTTCTAATCTTTGCTTTTCGTGAAATATTTATCGGCCATGATCAGTTGTTTGTTTACATCCATCTAGTGGAAAGTAACTGGTTTAATATTTATCTTGTATTTTGTAAGCATACCACATCATCCCACGTGTTTTTTAAATTTTATTCATATTCATATTTATAATCTTAATCTCAAATGTAGTAGTAACAGTAGCTGTCACGTGAAGTACAATACTTGCCTTTCAACTGGAATTCAAAAACCAAGATATAACAAAGAAAAACTAATGTGATTATATTTTAACACTGCAATTTAAGTT
This sequence comes from Scophthalmus maximus, assembly GCF_022379125.1. NCBI lineage: Eukaryota > Metazoa > Chordata > Actinopteri > Pleuronectiformes > Scophthalmidae > Scophthalmus > Scophthalmus maximus. The sequence continues at coordinate 9,082,105 of NC_061530.1, forward strand.
CCTGACAGGCGACGACCGACTGTAAAGACAAGTTACCTGCTGTGACTGTTGTGACTGTTGTTCCTTCCGTGTGCTTTCATACGTCTTGGTGAGGGAGGAGTGAGACGCTGGAGGCTGGGAGGGCAGCGATGAGGCCACGGGGCCTCGGCTCGTGCACTGGGAGGCGCTGTCATCCTGCAGAGAGGGCGGCAGTGGGCCCTGGTAGCTGTGTTGGTGGTGGAGCTGGTGGTGCCTCTGGAGGACGAGCTGGCTCGGCCTCAGCGGCTGAGGGGAGGGCAGGGGGGACGTCTGGCAAAGAGGCTGTGGCTGGCTGAGCTGGCGTGGGAGATAGCAGGGGCGGGACGGCTGCGAGGAGCGCAGGGTGGTGGAGCCCAGGAGGGCGTGGCTGTGCGTGAGACGGGATGAGTTGGTCTGGAAGCGCTGGTGAGTTTTCTCCACTTCCTCTCTGCTGGGGAGAACTTTGTGTCGAGGAGAGCGGCCGGACAGGAGGCTTCGCGGAGGGGGCGGGGGCGGAGGGATGATGGGGTGGTGCGGCTGGAAGGGCATCCGGCTGCGGGGGGTGTGCTCGGGGGAGAAGCGGACGGGCGGGAGAGGGTCGGTGAACTGGACGGGAGGGGGTATCAGAGCCTGGAAGGGCGGCGGAGGCGGGGGGCTTTGGGTGGGAGGAGGTGGGATTGGCTCCGATTCAGAGAAGTAGGAGGGAGAGGAGGCCTCGTCGCTGCTGGTGTGATCCTCGCTGCTGCCGCTGCTGAGCTGCCGAGGCATGAAGCCCAGCTCCTGGTCCTCCTGGAAACTCATCTGTCGGGAGGAGAGGGTCACCGTCAGGCCTGGTAGTCACAACTTTCACCTCGACACACTCTAAACAGGCAGCCATATTCAAATTTAAAAAAAACTAAAAGATGCATCGTAGCTCATTTTAGCTTTATACTCTTGCTTATGCGTGATTCTGAGGTGATGCTCCGTTTTGTCTCATTTAGACTCTGACTATTTGTTGCTTTTCGATATCTAGAGGCAGAAACTTCCTCAACTGTTGCATCTATATTCAAACAAAAACCTTTCGACAGAGGGTTTCAATTGTAAAACGTATGTTTGAACTGTCCTTTAAATGCACATATTCTTCCTTTTTAACTATTTGCGGGGCAGAAAAGCAAATAAGCAACAAAAATGAATATAACACAATATAAAGATGCTGAATTAAGATTTTATAACACACATGCAATTAGAAAGTGTCAGTCATCAACCATATATATTTATATGTATATTGTTGTTTATTATATATTTATTGCAAAAACTGCAATGTAATAATTAAATAATGACTTTAACTGCTGAAAACAATACTGAGAAGATCAGTTTTGATATGCGTACAACCCCAGTGAATTATGCAGAATAATCCCTCTGACAAAAGCGTAACACAGATTTAATGTAAATGTTGTAACCTTACTATAACCTTAGATTTCTATTCAGAAAAAAAGGCAGCTATAGTTAGACTCTACTGTATTAACTGAGTATATTGTTTTACTTACAGGCACACCTCTTCTTCTGAAACCATGACAATCACCTTCATATATCTGTTCATGTGACACAAGTGTTCATTGTAGCGTACATTAGAGTGGCTCTAATGTAAACATGCAGTAAATGCACCACAACGTATTTATCACCGTAACTGTGAGACGTTAGTGTAATTACCACGAACAAACAAGACCATTACTTGTGTTTTTTTTACAGTGTTGCTCACGTTGCGTGCAGCTGTGTCAGACATGGCGTTCTGCTTTACAGCACAGAACAGTAGAGTAATGAAGGATTTCTTTTTCCTCAGCCCAAACAAAATTAGAGAATCTTCGAGGCGGTGGCCCAAAAGGTACAAATAGTTTAATGAAAAGAGAGATAGAGCCTGCAAATTTGTTTGTTCACAATCGCAAATGTTTCCGGTAATTACACTAAGGTATCACATTCAATTCAACATGACATATTTGTTTTTTAGGATGGTGCACGGGGAAGTTTGTCCTTGCCTCATGATACTTTGTGTGAATTGTGTTCACAACCTCCGGGTTATTCCTTTCACTGAACCTGCATTTGTGAGAGTGGTTTTCTGAGAGCTTTTTCGGGAAAAACATGATGTGAGAACCTCTTAAATGTGATAATGTGATCATACCTTTGACTCCTAAATATAAAGACAATATCAAGGGGCCTCAGGTATAATATAATCCCATAATTATATACTTTGCTGATAAATCAGTTCTTTTGGGTTTGTCTCCTCTTGTTTAAGTCACAAATTTAGTTTAGCTCGTTTGCCAGTGCAGCCTGAAAACAGTTGCTGAACACTGTGGGACTGCCAACTGTCAGTTTTGCCAAATCAGTGAAAGGAATAACCAAAATGTGTGGCCATAAATCATGCAAGGAACCATGGAGCTAAGGATAACAAGATATTAAAAGATTGACTCTATAATATTTGCATTGTATGATTGAAAACAAAGCATGTGCTGTGAGTGAAATGCATAAATTAAGCTGATGATGTGGTCCCTCACCTCCTCGTAGTCGTTCTCGCCGGGTACAAAGTCATCCACCAAGGTGATCCGGTGGCCGAGCTGCTCGCTCAGGGCGTCCAGGAACTTGTCGGTGTCCCGGCTGCGGGGCGGGCGGGAGAAGGTGAAGAGCTTCTTGCGCCGGGTCAGCGTGTTGGGCCCGCTGTCCGGGTGGTGCGGGGAGGCGGGGGGGCTCTCCAGGCTGACGTAAGGGTTGGATTCCACGCTGCTCTGGTGGCGGATCTCATACACAGGAGTGGGCAGAGGCTCCTTCCAGGACAGGGACAGGCCGGATTTACGGCTACCTGTGTTCGAGGAAATCATAGACGGCTGCTGCTGGTTCTGTTTGACAATCAATGTCATCACGTGACTAGAAGTTGCTGTCAACATTTTTCCATGACGCGGCTTATAAAATGTATGACGCTACCGATTCCTTCCAGAAATAATCGGTGACATTATTGGCCATCTTGTCACCTTGGTGACCATTTCATCTGAGAGGGAACCATGGCAACAGAATGGTAAACCGCTGGCTTACATACACATGTAGATTGTGGGACTTGAATGAGTTCTGTCGCAAACGCATTCAAAAATGAGTGGCTCTCGTGCCACGTTCACATCGAGGTTGGCAAAAGCTGTTGTTTATTTTTTTCAAATTTAAAAAGCTGGAATTTGCAATACACCTTACATGACGTGAACGTGGCATCGGTCACGTACCAAGCAGATGTAACTTTTTTCTACTTGTGCTAAGTCTTGGGACCTTGATGGAACTTGGTCAGGGTTCATCTGTGAAAGCGTGCATCTGGATGCGTGTGTGTGTTCAATTTCTGTGTGTAGGCGAGTGCTCGGCTGTGTGAGTCAGCCCCAGAGTACCTGTGAGAGGGGGGAGTGTGAGGGGGGAGAGAGAGCGCCCGTAGGCCTCAGTCTGTCCCGGCCTCTCAGGCTCTCCTGAGGAGCCACCCTGCAGCGGGGGCACAGCCTTCCCTGCGTACACGTTCTCCAGCTCCGTGTACACACCTGTCATCTACGAATGGAGGCATGAGCAGCTGGTTAGCACTCAGTCGCCGCAGAACATTTGCTTTGGTGGTCTGCTCCTTCGAAGTGATTTTGGAAAATATTGCAAATCACAAGCTATCTGCAGCCTGAGATCAAATTCAATATCATACGGTGTGCTGCAGTAAGTTACGAGCAGACCTTCAAATGACGTGAGACCAGAGCGCACAGATAACACAACTAGCATTCATTATGCCAGTTGCTGAGCGGCTGCAGTTATACCTACATGATTGAGGTCAGGAGACTCCGGGAAGGAGGTTCCATCTCCTGACTGCCTCTCCTCCTGGCTCCCAGATTCATCGACATGAATTCCTAAAGCACAATAAAGCATGAACAGTGACACATGGGACCGAAGCGTCCTCCATCCATACACCTCCAGCCAAGAGGGACGATGAAGATGCAGAAAAAAATGCAGAGCGGAACAGCGCAGTGGAGCAACAGGCCGAAGCTGGGACGAAGCAGTGGTAAATGCAAAACAGGGGAAACTATGAATGGAATATCTGAAGCCTGAAACTGCCTCAGGTGGAAAATAATAATTCAAATGTGCTTTTGTATTGATAGTCTGGAGCTTATCACCTCTTGTGCTGCTGTTACATCTGAATTTCAGCCCTGTGATCGATCGATCGATCGATCAGTCTTATCTTATCTTATCAAATGTTAGAGTAGAGGTGGAAATAAATAACAATCGCCAATGAAAGTGTGGTTGAAGATGATGCGCTTATTTTCATTGGCGATAACGTAGTTATGTTCGCTAGGGCTCACACTCAAAAAGTTTGAGGCTTGTGGTGTGAGGTTTAAACAGAAACAACGTTGAGTCTTAAATTTACATTTGGCTGAGAAGTTTTTTGATCCTGTGAAAAGCTGGAAAGCGACTGAAACCGTGGTGTAAACCCAAACCGACACCTCCTCCCCGGAGATGGATGATGATAAGTTTGTGCCTTATTCATCTGCTGAAGGAAACATGTTACGTGCAGCGTACCCATTCCCAGGTGAGTCCCGATGATGCAGTCGTCGGAGCTCCTCTCTCGGACGATGCCGCGGTACGACGTCCCCGTCACGCGCATGGAGCTGCTCCGCCGGTGGTGCTCCGGACCGACGTCGGGCTCTAACACTGCTGCAGAACGCATCACGTTCAGCGTCGTGTTTTGCTTTTATTCATTTAACATTATCTCCACACTCTGTTTCTGACTCACCGCTGCTCTTGAAACCCAGGAAGCGCGACAGTTTGCTCTGGCAGCGCTCCTGTTCGTCGTAGGTCAGCAGCTGGTAGATGAACTGCCAGATCAGCTGTTTGGCTGGAGTGTCCAACACTGGGAACACATCTACTATAAGGGTGTCCACGTTCCTGCCAACACGCATACATGTAATCGTTATATAAGACGCCCCTATTCGCTGGCGGCTAACTGACAACCACTTGACGGAAGGATTTAGATAGTATGCTCTTTGCATCTGTAACGACATGTATAGCTGCAATCAGATTCTAAAAAGGTGGGAGGATAACAGGGACCTCACTTATGCTCGGATTCATGCCTTTGAGTGCTGATACTGTATGCATGTACAGTAGAGTTTGATTGCTTTTTTTCCTTCTAATCCTGGATTTCACCATCTGCAGAGCTAATCCACCATCCATGTCTTCCCTTCATCCTTTCATCCTTGAGGACATATCATCTCTGCCTAATGGGAAGAATACATTTCCTGCTTAGCATGTTTCCTCACTGCTTTTCTGCTCAACATCCATCATTCGTTTTTTTTCTCCACCCTTGTCTTTCCCTGCAATAACAACACCCTTAAAAGCCTGATATATTGACTTTGCTTAAAAAATACATAAATAAAGGTTTCCCAGGCAACTGCTATTGTTCCGTCGGTATCTGTCAATGTAACATATCGTTCACAGAGTCACGGAAAGTTTAACAGATGCAGTCAACTGAACTTGAAGCTACGTTCTGTGCTCACTGCTGTTTCTTGATCCAAGCTGGAGCTGCCGACCTCCACGAGCTGATGTTCTCAAGAGAGACTGGTATTTTACATTTGATTATATATATTTGATTATATCAAACCTGCTATGATGACTCTATGGATTTGCCATTTTGGCTACTACAAATATGGTAGTGGAGTTCTCCCAGAGTTTGGACTCACAAACACACTCTCAAGCAGCTGCTTCTCTCCTCCCTCCCATCCCTCTGCTCTCTTCATCATGTTTAACGTTGCATCCCTTCATCCTCTGTGTCTATTTCCATCTATAGACCGCTCTGCGTCCCTCCATCCTCCTGACCTGTGCTGGAAGAACGTCTCCAGGGACTTGCAGACTGTGTATCTCTCCTGGATGGTCAGCAGGTGCTCCAGCTGCTGACTGAAGGTCCGCCCGTGGACTTTGATGCTTGGTGGAAGAATCTCTGCCACCCACTGCAAAGAGCTTAATGCTGGAGACCTGCACAGTCAACACAGTAGAATATTTTCATCATGTGTTGAGAACATTGTCTCCCCGCTTGTCCTACAGCTATAAATAAATAAAAAAGTGCAGTGTCTGTGTTGTTGACAGAGAGGTCTTTGGTTATTTTCTCTGTCTCAGTAGACAATGACATATTGAAAAACCTGTCAGTTCTGTTGGTGTGTGTACTTACCTGGAGCGAGGCAACGTGGTGGGGGCCAGGCTAGGCGAGTCCTCTAGGTCGGTTTCGTCTGGAGAGAAGTCCGACGGGCCCTCCTCCACCACCAGAGTAGGTATCGCTCCACTGCCCTGCAGCATGGACACCACCTTCTCATGGGAACAGTTCCTACAGAGAGAGAAAACAGAGGTAAACAACAGTGTCAAGCAGGCATTAAAATAAAGCTCTACTAGTAATGATCGCCCCGTTATACATTATCTAAATAATTGTAAAGAAATAAAATGATCCAGTGATTTCTCCATAAAAAAACTGCTAAGAATTCTGTGACCTCCGAGGTTTATTTTGCGGCTCAATGTGGGGGTTCCAATCCCTGGGCGGGAAAAACATTGATATATGTCACGTCCTCCCACACAGAGCTTTGATGCAGCCTCCATTCCTCATCACAATAAAATATTGTATACGAAGATACAAAAAGTAAGACACATTTTTTTCTTTACATAATGTATAATGTACTGACAGGTAAAAATCTAAGTCGGAGCCATAACACCGGGAAAAGATGACTGAGTTGAGACAGAAGATATATTTTTAACGTTCTAATACGCCCAAGAGGAGAACGGTGCAAACAAGCTCTTACATCAATATTACAAATATCTAATTTTGCACATTTTTGTCAATGTCGTAAACCCTATGCTCACTTTGTAAAAAAAAACCACTGAAAGCTCCCACATATCTTGTACTACTTTTCTCTCTCTGGTGAACAGCTCCCACTGTTTTCTAGATCACCTCCTACTGCTGCAGCACCATGTTATCAGGGAGAGCAGCGAAATTATACAGCGCCAATCAAATCCGTACATCAGGCAGCCATGGGAACGGCTCCGCGATTCTTCCGTCACTTCACATGGCTATCGAGGTGGCAGGGTGAGCAACGCTGTTTGTTCACAAAGCATCGCATATGCTGGCTGATATACTGGTTGACAGACTGTATTGGCTGAGCGCGTACGGGTACAATTCATTTCCATCCGCGGAATGCACTCCCACACTCGCTCGCTGAAAGTCCAGAGGCAGGAGGTCGAGAAGTCGTCGAGTCAACAAGAAAACTTCAGTTTACATAAAAAAGTATGTTCACGTGCTTTGCACTATGCATACACACTGTACCTGCAGAGAGACACACGAAACAGGTTTAATTGATACCAGCTATAACTGTATAAACATAACTATACATTAACTGTTCATATGTTAGATATCACCACAAAATCAGTTTTCTGTTTATAATCTATTGTATGTCAGGCTTTAGACATGCGATGCTATTGATGGCAATGTTTGATCAGCTGACCATATTGTTCCAGACTGAAATATCAGTAAATAATTGCTGAACTGTATGAAAGTGCCATGAAATCTATACATTCATTCATATCTATGTACGCCATACTGAATTGAATTACGTTGTTGATCCTCCTTTCTGTTCCTGTAGTGTGTCCTTGGTTTGAGACCAAAAATACTGACATTCCCACCTGCTTTGTGCTTATTGCTAATTACCGAACAATGTGTTCGGCGCTCTCATATGTTAGCAAATGACAATGCTAAACTAAGATGGTGAACATTGTGGCAATCGCCGACTAAATATCAGAATGTTGGCATTGTGATTGTGAGCATGTTAGGGTGCTAATCTTAGCACTTATCCCAAAGCACTACACTGAAAGGCTGCAGACGCTTAAGTCTTGTTAAAATAACACGTCTCTCCACAATTCCAGATCTTTGTGACATTACATTCATTTTTCGTCCTCCCATACAAAGTCAGCAGTGTAACCAACTAAGCGAAACCCGCTGCTTTGAGCGATTAAAAAAGGAAGTTTAGAGTTAGATGTTATAATAAATATTGTAAAGCTACATATTTCTGAGGGTTTAATTTGTGGCTCCCCCTGAGGGGGAACTGACAATAAGCAGGGTGCCAGGCACTGGCACTGAGTTAAAAAGCTCAACTATGAAACTGTGAAATAATGATGAGAGACAAGCTGTGACAAAATCAAATAAAAGCTTCACGCGCTCTGTGATGGCTCATCTGGCACTGTGAAGAGATGTTATTTTAATAGCGGCTAGAGCTCTGACATCCTAAGTCCAAGACATTGGAGGGCAGTCACAGACAAAATGCCACAACTACATATGATAAGACAAACCTCATGTCCAGTCCGTTGAGGAAGAGAATGCGGTCGCCTGTTTTCAGTCCACATTCCTCAGCAGGACTGTCTGAGAGGGAGACAAACATGTCAACAAAAAAAACACACATCTATCAGAATCTGGTACAACACCGCCAGCTAACAAGGTGCACTGAACCCACAGTAACAGGACCAGGGCGGTGACTAATGTGATGCTGTCAATCTGTGTGTGACAACCAACAAAAGCCATCGGCGAACGAGATGATCTCCATGCTAAATCTTGTTACGTAAGGAAACAAAGCTGTCAAAACAATCCCCGGTGGACTCGGTGCCGGCCGCACTGTTCCCATCCACCATCGCCTCCTCATCTGTCGACTCACTGCTGAGTTTACCGCACAGTACGATGTCGCATCAGCGTTTTTTTCTTTTTCTAAACCAAAGTTTTCAATTTTTAACAAACTCATCATGCGGGGATTTGGTGTGTGCAGGTTTAGGCACGTTCACAGGCCACGAGACAGACTTCACATCCCGGAGCATGTGGTTTTCTGGTTATTGATGAAGGATCCGTGTTCGGATCACGATGAGAGACACGCTATCCACCCCCACTATCTCCATATCAACCTCCATAAGGCCCACTGAGTCAGTCCGCTCTGGCCCCTGCAACACATGATGGTGGGAGAGGATGGTGGGCGGGAACAGTGCCGTCATCATCAAATACACACACGTACTGTAAGACACACACACACACACACACACACACACACACACACACACACACACACACGCACATCCCTCTTCACCAAAGGAAATAAATTCCCTCGACAGTAACTTCACAGCCTCTCTTGTCTGATACTTTTACTTCACGAAGAAATAACAGACAATTTAATAAAGTTTTACTGCTGGAAAATAAAAATAATAATAAAAGTGATTAAATGTTCGCAAAAAGGCTGTGAGAAGAAATTACCCTCACAAATATTTAACAAGGAGTTTGGTTTTCAATGCCAATAATCTTTCTGGAAATGCATTAGTAGTTCACCACTTGAAAATTCAAGCAATAAAAGGTTCTGCCTTGCTGACCTGAGGGGGCCAATAAATAAGGCACTGTGTTTATAAGCGGATTAAACAAACAAATTATAAGATGTTTAGTGGCGAGCTTTGACATGAGAGCGGTATCCATCTTCTCATCTAACTCTCAGCAAGAAGGTGAATAAAACGACACACTATTTCCAAATCATTTTGATAGATCCTTTTTTTTATTTGTATAATGACATCTGCTATCATATCTTGGTTGTTGAGGTCTGTGGAAAAGAATCGAGAGTACAGAATGTGCTCCGTGAGAAATGAAAGGTTGTCAGTCTGGAAACAAGCTCTTCTGAGATTCTGTACAGAAAACTAGTGGAGATTCAAGATTTCTACCTGGCACCGCTTACAAGCAAGGCCATCAGCAGATTATACAAAACAGTAACGCATCATAACAGTTCAATCATAACCCGTTTGATTTTATTAAACATAAAAATTAACACAAATTTGCTGTCAACAAAACGTTGCAGGTTCTTTTCTCGGGCTGTGAGACTTCCTAATTCAACCTCCACACTCCGCCAAGAAAACTGTTTTATTTTGATGACCTCATCATTTATTCATTGCTTTAAATAATATATTCGTTTTTGTGAAATTAAACAACTGATATCCTCCCAAACACTGGGCCTGAGTCATTTAATTACTGCTGCCTTCACTGAGACAAAAAGAGAACATGAAAACAGGATACGTAGAAAGCTCCAACTCTAGACAGAGCTCGGTGTACAACCCCTGTAGTAACAGCGAAGCACTGACCGACCGCTGTAAGTGTCTCACCACAGCACAGCCTGTTCCCAGGGCTTTCCTCTCAACTTTTTCTCGGTGAGTCAGACCGAGTCCACTTCCTGGTACACTCACAGTCACACACACATAAACACCTCCTGATCACCTACGACCCCCAGCGGCTGGCACCACAACAGACTCACCCACTTCAAAATACACCCAGCATCTCCCCCCCCTTCGCCAGCCAACACAGAGCGACGTTTGGTTCAAACCACCACACACAGTGAGGAGGCGTCCGTCAGGGCCGTACTGTACGGGTTTCTAATGTAGGAGCGGTACCTGGGATAACCGAGTCGATGCAGACGGGAGCGTGGCCTCGCAGAGTGAAGCCAAAGCTCTTCTTCCCCCTGTAGACACGAACGATCCTGAGGTGGAGGAGACAGGAAAGGGTTGTGAGGTGAACGACTGAACAGCTGATTCTTGAATTTCTTTCACACTAGGTTTAAAAAACATTTAGAAAATATTCATGTACCTCGTTTGCATCACTGATGGGAAAGCCTTTTAGATTTCTTTTGTTCTTATAATGTTCAAATCAAAAGAACTTTTACTGCTTTTAGAGCAGTCTTTCTTTTTGAAGATGAATTGTGATTTTTTTCCTGGAAAAATCGGAACGTTTGATGGCTCCTGCCTCTGTCATGTTAGTAATTACTCTCTTGTGCAAAGGTTGATTATAATCTTGAGTTTGGGATTGTTGATCGGACAAAAAGAGCAACCGGAAGAGATGTCATTTTAGACTTTGTGGTCATTTATATGATCAGGTTCTGTTTTCAACTATTCCCAGTGTGTTTCTCTGGTCTGGTACCTTAGATTGTTGTTAAAAAATAAATAAATAATAATAATTTAGGCATTTGTTAATGGTTTTGTCTATAAAATGTCAGGAACTCATGAAAAATTCCCTTTTCCACAACCAAATGACTGTTTTTGTCCAATAGATAAGGATGTAAAATGGAGAAAAGTGACCAATCTTTACGTCTGAGAAACTGGAACCAGAGAATGTTTAGAATGTAATTGATTAAATGATTAATTAGTTATTAAAATTGTTGTCAACCCGCTTACCAGGCAATTATCTTAACTATGCAGTTGCTCAACAACCTCTCTGTGAATGGAGGGGGAGCCGAGCTGTCTCTGTCACTGCTGTCTATTGTGCTTCACTTTTGTTTTGACTTGTCACGTCCTGTTGGTGGGAGTCAGAACAAGTGCGGGCATGACGCTCTTCTTTCCCCCCCGCTGAAATCCAACTTAGTTATTTAGTGCAGCCTCAACTCCACATCACCCCACACATCTGTGCGTTGTATTTAATCAGCTTCCGGCTAAAATAAAAATATTTCGGGACAGAAAGAAAAAACAACGCTTTGACATTTTGCTGACGGTGTCTCTTCCCTCTCATTCGCCCCAGGAGAGAATACACGCTGGAACCTCCCATCACATCAAAGATAAGACACTTCCACAGCATGTTGCCATGGAAACGATTCAAGGCAACACTGTCTTGATAAGTAAACGGGGGAAACACGGAAAAAGGCGAGGGGGGGGGGGGGGGGGGGGGGGAGGAGTGAAAACAGACAAATCTATTCTTTGTTTAGAGACTGTTATGTAAGACGAGCTAAATGCAGATGGGTGCATTCTGTGCTGTCTGTGTGTGTGTGTGTGTGTGTGTGTGTGTGTGTGTGTGTGTGTGCGTGGTGGAGGGTGTTGTGCTGCACAGCCACACAGCGGCACAGCATGAACCTCGAGTGCACTGCTGAGTCTGTCAAGGCCTCTTCTGCCTCTCATCGGTCAACACCGGCTGCCCTTCATACTTTTACATTATTTCACATGAAGACATGGAGCCACAGAAATATTACATAACAACCCAAAGAGAGTCAATCAGTCACCACTTAATAAAATCCACTGAGACACTGACTGTTGCCTTGTGCAGCAGCTCCAATAACTGGCCCACTAAACAATTGGCAATCTACAGGGACTGAATTTGATTATCTTGATCAAAAGGATGTAGTAAAGTAGCAGTAGTAGTGAAACAACACATTAAACACATCTATCCATCTTCCATCCATCCAACTATCTATCTATCTATTTATCTATCTATCTATCTATCCATCCATCCATCATTCATCTATCTATCTATCTATCTATCTATCGACCTATCTGTCTATCCTTATATTTGCTATCTATGAACTAGATATCTATCTATCGTTCTATCTACTTACTATCTATCTATCTATCTATCTATCCATCTATCTATCTATCTATCTATCTATCTATCATTCTATCTACTTACTATCTATCTATCTATCTATATATATATCTATCCATCTATCTGCCATCTATCTATCTATCTATCTATCTATCTATATATCTATTCATCTATCTATCTATCTATCTATCTATCTATCTTGGAGACACAATCAGCATGATCACTCTTGACATATTCTGTATTCAGCCCCACATCTTCACATTTCCCGTGTGATCTTGGGATTTATTGCACTGGATCTGTGTGGGATTTCACTGCCACAGGTGTAATCCCGCTCTAAATCCATTGCGCTGCCTTTAATTGGACAGTCGTGTGATCAGTGTGTCAGTGGGCGGAGGAGGATGAGCTGCAGAGGTTCACTGGTCAACGTCTCTAAAGCTGTGAGCAATTAAGAGGTTGACTGGGTGAAGATGTAATTTGACAAAAATGATGAAACACTTTATAACTTATATTGCAGGCTATGAAATGTGCTTCCTATGCACGCACAGATTATCCTTTAGTTCAGTTTCATGACTACAACTCTGTTGAGATCAACCTGTTGGCCGCCTGAATCCCCACAGTAAACAACACCTGAAGAAGAGACAAATAAACCCGTAAAAGCACCATAGCATTATCAAAAACAACAGTTTAGGAGTCACGTGCAAGTCTGCTCACCTCTGATTGGGTCCGATGGGGGGGTGTGCGGGCATCCCAGAGACAGACTTCCTCAGGCCCCTCTCTCTCTCCGTTTCACCCCTCCCTCCGGGTTCTCCTCCATCCCTGGGCACAGAGCTGGCCCGTTTGGACCCGTGGTGGCGCTCGGAGTGGTCCTCGCTCCGGCTGCGTCGGACTCGGCCCTGCGGCTCGCTGATGCTCTTGCTGCGGCAGAGCCGGTTGATCACGTTCTGGGAGACGGCATCGTCGAAGCGCTGCCGGTGTTTCTTCGGGATGAAGATTCTGGCAAACATGGTGGCATGTGAGGAAAAGATTGAGGCGTGATGAGTGTTTTTTTAAGTGGTCCACAAGAGTTGCCTAAGAAAAGAAAAAAAGCGAAAGAGGATGGATCTACATCACAGATCCACCTCGATCCATTCGGAAAGCATGAGGTCCGTACACAAAAATCTCAGAATTCCAGCGAAATGACAGCAGCGAGTCAGACATCCGGTGTGAGCAGAGACTCCAAGGTGACTGTGACTGAAATGATCTTCACATTCCAAGTCCACTCTAATTCAAATCAACAGGCGTCCTCCTGCAGCACTCAAAGAAAAGGAAAAGAAAACGCCTCTGATGGACGGATGAAGTGTCTTTTCTTCTGCAGGTGACTGTTGCCCTCAGAGAGAAGAAAAGGAGAGAAGTTGAAGGAGAAGCCAGAGAGAAAAGATATTTCTCTGCGGAGGGAGACAGCGAGGGAAGCTCGGCGTCACTCGCCGCTCGCCGGAGTCTCACTGCTGCAGCGTGAGGTGCCAGAGCCGGAGATAGAGCAAGAGAAAAAAAAGGTGTGGGAGTGAGCGAGCACGGGATTTCTCCTCTTCCCTCTCTCTCTCTCTCTCTCTCTCTCCCTCATCTCTCGCTCTCCTACACTTCCGTCCACGCTTCACCTCCGTGTCACTCTGTCAGTGGGAGCACAGAGCAGGAAGCCGGCATCATCTTGTTGACCTCAGACCTCCCCGAGCACAATTAACCTGACGGGACAGCAGCGGCCAGTAGGCGGACAGGTTCCAGTTCCTCATTTCAGTTGTAGAGAACAATTAACAGCTGCGTATTTTTTTTCACGTCACCTTTATCCTGCTCCACCGATGACGTGTCTCTTTCATTCAAACGGTTCGTACTGTGCGTACTGTTTACCACACGGCCGCGCCGACAATGACAAGCATACAAAAAGGAGTTGTCCCCGCGCACACTCCCAAGGACGCAGCTGACAACAGAAAACAACTTTCTATTCAAGTGATAAGAACGGCTGCCAAGAGACAAATCAACCACCGAGACACACACACACACACACACACACACACACACAACTATATTTGTGAGGATATACGATATTTGTACTGTACGCCCTAACAGATCTGCGTGTCCTAAAGGGTAAGTTGAATAGTTTTCGTGGTGGGCACGAATAGTGATGTAACTGCATTAATTCAGGGAAATGTTTAAATAAATCACGAACTGAAAACCATCAGTAAATCCTAACAACAGGAATTCACTCACTATCACAGGCTGACGACAGACAATTGATGATTTGTCTTCATTCTGAATATAGACTTCTTTCATATCATTCACTTTTATGATAGTTTGAGATTCTGGGAAATACACTTGATGAGATAGTTGATATCATATCCACACCTGTGTGGTGAATATGAAGCTACAGCCAATATCTTATCAAGCTAAGCTCACCAACTGTTGGCTGTAGCTTCATCTTAACCACACAAGACACGAGAGTGTGAGCAAATGTCCCAATATGTTAAATTGTTCCTTTAAGCTCACTTAACTAGCCCCGTAAAGACATGACAAGTGACAAAATCATCTAATTTTGGAGAAGACGGGGATGAATATGTCATCATGAAAATGGAAAAGCAAGAACATGCGCAGCTGCAGCAGCCTACGCAGTGTAAACACACAGCATGTCACATATGTTAACACCACCGTCTTTTTCGAAAACCAGATCCAAAGGACATGTAGAAAATTCACACTGCGCTGTTTAACGGCGTGGAGAGAGAACCAAAATCCCAGCTGATGCACCGGACGGGTCACAAGTTGACGTTGATTGAATCACGGCGGCATTTAGATTCCGACTGTGAGCCGGGCTCGAACACAGATTTGCACAGGCGACCGGTCTGATTCACACCTACACCAGTCTGTTGTGTTCTGACCGGCTGGTTCGCCGCTGATCAGATGAATCAGCCACCAGCCGACAGGGTCTGTGAAAAACAGCGCCCGTCGAGTAATTAGCAACGAACGTGCCGAAAGAGACGAGGCGGAGATAACAGCGACCGCCGCGCACGTCCACGAGAACTAATTAGGCGGCGCGAAAACAACTTTGACGGCTATGTATAGCAATTAGGATGCGCTTATTGTACAGAGAGAAGGAGAGAGACGGAGAAAAAAATGTGACTTCACACAGCAAATGTGTGTGGCTGTTTTTTATAATCCAGAGTCGTTTTATAAAAAGGTATTCAGGTAAATATAGAACACCTTCAGGCCCTGTGCTTCTCTTGTTGTGCAGCACATGATAGTAACAGTCTCATTTATGTGTAGAATATAGAAACGGTCACATGAATGAAGAGCTCACTTTAGAAAAAAACTGCACATCAGATGTTCTCTCTTTAGAGGCCTGCCGACATAGAAAAGATGCAGTTAGGGCCTGGGAATCTTTTTAAGGCTGATACTCCGACGACAATGGAACAATGCTTTGATATGCTAAAAAAAACAAACATAAATACATAAACAAACATTTGATTAAATGTAAAGTTTAAAAACTATGTTTACTATGTATCGATAACTGACAGTTGGTGTTTCAGCACAGCAATGGTTCATTAGCTATTGCTTGACATGTATGCTGACACATTTGATGCCAGTCTAGATTTAATCATGTCCGTATTGCGTTTTTTAAGGATACATCAGATTTTTCAGGTACCAATCTCACTATGTGACAAAGGAGATACAGCATCTTCCAATCACAGAACATTACAGATCTGTTGAGTGAACAAGAACATTCCAGACCTGAACAATGTAGATCATACAGACAGTATTATATCGGTCTGACCATACAGTCTATGGGTCTGACGTGTGGTTCCCCCCAGTGGTTGAATAAATGAACAACAACACATGCCGCTCTTTACAGGAGCTCTCCGTTCAGCACCACAACACAAGACAAAAGACCAGCAGCACAGTTGCCTATTATTTTATATTCAAGTTTACGTCATTTTGAATGGGTCACACAAGGTCTAGTGTACTATGACATGATTAAAACAGCCAATTAATACTTTACACACAGACATAAGTTTATTCTACATGAGGTTGAACAAGCTGCATTATGGGAAGTGTAGGATTTGGGGGTGTGACCCACACTATAGGCTCAAGGTCAGATGTCTTCACATCTGTTGCTTCAGTTTTGACCACTGTCACAGTGCACTGACACACACTTTTTTTTTTTTTACATTTCCTTGACCCCGATTAGCTTGTCTAAAAAAAATACATGAACAAAATGCTGCCCAACAGCGCCTTATGCTATAATGACATAAAAATCTAGGAATGGTCAAATCATGTTAAAGCATACAATATTTATTCAAACTGTTTTGCTATGACTTGTTGTGGAGATGCTGGCAGTTTTAACAAGAGGAGGTTTCTCTCATTTTTGAGACAAATGTTTTTTAGATAAAGATGTAGGCCACATATTCTCCGCCTGCTGTCACCGTCTCTGCAGATTCTGATTGGGTTTGAGGTGCACTTGTATCTGACTGCAGCCAGTGTGAGACCATGTTGCTTGAGTGAAGACTACTGGCGACAATCAGCAAACTCTCGAGATATAAATAAATGTTCCGTAGTGAGGTGGGTGTAGCAGCCCACACGGTCCCTCTCTGCTTGCTATTTGTGCTTTCCTTTCCCCTATTTGTCATATTGACATCACAGCACCTAATAAGTCTCTGTCTCTCTGTCTCAGCTGGATAGTACCTGTCTGTGTAAGGATGTGTGTGTGTGTTTGTGTGTGTGTGTGTGTGAGTGTGTTTGCGTGTGTGTGCGTGTAGCTGCTGCTTTCTTTTATAAAAGATGTTTATCCACCTCAGAATGCACAGCCATGTGTTTGAAACAGCTGCCTCATCACAGAAAAAGTAAGTTTTCAAGTTTTCCGCATCAACTCTTAGAAACTGAGTCTCTGATTTGACCTCATTTACGGAGAACAGAGATCTATAATTATCTGAAGGAGGGTTGTGGAGGCGGAAGCAAGCAGGGAGAAAGGGACATATTTCTCAGAAGGGATGAATGACAAGCAGAATACCTACAAAGAGGAGACCTTGTTTCATTTCCAGTGTCCAGATCTTAACTGTGAGTCCAAATACATGCAGAGGTGGCGTAACAAAGTATGTGACCTCAAAACTAATGGAGAACCTTTCTTACATGACATTTTTTTCATTTGTTTCCTTTTTAAACACAAACTCACAGTGATTCACAGTGGTGGGTCAAACATTTAAGGACAAAGACTGTGGAATTATAGGAATTACAAGAGCATCAGTGGGTCGCTGGTCTGTGTCCAGGAACTTGCCTAAAGTAGATGTTTCCAGACTGTGGCAATGGAAAACGCTTGGCCATATCTGATCCACTGCGCACACATGTAATGTACACACTGGAATAATGAGGTCATGAGAATGGAAGATCAAAGTATGAACATGGTCATAAAAGGGAGGAGGATAAAAAAGATAAAGAATGAAACGGAAAACAGGGGAAAAGAACTGAGAAAAAAAGGGGAATATAAAATAATATGTAACATAACATATTATTGAATGAAGATTGTACATATACATATAGCAAGTGGTATATACTGTATATCAATATCAAATCTACATGGTGGCTATTTATGTTCTGTAATCATGGTATAAGTGATGATTAAGATGTTCCTTTATACGTCCCACAACAGGGAAATTTGGGGTTATGCTACAGGGTTGAGATCTATAAAATTACGCGAATCTCTATGATTGTGTCCCTGCAAAGCGTTAATCTTATGAGCCCAGTTTCGAACAAAACCGGGAGTCACTGACAGTAATTAAGATTAAACACCATCATTATTAACACTACTGAAAAGACAAAAATCGCTGTGCACACCATGCAGTGCAGACCAGGGGGAGCTGGTCACTGCAGTATTGTGACCAGTTAGGAAAAAAAGCTTGATCACTCTTATTCTGATATTAGGCACAACGGTCACTGCGGTAATAAATGGTTAAATTAGTT
Organism: Scophthalmus maximus; assembly: GCF_022379125.1. Taxonomy (NCBI): domain Eukaryota; kingdom Metazoa; phylum Chordata; class Actinopteri; order Pleuronectiformes; family Scophthalmidae; genus Scophthalmus; species Scophthalmus maximus. The sequence goes on from NC_061530.1 coordinate 9,100,460, forward strand.
TGCTTTATTTGTTCCCACTGTAAATTAATCTCTTGTTAACGCCCTGCTGTTTTCACAGCAGATACACGCAGATTCACTATAATATACGCAGATCAAGTTTAAAAGGAATATTTATTTAACCCTGGAGTTAATAATGCTGAAAAATATGCACAACACAAACACAAACAAACAGATTACCTGCTGCCCAAACATGTGGCATGAGATTGCTTCCTAAAAGCAGAGGCTCCGTCATCCTAATGACTTCAGTCACTTAGCGACAGGCACAATAGCAGCTCTTTGTATTGTTAACTGTTGTCCACCCAGCCAAGTGTGCTCACCTCACATCAAACTGCATGAACTTGCTGTCACAGGTTCCTTTGAATGAATGAATTTCTAAATTCAAAGCTCGACGGTAAAGTGCCTTGAAAAGATCTTAGAAAACAACTAGGTAGTAACTGAAATCAAATATACTGAATCAGATTACATTAAATATTCACTCCCTCGCCTCCCACTAGGCATACATAGTGGGAGGCTCTTGGGAAAACCAATGCAGGTGCAGGACTTCAAGAGAAGACAAAAAAAGCAGATCTTTAATTCCCTTAAAAGCAAACAAACAACTGCACCAACATTTCTTAAAGCCTTAATTCGAAAAGAATTTAAAGGTGGACTTACCCAAGACAATTCATTGTTTCAGCTGTCACCCATGGCTCAAGAAAAGAAAAAAATCTGAGCACTAAGTTGCACCATCTATATTGCTAGTGACCAGAGTAGCAGACACATATGCTACTACTACTACAGCGCTCCTTGTCTGAGGACGATGAAAGATATGATGGGACCTTGGTGCAAGCAGGAGGCTGCCGTTACCAAGTGTCAAGGGAGAACTGTCCCCGCACAGAGAAAACCTGAGCTCTGAGCACGATAATGAAATAAATCCACCAGGACGAAACAAAAACAAAAAAAACCCTCAGAGAGAGGAGAGAGAGAGAGAATAAAGAGTTGTGAGATGGGTGGGGGATGAGAAAAAAACACAGAGAGATGGCTTCACTGTTATTAATGTGCTCGTGCGAACTAGAGTGTCCTTCGTTATACAAATACCAATGAGTTCTCAGTCGATGGTGTTTGAATTATTCATGACCAATTTAAGGCGGAAAAAAATCTCTCTTTCCCTCACTTCAGGTAGGGAGACTGCCTGCTCACTGTCCCCGTACTGCTGGAAAGCCTTCTTGCAGTATATTAATACCACGGAATAGAGCTGATAGTGGTGTATTAGTAGTGGTAGTAATAGTGGAGGAAGCCATTGTAGTAGGAGAACAAAAGGTTTGATTGGCTCAGTTTGTGGAAGAGTGCAATCTGTGGACAAACTATCTGGGGATTTGGAGAGAGGCATGAGCGCTGGTCATTCTGGCGCACAGACAACCAGGTAATTCTGGCTGTCTGAATGCTTTCTCACATTCAGTTACTTGGCATTTTTCCATCTCTCATCTAAAAAAAAAACCTGTTGGGTGTAGCTCCAGCGTTTTTTGTGTGTGTTTTTCAGGGACTGTGGATACACAGCAGAACGGCCACCGGTGCTGAGGGATGTTTTCGTGAAGCGAGCACTCAACTAAATCTGCCTGTGGCTCGTCATCACACACGTCTCCATGCTGTGAACTCAGTTCACGTTGCCAATCCTCATTTGCTGCTAAAAACTCCAAGCTCGGGTCCCCATCCAGTCAGTTCGGTCACTCCGTTTCACTAACACAGATGATGACACTTTAAGTGACTTGAAGGGTCACTGCGGATTTAGCGCGGGCGCCAGATGGGGCCCATCTAAACCTAAAGTGTAGCTTTATAATGCCTGGCAGTGGGCGACACCCCCTCTAATCCCTCCTGTGACCGAATGAGCAGTGGGGAAAAGCCAGTTTATGAGGTTATTATGAATGAAATTTGCAGCAGATAATTTTACTTTTCACTGGGTCTACACTGGAAAATGATACTGGGATACTGTCCTGAATCTTATGTGCTTGTATCACAGTCTGTGGTAGGAAGGCAAAACATTCTTTTAGAGTTTAGCGGGACGTATATTGGGGTTAGATGGACAGTCTGACCTGCACAGAATGAAGAGAAACAAGGGGAGAACGAAGTCACATGTGATAGGAGTCTGCCAGCTAGACACAAACCAGGATTTCTTAGTTACACAATTTGTGTCTCAGGCTGCCCCTGCCCATGCATTTAGTCACTCTTTCAATGTTGACACGTTTTCCTCTGACCCTGCAGTCATCACAGAAATACATTCTTTCTTTTCTACCATCAGTTTATTCTACGCCACGTCAGGGTAATAAAATGTAAAAGGGAGATGAAATCTCCGGCTCTCACCTGATGCTGGAGATGAGCTGCCGATGCTCATCGGTGGTGAGTATCTCCGGCAGGACAGAGGCCAACCACTCGACTCTCTTCTCTGCTGCATACTGCTTCAGCACAGTGAAGAGTTTGTCTTTCACCTCGGGTTCGTCACCCAGAATCTGGTCGACCTGATGGGAGATTGAAAGCTGGTGTCAGATGCTGGGAGCAGTTTGAGGACAGGCCCCCTTCATCATTACTGTAATACGTGTAATGTATGTTTACCATGAGTATTTCACTTTAACATGAAATATTCCAGACTTAATAAGCAGTAGTTAAATCTAAGGTAAGGAAAAACATTCTTAGGAAATACATGTTAACACAAATTCATGTAATTTACCTCATCTACTTCATCAGGAGCGTGTGGGAATGGTTTAATCAGATTTGTCTGACAGTATCATCTGCCCCGGCAACCACAACTCTTACCAGATACAACACAGCATTGCTGAATTCTGATTGGTGCACAGAAATGCAAGCCATCACCTATTTTCACAATAATTCCATCCAGAGTACACACACGAAAACCCCACACCGAAAACAGAAATCTCTCCTGTGAAATCCCCAAAACTGTCCCAACTTTTGGGTTTATGTGGGACTCCATTACTCACAGTAAGAAAAATAAGTTTTCAGGTCAATTCAACTCCACAACTCAACTGGACCCGGTGTAGGAACCAACCTGAGCTCAGTGTGTATTTCAACTCACCTTCTTGTTGAACTCCAGAGCTTTATGTTTACGGTCCAGCCTTGTCCCCTCTCCTCCCATCTGACTGTCCTCTATGCTGATGCAGCGGTTCTGCCTCGCGCCGAGGCACAGCACCCCGAGACGGAGCGTCGTCCCCTGGGAGGCCTTGATCAGCGCCGCGGCCGTTTCGTGCTGCCTCACGGGGATGCCGCTGACTTCCATGACGTAATCCCCGGCCCGCAGACCAGCACGGCCGGCTGGCGAGCAAGGAGAGCAGTCCTCCACTAGCAGGGGGCAGTCTCCTACGATGGTGAACCCAAAGCGACCATCTGGACCTGGAATGATGTCCATCTGTAATGCAATTACAAAAATGTTTTATTAATGAATATGCCTCCGTGTTTGACGATCAACCTACATATGCTCTATTGCTGTGATGGATTCGAGAGCTGTGAGACCTGCTGTATACGGGACACCACTCCGATACTGGGAGGGATGTTCTTCTGAGTCTGGGCGATGGCCATGACGGCCTGCGGACCAAGTGTCGACACATTGTGGCCCTCGATCTCCAGGACCTGGTCCCCGGCTTGCAGCCCCGCCAGGTGGGCACTGCTGCCTTCCTCCACAGAGAGGATGTAGCTGGGTCCATTCCCACCTAGCTGGAAGCCGAAATCCTCGGGCCAGCCCTGATTGGACGACGGCATGCTGAGAACTAACGGGAGGGGAGGAAAAGATAGGAAAGGTAGATGATGGAGAGAAAGAGACGATGGAAGATTTGAGAAAGAAAGACACACCGACATTCAAGCACAAACACTCACCCACAGTGGCCAATGCATTCAAGTCTACCGGCATTGCAAATACACACTTAGATCGAACAATCCTCTGCATATTTCAAAAGCGATTCAAACGGTTCCCATTCTTCTTCTCCTCCTGCTGTCTCCCGTGTCCCGGGTTCGTACTGTCGTGAACAGCTCAGTAACCTTCTACCCTGAACTGTGACAAACTCAGCAGTCCCTGACCTGGTTCACAAACTCAGCAGCCAATCAAATGAAAGCGTTGCAGGGATTGTGACCTTAATTATCTTGAGGGACACAAGTTACTCCAGTAAAAACTCTTGCCTGTTGAAAGGTAATTATGAAGCAAAGTGAGAGAGCACACACCGCTGCTGGAACTGATGAGTTTTAAGCAGGTAAGAGACAAGAAAACAGCATTAAATAACAAGCAAATAAGGCAAAATTGTCTCTAATATGACTAAATACAGAATTATGAAGGCTGACATGTTGGATTATGGCAGAAAATATGAATCCTCTGGCTCGGCTGGAGGCTAATGATGTGCTCCACAGCCTCTAAAGCCACAGCACAGCAGGATTCACACATTTGAGGAAACTGGTAAAAGACTTACAGAAATCTTTAGATGGGTACCGGTTGCCTCGTTTGTTCTGCCGAAAAGAGTATCTGCCTTTTTTGTTTTGCAGAAACTTCTTCATCTTGATTTTCAAATAGCAGGTGGCCTGCTAGCACACTGTCTCTGCTCAAATACACTGTCGAAAAATGGTACCTCGCTCTGACCACCCCGCCACCCAAAGTCAAACAGAAAGCGTGACAAGGTCAAAATATAGCCCCATTCTTCCACCCTGAAACCACGGCAGCCTCCTCATTAGCAATGAGTGAGTGTGCATTAAAAAGCCGGTTTCCGTCTCTGGGACAGTGTCAAGGAGTCAGTCCTGCGTCTCATCCCTGATTCCTCCTTGGGCCAGCCTGCATGCACAGTGTTAATCAGAAAACTGGGACGCGTGCACCCGCGCACCTCGGCTCCTTAATAATGCTCTCTCCAAAAAGGGTATTGTGAGGCCTCATTTTTCTATAAATACACCAATGTGTCTTTTTCCTTCTCCTCCTCTCCCAGCTAGGTGGCTCTCCGAGGGACTGCTCCTGGCCCAGAATCGCTCTGCGTCGATGCGAGAAAGCCTGATGAGGACTAATTGGAGCGTCCGCTTGCCTGGAATTCTGCGTGTCCGTGTGTGTCCGTGTGTGTGTGTGTGTGAGCACACTGAAATGTTCAGTCCATTGAGAAGGAGCAGGGGCAATTTAAGACCTTAGCCTGAAGGATTAGTAGGATTATGAGCTGAATCTTCAGCGCTCCTCCACCCCCTCGTCATTTAAACTGATGGAACACATGCTCCCCTTCCCTGATGAATACAGTATCATCAGGTGGTGACAAAAAAACTGAGAGTACAGAACAGGTGAAATATTTAGATGAGCAGAAAGCCATTAGGTGTGGAATTTTTAAAGTGATTATCATAACAATCATCTTTCAGATGATCCTGATGTCATAGGTTTATTTGTAGAACAGTGAGACCACTGCAGTGAAAACTGGTGCAGTCTCTCAGTCACTTTCAGACAGTTCATTCATTCTGAGTCTTCTGGTCCAATCAGTGGGCTGAGCTGGGCTGAGGGGGGCGTCCACTGCTGTCTGCCACAGGCTTTGTTTTCTGTGATGCTATCACATCCCACAAAAAGTGGCTTTGATTCTAAAATCAAGCATTGAAGGCAGAGCTTTTTAGTAAAAATAAAACATCTATATCGTTCTAGCTCAGAATATACAAGTTTGAAGCACTTATATGGGCCTTTTCCAGAAAGATTGATTGGGATTATAATCAGTATATTAATCTGACTATGAAAGATTATGTAGGTGGAGGGAAATATTAAAAAATAGGTTATTATATTATTGAATAGTATGGACAGGGAACCTTGGTTACACTAATATGATATCAAGTCAGTAGTAGGTGTTGGAAGGTTTTGAAGAGGAAGTACTGGAGAAGGCTGCGGGTGGGCCTGTTGGAGTGTGAACTGTCATTAGTGGCAGAGCACACGGTAAGGAACAGGTAGTACAGTACAAACTGAATTATTAAACACACATGGCTTAGATGTGCAAACAAACACTGTTCACTTCAATCAAACTCTCCTTTTACTCTACAGCCAAGCAAGTTAACTCGTGTGAGACAAGATGATGAACTGACTTTTTTTTTGTTTTACAGGTAACTCAGTCTGATCAAATTGTCCCAGTCTTTTCACTCAGTTTGTACAACTGTCACCCTGCATACATTTGAGCATATCTACATGATATTTTAGATATGTTTTATGTAAAGAAACAAGGGAGCTGACAGGATTGATCTCTATGGCACTTATTTAGTCATAAATGGTGTGAAAAGTATTTCAAAAACACTTCTCAACCCCAAAACTTTAACTGCAATTGCATTCAGTGCAGTGTCACCGATCACCCGTCTTTCATAATGTACATTTAGAATGACCAGCGCACCGGCAGAGCACGACAAAAAGTCCAACCACACGTCCATTACCTTTTTAAACAGCATCCATCGATGTGCAACACACAGCTCCCGAGCAACACTCTCGCCTCTCCAGCGCTGTGAGCTGTAATATGAGTGTGTGGCCATGTCTGCAACCAGATCCAGCAGGTGTCTTGTCATGCCTTGTTGCTTTGTGTGGAGCACTGGATGTAAGATACAGAGAGACAACAATACTGAGTAACTCTGTAGGCACTGGAGTCAAACTTCTTCATTCTGCTGTCTTCTTGAGTGGTGTGATTTTGAGTTGGACTGTGCGGAAGGATTGTGCACTTTGCCAATATTGAAATGTAACAAAGTACATTTACTCAAGTACTGTACTTAACTACTGTCCAGTGTACATGTACTTTACTTGAGTATTTTTATTTTCTTCTATTCCACTATGTTTCACAAGAAAGTGACATACTTTTTACTCTACATCATCTGGCAACTGTTGTTACTAGTTATGATGCTTTGTCAAACCAAAAGGTTTGTGCAAGTACATGAATAGTCAAATAATTGCCTAGTTAATGGACAGAAAATTTATTGATAATGTAAAAAGGCCTTTTGTGGTTCTGGCTTCTATACCAGTGTGAAACTTTGCTGCTTTTGTTGCTATAACTGTATCTTATTTCTAATAATTATGAGGTCTGATGTTTGGGCTGGACATAACAAGCACTTTTAAGGTGTCACTTTAGGCTCTGGCCATTTGGGATGGCATTTTTCACATTTAATTTTTAATTTCACAAGGCTATTTTTTAATATAAGTCAATTGATCAGCGGATATATCAACTATTCTTAGTTGCAGTCATATACAAAAAAAGTTAACTTTAGATTCACACATCTGGCTGCCACATTGAAATGCATCTTTGACGTGAATGCCTGCGTTACAATATTGCAATAACAATATCTATAACAGTATAACACACAGCTTGGGGGGACTTCTCTACTCGAGTCATTTTACTTGAAACACTTGAATTGTATTTTCCTGCTTGTGCTTTTGAATGCAGGACTTTCACTTAAAAAGAGTGAGGGTAATTGTGTTGCTTTTTAATATGAACAAAAAAATCCTGAATCCAGGGGGCAGCATCTGATCTCCTCTGCTCTCAGAAAAAAAGGCACATTTTCTGTGTGAACACACCAATGTGGAAGGAGATGCTCTTTGGATGAATAGAATGTTTTATTCATCATGACAAACTGTCAAATAAAGCTTGAATATTGCTAATGTTAGCTTTAAAAAATGCCCAACTATTTTTTGCTGTTCATTAACAATATGTACTGTGGTAGGCAGACAAGTCTTTATTTGGACAATGTTCACAGATGGACACGCACACAGCCCACCTCCCTGGAGCGCAGCAGCGCAGACAGCTGTTAGCTTGAACGTTAGCTACAACGATGCTAAGGAAATGGCATTGTTTACAGTGTGAGCATGGGCTAAAAGTGAAGCTGGTGGCCGTTGCGAAAGAAAACAAAACCGAGCTATGTTGACCTGAGATTAGAAAATAAAAGGCACTGGGGGACAGCTCTGTGTGACTAGACGGGAAGGTAAGAAGGCAAATGTTGATTATTGAACGTGTGTTTTAGAGAAGCAACAGGCACGTTCGCTCACCTTCGTGTGCACTGACCGAACGTTAGCATGCTAACGAAAAAGTCATGGCGAGTGGGGTTGTTCGTTTTTTTTAGAAGATGCGCCCGGTCTTGTTCGGTTCAAAAGTCTTACCCGTGTTCCAGCAAAATAAATAAATAGATAAAGCGACGTGAACTACAGCGTCTGGGTGCGTTCTCTCCCTGCTCGTGGTGAGTTTGTGCCTCAAACACCTGTTTGTTGTTGTTGTTGTTGTCGTCGTCGTCGTCGTCTCGTGTCTGTGAAGCTGCCAGGTGACACATGGACTTCATCGCTCTGTTCGCTATCTACGTGGCGCTGGTGCTCACATGCATCGCGCTCGTCTGCAAATACTCGGGCCAGCGGCAGACTCCCCTGCACGTGCTGGTCAGCTCCGTGGGAAAGGTAAGAAAAAGAAGGAGAGCGTCTAAAACTCCTTTCTATGCCGCAAAACCGACACTTGGGGGCGCTGTCGCACTGATATCTTGAAGTACCGAAGCACTAAACCCACTGCGTTTTGAGTTGATGCCTGTTTTTCCCTCACAGGTCGTTGGGCCTATTACACCGAAATGGCTCCACGCGTGTTCTCAGTGGACCTTGCACAGGCTGTTTCATCAAAGGTTTGAAGTTGAAAAGTAGAAATCTGCTGTCATAATTTACATTATTGTATCACAGCCTTTGATTTGAGTGTTGAACGATCCTGCAGCCTCGATAGCCGTGTCATCTCCGTGTCTCTGCAGGAGCAACACGTTCATCTATCTGCACGTCCTGCTGGAGTGTGCCGTGTACGCAGAGTTCACCTACGAGGTGTTTGGCTTCTGCCGGGAGATGGACACCACCCTGGCCAGCCTGTCCGTGCCTTACATCCTGCTGCTCATCAAGACCCTCTTCTTCTACCTCTGCATCAGGAGAGATCCAGGTTAATCTGAGCTGCAGTGTATTCAAACATGCGCGTAGAGCAGTTGAAGTGCACCTAACACACTAACCGTAACCCTACCCCACGTGACAGATATTAATTGTTTGTCAGTGTGCTGCCAAACTATGTTGCCTAATTGCATAAGAGAATAGTAATTACATGTCACCCATGCACATCAGTCATTTCATTTTGTCACCTGAGGGAGAAAACTATTTCATGAGGGAGTGTGAGATCAATTCACAGGCAACATAGATCACCCTTGGTGACGTGAAACAGGCAAAAATACAGCCTGCATGTCGTAGGAACACCAGACTCGGCTGCTGTGTTCTTGTCACCAAACCCAGCTAAGATGCACAATTTCATTGTTATTATTAACATATTTCTGTTTGTGTGCTTGGATCCTTGTTTACCTGCTCACTTTGCTGATATGGTTCTATGTTACCACTCCATTTCTCATCCCCATTGAGTTCATTCTGCTTGTGTTTTACAAAGAGACAGTCACTGAGAAGTCAGTTCAGGACAGAATAATTATTCCTTCGCAGTATTTCTCTCAACTCCCTCCTCTCGACTCACCGTCTGCCAGGCACAGTTACTAAGAAGAAAGTTGCCGGCCAGATGCACATCTATCCGTATGATAGGAGATTGTTTCACCCGGGAGTTTCCTGTCCGACCTGCCAGCTCGTCAAACCGGCTCGGTCCAAACACTGCAGTGAGTAATCCGATACCTGTTGTGCCTGTTGGTCTTTTCCATCAGGGTTCAGGAGCTAAATGAACACACAAACCTTTGTAGCTTTTATTAGCTCTGCAAAAACATTTGACCTGAATTGCGTCAATGTTGACAAAACATGTCAAGCTAGTATTGTCCACACAGAAGTATATTATTTGCTATCATTATATCGTACTAGGTGCTGACTGTAAACACCTGTCCTTATTTCAGGGGTCTGCAACAGGTGTGTCCAGCGCTTCGACCACCACTGTGTCTGGGTGAACAACTGCATCGGCGCTCTGAACACACGATACTTCTTGCTTTACCTCTTCAGCGTCTGTGCCATGGCAGGCGACATCGCCATACTAACAGCAGACATGCTGCTTCACGCTGTACTGCGCGCAGGGCTCCTGAGGGCCAGTTATTTGGATGAATATGGCGAGCAGCAGCCGGCAGGGCCTCTGTTTGTCATACAGGTGAGACTGTACTGTACACACAAGTACTGCTGGAATACTGTATATTCTATGCATATGACGCCGCCATGCAGGAGGTTATGTTCTCATCCATGACTGTGTTGTGTATGTTTGTTTGTTGGATTTTACGCAAATAGGATTGGGTTATGATCTGATGGAGGGAATGGGCTTGGGCCTGGGAAGAACCCATAAAATATCGGTCCAGATACAGATACAGGGGTGGATCCAGTATTTTTTTATTTCCGTCCACAAGAAAGGGCTGTTTAGCTTTAGCAGAGGTTTGCGCTCTACTGAGTACCATCATAGTTCATTCATTCATCGTCTACCGCTTTATCCATTTAAGGGTCGCGGGGGGTCGCTGGAGCCAATCCCAGCTAACATTGGGCGAGAGGCGGGGTACACGCTGGACAGGTCGCCAGCCTATCACAGGGCCCCATCATAGTTTCCAAGTGAAATAATGCTCTTTTGACCTCTGTCCCTGCAGCATCTGTTCCTGACCTTTCCCCGAATTATCTTCATGTTGGGCTTTCTGGTCTTCGTCTTCTTCCTGCTGGCGGGTTACGCCCTGTTCCATTCCTACCTGGCTGTCGTCAACCAGACCTCCAACGAGTGGTACAAAAGTCGAGGTTACTTTTGTCAGCACTGTCACCCGACTTCAACCGCGGACCACCTCTGCGGCCCAGCGCCAGACCACTCTAAAAGATACTACTACAGCCGAGGGCTCCTCAGAAACCTGGGGGAGATCTTCTTTCCTCCGGAACCTGTTCGGAAAAAAGACAACTGAAAACAGATACTGCCCCTTGTATTGTTATGCTGCATTTACTGTACGTCTCCATTGATTTCCGTCTGACTGGAGAAATAAAGTTTACGTTAGCGATGTCATTAAGGGCTGTAGTGTCTTATCACCCATGAGATGTCAAGAATTGAAAATCTGTGCGAACATGCACCAAACACAAAAGTAATCCTTGTCATGTCAAATCAGTTCCTGCGGTAGCCTTAAGACAATTTATTTAATACCATTTTTAATCCCGCTGCATATATCCAAAGAAAAGATCAGCTCAAAGTCTTTATCAGGTAGTTTTGTTCTGAAAAGGGCCTCAGTGTTTTTGTTATTGTCATACTTTAGATGTATTTTTCTGTCGGGTGACTGGTAATTAGGGATATGAATAAATGGATTATTTAATGAAAACAATTCAATAATTAAAATTGGTTGCGTCCACGGTTAACAAAATCAACAGGGGGTTTCATTAGTGTGGTAAAACACACTTGTATTTGAACAACAGAGCCCAGAAGCAAAAAAAAAAAAATGGATGTTGCATTCATAGACTATGGGATAAATCTTTATATGGTTTGTTGTTTTCAAAGACAAATGACAACTGCGGTCTAATGCAATGAAAGTAACTTCGAATAACAAGATGTTCATCTTATCATTTGGTAGACAATGTTATGTATCTATCTATCTTTTTGTTTTTTGCTGACATTATCATCACATATGAGTCACTAGGCAAAGAGTCCTGGCGAGTTGGCCATCCATCAAAAAACCCAGAAGGTAATTTATATCACTGAGACTATTCCCACCACCATAATCTCTATTTCCCTAGTTAAGGCCGAGGCTTATAGCACTGGGATTTAAATGCAAAGATCACTTGATCTGCAACGATTCATTTGTCGTTTTGTCGATCAGAAGGAAAATGATTGGGGATTAATATGATGAACTGATTAATCATTAACGTGAAAAATGATTTTGTCAAACCTTTGAAGACTCCTATAAATTTTAGGGGAACTCTCACTTTTTTTAACTCTCACACTAAATGAGACATTTAATGATCTTTTGCAACAAAGCCTGTCATGATGGGATTTCTTTTTTTTCTCCAAATATCTTATATATTTTCTTTGAACAATCATTTATCGAGAGAAGAACTGGCAGGTCACGAGCAGCCTGATTAAGACCACGACAGTTGCAGCTCTGGCTGTGATGTAACACACTGGGACCGGACGTCTTCGTGTTTGGCTGCTGGCCCTTTAAGCCGGTGCGGAAGTAACCCGCGGAGTTGCTGCAAGTCGGTGGAAGGTCAGGTCTTCCCTTCGGTTGATTCCAACGCTGCTCTTTTAAAAAAGCAACACGACTTTCGGGTTCGGCAGCCGTTCACCACCAACGACGACGCTTGACGTTTTCTGCCTACAGCGCTGCTGGAGTGGATGACAGCCGCGACGCCCGTCACTTCGCTCCGCGGGGGGAAAGGAAATTGATTTGAGGCGTTTGCGTTAAACCCTTCCTGGGGTATATTCGTTTCATCGCTCCGTCCGTCCCGATGTCTGGGTCCAAGTGCACGCGGCTGAGCGGGGCGCTCGTCAAGCAGCTGCTGGACTCCGTGGACAGCGTCCTGTTCGACTGCGACGGGGTCATCTGGCGGGGGGACCAGGTCGTGCCCGGCGCCCCCGAGGTCATCAACCTGCTGAAGGAAAACGGGAAGAAGGTCTTCTTCGTCACCAACAACAGCAGCAAGACGAGGAAGATGTACGCCGAGAAGATGTCCGCGATGGGCTTCGCCGTGACGGAGGACGAGGTGTTCGGCACGGCGTACTGCTGCGCCATGTACCTGAGGACCGTGTGCAAGCTGCAGGGCAAAGTCTACCTGGTCGGCAGCGCGGCGATGGAGCAGGAGCTGGAGGCGGTGGGCATCCAGCAGACCGGGGTGGGACCGGACCACGTCTCCGGGAGGCCGGCCGACTGGGCCAACGTGCCGCTGGACCCCGAGGTGAAGGCGGTGGTGGTCGGGTTCGATGAGCACTTCAGTTACATGAAGCTGAACAGGGCCCTGCAGTACCTGACCCAGCAGGGCTGTCTGTTCGTGGGGACCAACAGGGACACCAGGCTGCCCCTGGAGGGGGGCAAGGCTGTCCCAGGTAGGGACACTCACACTCACACTCACACACACAGACAGACTCACTCACACACTCACACTCTCACACACACACTCACACACACACACACTCACTCACTCACTCACACACACACTCACACACTCACACACACTCACACTCTCACACACACAGACTCACTCACTCACACACACACACACACTCTCACACTCACTCACTCACACACACTCACTCACTCACTCACACTCACTCACACACACACACACACTCACACACACACACACACACACACACACACACACTCACACACACTCACACTCACTCACTCACACTCTCACAACTTCTTTGTTTGGTAACATACCAGGCGTCAATTTTAGTATTTGTCAAATCAAGAAAGAAAACTGATTTGTGTTGAGGCTAGGAGGGAGGTGGGAGCAGAGATCTTGAGAGTGGTCTCTCAAGGAAACCCTATGGAATACTGAAAAATGCCTGAAATGCCAAACAACAGGTCAGATGGAGAACTTAAATGTATCTTGCTTCTATGTAATCGTTAGTCTACTTGCATCCTTTATTGTTGTTGTAAAGTAATTGTCAAGGGCAAACGGTTACTTTTAAAAGATCTACTGGCAGGTAGGCAAACTTTCTGATCAAATGTTTGGCGCCTGTAAGACCTTACGAGTTCCTCCCTCATCTTCTCTAACATCCATCAAATAAGTTTTCAAGGCCAAATGGGAATGTTGACTTTGTGTTATTGGGAAATTCTCTGTCTGGACCATAGACTGAATGAGCAATATAAAAACTCGAGCGATGCAGATGCTGCGACCGTAAGAAAGATTTTAGAAGCAGAACGTTCTCTTGATCAATTGACTAGTCTCTGAGACCCCTGCTCATTCTGTGAAAACAGATGTATGAAGCGGCCCGGTGAGATCTGATCACTGGCGGGTCCCTCGAGAGGCACGTGGAGACACTTTTTTTAATGCCAGGTTGTGAACTTGCGGGGTTATCCTTTACAGTTGGTCTTTGAGACTACCCATATACTCCAGGGACTAAAAGTCCTCATATCGCAGCTTTTGTTGATTCGATTAATCTCTCATGAAAGTTCAAGACTCGATTGCTGGTTTGTTTTGTGCCACAGGAAGAGTTAAATATCAGTTAATAGCTCAGGGAATTGAATCAAATTATTGTGATCTCGAGGGGCATGAAGTGAAAGTTCCCCCTCCCTCCTCCCCCTCAGGTACGGGCTGCCTGCTGCAGGCGGTCGAGACGGCGGCCCAGTGCCAGGCCCAGACGGTGGGCAAGCCCAACCACTTCATGTTCGACTGCGTGGCCTCGCAGTTCGGCGTGGACCGCGACCGCTGCCTGATGGTGGGAGACCGCCTGGACACGGACATCATGCTGGGCTCCAACTGCGGCCTGAAGACCCTCCTCACCCTCACGGGGGTCAGCACCGTGGCGGAGGCCGAGGCCCACCAAAAGAGCGGCTGCGCCGAGAGGCAGGGCATGGTGCCGGATTATTACGTGGAGAGCATCGCCGACCTCCTTCCGGCCCTGCAGGGATGAGCGCACAGCAGGGAGGTGCTGCGTTGTTAGCCTATAGCTGCTGTAAACCTGGGTAGCGTATCACTTGCCGTGGTCCACTGTCACAGAAATTCAAATCATCCTTAACGTCCCCACTGCCGTGTGGCAGACGCAACAAAGACTCTAGAGACACTATCCAGATTTTAGCAGTACTTCTTTTTTTTTGTCGTTTACTCAACCGTTATTAAAACCTGCACATATAAAGTAAAAGATTTATAACATAAAGAAGTGATTTCCAGTATTGTCTCAATGTGATTTTAAGTGTTAAAGAGTGTCGCTAAAGGGAGATGCGTGTGTTCCTTATTTTTCTTTGAGTGAGAAGAGAGGTGCGTGTACTGTAAAGGCCCTTTCCCTGTGCACCAGTCAAACTCAAGAAGTGGAATAAGCAAACGTGAGGTTTCAGTAGTTCAGTGATATCATTGTGTTCAGATTCATGAATAGCAGGCAGAGAATGGGTCTAAAACACGCTGACCCCTTGTGACTTGAGCTTTTTGTGTTGCTTTGTGTATTTCAACACCTCAACACATATCTGCCTTTTTAGATTCATGGGATGGTGCAATGATACCCAGTCCTGTTTTTTTTTTTATGTCTGTCATGTCAATTGTTAATGAAACAGAATGACATTAATGTCTTCTTTTTAACCATCCACTTTCTGGAACAGTGTCCCTCTATAACTCCCAGAAAACACTGCCTCACGTCTGTAATAAAACATAAACTGTATTCACTACATCAACCTCTGCTCTCTGTTCAAAAAGCGCACACGGCTAACTTCACTCCAAATCCTGTGCTTTAAGTCACCTTGGGCTGTCGTCGGCTGGATGCAGCAGCGGTCCCAGTGGCATATCACCTCTCGGCTGACGAGAGAGACTTTCCAAGCTTCGCTTGCCTCAACCCATTGTCTATTGTCCGGACCCGGGGAGGGCGTCCAATTCCTCTCATGTGAGTGTACGTTGGAATTAGGAGGGAATGGAGACAATGGATAATGTTGGAGGTATATAAAGTCATATTAAGCAGGGAAAACATAAAAAGGGGGGGGGAAATTGCAAGAGGACAAAAAAACAGACAATTGGCCAAATTTTTGTGTGAAGCCGGAGGGAAGCGGTGAGACCGGAGGAGGAGGAGGTGGTGATGGTGGTGGGGGGGGGGGAAGAAGGTGGGAGGTCTGAGGTCCCACAAAGAGGAGCTGCCCAGGTGAACTGAGCCTTAGTCAGCGCTGGTCATGACCACAGCTCCATGCCGATAGCCACGAGACGGGAGCAGACCGCGTGAGGAGCCGCCAAGGGACACAGGATGGTGACGTGTTGGAAACCTTCAGAAAACCGTTTGGAGGAAGCACAGTGCACGGTAAGCAGGGGGCTCTCAATCCGACGGCAAATACCGAACAAGGGGTGAAGGCAGGAGTCTTGTTTTTTTTTCTTTCCTCCATGCAGCACTGAGCCAGGTGCATATGTAGAACAGAAATTGGAAAGTTACAATTTTGATTCAAGCACAAATTTCAGCAGCAAGACGGTGTTTTTCACAGGGATACGGCTGGTGGCTTTGTCAAGTTGCCCAACCTGCTTCAGTTTGATGTTTACATCCCGCTTTAAGGTCTCGAGCACTTTCAAAAGAGTTTGTCCCCGGTTCTTGTGTGTGGTAACATCTCCTCAGGATGGGGGCCCCGCTGCAGCCCCCCACTCCCGTTTCCCACACAAGGCACTCTGGCTCGGCCTCTCGGCCTCTCTGCTCCTGCTCCTCGTCGTCCTCGGTTTGACGGGGCACCTCGGCCTGTCGCAGCTCCGCTCTCAGGTATGACGCGCACCTCCCCCACCATAACCCTTTATATTGTCCCACACTCGATTGCCTATAATAACCAGAATGCGTTCCTGCAGTCTTCACAGATTGTGAGAATCTCGGTTCACGATCAGACTGGAGCTCTGATCAATCAGTCAGCAGTCGTGGACCAGAAGAACGACCTGGTGACCTTCACTGTGACCTCACCGGCAAATCAGACGTCCACGGTGCTGTTTGATATCAACCATGTACGTATACAGACGATTTGCACCGATACAAGCCAACACATTTTCTTTTTCTGACGGTGTTGACGAGACGAATGAAGTAATGCAAGTGGCTGTCATCTGTTGTGTTTTTCAGGGTTTGATATGCTACAAACCAGTCTACCAGGACGGCTGCTTCCTGCGACAGATGGAACAGTCCGACTACGACAATGTGCAATCCCTCCTTCATGAGCAAACACACCAGGTAACAGGCGGTGACACTTCAACACCTGAGAACGCAAAATTTGGGTCATATGATCAGGTCTCCCTCGCTGCGTTCAGGGTCCGCAAAACACACACAAAGAAAAAAGAAAGCTGGGCTTTGGACTTTTAGCTCTGCCAGCATTTTTTCTAAAGTCACTGCCTCACTAATGTGTTACCTGGCATTTCTGACTTAATCCACTGAGCCAGGACCTGCTGGGTTTCATATGTTTTGAATCGCTTCCACTTGGCACAAAGAGACAGGTGAGGCATACAAGGCCTTGAGGAGCCGCGTAATCTCCCTCGCTTGCCTCCGTGGCCGAATTCCTCAGCACATCTGATCCCTGCAGCCCCCCCTCGGCCTGACCGGGATCTCCTTACAGGAGGCCACGGCTGCGAGTCTGAGCCCTTGGAGCAGGGCACAATGGGCACTCTGTGTGAAGGTTCTTTAGCTTTTGAGACTCCTCCGTTGAGTTCAAATGCAGCCTGATGCGCTGGTTAGTCAGGGAACGTGTGTGCCTGCCTGCCTGCAGAAAAATACCTGGAATCTCTAGAATTCACGTCCCAACATTTACTTTGTCTGTCAGTCCTGTACCGGGCCCTGCTGCCTTCAGATATGATTTGTGTGAGAGTATCGGATTCTTAATTGTAATTTCACAATATGAGCAGGTGAATGGCCATGTTGCAGTTCAAATGCAGACCAGAGATGTGATGTGGGAGCTGAGAGGGGATTCAGTTTCTCTGCCTTATCACCTCTTTTTTGCACAATGGGCCATTTCCACGCACCAAAAGCTGCAGTCCTGTCCGGCGGTGTCACATATCTCACACAGGTCCTCGGTATTCAGACCAAGCTGTAGATCGGGGTCATTGAATCTATGATAGGTGGGATAGAGGGAGGATGGAGAACAGATGTGGTTTGTCTCTGTGTTGAGGCACAATGGTCTCCTTGGTCTCCGGGAGCAGAGGAAAACTGGTTGTTCGGAACCCACTCAATCGTAACAGTAGTCTAAGTGGTTCACTGTCGAAGCCAGTTGGAGCAACTGCGTTGACCTCATCAGTGAAGCTACCAGCCTATCAGCAGCCTTGAGATTCAATCTTGGGTTTCATCTCCATTGCTTTCACTCGAATGTCTTCATATTACTGTGATTACCGTACGATTTCTCACACTCACTGAATGACACTCAAGAGTTTTTCTATTCTTCTGTACTGAGGACAAAACTCCTAATGTGTTGTGGTTTTAGTTTTCTGCTGTTTTCGCTGAGATATTCTAACACTCGTCCTCTGCAGAGTCACTTCCTGCTGTCTGGGAATGAGACCCGGAGGCAGACAGAGTTCCTGGGGGTGCTGCCAGCCAGTCAGGTGGAAGCGTCCTTGCTCGAGGAGCCCCTGCAGGCTCTGTGTCACGACAGGTCTGTCCACTGGACAAGGAGGGCCGAGGGTGAGAAGTTTGAAGAGTATATTCGGGAGGGTTGCTTTTGCATAAACATCAAAAGATGTCCGATAAACTGCTTTATGATGAGTCAATTGCCCACATACAAGGCATCCTGATGCCATACTGTGAGTTCTCACTAGAGAACCAAACCGTGCCCAACAAATACACTATGAACTCGTGTGTGAGTAACATTTGCTGAAAACTGCAGTTAAAAAAATGACAATGTTATTAAAGATTTAGGAGAAATAAATTGGCTTTAGGCTCAGTGCTGCTCACTCAGTGTTGAGAAGTCAGAGAATATTGTTGGTTCTGGACCTCATGGGATTTGTGAACGATAACAAAATAATATAGAATAACACCATACGTATCCTTTAAATCCTGGACTTACAACTTAAGGAAACCAGCTATGGTTTCAGTTTAACTGGGGATTTCTTAAAATGGTTTCACAGAGAAGATTTTCCCCTTCCCACAGCGAACCAAGAAATACTGACAATTTAATTCCTTGAATAATTGTTTTGTCAATAAAATATCAGAAAATGGTGAACAATTGTCATTGTGATTTCCCCTGACATTGTTTTTTTTTCTGACCAACATTCAAAACCCATAAAAAATATTCAGTTGACTATCATAAATGACAAAGCAGCAAATCTTCACACTTGAGAAGGTGAAGCTCACATTGCATTTTTGGTGAATCAATTATAAAAATACTACTTAACTTAAATTAAACATTAGCTCTAAAATAATCAGTGTACGTTAAATTATATTTAACACGAGATGTGTCAAGAGTTGTCAGCAGCCACACACAAGCTGTGCTTTGGCAGCTTTTCGAACCGGGCCGCTGGCCGTGTCGATGTCGGACTGAAACTTAACCCTCATCTGTGACATAGTGACCTTTCAACTGTGGCAGTCAAACACATTCAGTACTTGACTGTAAACTCACTCAACGATCTAGCACATGTGGTGATGCTGATTACTTGTTTAATAAATCGTAAAGAACATTCCCTTAATTCAGTGTTGCCCCGGATAAAATTTTCTCCATCTCCATTTTGTCTCCAAAGAGAAGCTAAGCATGAAAATCAACTTCATGTTTTGTTTATTTTGTAAGAGCAGCCATCGTCTGTCTCCCTCTCTCTCCTTCTCAGGCCCGGGCAAACAAAGGCTGGTCTACTTCTGCATCGACATCTGTTTCCCCAGCAACATCTGCGTGTCAGTCTGTTTCTACTACCTGCCAGAGTGACTGTGTATATATTCACTTCCTTCTCCTCCCAGCCAAAGATCAGGGAAAGCCAAACTTTGTCTTTTTAGCTCTCCCCTCCACACAAAAAAAAGAAAGGCGAACAAATGCCTGCTTTGACTGTTTCCTTTGTGCCATACAGCCGCCAGTAAACCAGTGAAGCAGCCAACCCCTGCAAGTCCATTTCTAACCTTCCGAGAGGGGAGACGTGGAGACAGGCTGTCGCGGTTATTGCCAAAGCCCCATCGTCACTCCCTTCATGTGTACAGTAATTCCCTCTCTGGTGGCACACTTCAGAGATTTCAGAAGAAATACCCCCTGTTTTTTTGGTACATGACTGCAATTGTATTTCCTGTTATGCACTACTTCAGTTCTCAGTATGTGTAGCCGTTCCTGCTGCAATGTGAGTGTTTCGATCGGCCTAATAAAAGGACTGTTGTGTATTTTTGGCCAATGTTTCTGCATTAGAGAAAAAAAATGGAAGGAGACTGACAGAACTCAAAGAACAGAAAGGATTTACTTTACACTCCGTGATCATTTACTCTTAACACATGCTAATCCACATCGTGAAGAAAGTACACCTTACAACTTGACTTTAAATAAAGAGTATTAAAGGAATTATACATGAAATATGAGAGATTAATCACTTGCAAGACTATTCCAAGCATGAAGGTAATGAATAATGTGGTCCTTTTGATTCAATAAATATGGTGTACTATTAAAAACAAAGACTTGAAAATTGGTTTGGTTTGTGAATATGAGCGATGCAGTTCAAACCTGTAGGTTAGTTGATAAAAACCACATGTATTTTCAATCAGACTTCAACCGTAAGTCCATAATTGAATACCTACAGGCATCTGGCAGGAAGAGTCATCATTATGTTCAAACAAGCCTTTGCTTTTGGAAGATGATAATTTCAGGGAGAACTTTTTAAAAATTCCCATTGATGCCAACAGACATGCAAGGTCTGGGAATTGAGTCACATCTTCCAAGGAGTCCTTTGCCACCCCTGCAGCGACTGTCTGCCACGCCTTGTCACTTCATCTCCTTCCTCCTCCGCCTCAGCCCAGCACACTGTCATTGAAGGCCAGACACACCACAGCCTTCTGGTGGCCGCTGTACTCCCTCTTGATCTCCCCGGTTTCCACACACCACAGGCGAGCCAGGTTGTCAGAGGATGCTGTGGATAGAAAACACAACCTTAAATTCACTTGAAGGCAAGTCCACACTGATGGCAGCTGATTTCTGTTCATAGACAGAATTACAAAGAGTTTCTCTATGAGAAAGGAAAATAACTTCTTTTGTAATGTACTTTAAAATGAGATCAGGTAACGACTCAGAGAAATTACCATCTCAAAAAGTGGATTTGGTATTAAGTTACTCTGTGACTGCCAATATATGCAAATGGATTTTAAATGTTGCTGTAACACACTTTGTGTGATGACTGAGGAAACAGGGAGACTTTTTTTCTCATTCCCATTAACTGCAAACAAATACAGACTTAAAAGTTGCAACGTCCCAAACTGAAATGCCTATGCAAAAAAATTGTATCTGTATTTAAGTAAAAGATTGGGTTCTACACATACATAATTTCTGTCCACAACAATTGCCTTTCCTTTTTTTTCCTCAATATTTTTATTCCATGTGAAATACCGTAAATATTACAAGAACTGTAAAGTCACCATCAATATTTACAATGTCACCACTTTTTCCAAAATGTTAATGTCAATATTTTCCCCCAAAGCTCATAACACAAGCCCTTTTTTTCACGATACTGGGACCCCTGTGTTTAAAAAGTAACAACGCTCAGATAGTATTCATGATCTCACTAGTGGAGGGTTTTGATATTGACATCGCATTGCAGTGATAGCCCGATCGCCGGGACTCGTGTACTGACCAGTCACGATGTACTGAGAGTCTCCGGAGAAGGCACAGTCCCACATCCACCCTCTCGACGTCTCTCCGGGATTGTTACTCTTGATGCTCAGTTCGGTCATGAGTGAGAAATTGGACGTTCTCCAGATCTTACAGGTCTGATCTGCTGAGCAGGTGGCAAGTAGTCTGGAGAGGATGACAAACACAAAAGTCAATATCATCAACATCAGAGCAGTGGATTTGAATTTTTGTCAAGCACTCAGATGCTAATATTTCCCAAAATGCCAAAGTTAATTTTGCAAATGAGATTTTCAGAGCACAATAGCATGTCACTTACGTCTCTAATGGGGCAGACATGGTAAAAATAATAATAACTGAACTCAAGGCTTTATAAGCGACAGTAACGTTTCTTGTTACTGAGGGCCACTCACGTTGAATCAGGACTGAACTTGCAGCGTAGGGAGTAGCGCTTGTGTGCCGGGATCTTAGTTTTGGGAATGAGCTGAGTCACTTCGTCTCCGATGCCTCCAGCAAGATTCCACACATAACAGTTTCCCTGTTAAAGAAGCGAAAGGGAGGCTTTTAGAATTTAACCTTGACCCTCCACACTGTAAGTCCACTTCCTGGACTGTTTGGGTACTGACCGAGCTGTTGACGGCTGCCATGTAACTGGCATCTGGGTCGATGTGGACCGAGTTGATCGAGACCTCAGGCTCAGGAATCAGCTGTTCATTGTGGTCAGTCTTGAGATCCCAGATATGGATCACTCCACTCTGGTCTCCAACAATCAGCTCTGCCTGAAGGACCCACAACACTGAACCGTTTCCTGACATTCTCGGGGCAGCAAACACACGCTTGGATCGACTTTTAATGACATCACATTAAAACAGACATTTATTGTAGATCACCAAATTAACAAGCGACAGGTCACTTTACGAACCAGTCCATGTGGAATGTCTTACCTGGTTAGGATGCAGGCACACACAGTTGATTGGAGCGTTGACTTGGAAAATCCTCTGACACTGCAGATTTCTTGACCTACAGAGGAAGCAGAAATAAAAGTGCAGTTTGTAAATGAAAGGTCAATATATTATCGGATAGTGAGCGCCCCTCGCAGTACCTCAGGTCCCAGATGCGAGCCATGCAGTCCTCTCCCCCTGTGTACATCCAGCGTCCATCTTCATGAAATCCCACCGACGTGATGTTCTTGCTCACTCCGTCGTAGTTGATCACCGGGTTGGGGTTGTTGGAGTTGAGGTCATACATGCGGATGTGCTGATAACCTAAAAAGAAAAAGAAAAAAGCAGAGTGTAAACTTAGTGTGAAATATAGCAGACATGATTTTGATGCTGTAGTCACAGCATGACATGAATATAACAAGTGAGGAGAAGTTTTGAGAGAAAATTCTTAACCAACCTGCAGCCGCGATCATACTCCTGTCCGGTGTCACCTCAAGTGAATTTACTTGCTGGTGGCCAATGTTAAGGAAGTGGATTGTTTCGGTCATTTCTGTATCATTTAACAACAAGGTTCTAAATCATGGACATCATATTAGACCCCGTAGATCTTATAGGTAATATTAGCATCCACGTTGACTTTGCTGATATGTAAAAGAACATGTTTACTGCAACTTTCACTCTTCACACTGTCAAATCTTTTTTTTTCAAGTCAAAGTCAAACACACACGTGTCATTTTTTGTAATATGTCCAGCATCGAGGGACACTAAACTCTGTCACTACTTCACTCGATCGTTTGTCTGAATCAGTGCAAACCCTCAGGTGTCGCGGCGTGTGGAGGATACAGAGTCCTGGTGCTGGACCGTCCTGGTGCAGATGCCGCTGTGGGCCTGCCAGAAGCGGACGGTGTGGTCGTAGCCGGCCGTGGCCAGGATGACCGGGTCGCTGCCCACCGTGCCCTGGTTCACGTTCATGCCTGACTGGTGCGTGTCGCTGCCGCTCAGAGCGAAGCGGGCACGACGCTGTATGGACGCGCGGGAGGCAGTCAGCTGCTCGCGGTAGCTGTCCTTCTGTCGGACGGGTCAGCCTTAAAACAGGTACGTGGTTTTTCATTAGTGTCATGTTGCGGACTTCAAACGTTTGTCTTCAATCGTGCAGGCTAACGTTAGCAGAGTAGCCTAGCTAAGTCGAAGGGCTATCCGACTCAACACGATTAGCCGCGACACGTTTAGACTTTACTTCACCGTAGGATGTTATTCATAAAAACGTCCCACCTCTTATCGAACAACAAGAGAAAGAAATATGGCAAGTTATCGTTACCTTTAGTTGTTGTTGATGTTGACGACAACTCTGTGTGCGTCCCTATAATATGTCCCCTGGCAACGTGTAGTGGTCTAAAAGGTCCGTGTTCTTACTCGGTGCAGTGTCGCCATCTATCGACTCGCTTAATCATGGCGACACAAATGGAATAAAGATAAAACTGAAATCCACTGTATGAATACAGATATGGCACCAACACGACTTTAGTCCTAATTCTTTATATCCTTTGTACTTAAATTATAAAAAAAACCCAACTCGAATTGTCTTTTAATACATTTTATTTGTATGTTTTTAAACTCTGGTTGCTCATGTAATCACATTTAATGGAGTAATAACATTTGGTTGATATATTTGACACATAGCATATGTTACTGTTATGATTCCTGAGTTGATTAACAGTTTTAAAAAGCAGTCACACAAACAGTAACTTTCTTAAATATATAAATAGATAAGTTAAATAAATAAATAAATACTGAGACAGAATGTCTCTTTTCACAAAACACAATGAAGGCATGTATAAATTACTATTTCCCTTGTCAACATTTTAATCAAAACTGCACCAAACAGCAGGTAAAGCAGACGAACTAGAATTGCAACATGTGTTGTCCTGCACGGCTGGCGCTTGTGTGTGTGTGTGCGCTGATCAAAGGCACAACAGGGCAGACATGTGCTGTTTCACCTCTCCTGGGTCAGCCAGGGAGCAGGCAACGACCACCCCCCTGATCCCACTCCTCGTCTTAGCGGAAGGCAGGATCTGCAACATATTGTCGGAATATGAACATGTGCTTTGCACTAAAAGCTGAGACGAAAAGCGTTGAATAGAAAAAAAGCTTCTGTACCTTCACATAAATTTTGCATCTCTCCAGAAGAAATTTCCACTTCATCGCAGTTCGCTCATCATCAGTCAAACTGGTGAACTCGATTGGCTGCAACAGATGAGATGGAAATGCTTAAGCACCAATACAGATCATTCCAAGGGTGGGGATTGATGAATTCAGCCCAAAGTAAATATCCTTCTGCAAAGTGGTACTGACTGTGCAGCCAAGCGCCTTCTCTGCCACGGGGCTTCTGAGGGTGCAGGCATGCAGGGTGCCGGTGTGATCCGTGAGGTCCACCAGCAGGTCAAAGCCTGTGGTGGCTAACAAGGAGGCCTGATCCCTCCCTTGACACAGCTGGTTGGTGCAACTCTGTGCACCCTCGGTCACCTGGAACTTACACATGGAGCTGAGACAAGAGAGACAACAGACTGCTTGAGGAATTGTATATGGACTGGAGCAGCATACTTGTCTTTATTTCAACGATGAATCCAAGCCATTCACTTGTGTTAACTCACCACCGTGTCCTAATGACTTTTGACACGGAGGAATCCAGGTCAAGTTTGGAGATGAAGCTGTATGTGATGCCAAAGAAAGCTTCGGGACTCTTCTGGGCCTTCTGCTTCAGCTGGCTCACGGTGTACACATCGATGATGGCGTCCACTGCAAAAGCATCAACACATTAATGTCTGCAGCCTCTTTCTTTGAAAAACAGGCTGCACTTATTGCACTTCTTGTTCACATCAAAATTACATTTTTTCACATATCCCTTCAAAAGATTTTTGCCTCTCAATAATCTCTGACTCCCGCAAGTCACAGCTCTCAGCCCTCAGCCCCATTTTCTCCTTTTGAATATAAATCTTAAAAAAAACGCTCACCAATATATATTTAGTCTCGTTAAAAAAAAAAGCTTAGCAACAAACTAAAAAAGTTGGGCAGCGATGAAAGTGAGTGTTTCGCAAACATTACATTAACTGTAGTAAACTGTGTTGGGGGCTATTTGCAGCAGCTTATATCACGGTTGCCAAGTATTTAATGCATCGTGCGTTAAACTCAAAATAAACTACAAAATAAATCTACTTGTGGTCATTCAAGAAAAAAATACATCTTAGCCAATGCAGCAGTGTGGTGCACTGATGTTTGTAAGTTTTTAGACAACGATGGGGATCCACTACACAGGCCACACAGCCAGTACATGTTATAGGATCAATTCATTATTAGTTTTAGCCCTTTCATAGGATTTGATGCCAGCCAAACTATATGTATTTTGGTCTGATTTTTTTTTAATACTTTTAATAATAATTTTGCAAGTACATGTGTCAAGGAGTTCAATTAGAGTACAAAGACTATTGCACTGCCTTTATATGTATAATTCAAGAATGAATATTAAAAAGGGAGTTAGAGAAGAAAAAGTTAATCTGAGACCCAAAAATACAGAGAGCCTATTACATCACGAATACAGCGAAACTTGTGCTCAGCCCTAATTAGAACGGGCGTAATTCTTCACTTTAACCCACCAGACACATTCTCCGGCTTCTCGTCTTGATCCAAAGCTCCAGACTCGCACAGTTGTTTAGCATAGCTGAACAGCAGGCTGGCCTCCCTTGTGTCTGAGAGCAAATTATGATTGACTGCGAAACATATTCCTCACTGAAAATATTCTTTCTACACAGAGGGAAGATGATATTCTTTCCCTACGCTGTACTGGCTGGCTGGTTGGATTCCCACACCAGCGTTTCATTTTTGATTTGATTAATTGCACAATGAATGGTCGTATCAGATCCCCCCGTTTTTGTGAATTTTGCGGTAATATCTTACCAGGGTTGACAGTGATAATGGTTTTCGAGTTAACGGTTGCTGCCATGCCGCTGCGAAAGCTGTCAAAGCTAATCTTTGCGTCGGCTATGAAGAGAACTTTGAATGAAGAGTAAAAGTTAAAACAACAGTAAGTTATCTCAAACACAAACACACAATTGCAGCTCAGATATCCACTTCCACGTTTCCCCTCAGCACAGTGTGTTAATGGGACATGACAGGCTGGAAAAAACAGTTCAATAAAGATTCCTTTTGTGGCTGAGCGGGAGCAGCAGCCGTTAACCTACCCGTCTCCTTGGGTATCCAAGTTTGCGCAAACTGAATGGCTTCTCTGTCCCAGCTGTGAGTGAAACAGAGGTCAGGGAGTTACTCAGGGGAGGGCAGGGTGAAAATCAAACGCACATGCAGCCATGATTCATGTCACCAAAGTAGATTTATGGTAACCTAAAGATACACGGCAGTGATCCAAGTGGCCAATAAGATGGAATATGGCACAAAGGCAACAAAAGTAATAAATATTCATCCATTTTCTAAATGACTAAATGGCCGTGACGCACCAGATGATGGGGAAGGACGAGACAGAGTCATCAAAGAGCTTTACTTCCAGCCTCTGCCCTTTGCGTCCATCTGAAGTGGTGAACTGCTTTGGCTCCCCGGTCTAAAAAAGTAAACACAATCATCTGATGTTCCTATCGCAAGATCTTCCTTTCATGTGAAAAAAATATATATCTGTGACATTACTTGCAGGATCTAGCCTTTCTGTGAACCTTAAGGCAAATCTTAAGGGCCATGGCATGTTCCAGGCAAACAACAAGCACACCCCAATGTTACAACACAGACCAAACAGTCACAATGGGGTCTATTAGGCAATTTATAAGATATGAATTCAGTACATTGAGAAAACTTTTTTTTTATCTCTTAAATATTTGCACAGCATCTATATCTTACAATGTTCTGTATTGTGCTTATCAGGCCCCACACCTCAGACCTCAGTGACATGTCTGTGACTTTTCCAAAACTGACTTTCATGATGTTACATCGGAAAACTTTATAACAACCCTTCCCCCCTCGTTAATGTTGTTTTTCAGCTCAGGAAACTTTTACGGCCGGTTTTCCGCCATAGATGAACTCACCGTGAAGAAAAAGTCTGCTGAAAAACCACTATCTAATGCAATCAGTGTGTGAGAAGAGCTGGAAAACACAGTCTGGTTTATTCCGGAAGAGTGAACCATGACTAAAATGTTATGATATGATTTGAATTTGATATGTGCACAGTCAATATTCTGCATATTTCCTGGAAATTAACAACATCCCAAAAATGTGATGAGCATGTTTGAACCGTGATCGATCCAACAGCACACACTTATTTTGAGTGCAAACTCGGACCTGTGTCCTGTCCTGCTGGCCCATCACAATGTTCCCTGGAGGATTCAATCAGATTACCCTCAGCCCATACGGTTTTACAGGAAACATTCACCCTAAAACACCCGATCAGGCAAACTTTGTTCATTTATAGGCCAAACATGAACAAATTCTTTTTATATTTCCTCTACAGTTGGCATCCTTGTCAGTCCCTCTGCAGTACTAACACTAACTAGTTTGTCTTTCAGTTGTAATGCTAAACTAAGCTACTGGTGGAAACTTTACTCATAACAGAAGGACAAGACAATGGTATTAAAGTTATCATCTAACTCTTGGTGATTAGGCAAATAACTGCAAAGTGTCCTTAGAAGATCCTCCTCCTACAGCTATTTTTTTGTTTAACTTTAAGAAAAAAAAATTCTGTAAAAACACATTGATGTTCTAAACAACATCATGACATTATCTCCATCTAATTCAGAAAAGCATTCTGGGAAATGTAGGTAATAACTAATATAAGTAGCTGAGTAGCCCAGTGACACCTTTCCCCCTCTTAGGGCATTTCTCAAACCCTACCGCCACAGAGATACGCTCGAAATAAATAATAATAATGTACTTTCATTGTAAAAAATAACTCCTAAACTGCTATAAAAGCTTGAGGGTCTTTAAAAGTGAACTCCTACTTTAGTATGAATGAATACTGAAAGGCTGTGGCCATGTGGTTAGGGTTATGACACTATGCCCTACCGATTTCACCGCAGCCAGTATATTTATCACTGTGCCGTCCAGCTGCTGCCCGTTGGCCACTATATCTCCCAGTGAGTAGAAATCTCCGGGGTCCTTCACTGGCAGGTGGATCAGTAGCAGCATCCTGTCGATGGTACCCACGTCAGCACACAGACACACCTGGGAATGAGCCTCCGACACCAGCAGCCTGTAGAGGCTGAGACAGCAGACACAGGGCCTCGAACCAGTTAGTCCTTTGACGCCGTCGTCACTCATTATACACTGTTGCGTCACATTTTAAACATCGTTGATCTCAGTACCCTGATTTCCCCCCGTGGCTCCCTGAACGCACCGCAGCATGAACACGATGAAGACGAGTTATATGTTAATTACCTTGGTGTTGTAGGACAGAATCTGTCCCCTTTCTCTGGGTCTTTGCTGGCGACCAAAGGATTTTCAATGGTGACTTAAAGAAATAACAGGAAACAATTTTGTACATTTAAATTTCATTTTCTAAATTTTCCAATTATTGCTACATTCATATGTATTTAACTTATTTAAAATTGCTCCTCGACTGTCTATCTTGATATTTATTCTGCAATTTTTGCACAAATCAATAATTATACAATCAATAGCTTTGACTAACTAGGCTTATTTTATTAATATTTACAACTCAAAATTACTACTCTTGAAGCAAACAAGACACTGGTCAAAGCTGAACATGAGCAACGGTTCATTTTGTACTAATATATATATATATATATATATATATATATATATATATATATATATATATATTTATATATATAAATAACAAGATATGTTTTTGCAGACATCTCAAGGATTTTCAAGACTCATGGGAACTTGGACAGTAACCCCCTCACCACAGTCTCCGATGCTGAAGCTGTTGCTGAGCCCGTTGACGTAGAAATCGCTTCCCCAGGCCGCCACGTTGATGAAGAAGTCAGGTGAGTCCTTAACGGTGAAGCCAAAAGTGAATCTGTCGGCACCGACATCTGAAATTCAGACACACACAAGGTTTTAGTTAGTGTTGCATCACAAAAAGGGGTTGTTTTTATTTATTTATCCAGGAGAGGGTGCTGGCATGCAAGACAAGGTGCAGTGGTGAAAAATGAATACCCAGCTATGATGCACTAATATTTACCAAAAAAACAATAGATACCAACTTTTTCTATCAGGGAAGCTTTTTACATCAGTTTTCCCGATGACGATGCCTGTCACTTTCTGGAGAGAAAAAAACAACAACAACACTAAAATTGTAATGACAGTATCAGTAGTTTTGTTCATTTTAACAGTTAAACACACAACTTACAGAACAAAGTCAGAAAAACAGTCCCACCAACAACGTAGAACTACAATTACATTGGGGAAAAAATGTGGCTATCACAAACTGGCTTTATTGTAGGGCCGATGCTGTTGGAGAGTAAGACATCACACTGCTGTTGAACTCACCGGATGAGAGAAATTGGGATGCAGCTCAGAGATGGCAATGCAGGTCTGATGAGCAGCCATCTTGTCCTTCACGGTCCTAATCCTGTTCAGTTTTTTTTATTTATCTTTTACACATTTACAAACTCTGAGTAATGAATGAGAACAACGAGTTAACAGTTAACATTTGGCGCTGTATATTAATTCCACCTGGATGAAAAATATCAGGTAGTACTTTAGACTAGCTTAAACCTGATACATTAGCTTAGCACGAACAAACCGGAGTTAGCTGTTTGTAAACATTAGCTTGTTAGGGACTTGTTAGCTGTCAAACCTCTAACCGACAACATGGAGTGTCGTATTACGCCTAGTTTGATTAAAACAGTATAGTCTCGGGTATTCCTTCGACATGTCACTGTTTAAATTATTATTATTATTATTTTACCTGGGTCTGTTTTCTTCACAGTTTAGAAACGATTTTTTTTCGCGGCAAAGCTGTTTACATGCGACAGCGCGACATCATCTGCGCGACTGCAATGTTGCCTTCAAGTGCAGTCGGAATTATCACCGACAAATATGTATTGACAGAATCAAAAATAAAGTTCTTAAAAATAAACCGTTTTAAAATGATTTCACGGCTGATGAATTTATCTAACCACTGTACACATTTCCTTTCCTTTTAAAATCTCAAATATATACCAAACTCTCCTTTTTAACAGTAAAATAAAACATCCACCCAAACGGAATTCAGTGAGGAGGGCATGTGTCTTTTGCTGTATACAGGCTGCACGTTGAAGTCCAATCATGGAATACGAAATTTATGAGAAGCACAAACTTGGAGACCTAATTTTTCAAGTTCATCTAAAGGGAGAAATGTTTCTGTTGTGTTTGGGAATATTCCCTTGTATGAATAGTGTGTAATTTTTCCTCAATAAATTCCAGACTCACAATCATATATTGATTTCCCATTTGTTTTGGATTGTTCAAAATGTACAAGTCTATTAATGTGTTGGTAGATTTGACATAGAGTTGCTCAGGGTGAAATCTCCACACAGTATAAAACTATATAGCTCCCAAGTCCCAAGGAAATGGGACTGAACAATACAACTGCTATTACAGTTACACACGCACCGGGGGCACACACACACACAAACATTATATTTGTACACCTCATAGGTCATTTCTTTACATGTCCCCACTGTGAAATGTATCCCTGCATCTCAGACTTTGATATTGCCTTGATAATCTATACCAGTCATCATTCACAGCATGGTATTTGCTCCTGGACAGGTTTGCAGAGATGAATTTGACAGTTGCTTGGTTTTGTTTTGCCAGCAACAAAGCTGAATTTGACATGTGATACTGTCTTATACACTTAAGCAGGAATCAAAAGGTGTAACAGTAAACCCTTATTCCGCCTTGTTCCCTTTCCGCAGTGACTAATCCTCATGGTCAGGTTTTTGGATCGGATAGCCTTTCCCCGTGTGACTAATGTTTTCGGGCTGCTGTGATACATCTGTTGATGCAATTCTGTGGTTCCTAAAGTCTAATAAAACAATGTAGTAGGGACATTAAGGGCATTTTATGGCACAATAACACAAAGTCAACACGGTGAGATTACTTCTCAGTAGACAGCCTCATGTGTCATGTTCCATCAGTGTATTGATGGACTTTATATAATGTTGTATAATGTGAAACTCGACTGATTGAACATTTACCTACATGGAAGAATTGATTTACTATTTGCACCAGCGGCTGCTTATTCAAATTAAACCAAATTTCAATTTCTAATTTCATTACGTTTTTCAGACTACAGTTTGGGAGTCCATTAATCACAGTCGCACAGTAAAGCACCATCGGATAAATCAAGTGAAACTTACTTTTGGTTCAATGATTTATTCATAATGAATCCATAGTCTCTGTTGATCTGTCATCAATCATACTTTGATCCAATATCTGGTGAGCTCTTCTGAGGTGATCTAAACTTCATGAGCACTCAACTAAAGCACTGCTTGTCGCTTCTGCAGGCATGACTTTATTCAGAACCAAAAAGAAAGGACCTGCAGGGCACAGCCGCTGCAAGAATCTTCTATGATTGGGTGGCCTCTCTGCCTCGGGTCGGCTCCCCGGAGGGTCTGCAGCCGTCTGACCACTCCTCGACTAATAATCTATCATTTGATCTATCATTTCACTGTGTGTGTGTGTGTGTGTGTATGTGTGTATGTGTGTGTGCTATTTTCTCTACATGTGTCATGCATGACTCCATACAGTAAGGTGTGTTTGTGCTGTTACCCTATTTAGTGTCGCAAAGGCCCAATGAACACAGGGCTGTAGAAAATGAGTCTCCGTAAAAAAAAATAGGAAAATGACTGCTACAATCAGTGGTGATGCGTTGGTTGTAACACAAAAAGATTAGATTAGATTTTCAGGTATTTACAGTAACAGACGTTCAGGACTGCAGGCAGCCACACTGAAGGTTTTCAGCATTTAATGAAAGCTACAGCATGTAACCTATCTTGATGTGGAGAGAGGTGCTGTCAAAGGCTTGTGTGACCTAGACTCATTGAAGTACAGAGTCATTCCCTTCTAAAGTTTCTGTGCAAGCCTCGCCCTTCAAACCCTATACACTGTATGTGAACGTTGTAAATTATATGTGATGCGCTGCCGTCGTGGCCAAGTAGATCGTGTAAAAGATTTTTATTAAGAGACTTTTCAGTTAAATAAAGATTAAACTGGCGATTGTCTTGATATGGGATCACACCAGCTGTATAGCTATGTGTATATTACTGATAGTGTGAGCTCCTTGCAAAATGGTCTGTAGTTTTACTTAATGTCTTAGATTGACAGGAAGGGTCTGGGTTACAGTTATTCTGTGATTTGAAACAAACGTGTGCTTGCCATGAAGGTGTGTGTGTGGGGGGGTATCCTCTTGGGGGTTCCCTCCAACCCCCTCTAGTCCCTTTCTTACTCGGACCGAGTCGCACCACTCTTCAAACATGACCTTCATTCCTTTCATCCGCCGCTGACGGTTGAAGATTCTAGTGACATAACTCAAGGGATTTTATGAGATTTCATGCCGACACAAAAGGCTTGATTTTTCTTTCTTACAGTAACACTCTAACACCTGTGAACAGACTCATGTGTAAAATATGTGGCACTGCCCTTTAAAAAGGACTTTGTTACTGTGAGGGGGAAAGCATGCAAATACGACAGACAGGGGGGGAAAAAAAGTACAATTTAATACTCAGCTTAACGAGAATTATTTTCTTTCTTTTTCCCGCCCATTCTTATTCATAGTCTAATACTGAGGACACTTGTCAAGCAAATATTGTACTTTTAACATCACTGAATTTATTACAGACTATAGTTATTGCTATTACTTCATGCAGAATATGAATATATAGAATACGACACATTGTTAAATAGACAACATTTAGCCACTCAACCACAATATATATCAATCAAGACGACTATATTAGCGCCACCTTTACAGCTACATCATTAAAATGCTGTTTATGCATTGATGTATTACGAAATAACATTTAATGAATATTTTTCACATTGTGGCATTGGTTTTTTTGACGAAAGTGTGAATACTTCTTCCGGCACTGTTCTAATTTGGCAGCTATCC
Source organism: Scophthalmus maximus (assembly GCF_022379125.1). NCBI lineage: Eukaryota > Metazoa > Chordata > Actinopteri > Pleuronectiformes > Scophthalmidae > Scophthalmus > Scophthalmus maximus. Next base: position 9,133,850 of record NC_061530.1, read on the forward strand.
ACTGGACCTTCATGATGGCACCAGATGGGAGACTTGTGGTCAAACTGCTCAGCCTGTACAAAACATGGAATACAGAGGAGGATGTGGAGACACCAGCCTAGAGGCATGGCAAACACAAACTAACTCAAATCCAAGCCAGAGTCCCGTTAGAGCAGGGGAATTGAAAGGATGTGACAACTACATATTTCCTCCATGGTTTTTCTCTGTTCTTTCTTCGTATAACAACAGAGCTGCACGGACTTGTGGTTTGATCTTAAATGACCCTTTGTATTTAGGAAGTCGAAGAATTGATGCAGGCCAAACTATATCTTTAGGAAAAACTACTACTGCACAATGCGGCTTCTCAGTGTTGTAATTTTGCTGCACAGGAAGTGGGTAGACAAGTTGTAGCATTTAAGTTGGTAAACCAAAGGGTTTAAGTTCACAAGCAAGCACATATCTACACGGGCACGCATGCAAAGACAAAAGTGCTATTGTTAAGAATGAAAGAAGTTGTTTCAGTGCACCAACTCCTGAAAGGGAAATTGTGTTAGGCTCTAATGGTACCTGTCATCATTATTTTATTGAATCGGACCGTTAAAACATATTGTTCTGTATGAGCGGTGCATGGTGAGCAATGTCTTGGCACAACCCAAGCTTCGACATCCAAGTACAGCTTTTGCAGTCATTGGCAGCCGTCGGCGCAGTCTTTATTGGCTCCCAGAGATGGAAGACGTCCAAACTACTAGTATGTGCTCTCTGTAATTTCCCCTGCCACCTGTGTGACCGACGATGCTGTGTTGCCGCTGCACTGCTGCTCACACTCGTCCAGCTGGACCCTGGTAGAACAATGCACTCTGTCTCTTCATCCTCATGTCCGAGGAGACGGCGGTATATGACCGTGGAGGAAACTTTAAATGATGTTAATAATGTGCCGTTGAAAAGCAGCACGGAGGAAGAAACCGGAGGTTTGCATGATGTCAGCTCCTGTCATTGTGCCACCATGTTGAGGTAATGGGAGGAACATTGTTGCAGTGGTCATGTTACTGCAATGACTGCCTGTTTGATGCACTAATAGCCGACTGAGTAGCAGGTCATACAGTTAGGCAGGAAACATCAGATTATATGACATTATTAGCTGAAAGAAGTTAAGGTGGGGAAACTAAAAATTTAATTTTTTGTTGAAATACATAACTGAGAATCATCGGTTGCAGTGTGTCTCTTGGTTCCCATGGACCAATATAAGCGTGGATGGTGTCATTTTTTTTTCATCACCATTACACTGTGCAATCAAATTTAACATCATAATGAAATGTTTAAGCCAAAAAAGTTGTCCATATCTGCTGTAAGCACTGGACAAATTCAACTAGATGAGGGCACAGGATCAACAGTCAAGGGATTACCATGGGGAATATGAATGTGTGTACCAGATTTCATAGTATCATCCAATAGCTCCTGAAGTATTTCAGTCTGGGCCATAGTGTTGCAGACTCACCAGCCTTTCCCTCTCTAGACCTGTGCCGTTAGGATAAAAACCTTGGCACTTGAAGACAATTCTAAATAATTCTTTCAATTTCAATATTTTCCCCTATATACTTTCTCACACGCACCCATCAGCTTCCCATATATACTCTCTTATTGGACTTGGGAACATTCAGGATGTCTGGGATATGATATTTGAGTATGGATAATAGTGGACTGTTGTTCTACTCATCCTGAATTTGATATTCTCAGTGCAAGTTGAATGATTTGTAGCGTGTGTGTGTGTGTGTGCGCGTGCGTGCATGTGTGTGGGTCATCCTTGTTGTGCGTGCAAATGTGTGTGTGCGTGCATCTATACATGTTTTTATACTATCGATTCACAGAGTATCCCTCAGTTCAAACTTTTTTATCCACTAGGCCCAAAATCCCTCCTGATATACTGCCACTGTCAATTTAATGTTACCCAGAGACGTTTTCATCCATTCATCATTTTAACTGTGGAAAGACCCAGAGCTGTATTTCAGCTACATCAAAGTCTGTCCCGCTGTCCCAGTCTATCAAAAAACGTCTTCTCAACATCCACTGTTTTGGTAGTTCCCCTCCCCTGACAAGGCCTGACAAGAACGACTCGCTCCAGATTTGACCCCATGTACAGTTTTCTTTAACTCCAAAATGTAGGAAAAAAAATTGAAGTTTTTCTTCAAATTAAGGAAGAAACACATTTTTTCAATTATCGCTGAGTGATATATGAAACAGAAGCTTTAATTTCTGTGCTGCATGTGTTCCACTGAACAATGAAAACATTATATTCTGGAGCATCGGCCCCTGAAAATGGTACAAAGCAGCGCACAGTTCCACGCTATATGACAGAAATGGAATTTATGAGCTGATTGTAAAATTATTTCAGTTTTGCTTTGTTAAGGTGCTGGTTTTATGGCATGTGGGACGGATGCTCTGTGTAAAGCATCATCTATATGGCCTTGACATATGGAGCCAAGCTGCTGTTCTGTTATTCACAATGGAATATAACATCGGGATAGTTTCATTAGTGAATTCTCTCTACTGCGGACTGTAAGATAGAGGAAAAAAACAAAACCAAATTCGAGGAAAAAACTTAATGTTTCAAATATGCAATTCATTATGGTGGGTTTTTTGCAAAAGAGGAACAATGGGTGGCGAACAGGTCCTTTCTCTGTGGTGTTGTCCCAGCGCCTGAGTGAGTTTTTCCCGAGGTAATTGGGCTTCCTCCCTGTCCAAAGTCAGACTGAAAGCTCATTAATCTACTAGAAAATCTAAAATGTACATAATCTGTTTCATACTACTTGAGATCATTTACTCCTTTTTCCAAAATAACCCATGTAGCCACTGTACGATGAAGTAAAAGAGGATGAAATAGCACGTGAATAGTTTGACATTTTGAGAAAGATATTTTTTTCACTTTCTTTCTCTAGTTTAAAGGATTGATGGCACTTTCATATCTCTATCAAAACTAAATATAACATTTTTTTTTATTCAAAACAGAGCATGAGAAAGAGACGTTTTTAACAAAGTCTCCCAATTTTTTCTTTACTGCAAGTTGGATGAATCGCTGCCTTTGCATTTTCTCCATAGGATGTTAAGATTTAGAAAAAAACAAATAATTTCTCTATACTGCTATAAGACAAATGCACGAGAAATGCATTAAGGATGGTTTTCTACAGTACCACAGCAGAAATGGCCATAATGAGTCGTGCTTCGCTGTGCATGCACTGATGCATCAGATGTCTGTTAGAGCAAACCATGCCACTCCAAACCCTACCGGATGTCACGAAGGTCTCTTTCAGCCCAGACTGCCATTAGAGGGAAAATGCTCCGTCTCATCTGTCTCTCCCAGTCATCTCTCCCTGGGCTGGTTGTAACATCACATATGGAAGGCATCATGCTTTCACAGGGCAGCTCTACTCACCAAGTACTAATAACAGTGTGGCTATGGGTTTAATAAAAAGGAATGGAACGAATTATGGCCCCGTCCCAGCCAGGGCCATCATGTACTGCAGCACATTAGTGTTGCCGCGGCAGCAAGTCCAGACCAGCGGAGACTGGGAGGGATGAATGGGGGAATGTGACTGGGAAGGGCCACGCTTCCCAGCAGTAACCAGTCAGGCTCTCGGGGTTCAACGCTGTGGTGTAGCGAGGGGGCGTGCAGAGAAAAAAGTGTTTTGGTGTCGTAGAAACAGACTCTGCCGGGGGTAATAGGATGTCAACAGCAGTTTGACAAAGGAAGTTAAGCTGAGTCTTGATGAGAATGGAAGTGGGAATATGTCAGGCTCAGCTAAATAAGTGAATAAATGGGAACGCAGGGAGTCCCTGGATTTAACAGAGAAGAAACCACTGAGTGGGAGAAGAAGATGAAGATGGAGAGCTTTGAGAATGTAAAAGTGGAGAGAAGAAATTAAACTGAAGGCAGTTAATTGACTTTGTGAGCGATTGATCAAGTCGGTGACTTAGAATAAGAGGCAAAATGAAGTCGCTTTGAAAGGGGTCACAAGATGAGGGTGCAAAGAAAAGAAAATAGATACTATTTTATTTAGTTTATTATATATTATATACACTATTGATATAATAATGCAAATTGTTCAGAATTTTTTAATATGCACATATACAAACAAAACAGAGGGCCACTGGTAAAAACTACTGGAAAGATTCCACAGCACACCGTCAACATGTCATGTGATTTCATAACTAAATGTTGCTCTGCTTTAAGTTTGAACACAAGCCTGAAAGTTTGGAAACCGCCAACTTTATGGTGCGTAATAAATTAATAAGGACAATCCACTTTCAGTCCAAAATGTGACTCGAATGCATATATACAAATACACAGTCACATCCTATGGAGTATTGTTTTGTTTTAATAATGTCACAACAAAGTAAGACAAGCATATACACACACACACACACACACACACACACACACACACACACACACACACACACACACACACACACGGCGGAGAGTCCAATCCCCTTCCTCACATCCCTGAAACGTTAACTGCTGCCGAAACGGCAGCTCCTCAGAAATACTGTAGAGCTGGGAGCAGAAGTACATCCTCACACAAGAGTGATGGTCCTATTTATTAATCAAATGGGATATCTGAATATAAATTCTGCATATGGCAGTATGGTAACGCAAAAGAGAGGTAGATAAAATAACAGAAACACGTCTAATAGTTTTTTCGATGTTGAATAATTTCTGTTAATTGTATTTAATTTGTTGGTGCTGTTTCCCACATATTCTTTTCCACATTTTGTCAGGATCTATTTGTAAGATTTGTAGTTCAGCACAATTAACTGCAATTCCAGCCATGATTATTTGGTATATTTGTACTTCTTTATCTTTTAGTACCTGGAAAATTGTAATTAAAAGTGATTGTCACGCTTCTATTAAAGATGACATATAGCAACATTTGATATCATATGGCTCATATAGCAGCCTTTCAAACTGTGCTATACTGTAGATCCTGCTGGATTAATTCCCTCATTGATTTTATTTTATTTGACTTAGTTGTCTTTGACCCTTGGCAGGAGTCTCACCCTGACATTTCACCCCTCACGGGGGTCTCAACCCCACGGAGACCACCTTGGCGTTCAACCCCCGGTGATCACCATCTTGATGACCGTATTGCCACTAGTCTATTTATGCGAATGTAAGAAGTCCATCAGGCCTGATTAAGAGACTGACAGAGCAGATGAAAGCCGGAGCAGAGCATGTTGGCATGTGAAAGTGGGTGCTGGTGCTTCATGGGTGGGCAGAGCTGGCCCTAACCTTCAGCTCTGTATGCAATGACATGTCTGCCCTTAGATCAGCTGCCGGGGCAGGGAACGACAGGTTAGTTCAGACCTACAGCACGGAGGGAATCCTAATGGCTCCATCAGGACGACTTCACTGTCTTTTAAGTTATAGATCATCCTCCTGAATTTGACCTGTGTCACTCTATCAGCCTCTGCCCATGATTAAGTCTGCGACGGCCAGTGACCGTTTGGGCTTCCGGTTATTTCGGAGCTTGAATTCAACAATACCCTTTGACTTTGTTTGGTCACATGATACCGACCTCCATGCCGGCTCACCGTCTCTGTCTGTCTTTAAAATGGCTCTGTTTTATTGAAGCTGCGCAGATGTCTGTTATATTTGGATTAGGAGACACAAGCTCGCCTGATTTGCTCTCCCACTCTCTTTTTGGGACATTTATTTTGACCTCTAAGTCGTTTTCCCCTTCACTGTCACTGACGTTATACCCTGGACCACCAGAGTAGGACTTCTGGTATTTCACTCTGGCCTTGCGATTACATACCTATGCGTAGGAATAATGACATCAAGGAGGATTTTCCCTAAAGAGCTCACTGGTGCTCAGTGCTGTCGGCAGAACTGGTTAACTCAAATGCTCCTGCACACTGTTTAATACAAGACGATTTACACGAGTGACCACACATTTGTCACATAAAATAGGCATGTCCTCACATTCGTGACTTGAAAGCCAATTCATCATGTGGGAAATTCCCCCGCTTGTTTATTTTTCAATATCGTGAGATGTATGATTAAATGTTGGACTCAAGTGCCAATGCAGTCCTGGTATTAACGATATAGTCACCGTGTGAATGATTTCCTTTAGGCCTCACGACTACTCCAGTGTATCAGACTTATCAACCCAGGCGAGCAGCAGCCGGCAGAGTGGCTGTTACGAATGCAAAGGCATGTCAAGTTGGTCAAAGATACATTTGTGTTGTAAAAAGATATATTAATTTAGGCGCACATGCACGCATGGGCGGCTGCGGAGTCACGACAGACACACACACACACACATACACACACACACATAAAAGCACGTACATCTGCTCACCATCCTTGTAATTGTGGGTCCATCAATATCATATTACCTGTTCCTTTAGCCGCCTATTGATCCCGCCCGCATCGGCTGTTCATGCGCTGGTTACGATGTGCTCTATTACCTGTGCGTTAGTGTCAGCCTCTCAGATCGCAGAGGTGGGATTGACTGTGCCTCGTGGCAGAACTGGGGGTGGGGGATTATGGTTGTCCAGGCCGCCTATTGATCTCTGGGAATGTGAAGTGTCTCTGTCTCAGCCCTACGGCATATGGTGCATGTTATGGTGGCCCGGACAGAATGTATGGATTAGATTTTGAACAGTATGGATTTCTGAGGGCTAATAAAATACCAAAAGTGATGCTTTTGTATTAAAGGCGGCATTCAATTCCAACACTTTGTATATTTTAAATTTGCCATTAAAATACCCCAAAATGTCCTTATACAGTAGCTGTGTCGAAAATGACTCCTTTGGTATCTACCGACACAATTTATACTCATTGTGTGAAGCAACTATGAGTTACTAGTGTCACTGGATGAAAAAAAATCAACAAAATCATTCGGGTTCATCTGCTGGGGACCATGAATTCACAACATTTTATTGACAAAAGTAGTGGACAGACCGATCGAACTGACATTGCCATGCTAAAAAAAATTGAACTTTAAAATTCTTTTTAGACGTACATGCTATCAACATTATTTTTGAAACCGGACTGTAGATTAAATTCTTTCTTTTAGATGACTCTGTCACATCCTGACAAAGTGAGGACTTTTTTTTTAAACCTCTATCATGCCAGTGAGGAATTACAGCTGGTTTGCCAATAACAGACCTTTATTAAAAGGTCCAATATTGTTGTGGTATTTCAGCCTATTATCTGTTTCCAAGAAATGAAAGGTCACCTCAGGACCATTCCTGACTTTTACATCTATTATTTATCTTCAAGTATGAAAATAAACTTTTATTGTGGAACATGTTCACGTGTTAGGGTTTTATATTCCCCTATTTATAAATTATAGACAGTGATATGGGCCTACTGATGAATTAGATGCCTATAAGTCGACCACATGGAACATCAGAGCAGTCATTTTGTATAATTAAAAGAATAAGGAGGACGGTAGTTATGTTTGCCTTTCCAACATTTCATCATCTACTGAGCACTACTTATGTTCATTAAGGTTAATGGCACAAAAAAGATGGGTATATAATTTTTGTTTTTATTAATTGCTGGTTGTCTTATTCCCAAAACCAAAGGCTGTCAGTCTGATGTCTGAGCACCAACCTCAGAGTGATAGAAAAAACAAAACCGCAGTGCATGGCCATTATGGTCAGAAAAAACAGCAGCAGCTGAAATGTAATTATGATTATATTGTCAATGCATTCCTGCAATATAATTCCTTCTTAATGATTTAAATTGTGAATGAAAACCACATCTGTTTGTAGTCATAGCTGGTGATCTTCTATCGCAGCTCGTGTGTTTCAGGGAAGGAGAAGAAAGATGGTAAATGCGTGTGGACAACGATTTCTATTTTTCTTGGGACCCTAAGTCTTATGTCTCTCCCCGGCGTTGGTGGCCTGACCTGGACTCATTCTTTCTTACTCCATCCTTCATCCTCATCTCACCTTTTTTCTCTTCCTGTCTTTCACTGTCCCCTTTTACCCGTCTGTCCTTTCTGAATCTGCATCAATCCGTCTCTCTACCTCTGTATCTCCTTTTTTTCCTCTGCGGCAAAAACCTGTGCCTGTAAATCCTGGGCTGGTGTGTCTCTGTGTTCCTGTTGTCTTTGTGTGTGTGTGTGGGGGGGTGCTTCTTATTGAACACTGACCATAAATCTCTGACCTCCTCGCAGCCTCCGAGTAAAGCGCCCTGATATTAAATAATGAGACTCAGGGAGGCGATCTGGTCCTCTGTCGGGCCCACCCGAGGGATGAGAAGTGATATTGTTCCCATCTCTGTCTCCAAAGTGGGAATTAACTGTAGCCCGGCTCCCAGCAGTACACAGGAAGAGGACACTGTCTCCAATGGGCTCGAGTAATTGGTGGAGATAATAAAGCTGGATGATCCTTTTTCATTCTGACTTTGCTTAGAACGACCTACTGACATTCAGAGAAAAGGAAAGAGAGCCGTGAGAATGCTTTTAAAAGATTTGATATAAAGCTTTACATTTCTTTTTATTTCCTACAATTTCTTTATTTCCTCCCCATTTATATAATTTTCCAAAGATTAGTGATTCATTTAATTGATAATTGTTTTTTATTGTAACAATTTTGACTTGTGTGAGAGTTTTGAGTCTTGTCCACATTTAAACTGTGAGAGGAGAATAAATCCACCAAAATAATAAATAATGTTGCTGCTCTTTTATATTACACAGATGAAAGAACTATCAACAATGACCAGTATCAGCAAACTAGTATACTGGTCCAAGCAGACTGCCAGGACAAACATGTTGGTTAGATTAACTCATACTCTTCTACATAGCACTTTCTAAAAATGTTACAAATCACGGATCACTTGTCTAATAAACTGAAAAGAACTTTACAACAGCCACAGCAGCAGCAATAATATTGATGAGTGGGTGTAATAAAAAGCGAATTTTTTTTGGTGTGTTTCCATATGCCCAAAACATTTCTGCATTTCCACTCTGCAACTTTACCTCGACCTGCTGAAAAACGATCAGGTCCCTGAGGACGCTCTCCTTCACCTCAGCAGAAGAAACCCCATCTGACCTAAGAGAGCGCTCAGAGAAGGACTCTCGTAAACAAGACTCCCCGGACATCTGTTATGTGGAGTGGCATCTAATTTACCTTTTGGTGCAGAGGGGGAAACAAAGGACAGGAGCGATGGGGGAGGAAGAGAAGTATACATTTTAGGTTGGAAATGGGAATTAGAGGTCCGTCTTGTGTGTTAGTCCATTTTTGCTTCTGCTTAATACACGCAATCATCACATACTGTATGTCTCTGAAATATTCATAAAAATAAATGCCACACATATAGTGATTCAAATTCAAAGTGATGCACTTAATAAGTCCTATTTGACAAGACAGAGAGATAGGTCTAAAAAGAAAGAGAAAGAGAAGAAAACCTCAGCAACAGACAATGCATTCAAAATGACATCTCTTCGTAGCGCACTCAGTTTGATTTGCAGTGCACGAATGCAACAAGTGCGCTGTGAAATTAATTAAATGCAACACATGAAATATCACAGATTACACCTTGAATGCATTTTCGTCCTCACTTTAAGAGAAGTGAACTCAAGCGGGCGGGCTGCTAAATTGTCAGAGTGCAGACCGCAGAGCTCAGGATCCAGAGGCAGCTGTTGTAATGGCAGCCCCCTCGCACAATGAACACTATAATGAAGAAGAAAGAGTGAGCAGGCGAGGTGGGGGGTCGGACGGGTTTCTTATCTCAACTCCACAGTCTCACAGTGCATGAGTCAGCTCTTCTGTTGTGAAACTTTTTTTACTAAACAAACTTAGTCTTTCTCAATAAATTCTGATTATTAAATTGTATTTTTTATTTTTATTCGACTGTCTAGGTCAAGCATGTGAAATATTTTCTTTTATGCACAGTATGTGAGGTGAACATATCACAGAGAATAAAACTTATTAACTTAAATTATGGCTTTTCACCTCATGCAAAACATAAAGTTGTGTTCATTCAATCATTTGCATTATTTGCTTTTTATGCAATTCAGGTGATAATTAATTATTGTCAATAAATCATTGAGGATCAATAGCCACAGTTCATTATCAAAAATAAGTGCACAACCCCAGCAGGACCACGAGCCTGTCTCTAAGAATTTGCCTGTTTCAGGAGCTTGACATGCACTTTAAGGGTCAAAGGTCATCCATAGATACCCACTGAGGGGTCACCCTCATTAGGTGTTAATGACCCTCCCCGAGGGCAGGTTGTTGGCTCTGCTGTCCACCCTGTTTTTTTTCTTCTTAACTCAGCATTTCTGTATTGAAAAACAACTCGTTCCCTGACATAATTAACAAAGCTTATTAAATCCACCTTTTAGAAAATCGTTTCTACAGACTTCTTCCTTCCACGTTCTCGGGCCTCCTTCCTGTCACGACTGTTGAATGACTGGACCGCCAACATTTTTGGATCCAAAACAATACCAAGCCCAACCGTACCGACTCTGCTGAACATATGGTGGAATCAATGAGAGGACCCATTCATTAAACAAACTGTCACAAGGAGGCCGTTCGAATGGAAAATGGCACACACACAAGCATACGACGCAGGAACTTGAGTTTGCTCTCAGCGATTTGTAATTAATGTATGGTACACAACTTCTTTCCTCACTTGATCTGCTAATTAGAGAGGAAACACGGGTGCAAATCCCTTTTTGCTCCACAGGAGGAATGCGCCTCTTGCAGCCGTAACCGAGCGTCGTCTCCTAATTTGAAGCTTGCTTGTTAAAGCGGAGGAGGAGGCCTCATATTAAACCAATCACAGGCTGTATGATTTGGCATCCATTCAGCCAGTTACAATAAACAGATCTGAGAACACTTTTCTTGATGTTTAGGGCTCTGATTACGGTTCCCTTTAGAGCTGACCGAGTTCTCCTTAGCAGGGCATGAGTGAGATTCAACAGCCATCTCACACTGAAGAACAATCACCGCTCTGAAAGTGTGATCCCTCCAGGGGTGTGAATGGGAAGTTAACCATCTAATTTATAGCCCCGCTTCTCTGTACTTTATTAACAGTGACACTGTTTATTTGGTTTGAATAATGAATACCAAAATAAACAACTTTTAATATTCTAACGACAATATATATATAAATTAATGTCTACTCTAATAGTTTACAGACATGGGCAGATTATGAGACAGTGGATGTGTGGCCCCACATCTGTTTCTTTGTCGGCCTTTGTGACAATTTCTTTGTTTCTTTGCACCTCTTTGCAGTGGTTTTACATCTTGGTGTTATTTTGTGTCTCTTTGCAGTTTGTCTGTTTGTGGTTGTTTTGCTTTTTTGGTTTGGAGTTGATTAACTCTTTGGAGTGGTTTTGCGTCTCTGTCTTTCATTGACTATTAAACAGGAAATATCAACAGACACCTCATACAGAGTTTTAGGTCCGTTCAGTAATCAGCGAGCAGTTTTTGACAGTAGCAACTATGCTTGATCCGCCATTTTATGATGCTTCTTTGGTAGTGAAATTTAACTGGTTTCTAAAGCAGGGATGCATGTAGGTTTTGATGTTTTTCAAGAACCCTTGTGGACACAGTTTCAACATAATAATTATTTAAGAATCATTTCAACCTGTGGTCAATCACGCATTCACCAAAAGACGAAATGTGTACAAAGGATCCTCGTGTTGAGAACGAGAGTGAAGGTGTCAGACTCAGGTATGTCTGGCTGACAGCAGACTCTCCCTCTTCCTGACATTTTCATACCTAGAGGTCAAAGGGCAACAGATGACTCCTCTATCAAATGACCACCAGGACACACCCCGCCCACACAGAAATCACTCTGGCAGGGAATTGTTTAATTAAATCTGTGCTTCATTTCAGCTCATGTTACAGTGAGTGATCTGCATGTCAGACTAATATTATTTCATAGCTGATTGAAATGCTGCCACGTACACACTCGGCCACAATCTGGCAAAGCATAAGGGATCATACATAATAATGTCACAAGGAAGGTTTTCCACTGAGCACTTTGCTCTATAATGACCAATTTAGCTCTATCATTCACAGTAAATGAGTCCATTACACGGGGAAACGGAACAGATTGATCACCTTCTCCTCATCGGTCTCGGAGTGACCCTCTGCATATGAAGGCCGAGTGGCCGTAAGTGACTCTGGTGGCGGAATGCACTTTGAACTCTGACCTCCGGGCAGGCCAGAGGGCCGATCCTGACCTCCACAGTGAAGAGCAAGTCGTGGAGCAGAGTGGTGACCAGTGACCAGTTGCTCAAGTCACTTCGGGAGTGAGAGGAGATGTTGTGTGGCTCATTAAAGGGGAATGTGGGCAGTGGATGGGCCGTGTGCGGCTGTTTGCCTGAGGGAACAGAAACAGCTTGTTTTAACTTTGGTTAGTGGAAACAGGGCTAAGCATTTCAATGCTTATTCGGTTGGTTTTCAGAGGACATCAGCGGTTCGCCAAATAAAAACCTTTAGCGAAATTATACTGTAAACCCATTTTTTTGTTTACATACTGCTCTTCATTCATTACCACCTTAATTCATGTTACCAGAGTGGCTCAAGGGATCTAGCTTTGGCCAGTGAATTCACTCCTTGGCTCCCGCCTGAAATATCTCAACATCTATGAAATGGATTCCCATGAAATTCTGTATTCACTAACTTTGATGATCCTGGGACCTTTTCCACTAATTGCACCAGGAAGTGGATATGTGTGGTTATGTTTGAACTACATTGGCAACTGAAGAATAGATAACCACAAGATTTTTGTACAGACATGTCGCACTTGCTTCTGACAATTTTAGAGATCCGCTGACTTTTTATCTGATGCTATGAATTTGGAATTTAGTTCTTTGACCTGGAAAAAGCAAAACCTGTAACAGCTTCAACTATACTTCATTTGTGGTGCTGATTCTCAAATGTTTATTATAATGATTATGTGATGGAAGGATTTGGGAGTCGGCGTTGTGAGAGTGTAAAACAATTCTCCAAAAAATAATGAATAAGAGCACTCAAACCAATCAGTGTGTTTATTCTATTATTATTTATCTTTTTTAACCAAATTGGACTGTGAACTAAGAATGAATTTGCATCAGTGTTTCCAACCAGCTTTGCGGTATGCTGTGCAACTGCCTGGTAAGTGCAGCGCTCTCAGAAAACATCCCCCTGTCCTCCAGCTGTTCCATGCTTGACTGAACCTGTGCAGTGCCCTGCAAGCAGGCTGGCAGACTGGTGGTCAGTCCTAAAGCAGCCATTCCCCTGCTGCTTGAGTGAGGACACTTGACCTCCTCTGCAAGGGGTCACCAGTTACTTTCACTAGGAGTGTAAAGATCTGAAGGGGTGACATTTGCCCATCCATCCCGATATCCGGTTTTTGGCCTAATCCATGCGTATTTGAAACCTATGCACCCTCAGTGGAGCCAGACACTCACATGGACCATTGACAGGGGTGTCATTGTGTAAGCGACACAGACATGTATCATGAATGGAGCCAGGGCTTTTTGGATAAAGGCCCGTTCTGCAGACCTGCAACTGAACCATCCTGTTTGCATATCAATGCCCTCAGGCCTGAATAACTTCAGTCAGCTGATGAATGAGAGATTTGCTCCTATCTCAGGTCTCAGGGCTCTCTGGTGCAGAGAGAGACATAAAGGAAACTTTTCACCAGCGGGGAAACGCGCCGACATAGCCGGCTGGTTCACTTTACGCACTCCTCACCCACGTAGGGGGGTTGTGTGCCTTGAGGACATTCTAAAACTGAAAAGTATGCCGGGTTGAAAATGAACACCACCCACCCGTCAAATGCAAGATTTGGTAAAACTTTCCTGAGGTAACTGATTGTCATAAGTCTATTCTGAAAATGTATTGGTTGTGAAAGTGGCTATTTTCCCCCCCAGCCAAGGTCAGCTGCTAATATTGCCTGATGTTTGATGCTCGAAAGTTAGCAGTCCATATAATATATTTATAAATATATATAATTTTTTATTATATTTAATTTTTTTAAAGTAGAATGAAAACAGTAACGCTGCAAGTGAGAAATTCAAAACAATGAGCTGAAAGTTGCCATAAGTGTCTGTGAAACCATGGGATGGATCAAACTAATACCATCCCTGATTAGTAATGAAATGAAATATGAACTTTAAGAACCACATAAATAAGAACATAGATGGATGTCACAGAAACCCCATCGTGACTATGTAGCTCTGGAGAGATTAAACTCATACCCTGGTCCAGCATCCATATATGTGCCATATGTGTGCATTTGTATTAGGCCCTCATCGATTACAGATGTATGGAAGATATATCAGGTGTTAAATAATATTCTACGAATGTATGATCGCGACCTGTGTTCGACCCCGGAGTTAAATCAAAGTGACAGTGGGACATGGTACCAACGAGCACATATCCCCCGCTGCCTATAAACTAAACAGGCGGTTATTGATCCGTGCCATCTCCCTTCAGTGGCGGTCCCAGAGGTTGAGAATGCAATATTAATGGATCAGGGAGGAGTTGTTGTGTTTATTTGTGTGCGAGTGTGTGCATGTGTGTGAGAGCGACTCCATTAACCAGCCCAGTGGTTGGAAGCGGTCAGCAGTTTACGACAACCAGGCTCACAGGTCAAGGGGGAGCGGGGAGGTCATCCCTAAAAGGTCACCAATCACCCCAGTGAATTGATTGCTTACACATCAGAAAGGCCACTGTCCTGTGGTAACTTCCCCCCTGAACCCCCCCTATGACTGCAGCCTTATGAACCCCACCACCTCAGCCCGCTGTGAACTCTCACGACCAGCCTCACCCCCCTCTCATTTATGCTTAAAGGAAAAGTTCATTTGGGGAAATACACAATTTTATGTTTTCTTGCCAAGAGTGGGAAGAAGATCAATATAACGCTACAGCTCATTATAAAGAATCGGGGGGGAAGCTGTCTGAGGGTAATAAAATCTGGATTAAAAACAAGATTTAACATTAGAACATTTGAGTTGATGGGGGGAGAAAAGAAAAAAAATGTCAGCTTTCGACAGAGCCAGGCTCGCTAGATAAACCTGTTTCCAGTCTCAGCCAAGCCAAGCCAAGCTTCATAATTAGTGCAGAGACACGAAGGTAGTAACAATCCTCTCGTCCAACTCAGCAAGAAAGCAAATTAAGTGTTTTTTCCCCCCCAAATGTCAAACCATTCCTTAGACCATGAGGCAAATTTTCGCTGTTAATTTTTTCAACATGGCCATGAGGAAACAGCTTACACGTTGGCAGGGCCGTCTTGTTGTTGTTGTAAGTGCC
Organism: Scophthalmus maximus; assembly: GCF_022379125.1. Classification (NCBI taxonomy): domain Eukaryota; kingdom Metazoa; phylum Chordata; class Actinopteri; order Pleuronectiformes; family Scophthalmidae; genus Scophthalmus; species Scophthalmus maximus. The sequence continues at coordinate 9,149,096 of NC_061530.1, forward strand.
TTGTGCTGGCATACTGATTTAATTCGCTGATTATAACTCAGTGGAATCGATGAGTTAGTGTCAGAAACAGACACTCACATTCAGCTGCTGCTTGGCAGATTCTGTGAACAAACAAAGCGAGGCACTTTCTTATTGTTTTCGGTCTATATGCCAAGGTAAGCTGACTTGACCTGCTGGTCGTAGTGGTACCACTTTACTCATATTACTCCTCCTGTTTGTGGCTTTAGCATTTGATTTGAACAAAATTGTAAAGGTTAAAAATTGAAGTAACGATCCACAACATTTTCGCACACTGAGAATAAACAACTCAACAAATCCTCCCCTGAAATAAGTCGATGGTGATTAATAACATTTTGCTTTCAAACCTGTTTCTGGTAGGTTTCTTCCAGGAAAAAATAGAAAAAAAGGAAATCTGCCCGACAGATGTATTTTTTATTATCTGCAGCAGATTATTGGTTTGTTTGAGTTGTTTGTTAGAGGATGGAGATGGAAAAAAATGTTCAAAACACATTTTCGAATAAAAGTTTTACTTTTTTTCAGAATTTCCAGCAGAATTTCAAATACAAAAGTCTCAGAGTAAACATCGCGACAATAGTTTGTCATCTTATAAATTAGGCTTTTAGAAATATACAGTTGCACGTAAGTACCATTTATGTTGGTGAGTGTCAGTTGAGTGAAGTAGAAAAACAATCGCAGAAAAAAGTGTAAAGGAGCATTGTATTGGCAACATAAATAACAGCAAATTTACAGCACATAGTGGACAGTTTTACATGACCAGCACCAGGTCTCCCCTGGTGTTTTGCTAAAGCTTTGATTTTTATGAAATTAAAAGTACAGAAAGGAGCTTGCATTGAAAGAACTGAAGAAAAAACTATAACGTCCTTTAACTGCATAAATTATGTGATGTGATTTAAGTGACTCATCATTCATTTACATATCAACACCACATGTACATTTATTTTCATTGTATGCTACCGTTGTGAAAACCCCTTTGCTCCTTTCCCCGCTGTCTGAGCTCCTGTGTCCCTCTCAAAGCTCCAACGTGTCATTTGATTTATCGTAGCTTTGCCCGGCTGTCGAGACTTGTTACTCTAATGCCATTTGTTTTAACTTCAGGCGCACCTCTTTGCCACATTGGCTTCTTTCTGGCGTTATTTTCAATACAGACCTTGTGCTGTTAAGTGTTTTGGACACCAATAAGAGCTATTGCATACTTCTGGAAGTTCCCACTTGAAGCAAATGAAGCAGTATGCTTCAATCTGCCTTGGGCCCGTCACACTGCCACAACGTAAGCCACAGCCAGTGCTCCTCACCAGCTTTTGTTTGGAGTGAAGCTCTAACAAACTTGGTCAGACCGGAGGAAGTCAGGAGTATGTTTTGGCAGATCCTGCATTCGTAGCTTAAGAGTAAAAGGAAATACCTTATTTTGCACAGTAAAAGCTTTGGTAACACATGATGTCTTCAAGATAGCCCCGTCTGGTCTTGGAAGTAGGCTGAACACGAGTTCTATGTTTTATAGGAGCTCTGGTGAATAGGCGTTCAGTCCCAGCCAAAATTGTGACCGGTCATTTGGTAGAACTTGAGATTGAAAGGTCTATAGAAGTCTCTCAGCTTAAGCAGGACCCCGGTCGGGATCTGGGGATGGGGCCTGCCCTTTGATTTCCCTAGGCAGCGGGGCCTGCTGCTCCCCTCCGGCTTCTTGAGGCAGGGGAAACCTTTGGTCTGGTTGAAGTAGAAGTGCTTGTCCGTCACCACACGCTTGAGCCCAAGAAAGTCCTGGACACGGCCCATTTCACCCGCTGGGTCCGTCACAAGGCGTTCGCCGCTCACAAAGAGGAAGCGCGAGAGCGGGAAAAAGCGCAGCCAGGTCTCCAGGTGCTTGGCGTAGATGCCGATGCGCACTGCACTCCAAGAGGTGTCGATGAGTCCCGTGGTGGCATTGCGGAAGGCCAGGTTCTGGAAGGACGGGAGCCCGGGAGATTTGGACAGAGTCTGGGTGTAGTCAGAAACAGCTCGGGTTACTGGGTCACGCACCACCACGATGAGCTTGGTGTGGCGGCTCATGGAGAACACACGTCGGGGGGCTTCCTTGGTAATGAAGTAGCTCGGGGTCTTCTCCATGGTGATCTGACCCTCCAGTGTACGAGGCATCAGGTTCCTGAGTGAAAGAGACGAAGGAAGACAAAGAGAAAGGGGGAGAGACTATTAATAAAACTGTTCTCCACATTCCAGGAGATTATGCTTCAGAAAATCATGTGCTCTATATAACAAAAATAACATCTATATATTAGGAATAAAAATGAATACACTCCCCTGATATTCTCATTATTCTCAGCACATCCCTTTGATGAGGCCTCTCTTGCCTCTGAGGCTTTTTGAGTTTGCTGTGTAATTAGTGGGCTAAATCTGTGATTAGAGGCAGATAGACGTGACATTAGCTGCAGGCATTGATGGAGTGACCATGTCAAAGCAGACCGGGAAGCAGCCTCCGAACGGCTACTGTAGGGAAAACCGCAAGGCTATATTACCCTCAGAAAAGTAATTTCCTCTCTTCCGCTGCCTCCTCCTTAACGGGCTTATGACTGCCTGGACTCTTTTTGGGCTCTCCTCTTGTCCTCCACTGTGTTTTTCTCGATGCCCTGTCTCCCACGGGAGTGAAACAGCCGTCCCATTACTGTCACACTTCTTGTATTTGTAGTCTTACAGCAGGATTGCAAGTTGCCGGACGTCGATACTGCCAAATTTACACTTTAATTCTTTGTTTTTCTCCTCTGTGCGTGTAGCTCAACTACAAACTAATCCTGAATAAAAACTGTTTGTCTTGGGGGAAATCACTTGAAAAGGATTTTTACTCAGTCCAGTTCCATCTCAAGTGTCTTTAAACAACCACAAATCCCCCACCCCATCACATATTCTGTATTTAACAGGTGTACGGAAGAAATGTAGACATTTAACGAGCAGCGTGTGCTGCTCGGAGGTATTTACTGAGCTACAAACAGCAAGCTTGATGAAAGGAACAACACTCTTGTTGACCCCCGGCCGCCTTGGCCTGGCTATTTGAGATGTCTTTTCTGTATGATCCGGGTCAGACCTCTGAGCCATTCCATGGTGAAGGAGCGCAGAACCAGCTGATCAGACTCTGTTCTACTCTTGACTTCCCTTATCGGAATTCCTACAGCAGGCTCAGCAAATTATTACTTCTCGTAAACAGTCTTTGCCACATAGCAGAAAGACAATACAAACAGAGTATATGTTAATTCATGATCATATGAGAAATTGACACCACAACGTTAGCCCCGATAACAGCTACCCAGAAGTCCTGCCCACTGTGGCGTTCACACAGCGGCTACGAACCAAAACCAGGTCATTCTTGGACATAGATTAAACCGTGGCGGAATGCTGGCCAGTCAGGTAAGAACACGCTGTATGAAAATAAGACGACTTTGGAGTTAATGCCTCCATGCACCTCCAGCCCCCGGTGCCAATCACATTACTATATCATGTTACTCAATGCATTTTTTCAATAATCTCATATTAAAAAGTGTGTGGGGGGGGGGGGGGGGGGGGGGGGGAGCAGAAGTTAGCACTAAAGAAAACTAATAAATCTAGAACTATTTTTTGTAGTGTGGGCATTATCTTGTGTCATGAAAACATTGCACCCACCAAGTTTATGGGTCTATTTAACAGCGGACAAGCGTGCTATTCAAGTGTCAGTCAGTGAGCCAACATGTTTAATGAAGCTGGAGCAGCATAAAAATAATAATATAACAACATCATCAACAACAACAACAACAACAACAACAACAGCAATAATAATAATAATAATGATAATAATACATTTTGGCCACCACTAATTTCATTTATCTAACCTGTGCTTTTCGCACTGCAACATGTCAAAATGTGTTATGTGAAAAAGGGGCTATTGCTGAAATCTGGCAATGCAATAAAATTGTAAAGTCAGTCAGGGCAAAAGGCCGTGAGTAATCCACACAATCATATTGAACACCTATTGTTGGAATCAGTTCTACCTCTAAATAATGTGGTTAAGATGAGGACTTTTGGATTGTTTTCAACCTGTATGATCATCTGACCACTCTATTTTTTGGCACATTTGTAATAAACTGGACTTATCCTTATATTAAATAAATATTTTGCCACAAAAGTCTTATTAGTAAAGCCTAAAGAAAAACCAAGCAACATCCCAAAAGAGTCCTTTAACATGGACTGCCATGTGTTCTCGCTCAGTCCTGGTTATTGCCTTTGGCCTTCCAATTGTTATTATCATCAGTGGTTGAGGTATTTTAGGCACGCTTTGGCCTTTTAGAAGACTGTCCTCTCGATCTTCACCCCTACTTAGATGACTCAGAGGATAAGATGTAGTAGTACCTCAAAACGGGGAACAAACCCCAAATAAAGCCTGTGTGTGTGTGTGTGTGTGACTGAACGTCCGTATAATGTGCCAAAGCAGATTGTGTATATAACAAGGGAAATGAGAGGGAAAGGAAAACCGATTTGTCATGTGACAATTATTTCATTCAAATTCAGCTGTTACGCTAAAATGGAATCTAATGGCCTCTGCTGTGAAAAACATCTTGCCAATTTTCCTCTCTTTAAAAAAGCGACACACACCAAAAGAAAAAAAAACAGCCTGAGCTTAAAGAGACGCTTCAAATTTCAGTTTGCGTTATACAAATCTAAGCAGTGTTGCAACCGTGAAAGATCCCTCAGCTAATTTCCATGCGTCCCCCTCCCTCCTCAGCAGGCATGTGGTGGTGGTTGGGTCGGCGACTTCGTGGTTGGTCTGTGTGAGTGAAGGGGCTCTGAGCTCTGAAGTGCGGTGATGGAGCCGACTCCATTCCACTCCATTCCACTATTCTCTGATCCAACACTCACTCGCTCCTAGTCTGGCATGTCCCCTGGCATGAAGCTACAAGGGTAACACCAAATACACAATTTATGGTATTCATAAGGTACCTCTGTGTCGTATTACAGGGCTGGGGCAAAAAATAAAATAAAAAATACAGTAAACACCAAAGGGAGCAGGGTTTAGGAAAACAATTTTGTTTCTATGGTTCTTCGCTTCTTTGGGATTTATCACCATGAGCGTTTCAGGCCAAAGTGCAAGCGACAACCTTTGGCGCCGAAGCCACGTTTTTGAGCCTGTGGCTCATGGGCTTATTTCTGGTCACCCCATGATGCGAGTGGCAATATAGTTTTTATGAATCTGGATCCCAGAAAAAAAATAAGCTAAATTTCTTATTTGGATCCAAGGAAAGTTTAACAACTCCTGGCTTTGAGAGGAAATTCCACCCCTAGATACTGTTACTCACATGTGTCATCAATCTGTGAGGCTATTCCGTGGTAATTGCAAGTCGCTTTGGTGCATGTACTTCTCCTCAACCTGCCCATTCTACCTTTGTGTCCTACATTTCCCAGAATGACTCTCAACAACCCCTGTAAGAACATGCTTGAGCAATTAAGTGAATATTTCCCGTGCAGAAAGAGGGGAGAGTTGCATCCTTTAATCGCCATATTTTCAGCTGCAATGCACTTAGGTCTCGTTTTATGACGGCCTGGAGTCTGCTTCTTTGAAGATGAATTTCTCCCTGTATGACTTTTGAACATTAGTGGATATGTAGACATCAGGTCTCTGGTTTCAAGGGGCCAGGAAGAAAAACCTGGCGGTTGCTGTTGATAGATTGTGGAACAGTTTCTCTCCCATTAAAAACGGGTGTTATCTCAGATATACCTACAACAGCTTCTAGGTTTTTATTACCCAAGGGCATACAAGAAAAACACACTACCAAATAAAATATGGCCCCAAATGTGACAGATTCAAGATATAATGCAACATAGGTTTGAGTAGTTTTCCGTGTTTGCGGGCTGTGAAATCCACAACCAGATCTGAAAGCACAAACTCCTGGGGTGCCAGTGTGTTTGCCCTGTTTGGTGTTGCACAAAATAGATGTTTTCTTTCATCCAGTCTGTGGAAGCCACGCTGTTCCATGCGAGGCTGAGAGGTGCCGCCATTGACATCGTGTTTACATTTTGGACCGCTAGGCTGTAATCACAGAAACAGCCTGGCAACAAAAGGAAAGACCAGGAGGAGGCCACACAGCAGTGGAGCACAGGGCGGGAGAGACATGGGATATGAGGGGTTGCAACAGAGAGCGGATAGGAGAAGAAGAAGGGCAAGGACAAGGAGAGGAGGGGGGTAACGATAAAAGGAAAGAGGGAATAAGTGTAAGAGCACAGATGGAGAGAAGAGAAACAGCAGCAACCCAGAACCAACCGAACTCCTCTCATCAACCTGAGGCTGCTTTTTCAGAAGCATCTAATCTCTTCTTCTCTCATAAAGATAAAAAAAAAATGCAGAATTTGTTCGCTTTATCTGATCCCAGCTGGTGCGTGCGACGCAGCCAGCAGGCCGACCACCAAAGCGCCTTGACGGAGACCTCAGCGACCTGATGTTTGCTTTTTATCACACCTTTACTTGTTGGCATCTGGGGCAGGAATGCAGTCGGGTTTGAAAGCACGCAGATGTGCGTTTATCTGCGCGCGCAAATGTGTCCATGGCACTCTCACAGACATCGAGCGCTGGTCTGTGTGGGTGGGCTGAGCTTTACTGGGGTCTGTTTTAAAGGACTGCAGGCTGGCGGGCTACTGTGTGACTATGAGTATAGGGACCTCAGTATACTGACCTACATCAGGAACAACAAAACACTAAAAGCAGAGGAGCAGGGACGATTTCACGTAGCAGAAAAAGCTTACTTGAATAGCTTTTTTTTCCATTTCTGCCCTACAAACCAAGTTTAGGAACAGTAAGTACACATTTGGTCACATTTGAGTTATTACCAGAATCTCGTGACGTTTTTACGACATAAAAAAATGAATTTGGCGTACAAAAAGTACAATTTCCATGAAAACGCGTTGTCGAATTAGCAGTAACTACAAATTGGAGTTAAAAGCCAAGCCAAACCGCCGTCTGCATGCAGACTTGGTAAATTCTGGGCTCACTGATCCACTTAGTTCACGTTCTGCCACAGAGAGAAAGCTATATTGAGTTTAAACTGTGGCCTCAGGTAAAGGTATATTTAGTTTTGCCTACAACAGCTGTAACTTTGAAAAATATCAACTACGATTAACTGACATCTTGATGATTCAGTTTGCTATCATATATGTCATTGCAATCATGATGGAGAAAAAAAAACTAACTAACTAAATAACTAGTCCTGCTTAAGAGTAATTATCTTATTCTAGCAGATTAGCTGGAAAGATGGACCCTGACGTCGTCATGATTTCAGCCTGGGCTTTGACATGATCCTTTAACGGAGAGCTTGTGTTACAAACTGGGGGCACGATGCACAAGGCATGGGTGTTTACCATGCCGATAAGGTCGTAAAAAAACCCCAGTTGCATTTGTGTTAAATTATGTAAAGTGGAGGTTAAAGCGATGTATCCTCTGCTGCATCCATAGACTTTAATCTTACGCGTTTAGACCTGTCTCACAACTATGTCGCAGTGCGATACTAAATCGCTGAACCCCTGTACCTTTAAACCTCATGTATTAAATTGTTGTATTTATTTCAATAGAAAATGGTCGGTCAGACTGACACACAGCAAAGCAGAGACGCGCTTGATCACGATGACGTATAATCATAAACAGCTTGTTTTCTTGAACAAACTGGTTGAAAAGAAGAAGAAGAAAAGCCAAAAGAACCCATCAGGAGTGTAGCTGCTTCAGATTTTCCCCTTGCTGACGACTCCTTAAAGATGGGGTCTATGTTAAGTATTTTATCGGGTAAAATGGTTTAAATGGCATTAAACAAAGACTTTAGGCAACAACTTAGGATTTTTCACAGAATGAAACCAACTCTCTTGCTTTGTGGGGCAGATTGTTGCCCTGATTTAAGGCCTCCCCCGTGTAAGAGCTTCTCTGAAGTGTTTATTTTTCAAAATTAAAAATGGAGCATGTGAACGTACTGTAAAGACAGAGGCTATTATCAATTTTCCGGTGGGAAGCACACACATCAGCCATTTTCAATTGAGCTTGTACATCGTCTATTGTACCCTCTCTCTCTCTCTCTCTCTGCCTTCTGCTATGACAAACACACATATAAACACACAACACAGCAGCCATCTGAACATGCCTTCCACAGGATGGATCCACATCTGGGAGCAATGAAGTCCTCAGTCTGTGTGTATTTGCGTGTGTGTGTGTGTGTGTGTGTGTGTGTGTGTGTGTGTCTGTGTGTGTGTGTGTGTGTGTGTGTGTGTATGGCGGAGATGAGGGAAGTGTTTTCTGGGTTAGGAAGTTTTCCTCTGGTCCCAGGGTTCGAATCTCTGAAAGCTGCGATCCACGCCGGCTCAGCTGGGCCAGACCCCCGGACCCTCTTAATCCCCACCAGCCTGCGCTGCACGGAAATGGACTCTTCCACCCTGAAGGTCGGAGGCAGATGGTTGTGATTCGGAGGGGCGAGACCACCAGGGATCACGGGGGATCGTGTAATGCAACATGTCATCATGTGCAGATTTCGTTCTCGTACATGCTGTGCCCAACCCCCCCCCCCCCCCCCTTCTTTTACTTCCACTACCCCTCCATTTCCCCTCACCTCCTCTCTTTTCCTCACTTTCCTGCATTCCCATCTCGCTCTTCAAAAGCCTCCGCTCGGGCCTCTACTGTATCCCTCAGAGTGAGCTTGATATGAATATATTTGACATGTGTGAAGGAATTTTAAAACACACCATCGACATCCTCGACCACTACACATGGACATATGAAGACAGATACCATCTGCCTGTGTGTGTGTGTGTGTGTGTGTGTGTGTGTGTGTGTGTGTGTGTGTGCGTGTGTGTGCGCGCGCTCAACGATCTGTAAAAGCTGCTGCGTGGAGGCTGAGGTTTGTTATTACTCACGGCAAATACAGGGCTGAGGAGCTTCTGTGGGCTGATTACAAGTCAGCGGGCACTGTAAGCAACTCAATCAAAGGGGAGGTAAAGGAGTGCTCCTCTTTGTGTCTGTTGGAGGCGGGCCATTGCATTAGTTGGACAGTGTTTCTGGCCAATATTTAGCCCTTTATTACGTATCAATTTCTATGTAAAAATACAGAAAACCTCTTTCTCGGATATTTGCTTATTTGTTTTAAGTATTGCAATGTCATCTTGTCAGGCTACCAAGATTAGAATTTAAGTCTAAAGTTATCAATGATAAGTAATCGCAGTCTGGTTTTCATTGGAGAGTTTTTGTGTCTTACTGAGGTTTGACTGGTTTCCTCTCTAACGAAGGAGAAAATTCAGGTGGAAACCATCTATGCTTTTGAGTTTTATTAGTGAAATGAATAAACACTCAATGTTGGTACAAGCTATTATCCACCAGCCTTTTACACAATATCTGCATTACATAAAAAACCCATCCCGCCCGCACCTCGTGTCACCGTATCCCACTGCAGCGCGCGTGTGGCGGACTACTGCACACTGCGAAGGTTACTGTCTGGCAGACGCACTCGGGTGGTGAAGAGTATTTTTACCGAGGAGGTTTGCATCACTGGGGTAGGTCGGTAGGAAAAGAGCTGAAGAATGTGTCTAGCTGAGGGGAAAATAAGAGGCGTAACGCTTAATAGAGACATCACAGGGCCTGAGAGCGAGCGATGAGTGAGTGAGAAGTGGTCAGTCAGAGTTTCCTCTGAGGAACCAGGGCGGCCCTAATGACAGAGGAAGATCTTTCACGTGCCTCTGTGAGGGAGTGCGCAGTGTGTGTGGATTTTAACATAGCCACTGACTGCACGCGGTGTGAGTTTGTCACTCTGAAGTGCTGACTGATGGAACACACAAAAAGGATATGCCTTAAAGCAGTACGGCTTGATATTTTGGTAAATGTGCTTATTCACTTTCTTTAAAAAAAAAAAAAAATCATAGCAGTGATAATGAGCACCATCTGCAACGATGTCACTGAAATCCAAATGAATCAAAAGAAAGTAGAAAAAAAATGATCACGGAAAGAAATGAGGAGAGAGAATGAAGACGAGGAGGAAGAACATGATGCACGGATCATGTTCAAAAGAAAAGCTTGATGTGTGTTTCTGGATGTATTTACGAGCTTTACAGCTGTACTGTATGTGTGTGTGTGTGTGTGTGTGTGTGTGTGTGTGTGTGTGTGTGTGTGTGCATGTTGCCACTGATTTCTCCCACCCCTCCTGACTTATCGAATGGGAAAATCTGCTGCTGTGTTCCTGCTGGGCCCACAGTGGCCTACTTGTGTGGCTTTATCTCGGAGCCGCCAGGGGCCCGCGGGGGCCCCACCCTGCCTTCATCCGATGGCCTGCACACAGGCCGGAGGGAGGGAAGGACGGACGCATAGATGAGATGGAGAGACAGGCAGATTACAGAAGGACGGCTCCTGCCCTGTGCATCCTGACCTCAGTGACGTGTGGTGACGTCGACCGCCTAAGTTACATACTATCTGAGTGAGGTGGTGCCAGCAGCTGGGAATGTATGTGTTTCATTAAAATATGTTCTGTGGGAAAAGAAAATTCTCTCAGATCATTATTGTATAGGCACATCACAGCTGAAACAACTTGTTGAATACTCAGTTCATCACAATAAGTTGGCAAATATGTTGTACTTTATTTCATTAATTATCAATTAAGTTATGTTTTAAGCAAAAATGTCCCAAAGTTCCAACTCGTTAAAAGTTAAAATTAATGTATTTGGTTTTTGGAATTTTGGTTGGACATGTGATTCATTTAAATATGTAAAATAAGACAAAATATATTAAATAAGTATAACAAAAACAAAGAAAAATAGCTGCATAGAGATATAGAGCGAATATAGATATTGACATCAATTTAAAATGTTTTGAACAGATCAAAATGCATTAGAAAAAGAACTCCATGTACACTTTTCCTACATGGGAGTGTAATCATTAAAAAAAATAAAATAATAATAATATATAAAAAGGATATACGATAAATTGTTTGTATTGTAAATACATTATTTTAGATTTGTTGAAAATATTATTGTAAACAGCTGTAACCTGCAGTCCAGACAGATCTCGTCTGGCCTTTAGTTCAGCCAGTTAAAGATTAAACACCAGACAACATGTACATACTGTAATGTTTACCCACTTCTCTGACTTTGTACAGACGACAGAGAGAACATCCACGTTTTTCACTAATTAAACAGCATGCATGCATGCACACACCACACACACACACACACACACATACACACACACACACACACACACACACACACCTCAAAAACACTGTAATCGACTCAATATGGACTTTTGCTCGTCTGGTAACTCCCCAGGTCCCGACCAATAAGAACACCCACCACTGTCCGATCCTGAAAACCCACTTCCGAGCAGCGTGAGCCCGACACTCCTTGTGGTTTCCTCGCTCATTGTTAGCAGTGTCTTGAGCTGAACAAAAAAAAAAAAATGGAAATCACTGCTGGCAGCGGCGCGGCTTTCACAAGTGGAACCAGTCCAGACAGCAGTCTGCTATTAGTGCCATCTATCAGGCTCATCAGAGTGGACTCAGCAGGCCTTGGCTACGTTTACACACATCAACACGTACAGGACACAGTGGATGTGTTTGGATGACATGGAGCCGGAGCTGGTGTTGGTTTTCCAGACTTCCTGCCATTCGCCCCGCCTCGTTTGATGTTTTGTTTCAGCTCTCAGCGCCAGAGTTTCAGGCATAATTAATTTCATTTCCTCTCGAAAACCAGCGCAGACATCACCTACAATTAAGCAATTCTTCTAAGTGGGTTAAGTCAAACTGATGGGAGGTTTTCTAGGATGGTTTTATATGCGGACAAAGAAAAGTGTGTTTCTCTCTGGGATTCTCAGGGTGGCTGAGGGTTCTCACGATACCCCACCACCCACCCTACCCACCCACTAAGACAGTGAGACATTAACCAGAGAGCGGTCGACAGCCACACACACACACACACACACACACACACACACACACACACGCACACAGTAAATAATTACCTGCGTCTGATGACAGGCCAGTGATGGTAAACTTGGTGTGCATTTGAGTAACTGCTCTGTCGGGGGAACTATTTTTTCTTCCACACACAATTTATAAACCAAACAGTTGAACCAATAATTGTTTAAATAATCTGCAGATTGATTGGTATAGAAAAATAATTGATAGTTGCCGGCAGGGATTTTATCGGTCTTCAATTTCTAAAAAATGATCACATATTCTTGGTGATGACGTTAAAGGAAAATGTATATTTATTAATTTTTTTTGAATCCTACATTAAGATTAGAAAAACATCAGCGGAGGATGAAATATTCAGATCCTTGACCAATGTAAAAATATCAATAGAAACAAATAGATTTGTCTTTCCAGACTGTTACATTCCTTTATTTGCTAATAAATTAGCGTTCTCTACTTATTTAGTTTGCCTGATCTCACTGATATGAAAAATAACAGAAACAAATCAGTACAACACAATCCAGCTCAACAGGACCACAAACTACTTCCACAATACAGTTGAGTGATGACCCCTTTAAAACTGAACCTTCACAAACGAAGAATTCCTCAGTGCAGGACTGTTGTGTTAGACTGTATTTGCTTTAGTTGCACCTAATAAACTAGCAGCTGAGCGTTTATCGAATTATCATCCTATAATTGGTGATGCAATAACATGTGAGCTGGAAACTGAATGTTGCAGCTTGTCGAGATGGCGCTGCTACCTTAAAGGCCAGGTTGGTATCTTTTCAAGTCCACCTTAAGACAATACTCACATGCCCACAGGTGTCATAAAATAGTTTGCGGTTGTTACTCTTCCCTTCCTAATGCGCTTTTAATGGGGAACAAAACCCTTTTTTTCTCTCACGAGCAAGGCCATTTTCCGCACTCACGCAGAGCTTCTCCTTATTTTCATTTTTCCCCCCCTCCCATCTTACCTCCTTATTGTCTGCAAACTACTACATCTACTGCCGCAAGGCAACAAGAGAAAAAAACAGCAAGGCAAATGATGTCAGGAGGAAAAGGTGGGGAGATCGAAGAGGGTCAGAGTGGTAGAAAGTAGAAAGTGGTTGATTATGTTGCGGTACATCGGACGTGGCGGCTCTTGAGTCATCCTGATCTGCCAGATCTCTCGCAGCCTCGCTACCTTCTCTGTCTGTTCGACACGGGAGGCAGATTTTTGCGGCTAAGAAAAGTGACAGCATGTCTCGAGGGCCTTTGACTTCAAATCCACCCTGCCTACGACAGCATGGAATTAAAACGAAAAATTGTCACAGTCACAGGGATGACACAAACTTTCTCGTTCTATATTCCGTATCGGTGATTGAAGTGCGGTTTACCCCAGTGGTCCTGTCAACGTGCGTCTGATTCTATTATTTGTGACTGGGTGAGACATTGGCATGCTGGGAAGGGGAAAGGTCGACCAATGACAAGCTGTCAAATTATTAATGACCGAGGTTAAAATCCATACCAATCCCACACCAATTTATCAAGTCATGTTTGATTATACCTCAAAGTTTTTTGCCAGATTAATTTACATATTTTATCAATTCTGGCAATAATGCCTTTACGTGTAAATAGCAGTGCGTGTCTTGTTGGGTTTATCAGTTCCGACAGATGCTCCGGATAGCGTTGCTCGTGTCCTTGGATGGAACCGACTCGCGTTTTCCTTCCTACGATTCTCCAGCTTCAAAAACTTGAAACATTGAACCCCATCATCTGCACAATGCCCTCTTTCTTCCAGCTAGATCTATACCCTTCTCATTTTTTCCCCAAATTCCTCCCCGAAAGCCTCTCTTTGCCCCGTAAAAAGAAAGAAAGAAAAAAGATCCACATGTCAGTCTCTCTGCAACATGCAGCTTCCAAGAATGCGAGCACAGAGGAATTCATCCAGAGAATCCCCTGTGACTGGTGGAGAAGTCTAACAGGAAATAAAACCTGGACATTCCTGTCTAGGTAGTGCGTCCAGCACTCAGCTGAGAAGAGACTATGAGAAAAAAGGAAACAAGTCGATAAGGGAATAGGATTTAGGGAAAGGGAGGAGAAAATATTGACTCTGCGGAGAGAGAAAGAAAGAAAGGCTCTCACAAGGGGCGAGAACGTGGCCGGTGGCTTTATATTACGCAGCCCGAGCGACCTGAACAAGCCCATAAATCCACTCCTGCAACACTCACGCTGAGGGGTGTAAATGTCAGCAGTGGAAAGGAGTAACAGCTCCTTGTCAACAAGATTGAATATTCAGAAGTTAATTCATTTCTGCAGCAACAGCGTGATAAAGGCAGAGAGAGAGAGAAAGAGAGAGAGAGAGAGGGATCAATGGAAAGAACCTATTTTAGGTGATCAATATCGCGAAACGACATTTATATCTGCAGGACATTTATAGTGTCAAGAAAAGGGCCGTGAGATGAGCTGAGAGGCACTGGGGGGCTGGACGGACTTCAGGTAGAGCTGAAGGGGAGTGGGAAGGAGTTCCGAGCTCGCGCACATGCTCTCGCACTCACTCACTTGCACACCATGGCTGTCAAAACCCTCGTTCTCCACCACCAGCAACCACACAATCGCTTCCAGGAGATGGCAGCGCCAAGGCTTTTCCACATATAAGCATTTTTTCTCAAACAATTTGCCAAATGCTTCCTTTAAGGATGTCCATGTGTTTTACTTGGTCACCAGCTGAAGACGGAGGCCAGGCCTCGCTCTCCAAGCTCAGAGAGAAGACACACACCCACACACACACACACACTCACACCCACACACTGCACTTTGAAGAGCTCAGTCGGAGAAAAAAATGTTTAAGTGATACTTTCCAGCCGAGTTTCAGAGGATTTTTGTTGGCTTCAGATGCTACGGTTCTGTTTCGAATTGATATATGCGAATCACGGGGCACTTAGTGTGTAATTACGCTAAATGAATAATATTTTTACAACAACATATGATATCTGGCGGTATGGAAGAGGCAGGGCGAAACGAGCAGAGGGCGGCTCGAGGAAGTCAGATAAGCAGCATAGGGACAAACCAGCGCATACCGGAGATATGACAATCCATATTATTACAGTAAATTAATATTTGCTGATGCGCATGTGATATATGACATGACGTGTCAGAGACAAAGCAAAGACAATTAAGAGAGTAGAACAGTGTTTCCCAACCGGCGCTGTCCGCGACCCTCACAGCCATGCCAGATGACCTCGAGTAACCCCTCACTGACACTGTCCATTCTGCTCCAAACACGCTCACCTGAGCTGCTGTCATTTCATATTATTAATTGCACAAATCTGGATATCGTTAGCCTGCCATAGATTTCCATTCGGTTTTGACCATGTTTTATTTATTAGGCTAATGTTTCTTTTGTCTATATATATATATATATATATATATATATATATATATATATATTTTTTTTTTTTTTGTGTCCATTAATCCATTAATTTTAACGATTTCAATCTATATTTGCTATTTGGACCGATACCTACTAGCTTGCTAACCAGGCATCACAGCTGATTCAATATGTATATGTGTGTGTGTGTGTGTGTGAATATATATATATATATATATATATATATATATATATATATATATATATAGCCCCTCAGCAGAGAGAGAGAGAGAGAGAGGGGGGGGGGGGGGTTTACTTGTCTTTTTAAAACATTTACATCTGTCTCATATAAAAATAAAACCCCCAGTAAATCGTATTGCTTGTCTGTAAGCCAGTGGAATAAACACAGCCCCTGGGTACAATAAGCTCACCCCATAGCACTAAAGCTTGAGGTGTAGGACGACTGAAGCACTGATCATGGACCGGTGCTACGGGGTGAAGGGGGTGCTGGGTGGGGGTGGGGGGGCTATCGACTAATGCTTCATAAGGCCTTGTTTAACTGCGACTGGGAGCCTGATCCCTCTCGCAGCCATCAGCAAGTCCCTGAGCATGTCCACGTTAGTGCCTGTCCTGTCCTTACACCAGTCCAATACACACCTTGTTGACACAAGTTGTCAGCGGATTATGACAGAGCAAGAGCCCACACGTTTCATTATGCCTTCAGAAAGAGAAAAGAAGAGAGGAGGGAAAAAAGAGCGAGGCGAATGCGTCATGTCCGTGTTAGAAGAGCACAAGGTGAGGTCAGTTTCCGATCAACGGGGGAGCAGTAAGCGGAACGCGTAAAGGTCTCTGGTCTTCTCACCTCTCCGACTCTGGTTTTCAGCTGCAGCGTTGCAGCTGTTTATATCATAATAACTACAGATCATAGAGTGTGTGGCTTCAGCTGAACATTTGGGCCGTTTTACCCTCACACATGGTACATGAATGACTTTAAACCAGTGGAGACAGTGGAAAAAAATAAATAAACCTTAAAGAAGACAATAAAATTCATCTTTCATTGGCCAGTATAAGAGTGAACATCCAACAAAAAAAGAGAAAATATACAAAGAGACACAGACCGTTTGTTATTCAGTGTAAAATGAATTTTAAAAAGTGCTATTTAAAAAAAATCAACGCCTACACCAAAATTGCAAGACATTGTGCAATCTGGACATTATTTCCATAAGTACGAATGGCTACATTAGCCGATGGACTTTTCACCAGGTTGTGCAGCCAATTGAAAGGAACTTTGACCCAAAATATATGCTCACCTCCACAGCATCCAGTTGGTTTTTGAGGGCATCCATACATTCTGACAGACAATCATTTTACTGCAGGGAAGACGGAGAGTTACTTTTGTGCATCTCTGAAACTCACATGAGTGAAACTTTACTGTCTAGTCCGACCAGAAAAAAAACAAAACAGAAGCCTGCTGGAAAATATGAGATATAATAGAGGAGGAATCAGGTTAGAAAAAGTATTTTGAGATAGATTATACAGTAATCTGATGTAGTCCATCCTATAGTTGGCTGCTTTGTACAATTATTTCCTACATACTGCAAATACCTGATATCGCCAGTGAACCTGGGTTGATGCATTTTGTCCATATGTTCTCTTAAATATCCCCACAGAATAGTAGAAAAGTGATTATAGAAAATACCCCAATGAAAATTAAAATGTTTTGTTAAAAAAAAGTAAGAGGAAAAATGTTATAGAAGCACCTTTTTATAGCTTCATCTTCAGATTATTGCTGAAATTGGAGATGGTTTTGAATCATTCCCCTAATTTAAACAGTTTATATAGATCCAAACCAGCTGATAATTAATTATGAACAGAGAAGTATTCCAAAACTATTTGGGTGTAATCAATTAATTGGCTTTTTTAAAATGAAAAAATGAAAATGAAATGAAAAAATTTCCTCCTTTTCTTTATCTTGTGAAATGATAAACTAAATATCTTGGATTTTGGAAAGTTGTTCACTTGCTCACCTCGGAGTCTGAGAAATTATGATGGCATTTTTATAGACAAAACAATAAATTGGTTATTAAGCAAATGTTCTGTATATTGACAATGAAATGAACCATAACGTGCAATCCTGTCTCTTGTCGTTGACAGAGGGGGGACAACTTGTGTTCAGTCTCCCGTTTTTGCGTCTATGGAAATAACTGATTGCAAACGGCCATTTTCCAGACTTATTAACAACTAGAATAAAACCTTTATGTCTGTGTTGAAACCGTTTCAGGGAACTCGGATTTTAGTTGTGTTTAAAGATGTATTTGCAGCAGCTTAAATCAAAGATAAACTGTCTCAACAAGCTGCGGCCCACATGACTCATAACTCATCACACATGTACTGTAACATTTCTGATGTAGCCTCCTTGCAGCAGGACACACACACACACACACACACACACACACACACAAGCACACTCTGATCTCTGATGTCACTTAGTAATGTTCCACCTGAGTGTCACAGTGAAATGATCATTACCCAGTGGTATTGATCTCCGTCTCCGTCTTCACCGCACATTTTTCTGCTACACCTCCGCATTCTCCTCTCTCTACTCCACGTCTCTACCAAACTCTCATTTACTCCCCAGATCCCTCTGTAATGCTTCTCCTTTTTCGCCTCTTTCCCTCCCTCTGTCTCTTTTTTTCTCATCTCTGCACCATCAGATATGAGGCATTCATATCCGCCGAAACATGAAGCTTCCTCGGACCACAGCCTATTTAAAACATTCCTTAACTTGCATCGTTTTTGTTTATCAATTGAAACCTACATTTTAACGTATTTTTCTCTACATGCTGCTGTCTCGAAAAGAAAAGAAAAATCCTCTTGGTTTCATTGTACAAACTTAAGATACTGTATTTGTTTTGGCTGATCACATGTCCAGCAGACCGAAGGGCCATCCGCACCATCCACATCAACCCATCCTCCCTCTGTGATCAGGGCAGGTCGAGGCAAAGGCCCTCAGGGGACCAACACGGACACTTAGGGAAGCAGTGTATCAGCTCAATAAACAGCAATTTATTGGCAGGGGACTGAATCCGCTGCCATCTTTGGAAGCCCCTCAGCAGAGTGTCTTATTGGTGCAGAGCGACATTAATGAAGAGAGAAGAGGAAAGGTAACACAGACTCGTACTTCATGTGGACTCACAAGTGAGTGTATTAGAATTAGATCAGTCACTAATATTTCAATATTTACTGTGATAAACGAAGCACTTATTTGGTACCAGACCAGTAAGAAAACCGGGATCTGAAGGATCTGAAATATCGATTGACATCTGCCAAATCAGACGCCACCCACCCTTTCAGAATAGTGATTGGACAAGTTGCACGAAATAGATGTAATGTGCAACTGTTGCACATGAAGGAAGACATTTTGCAGCACAGAGCTAATTAACTGACAGTCTGTAATAAAAGAGGAGGACACACATCATTGGGCCCTTGTGTTACAGGAGACCCATATCAATTGCCATGCATGACCTTGTTTAACAACTTCACATTAACACCTGGCCTAATGCAAAGTATATACATGTGGGCCTGAATATGTCACAGGAATACAATAATGAATATTTTGAATGAATCAATCTTAAAACAGTGGTTCCATGTATGATTAACGAATTGAATGAAACACTTGTGCACGGTCCCATACACACCTTAAAGACTGGAGGTGAATTATTTCCCTCCAACTTAAACCTTAAAATTGCCGGATAGTGACGGGAAGCATTGACCACTTCTAATCAGGTGCCTAATGACTTCTGGCCTGAAACTCGACCCTTACGGTTCATTACTATTTCCAGTCGTGGAATGTTTTCACACTGCTCACCTGTACCACTCCAGTCCCTTGTCGTAGAAGCGATCGAAGAAGTGCGGCTCCGAGCCCACGGCTCTCACGTCCGGATGGATGCGCAGGAACTCCAGCAACGCCCGGGTGCCACCTTTCTTCACCCCGATGATGACGGCTTGAGGAAACTTTTTGCTGCCGAAATTATTGGCTATAGAGATATTGTTGGACGGGGCATCGCTGTTCGACAGGTCCGGCAGCTGCTCCCGGACGAACGACGCCGGAGACGCGTGGTGCGCGCCGAGCTGATCCAGTGACGCGCCGTGTCCATCGTTGGAGACGATTTTATTTTGAAGGTCAGTCTGTTGGTTGTACACGGGCCTGGGCAGCGAGTCACAGTATCCGTTGAGGCAGTAGAAGAGGTAAGTGAAGAGAACGATCATGGTAAAGAAGACGGACAGCTTGGACTGCACCTTCAGGTGTCCAAAGTTGAACGCAGCTCTCCATTTACTACATCCCATGAGTCGCAATCCTGAGCGTGTGGACACAACGCGGGAAACATGGCATGTCAGGGGACCTCATACTCCTGTCTTTTCAGAAAGAAGAAAGAAAAAAAAGTCACTCAAAGTGGGAGCACTTTGAGATAATCACCGCGCCCGTGCCACAGCAGCAAGTGGCGCAAAACTTGCCCGACGCGCGTTAAAAAGCTCCACATCTTTCTCGGCTTATCTTGCCGCGTGTCTTTCCCTCCTCTAAAGCTCCTTAAAGCGTCACTTTTTAAAATTCTCTTCCACAACTTGTGTCCCCAGTGAGGCTGCGCTGGAAGGTGGCCGTGAAATCTGCGTTACGCAGGGCTCCGCGCCTCCTGTGCGCTCCCGTGGATCGACGGCTGTAGGGAACTCTCAAAAAACACCCCTGCCGGGCCGGCTGCCAAATCCACGCCCCGTTTATCAAACACACGCCCCCTCCATCCTCCGCCCGTGCGACACTAGAATAACAGGAAAATAATGAGCAGGCGCGTTGCACCATCTCCAATCTGACAGAGAGGGAGAAACTCTCCTATCACACTGTTTTGAGAGCAATTTTGGAGAAATACGCTCGTTAGAGTAATTGTATTTAGAAAGGAAAGCGTTTAAGAGGGGATATTAGCTTTTGATTGCGGACTCAGGATGCAATTCCCTTCATTTCCCCTTCGAATCACCACATCCAATATAAGTTATTGCAAATTTGGGACACCATATTATTGGACTGAGCTCCAGGTTGCCTCTCGGTCAGATGGTGAGGTTGTGAATGGCCGGTCGCAGTGGCCACCTGCTGTCTGAGAAGCCCCCTGACCACACGGCCCCCTGGAGCCAGCCATGACACACACATTTAACCTCTACCCTCCTGCCCAACAGGGACGGACAGGTGTCATCAGCTCCCTCTATTTCCTTACTCCCTGTGTGTGTGTGTGTGTGTGTGTGTGTGTGTGTGTGTGTGTGTACATGTGTGAGACTAAATGGTAAACTATGATATACATGCCGCATTCCAGACCACCATCACTTTCTCTCTTCATGTACTTTCCTTTTTGCAGCAAAGGTAATTCCAACAATACTGATTTTAAACATTTAGAAATGCAATAAAAAAAATTAAATAAAGGGCCTTGGGGGAAAATCATTCATCTCATGGGGAACAGGCAGGTTAAATGTCCTCGATCTCTCCCCCTGGAGAAGGTCTTACAAGAGGTGCTGTGCTGCAAAATCATGAACACAGCCGTGATTCATTTCTGTGAGATAAAATGATAAGAAAAACACTAGAATGCCAATTTGCTATGATAGTAAACTGAAGATCTTTGGGTTTTTGTCTGTTTGTCAGACAGAAATCAACCTGTAAGGATCAAGGAAATGATGATGATGTATTCACACTTCGTTCTGTTTTAAAATAGAAAGATGTGGCAGGTAGACAGAGAAATGCATTCCTTTGTGAGCATTGTTATTAATGTCATAATGATTATGGTGTGCGGTATAGGTCTACTGTAGGGCATTCCCAAGAGCAAAGCTCAATGATGAAATGTGGAAAGACAGCTCAGTGATGAAGGCAGTGCTTACCACAGTCAAAACATGTGGATGTGAAAAAGAAGATGCAACAACCTTTAATACTTGTTGATACTGTATACATATATATTTTTTTGTGTGTCAACCATAGTTTAACCCAAGTTAAGTCCACGCAGCAACCCAGTGTCAGACGAGTGTCAAATGGACCCTGCTGGACCCTGAACCACATTTTGTCCTAAACAAGTTTTTTGACAATATATGTGTGTCGCAGTGTAAATCACAAAATATTGGCACCTTCATTTTATGTGTTGAAAAATAAGCGCGGCGCTACAAGGCAGCACATCCGTGCGGATGATAAATCTGACGGGGATGACAATATCTTATCGACACAGGCCTCCTCCGACCTGGCAGTATGTCAATTTCCCAGAGTCTCTAAACAGGGAGGGCATCATTTAGCCTCCCGTACTCTCTGAGCACTCCTCCATATTGATCTGCGGTGATGTTGAAAAACAATTGGAGACGTGTCACTCTGTATACAAAGTGATCAATAATGTGGGCCTGCTTTTGTTTTGTTTAATGCGTACGCCATTCACACCCGTCCTCTTCTATAGTACATGTGAAATGTGCTCTTACAGCTTTCAATGTCAATTTTGACGAGCTTGGAAATCTTTATTTTTTTTTGTGATTATTTGTAGTAGAGTCCATTTTTTATGTAGCATATCTCTGTCAGTTCAATATTGATATTAAAATTATTTTAATAAATACATTTACACTGTGGTACATTCAAATATGCGATTTAAAGGTAGTTTCATAAAGCATAAATTCCATAATGTAATTGTGCAAACTACAGTACATCTATGTTAAGCTGGTCAGCATTAGCTGAAGATTTGTGTTAGATGTTTTCTATATATTTTTCCCCGTTTCTATTCAAGATAATAGATTTAACTGCTGCGTCATTTATTTATGTCACTCAATTTATCATCCAAATTTCTCTCTCATTAATGCAGCTCAAAGTACGGGGGAAGATCAGATGAATTTAATCTCAGATTTAGCAGAGGCTGAGGCACCAGCTGCTCTCACTTGTTGTCCTGCTTTAGTCCAGTGTGTACGTACACTGTTTGACTCGCTTTGTAGCTGCACACTGTGACAACCGTATTCTTAGTAATTGTGTATGTTTCAGTGGCGTAATGTATCTTTTTTCTATGGTTAAACAGACGTTTAAAGGTCATGCATTTGTCAGGTTTTAATTTTTATTTATTTTTTTGCATAATTGTCCAAGTTTGACACAAAATTAATTAAATTATTGCAGGAAAATTGTGCAAAGAATATATGCACACGGTTGTTATGATTCTATTGTATCTGTGGACAAAGCACGCCTTCACCAAATCTTTTGGCCAATATCAGCCCCGTGTACAGTATCCCTCTAATCCTAAATGACAGTCTAATGTATGGGAACACAGTTAACAGGTACTTGCTCCTGCGCTGAATGCCGAGCCACCTGCGTGAGGTGTGTGTGTGGCTGTGGGAAGGCAGACAGCTGTACAAAGCTCGGCGGTGACTGTTCTGCTCTGTAATCCTTCGGTAAAGTCCCTGTAACGACCTGCGGCGGCTGCTTCAAAGACAGGATCTGTTTCACAGGTTCCCTGGGCTCCTGAGCTTCTCAGGATCGTTCGCTGCCGTCACATGAGGCCAGCTGATGTGTCGCTGAATACGAAATGGGGGAACAGTGAGCGGCATGTGGAAATGTGAGGCAAGGCACAACGATTCACGGAACGGCTGTGATAGTAATGAATGCAAAAACTTGGGAAAAGGGATCAAATATGAAATTCAGGTGAGGAATAAAATGCCCTCGGGGACATATGAAGCACACCAGGAGAAGAAACAAATTTGAAAACAAAAAAAGGATAGTTCACAGTTAGTGACGGAGTTGGAGGTTAAGAAATTCATTGGATTTTGAGCCACTTTATGCATTTCCTCCCACTTTCTGGTTTGTGTCTCTTTTAAAAAGGCTTGCGGGGTTTTTTTGTGTTTCATACAATAACTAATTCCCTCACTGTGTAAGGTCTAAAGAGAATACACCAGCCGTCTCACGTTGTCCAAAAGGGCGGTGCAGTCATTGTCCCACAGGAGAATACAGACCTTTGTCTCTGCATTGTACTGGAACACTGAAGATACAACTCATGTGACCAGCTACTGAAGAGCAGCTCTTCAAATGGACTGTTGTCACTTACCTGGATAGAATGTGTCTGGCACCCACACACACGCACACATGCGCACACGCACGAACGCGCACACACACACACACAAACACACACACACACACACACCGACATAGTTGTAACCTTTTAACTTGGTTGGAAGGGACATACAACCGTAATTTCTAACTTTAAATGTGACAGCAATTGATTTGTAGTTACTTTACCAGCAGTTTATTGACACTTATGAAGTTTGTTCGATGTGAAGCCGTGATATGATATCTTTCTGGGGATTTTCAAGCCTTCATTGACTGGACAGCTGTTAGCGTGAGAGAGCGGGGAGGACATGCATCAAAGGGCCGGAGTTGGAACCAAACCCCTGGCCGTTGATATCTCTGACTGGGCTTTTTTCCCCCCTGACACTTGTAATGATCTGATGTGAGTGTAGTGTACTGTAACCTCTGTATATATCAAAAGAAGGCGAGTGTGTTGCATGCGTGTTATGGGACCGGGCTCACTGGCCAATCACAACCAAGTTTCAACCCTCGCCAACCCAATTCACAAAAAGGAAAAATGCGCTATCTCTTTCAAGCCTCTCTCAGAAAACATTGCAGGAATTTGTACCCAGCACCAAATATGTCACCATCAAAACAAACCCTGGCATGTTACCATCGTGAACGGCTCTGCACACAAACAAAGCACAGACACCGGCCAATGGGAGAGTCCTCGCAGTCGCAGGATCCGTGCACTGTGAGCCCGCGTGTCGTGTGAAGCCGGTGGCAGCGGCCGTATTCTCAGCCATAACTGCAGGGCAGAGCTCTGCGGTTGAGCTGGGTAAGTATAGGGCACGGCAGCACTGTACATTATCGCATGGGTGTGGCTACAAGCTCACTGCTCACAAAAAGAAAAAAATGTTTTCAATTGAGGAGTAAAGAAAGAACGTAATGTGTCTGGCGTGCCTGCACAGGATCTTTGCCTCACAGTGTGACACAGGTGAACGTGAGGGTGATAATAAAAAGTGTTCATCAGTTTAGAGCTGAGTCACCACAGTGGGAAAAGGGGACCTGATGCATGCCTGTCTTATCATATATAAACTTTTACTGCAGTGCATTGTGGTTAACCAGTGGCCATTGTCTCTAATAAAACCTTACATTTCTTCTGTGTCAGTTGTTTAACGGTGGTTGGTCAAGACTAAAACCGGTGGGGAACTGATGAACCTTGTGTTGTGGAAACCTTCTCGTTTTAACTCAAATTTCCGACTCTCGCACCGTCATTATAAATGTACTCTCGGTGCGATTGGACTCAGGGAAATCTACAGCGATCTGTTGATCTCTGTTGACAGGAAGCTGTCTGCGTTTTGGGCCCATCCTCAACCTCGCGGAGTAACAATACGGGAGGAGATAAGGCCTCAGGTATGTCATGCATTATTGAGATCCAGACATAACAGCCTTGAAGCAAATCAGCTTTATCTCATGACATCTGACATTTCTTATGATATCAAGAGAAAAAAGTGTCTCAAGCTAAATGTTACAAACTGCAGACAAGGAAGTGCTTTTGAAATGTGTTTCTTGTGCAATTTAAAAAGCTTTAGATAGATTTTTATAAATAGAACTTATTTTTTTCTGTTAAAGCAGACACTTCCACAATACAACACTAAACATTTTGAATCCGGCCGTATGCGTTTTTGAGGTGAGAGAGTTGCCAAGAACCCGGTACCTGAAAACATGGTAAGAATGGAGCTTGCTCATTGGTGCACCATTTGCACCAGTTCGTAAACCTTTTGTCACCAGCGCCCCGTCCGTTTCGTCCTTGTTTGTCGTGTTCTATACCTACCTGCGTGTCCCCCCCTCTCCAATGAGTCCGCTTGCTGTTTGTGTCTGCTTGTCAGTCCTCCCTGCCTGTGCTGTTTAGGGTAAAGGCCAATCCTAACCCCTAACTCTAACCTCTCATGAAAAGTCGGATAAAAACAAGTCGGCTCGTAAAATAGCCAAGGATCAAACACAGGAGCAGAGTCGGGGAACGAGTGACGTCAGGCCACTTTAAACAACACCAGAGCTATCAACGGACCTGTGAGCAGCCGTGAGCAATCAGCCTCTTTGATAGGTTATCTGACAGATGTAACACAAGGTAATTAGACCACCCTGCAAAATGTGCTGATACACACTTTATATGGGAATAATGGATGTGTGTATCTGTGTGTTCCTGCATGCTGACACCCCCTCGGTGACCTTCCATTTTTTCCTCTGCGTCCAACGCAAACCTTGAGCCAAGAATCTTGGGCCTGCATGCTACGGCTACTGTGCGATTTACTGCGCCATGCGTAGAGAATTTCCAAAACCGTACGATTCCATGATCTACAGTCATGATGTCATTCATGCAATAAAGACTGGCCTATAATCATTCTGGTCGCTTCTTTTCTGTGCAACGAGATTCCACAGAGGGGGATGATATATCAGATGCCGGACACAGCTGTAAATATAGAAACGCCGCACGGCCTATCTGATACGTACTTGCAGAACCCAAGGACAAAATAAAAATGACTAATGCCAGCACTGGTCTCCGACGCGTTGTTTGTGCCGGCGCAAACGTTCGGTAAAGAGGAATTTCTCGGAGTCCTAACTTGATCAAGATGCTGCGCGATCCTCTGTTTGATTATTTTACTGTGTAAGCTGCAGAAATCAATGGACTGAATCATAGGGGGGCCTCAGGATTGAAAACTTTGAAAACTTTGTAAGATCTTTTGCAGTCTCACCACAGAATTATACCCCTATGAGCCTGAGCCTGCCCCACTGAAACAGACAGGCCGCCTAAACAAACATGACCCCCCTAACCACTACTACCACACACACACACACACACACACACACACACACCAATGTCTGCTTTCAGAGAATATCACCATTCCAGGTCTGTAGCAGAGGGCCAAGAGAAAGGGTCCTGATTAAATAGTTTTGGAGCGTGCGTCGCTCCGGCCCGGGCTCCTCAAGCAGTAGCTTTGAAGCCAGTTGCAGAATTCCGCCTGTTATCTGCTCCCGGGACTGAAGATAACGCGGTTGGACGGTGCTCAGAGACGCTGTTCACAAACAGTCAGCGGTGCTGTCAGGGGGTATTTGTGGTGAAGCCGAGATGCGGCCCAGAACGGACACGAGGGCGAATCAGACGGTGATGACTGAGCAAATGTAGCTTGATGTGCTTCTACCTGCAGCTGCCAGACATGCGGTAAAGCACTCGGGGTTGACATTTTTTCTTCTCATATCCAGTCCTGTTTTCAACCGGACATGCACTGGTGTTCGTACGGGTTCCCGAACTTTTCTGGAGGGGCCGTTTGTGTCCGCAGGCGTTTTGCTTCAGCCATTTTCCCTGCCAGCCCCAAGTAAGTTTTCCCCGACAATGTCCGAGTCAGTGAGCCCATGTGGGAATTCGACAGGAAAGTCACGGCGAGCGGGTGGCCGCTCTACGCAGGTGCCATTCCTCACCTGAATGTGTTGTGAACGTCTGATTTGGAAAATCTCCTGCTGCGTCCTAACTATTATTTGAACTTCTATTTTTTGCTCCCTTTTTTATGCGGCTTCCTTCCCTTTTCATATGTACAAATAATGCAATACTGTGATTGCCTTTGACACACCTTCATCCTCCTTTGAACAATTGTTGCGCGGCCTTAGGCTTCTCACTTCCTACAGCTATAGTTCTCGAGAGTTAGTCTAGTTCTCTTAAGGATTCTTACTGTAAACATTGCGACAAAACTTGACATTTTGAGTCATATCTTAAAACATATCTTCACAAATACATGACACTTAAAATATGTAGGTCAGATGGATACAATCCAAAACCAATAAGTCAGTCAAGTCCCTTGTCGCTCTATTACTCAAACCCCATCTGGACCTGAAAGGGTGTCGATATGTCGCTGTGTCTGTGCCGCCCGTCCGCTGACTTATTGAGCAGCAGCTTGATGCTCTGGCTCTCCATGTATGATGCATGGTGATAGATAAGTGGGGTCCGCGGGGACGCGGGAGAAGCCCCTGACACTGGGGACACAGGTGAGCTGGGAGCTGCAGGCGACAGGCCCCACGGGTCAGGGCATCAAGATGGATGGTGGAGATTTGCTCCCCGTCCAGATAGGATGGAGCGTAGTCTGGCCCAGTTGCTGACTGACTCTCGTCCCAGTGACTGACTGGTTGGCCACTTGCAGGTTGATCGGACGCGCTGTCACTTAATGATTAAACTTCTGGCCACACAGTCGTCACACACCAGGGGTGGCGCAAAGAACCAGAACTGTTTGTGTTTGTTTGGTCATTTTAGGACAAAAATTCAAGCCGGTGTTCAGAGGCCTACTTTTCCCAACTCAAAGCTGCCCCTGCCGAAACAGTGATCTTGTAAGTAAGGGCTAATAATTCATCTCCATTATTTGTGCCTTAATTCACTATTTTAAATGGTTCTCAGGGGTTATCGACAGGGGTTATGTAAAGAGAATGTTTAATAGCTATCAACAATGGACGTATTTGATTTTCACATATTTCCAACGGTGTAAGTTAAAAGGTCTCCACCTATATTTACACATGCAGGTCTTTGCTACAGTGATATCACGTGAATGTATAAATAGTTATATGACCAAGAAGACGAAAGAAAAAACTAAATGAAATTTGAATCTCACAGACATGCATTACAATGACACACCAGACAACAATGATGACGATTTTTCCCTCTTGAAAACTGTTCTTTGAAGCCTTGGTTATAAGATAAGACAATCCAAAACATTCTTACTAATGCAAATCAAAAGTCATGTAAATAAGTCCTTTGGTTTTTCAAGCCAAAAAGTCACTGACAGAGGAGTGTCAGTAGTAGTGGTAGGAGTAAACAGGAGGAGTGAGAGGTCCTGTTTTCAGTGTAAAATCTTCGAGCGTCTGATTGGTACAAGTCTGATACAAAGCCTCTGATTGGTCAAAGTGGATTCAAAATGGACAGCTAGAAGTCCGCTAACAACAACAGTAGCGTCTTACGTCTTGAAAACGGGATAAAAAAACGATCATCAAAGTCATTCAATGTTGGATTTATCATCACGGACATGTTGTACAAAGTCTCCGAAAAGACACCGAAGTTCCAGGTCGCACTACAACCCTTCTGTAAGGGCCACGATCGCACGGAAGCCCTGCCTGCAACGGCGCAAGTGTGAGCTTCCGGTCAGAACAAACCGTAAGTTGCTGGCACGAACTGATCAAATGTTATGAGGACTTTTATAACATGACGCATTTCCTGTGGCACACAACATGTTCGGGCTCAGAGGGGACGTGCAGAATCTAATCGGTGGAATAAGTCTGATCACTTGAAAGACGAGCAGTGATAAAGCTTCAGATGTGGGCAGGAGTACTAACAAACACTGTTGATTTTGTGTCTATCAAGTTTCCCCCTTTTGCACAATGTTCAACACAGACAGATAATTAGAGAGAGAATGGCGCTTCAGCGTCCCACAACGAAACTGTGATGTGTGTGTTTATGCATGTCTAGTGTTTGTGCGTGTTTTGGCACGGCGAGCTGCTATAATGTGCCCTAATAACCGTGATGTCATCCACCTGTTTTTTGGGCTCGGGGGGCAGTGATGACTGATGGGACAATTTTGAATAATCATCTTATCTGATCTTGGAGCTCATGAGCTGAATTCTAGAGAAATTACAAACCATGAATGTGAAAGGTCGTCTATTCCAAAACGCTGCTAAATACTTGGGAAAAATGGTTCAACACAGGGGTTTCCCACTAAGTTGCTCTGCAATAATGTTTATCGAGTCGGGAAAAAAGTGTTTGTTTTGTATGCAAAAACATTTTCTTTCATAGAACACATTAACTTGGTATCGTTTACCCTTTCAATCACTTTGTGGAAGGGGGATTTCTGCCCGAGCTGTTCCCTATTTGATGGAAGATTGACCTTTTTTAGCCAAAAATGGAAAGATGAGCGTCTTTAGTCCAACAAGGCAATACAAATATGGGGAAAATGATTTTTTTTAGAAGATGCAGTCTTTTGAATTCGCTTTCCTTTTATAACATTTTTGAGTTCTCTCTCTCTTTGGAGGATTTTTCTCCCACTAAATCAAACATTAACCTCGTCTTCAAAATGTCTCAGGCTACAGGATAATGCAGTTCCTGTGCGAACTCCACACTGTACTGTCTGCACTTTGAGAAGATTCACCGTTAACCTAAAGCCCAGTCGTAAATAAAATGTGTCCTGAGTTCACACTGCAATGAGATGGCGTTTTCTTCTCAGTGGCTTCTTTCAAATGTCGTTTGATCAAAGTGGAAAATGTCAGTGATGTGAACATTAAATTATTGCTGAAGCATCTGTCTCATAGTTGAGCACGAAAATTGCCAAGAGGAAGTAGTTTGAAGTGTCCAAACCAGTTTGGTAGTTTGAATATTTGTGGCTCAGACACATGCCACTTGGTTGTTGCCAAAACACTCCTTTCAATTCGGGTTTCCTGGGAGGTAGAATTGTGACGTGCTGACAGGACGGTTATTATAATTTAACCATGTACATCAACCATCATCAATGGGAAAAAAAATAACCCCTGCACGTTTTTTGTCTTTAAAAGGGTTCTTTCTTTTTCCTAATTGACTTAGACGCCGTTAAAAAATGAAGAGATGTGCAACGTCAGGCAAAGACTAAAAGAAAGAAAAGAGAAGGTCGGGGGCAAGTAAGAAAAGCAGAACGGTTCAGTCTCTGAGAATAGAAATCATCAGATGAAGTAGATAGAAATGACTATTTGGAAATTGAAACCAGTGGGGTTGAGGTCATGGTCGGCTGCCACTTGGTTTGAACACACTTGAAAAACTTTGGTAATCCCTTCACTTTTTCTGTCACCTCTTTTGCAAATGTTAGCATGCAGACCAAACACCAAAGGACATTCGAGGCGAACGACCTGAACTGTGGCGTGATGGCAACCAGGTGCTCCATGAGGACAACATGCCGAGGCCTCACCCACCCTATATACTGGAATTGGCAGGTAATCTAACAGAGTGGTTTGCACGGCTGTACACTCTCTTTTTTTCCCTTTAACAACACCTTTAAGACATCGAGGAGAGCTGAGAGAAGAACAAGGTAGGCCTGAGAACCCTGAGGAAAACATAAGTAAAACAATGAATTAGATATGAATAACAGGTTGAGGTACAGTGAGTATAAAAAAGTAAATTATCACTTGAAAGCTTCAGACGTCACAGACTGACAGTGTAAGATGATTCCCCCCTTTAATTACAGACCTCTATTGTGCAATGTAGCAAACACGTTCTCATCTAACTGTATTTACTTGATACCGTTCTGCCGGGGCCTCTCCTGTACGGTATTATGGGCAGAGCACAACACAACCGCTGCCAAGGTTGTGGGTTTGACTACAAGCGGGACCACCTTTGCTACAAATGTACACACTCACAGTACAGTAAAGGGAGCTTGGGTCAAAACAACCGCTAAATGGACTACGCTATGTTAAAAGAATAAACTTCGGCGCGCTCGCCTGCCAAGAAAACATAAGAGGAAATTTACTCAGCCATGACAACCTCAATGCAAGGTCAGGCTTCTCTGCCACGACGAGGGCTACCTTTGGCAGCGTGCAGAAGTGCAGTTGGATTGATGTGGACTTGTGCTCCAGAATATTAAAATCGCTGATGCTAAGAGTTCATTGACGACCCCATCGTAATTGTACGCTTCAAGGAGTGATGTTTTGAAAGAAAATATGCTTCAAACTCAACTTGAGTGTGGTGAGACCAATAAAATTGAGTGCAGTGGGTTTTTCCGTGTATGTTTTAGCGTATAGTCTCTGTATGTGAATAAAATGAGACAGCAATGCATGTGATAACGTAGGTGGAAAGTGTATCTCTTTAGAGCAGTGGTGCGTGTGTCATGTCCAAGAGTATGTCAGCGCGTCGACTGGCACACTGTGTGTGTGTGTGTGTGTGTGTGTGTGTGTGTGTGTGTGTGTGTGTGTGTGTGTGTGTGTGTGTGTGTGTGTGTGTGTGTGTGTGTGTGTGTGTGTGTGTGTGTGTGTGTGTGTGTGTGTGTGTGTGTGTGTGTGTGTGTGTGTGTGTGCGCTTCCTTTGTAATGATAGCCCTCACTCTCTCACCAGGCGGCCAGGCTACTCCTTTAAACCTCAGGATCTGTGCCAACCCCTGGAACCCACAGAATATGGCCTGCAGCTGGGCTTACAGGGAGAGCCTCAGGCCCTGTTAGCCACCGAGGCATCCACAATCGATGATGACACAGCGTGCATTCATATCAGGCGAGTCTCTGCACATGCAACAGTCGAAAACATGCAGGTAATACACCAGAAAATACAGCATCCCGTCCTGTTAACATTAGACTATCACTGAACTGGTTAACCAGGGGAAACTACACACCCATTGAGGGGTGAATGTGATCTAAAAGGATGACAACTCCATCTAGAGGTCAATCTAGGAAGCACCAGTTCTTCTACACGACTGAAAAGTAAAAATATTTAAAAACTAGTTAGAGGCACTTAAAATACCAAAAGTAAAACCATACAAGGCAGAAAACAACACCATGAACTATCCTAATACTGGATTAACATAACTGATGCATTAATGTGTACTGTATTGCATTTGATGGAATTTGATACAGTTTCAACTAACATTTGACGACTGCCAAAATAAGTCAAAGCACAAATATATATCAAACTATAATTTATTGCTTGTACCTTTAGTATCAATATATTGACACAATGGAGGATGAAAAAAAATAAAATGAATAACCAAGTTTCTAAACTAAACCTTCAATTTAGATGCAACTTTTTTGCAAAGTAAAAATGCAAATGCACAAAGGTTCTGAGTGATGTGTAATTTTGCTTTTTGTGCTCAGGTGAATAATCTGTTCAAGTTAACAAGTTAACAGTATATGTAATTACTCATTCACAACATTTCTTTGCCACTGCATGATTTTAAACATACAAAACAGATAACATAAGTGCAAACGGACTAAATGTGGACATCTTCAGTGCATAGATGATTATGGCTACATTTACCTTGGGGAAGTAAATGGTAGAAGATCATACAGCCCATAGAATATACAATTCTGTGAAAGTGGTAGCAGCAATAACAGGTGGGTACCTGCTTAATGGAAACTGTTTGACTGTTGATGCAAAACCTAATTTCCTCCTACGACATGCACCTACTGATTCATTTTATCAGCAGTGACATCATAACCCTATTCACGGACTTAATGTATATCTTAACATGAGGTATTCAAGAAGTGTGAGAACATTTCTGTGAAGGAATATTTGCAGAGGTGTATTCTGGTCCCTGTGTCAGAGGCAGGTCGAAGATTCTTCAGTGGACAGGACGTCCCTCTCAGGACTTTCTCCTGTCCACGTCACTCGCTGACCCTGACCTGTTCACGTGTCCTGGACCGAGCAGCAGATACAGCCTAACCTCTCTCTTTACTGTGTGTCCTTGCCTGGGATAGAGACAAAAGTGCAAGCATGTAAATTGAAGGACAAAAAAAAGTGTTGATTAGCAATCACAGAAAAACTTCATATCAGTCACATTATATTTTCTAGGCTTGCAACAGCATTAGTAGTAGAAGGAGAAAAATAAGTTAAACAGAAATCCAGTAACAAAAAGTAACTGAGTATATATACTTAAATTATATTTACCTTGGTATTCATATGTTACTGATTTAAAATTTAAAAAAATGTTTCTTATAAATAATGCATTCGGGGAAAAAATACCTCCATATTCACTTTTTGTTTTGTACAGCGCTTTGAGTCTCGTGAAAAGCGCTCTATAAATCTCATGTATTATTATTATTATTATTAATAAATAATTAAAGCCTGGAACTGAGTCTCTCTCTTTTTTTTATTTGTATAAATAGTGAACAAAATCTGCAAGTGTTCTGCCAAAATCTACCTTTTTTCAATTACTGAAGAATTATCTTTTCATTATTTCTTTCTGGTTCAACTATCCACTTCACAATGTTCTTCCTTCTTTGGTTTGATTTCACTGATACATGATGTATTCAAGGAATACCTTACATCCCCTCCAGTATTTGAGACAATCTACAGAGCTCATTACCTTCTACTTTTGTGTGAAAATAGTTCTCAATTAAAATAGTTGACAGTGACGTTTGTGGCTTTGTCTTGAGAAACCCAGGGCAGAGTTTTAATGGAGATGTAGATTTTACAATTTGATGGAACTGACTCTCTTTAGCCTGCGTGCCTGAATTTAGCAGCTCAGCCCGAATGCTTCACTCCTCAATACCTGTGGTCTTCGTACCTTTGCTGGGGACAAACTTGAGAGAGTGGCTGAATATTCAAAAACGCGAGACTCCCTCCTCTGGACCGTCGTTCACAAACTCATGGCCCAGCCCGTTGCCACACTTGCCACACAGGACCTGGGTACATACACATTTATTACACATGAAACCTCCTGCCATAGCTTCAGTGGGTCAAAACGTCATGACACAAATATTGATTTCTGTAATAGATGGTTCAGCAGTGGCCTGAAACAGATGTTGCACAGTCCTTTAAAAGGAGGAATAGAAAATGAATATGTAGTTGTAAGGTCACTGGGCCTCTGACCTTGAAGGCAGTGAGAGTCTCCATCATCTTGGTGACGCTGTCCTCTCTGATGGTGTCGGCGAACGCCGGCCAGGGAGACGAGTGGGCGAACTTGGACCGACTTGAGAACAGGGGGTGGTTACACTTGGAGCACACATACATACCTGCAGGGGGACATTTAAACATTTAAGGATAGTTGCTTTTGTTTCATTGTCTAAACCTGAGAAAGATTATTATTCAAAATAATCTAAGTAGGGCAATGGATCGCAACCTGTAGGTCTAAACCAATTAATGGGCCAAAAGGTAATCAGAAGGGTGATGAGAAGATTTAGGATTAAAATGAATAATCAGTTACAAAAATTATTTTCTTTGAAAAATATATAGCTCTTCCCTGTTTTCATATAGTCAATAATAACATATTTCTTAAAACCTATTAGTGTTATCTATTTCTATTGGTAGATTAATCTCTATTTTAGCAGTATGAAAGAATTTAAGTAAATACGAACAACTCTTTATCAATTGCCGGTCACAGGTCACACCTCATGTCTTTCCTCTGTGCCCATGATATTTCATAATACTCGGATAATATTGTACTTTTAAAAATAATTCGTTTCATTGCTTAAACAATACGCTTTACACAGCCGTTAAGTTAAATAATGACCCTGAATTTAAAATGGCAATTTTGATCCTCCATAATCCAGACTGAAGGGAGGGAGGTTACATCACATCGCTGCTGACGGAGTATCAGTCACCGCCTGCTCACCTGGTTTGAAATGGTCCTTGTAGATCTCAGCCCCAGAAAACTGACAGAAAGACATGATGCAGAGTCTCTACACAACAGATGGAGTGGGAGGGAAAACAACTTCTTAATCTGGCTCTGTTTGTGCAGGCAGCAGTGGCAGGTGACCGGACAGGACAGCCAGCAGCAGCAGACGCAGCAGCTCAGGTTTCCTCCTCTCGCGTGACGTCATCCTGCCTGGAGATTTGACCGGAACTCCGCCCACTTGCTGTTCTCGAGATCAACGCTAGATGTCAGTGTCGGACAACACGCCCAACAACAAGGTGGACGTACACTATAAACGAACACACACATACACACAAATACAGCACAACAGAAATGTGTTGTGAATCGGGAGGGGCATCATTATTAAAATTGTGAGCACTGAATTTGCCACGTTAACAGAACTGCTGTCATAGTTATGTCACAGTTTCCCCAGCACCTGTTCTTTTGTCCATCATGAGCTCCAAGATTTGTCTCCATCATCACCACCGTCAGTCTCATATTAAGCTAAAGAGGTTACTTTAATAAAATAAAAAAAAACACCACCACCAACAACAAGCCAATAACTGTTATTTTGTAAAAAGCATTAATAAGGAAATCGATTATGGGCAAATTCAAAAATATGAGGAAATGTGAGGTGTGATCTGACGTGTTTTACACTGATACAACATCAATTATTTACTGCTATTGGCCTATTTAATATCTGAAGGCAAAGACAAAACAATGCACACTCTTTGTACGATGGAGTTGCACCTATAAGGGTCCTGGCACACCATGCCATGCCAGACTTCTTTTTGGATTTCTCATCTGCGTTAAACACTATCCAGCCACATGTTTTAGCGAGGAAATTGATGTCCGTGTTGTAACAAGTCATTTATTGAATCTGTTCTTACATTTCCTCTTGTGAAGGTGGCTGGCAAGTCGATAGGTGTCCCACAGACCCCTCTGTCGACTATCTTTGACCAACAGGTTCTACGCAAGGCCAGGTCTGTATTAGACTGCATAGACCACCCTCTTCCATCAGGTGAGAGATTCCGATTACCCCAGATAAAGTGCAATGGGAGTGAAAACTCTTTCTGTTCACCTAACCAATACGTTGAATGTGTTTTAGTAAGCGGTTGTCAGGTCAGAAAAATCATATCAGCTTCATCAGTGCTGAGCAAATATCAAAAGCATGAACATCAGAAAACTTTCAGGTTTATTTCTTGAATGAAACACAGTTTCATGTTGCAAATAAATGGCCTTGTCTTGGTAGGAACCGGGAGGTAGTTCAGAAGCGATACTTCTGTCCATTCCAGGTCTTCATCCTTCATTCATACTTGCAGTAGTGCTTTAGTGCCTCCGGCAGCTCAAGCCAGTCGAGGGCCATCCTGTGCACGATGTGCTTCTGGATGGCTTTCCTACACAACGTCTGCAAGGACGAGACTGGAGCACCAGAAAAAATGAGAGAGCAAAATATAAAATATAAAAAACATAGGTAATGAAGAGAAATGGCAGGAAAAGGCATTAAAAGTGTGGATGGATCTGAACAAGCGTAGTGGCCCTTGGGTTTATAAGCCAGTGCCTCACTATGAAGAGAGACTAACACTTCTTACAGAAAAATCAATCAAGACGCCAAAAGAGACACAAAATTATCACAAAGAGAGACAAAGCAACTATGAAGAGACACAAAACAAGGCTAAGCACCTAGAACCAACAAAGAGACGCAACAAACTAGAGAGATACTCGAAAAAGCAGCAAAAACACACAAATTGACTACATAGACGCATAAATCAATTACGCAGAGACACAAGCCGTCCACAAACAGACACAAAACAACTACAAAGGGATGTGACAAAACTACTGCAATAAGATACAACGCAACTGCAACAGATCGAACTCAACTGCCAAGTTTCTCTCAAGGAAATGCGAAACAATTAGTAGTAATCTTGTGTCTGCATGCCCAAGGGCCCATTATCTCACAATCCATCTATGATTAAATAGATCACTGTGACACTCACATCCGTACTCCACCTGCACAATTTGGACACACTTAGTTGC
Source organism: Scophthalmus maximus (assembly GCF_022379125.1). Classification (NCBI taxonomy): domain Eukaryota; kingdom Metazoa; phylum Chordata; class Actinopteri; order Pleuronectiformes; family Scophthalmidae; genus Scophthalmus; species Scophthalmus maximus. The sequence continues at coordinate 9,185,822 of NC_061530.1, forward strand.
AGCAAAGACGTCCACCACCGCGAAGAGAGGCTGGATGGTGGGGATCCCCTTCGCAGAAGCTCCCATGTCCTCACCGTTGATGATGATATGCATGTCGGCCAGGTCCCCTCCTTTAGGCACATACAGTACTCCTATTCTGCTACGTCTGGCTGTGGGAGGGAGTGCGTTGGTCTTGTACAAGTCATCCAAAATGTGGCTGAAGCGTCCGGGGCGGCTTCTACCGACCAGCTTGTCTCTGGGGATGTGAACATTTTCAATGCACAAGTGAGAGTCAGTGAAGAAAGTCTTTGGATTCATACTGTTGCCTCCTCTGCCTGCATTTTCTTGCGCTCCTGCACCAACCTCAGCCCCTCCCCGCCCTAGCCTCTGACCCCCGGCCAGTCCTCCCTCATCCGCCTCTTGGACCCCAGGATCCTCTATGATCTTGTTGTGGTTGCGAGTGATGGCAAAGACCCAGCTGTCTCCCAGGTCTGTCAGGTCTGGGATGGAGTATTCAGGTACCGCCTCGAAGCTCATGGGATCCCTGGCGGTCAGGCCGACCCGGAGGTGGCCGCACCAGCCGAGCTCCTTGTCCTCAATCTCTATCAGGAAAATCTCACCGGGCTTCAGAGGGTTTTTGCTGAAACACACCCCGTTGGCAAAGCTCTCCACCCGGGTGGCCTGTGTTTCCGACTGGTCCAGTCTGACGTTGGTACCGTGGATGGGATGGAATTCCATGAACTGGTCGGGAAACGGCTCCATTTTTAGATTAGTTTCCACCAACTCAAACAGTCCCGCTGTGTAGAGAAAACAAATGACTATGAACCAAACATTTCCACTTGGATAGCTGAGGCAAAAAACAACTACAACAAATGGAGTCAGACTTACAAAAGTTGTCTAAACCAACGTTCCTGCGGTGGTTTCTGACCAACACGTGGTCATTGTAGAGTCAAAACAACTTGCGGAGTCATGACAAGAGCCGTCTGTGCCTATCTGTCGGCCACTCAGAGAGGCTTCTGGTAGAGGGCTATTTTTGAACAGCAGTGTGTCAACAGATGGCAAGGTGTCTGAGTGTGCATGTCTATGTTTGTGCTGGTACTTCTATCTTCGCCCCCCCCCCCCCCCATGAAATCACTGGCCTATGATTTGGGGGTACTAGCCAGTGACAGCTAGTACTGTCCAATGGGTGCAGCTTGAAGTACAAAGATAAAAGTACAAGTGTGTGTGTGTGTGTGTGTGTGTGTGTGTGTGTGTGTGTGTGTGTGTGTGTGTGTGTGTGTGTGTGTGTGTGTGTGTGTGTGTGTGTGTGTGTGTGTGTGTGTGTGTGTGTGTGTGTGTGTGTGTGTGTGTGTGTGTGTGTGTGTGTGTGTTGGGGTGGGGGCATCATGCACATGCCAGCAGTCACTCACACACACACACACACACCAGACAAGCACAGAGATTGAGTCGGCGCTAGCGGCACTCTTTTAATTTCACAAATTCATGTGCTGCGTAATTATCATAATACCATATGCTATGTTAAACAGCAGCCCTTTCACAGCCCCCCCTTCTAAATATAGTCCATGCAAATACAGCCTAGGTTTAATGCTTATGTAGAGTAGCAATTAAAGTAATACAGCAGGTTATATATGTCTGTAGAGATCTTGTATGATAGTGGAATCCTAGCATACTTGGAAGAGTCTATAAGTTATACAACTGGCTAACTTGGCATGACCTAATTTGTGACGTGTGACACATTAAGACATCCTTTGTGTACATAAGAACAAGTTTGCTTGCAGGGTGTGGGAAAGAGCACTTTGTCTGTGATAATATGTACATATCTGAGCTTGGAGATTATCAAAAAAAAAAGTTCTGACTGTGTATACAGCTGCGAACCTGTACTATTATTCCCTTGATTAAAACACCCCACGGTGTGAACCTCACCTGCAGAGACATGAATGTTAAAAATGCTGTGCACCGTGTTGCAAAGGAAATGAGGAAAAAATAGCAGCTGTGAGGAGAAGTGGTTTCCACTAGACATGGCAGCGCAGGCTGGGCCCAGCTGTGTTCTGACTGCGATGCCTCCAGGCCCAGTTCAGGCAAACAAGAAAACACAGGGCCTGCAATGGGGCAAGTAAAGAGTATAGGGAAGTCACAAAGTTGTTCATCTGTATGTGGTTATTCTTCACCAACTGCATTATGGCCTACTGCAGCATTTTCGTTCATATAATAAATGCTTACGTACAGCACTCATCCAACAAATTCAAGTACTTTTTAAAAATTTCTTATCTTGTAACAATTGAAAACTAAGTTGATTAAAACAAATGGTTTGACAAACTTATCTTATCTGTCTTATCCTCAGACTCTGGCTGGACATCGACATCATTCCTTCCTGGACCTCGGCAGTGCTATTTATTGCAACTACACGTTCCTCAACACAGGAGTTTGCTGCAGTTGTGACTTTGTGACATCTAAGGAGGCTGGTCCTGCTTTCCGTCTGACCCCTGGCTCATCCTCATTAGCGTTCATTTGAAGAGTTTGAGTTGCAGGTCTGCATCCCAACCTTTCTGGCCATGTATCCAGCCAACCAGGCTCTTCAGGAACATCTCCAGTCAGTGATGGATGGGGGCGACTGTCTCTCACCTCAGTGGAGAGAAAGAGAAAAATATATTTCTTTCTCATGTAAAATATTATTTTTCTTTTTTACAGTTTTCATCTGTTTACCAGAGTTGGCTGCACTTGCTTATAAAAAGTGAGTGTTTCACTTTTGCATGGATGCTCGTCAGGATAGAAAGCACTAGCACAGCTCTCACCCATGCTTTGTGCAATTAGACAGCATATTGCACCGCATACTCATCTATGTGTGTGTGTGTGTGTGTGTGTGTGTGTGTGTGTGTGTGTGTGTGTGTGTGTGTGTGTGTGTGTGTGTGTGTGTGTGTGTGTGTCTGTCTGTCTGTCTGTTGGGGCTGCAGGACTCTTAATCTGGATTATACCATGCAACGCGGCCATGCTTTTCATAATCGGTTTGGTTGAGCTGTGATTCTCGGCAGCGCATGACACATCTGGATGCAGGCAGTCTGTTCGGGGGAGGTGTGTGTGTGTGTGTGTGTGTGTGTGTGTGTGTGTGCGTGCTTGTGACAGGGAAAGTGGGAGAGAGAGAAAGACAGGGTTGCGACCACTCACGACCCGCGGTCCTTGCGCGCACCGATGGAGAGGGGACCTACAGGAGACCGAGGGAACCTTCCCATGCGTAAAGTTCCATATTTGTCGGGTAAGTAAACGCACCTCCTCTGTGTGTCTGTTGCAGCCCTTGCTCCGGTCGTTCTCGCAGAGCATTGGCAGCGCGTCGGAAATTCTGTCGAGGGGAATCAACTCCGAAACTTCCGCTCCCTTTGTCACATCTGCATGTCACACTTGTTTTGCAATCGTCCGGGAAGTGGAGTTGTGAGTGAAGGCGTTGACCTGCATTTTAATTACATGCTATCATCACTGCACACACGACAGGTATGCACATGGTCTATTGTGTGTATCAGTGTTCTATGAAATGACCCTATTATTTTGGGATTCGGTCACACACACGCACGTACACACGTACACACGTGCCTGTCTGATCACATTACACAATTTTGGTGCAATTGTGGGGCTTCCACTGAAAACCACGTTTTTTTTAATCATTTGATCCGTACGATCGTTTTCTGGATTATTCAGCCACTTTTTTTTTTTAAATGTCCTGAAGTTAAAAATCTTTCCACAGATCCATATGTGACATAATTAAGTCGAGTGTTTTATTTACTTATTACACAAACTCTAAGATATGTGGCATAAAGGTGTAAATCCTCACATTTGAGAAGCTGCAATCATACAATGTAAATAATTAAAGCACATTATACTAAGTATAAGTATAATCATCAGACTGAGACAATATTAAAATGGACATATTTCGTCTCCTTTTAAATAATGTGTTCTGTTGGTAGACCATACTGTCATAATAAGTAATGCCCACATACCCGATAGCCCATATGGAGGAAAAGGTGTGGATGAGGAGTTTTACAGCATTTTGCAGCCCACATATCTCTTACTTCTATGTAATTACTGTAAAGAGATTTCATTTCCCTTCTAAATCTCCCATAGATGCTGCCAAGGGTTAAAATCTTAAACCCTGTCGTTTTTTTCTGCTCATTAATTCAGAATTTCCCTTTAAATTTGTCACCCGCACTCTTGTTCTTAAACATCAGAGTAAGAGCACTGATGGAAGAGGGACTCTGAACCATTTGGGTGTTACTAATAAACGCAATCAACACTGGGTCACGGAGATGAGCCAGCTTGGAAACACATCCCACCAAATGTCGGTTTAGCCCATAATCCGGCAGTGTGATTTGTCAGATTCCACCGTAAAACCCAGCATTAATGTTAATCTGAGATTTTTCTACTGTTCGTGTCTGATCAGAGGGTGACACACAAGCACACAAGCACACACACACAAACTCCTTCACACACAGGCGCAGAGTGACGGTTGGTATTTTCACTGACTGAGAACATGAAAGGATTGAGACTTTGCAGCGAACTCAGAGCAGGTGTGTGCTACTGTGTTTCATGCCACAGTTGTTACATGATGTATTGCACATGCATTCTAACACTAAACACACGGAATACTCTATATTTGCATCCAACCTGTTTACTTGTCCTTGTTAAAAACCAAAGACATCTGAGGTCACGCAATCTCTTTCCAACATGTTACAGCATATGAAACATATGAATAAGCACTTGCACTAGCAGGCCATCTGTGTATGCAGGTCGTGCACCTGTCTGTGAACATTAATATATAACATAATATTATTATCTTGATAATCTGCCCTTAAAGTAAGAGGGAAATTCTGTGCCACTGCCTTCAGACCAGGTTTTTGTGTAATCGCTTACCACCGCATCCAGATAGCAAGCATTTGCTGATATTGCCAAGTGGCTGTTGTCCAAGACCAATTCCTTTTATGAGGTCCCTGGGACAACAACTGCCTCAGCCAATCAGCGTTTGTGATGTCTCACAGAGAGCAACCCTAAGCTTAACCCTCATCATAAACCTAATCAAAATGTTGGTCTCCGTACAGCAGCCACAGGGCAAATTCAGGACATCCAAGATGGCAGTGCCAACAACGCAACTGACCACACCTAACCAACCCGCATGGGTTTGATACTAGCACATAACACATTTGCGTCATGTTTGGCACCACTTTGCGCTTCGGGTGTGAGATACAGGGCCCTCTGTCTCAAAACGACATGTTTTAGTTCAAAGGCCTCTCCACAGTGGTGCTGCTCAAGGCCAAACGCTCCACCTTAACGCGTCGATTTCATCCTCTTCACCTTGAGAGAATCTGTGTCTTATAGCAAGTTTCAATGAGGTTATGAGAAATGGCTGCAGCTGCAGTGACAAGACGCGAGAACATTTGGATAAGGGAAAAAAATCCAGTCCAGCGGTTTCCAAACTAACATGATGATACTGTATGGCCACAATATGGTCGTTCCTGTTGGTGTTCCACAATTGTCTTGTGCTGAGCAGTGTTAGCCTAACAGCTGTTTAGACGTTCTAGTGTGTGTGTGTGTGTGTGTGTGTGTGTGTGTGTGTGTGTGTGTGTGTGTGTGTGTGTGTGTGTGTGTGTGTGTGTGTGTGTGTGTGTGTGTGTGTGTGTGTGTGTGTGTGTGTGTGTGTGTGTGTGTGTGTGTGTGTGTGTGTGTGTGTGTGTGTGTGTTTGAGTCCCTGTTCTCACTCTGAGAAAAGCTATAAGAAATGTCTAATGCCGCCAGGCTGCATGTGTGTCTGTGAGCTTTATCTCCCCACCGTCCATTTTGGCTGAGAGCAGATTAGTCAGAATCCGCCAGCTGCTGTGGAATTGGTTGAAATTGTGCCACACAGCACTGTAATACAGTTATGTAAATCTGACCAGTCAGAGGTAGGGTTTAGCTCGCGTTAAGAGCCGGGCACTTGACCCAGAGAGACAGCAGGAAAAGGATCTCCGCTTGGGCCTATGTGCTGTTGCCCCAGCTTGTGTCCAGTGATGCGGAGCTGCCCCTGTCTCCCACACTGTGACCACTGATAACACACATTCCCTCTGTGTTCTGTGTGTAACTGGTATCATTTTTGACAAGTTCTTAGGAGGTGGCTGTGTAACCTGTTAGACGTATCCCTCGGGCGGATATCGGTGATTGACCGAGTTGTGACGGGTTTTTGCACCTGACATTCGGCACCTTAGGGAATGAGACTGACAGAGACCGTTGTTCTTTCTCTGGGGAAATTATTTGCTGGAAATTTGTTTTCCAGCCGTCAGTGTGGTGATGCCTTTTTTGTCCATGAAAAGATCGAAGATAGAAAGTATTCGTTTGAAAATACTATTTTGACAATGCCAAAAATACACTCTGCATCTTTTAAATTATTCCTTTTTCATTTCATTTCTGGGGCTTAGAATGTCCCACCACATTAGTTGAATAAAGTCTACATAGACATCCATCAGACACCAAAGGACATTAGATCTTAGCCTGAGCTGCCCTAGTTTGTGTGACATTTGGGGGAGAAAGTCTGCCTGTTCTTTTAATGTTTTTTGGCATGCCTAAAACCCATTCAGTATGTGGAGCGGCAGCTGTGGGAGAGGTGCTTACTTGGCTCTGATTCAGGCTCACTAGTCTTCAGATTAATGTAGAACACCCCAACTCGTCAGAGCTTAACTACCTGACAATCGCACGTTAATGCGTGAAATTGATTAATCGTTGAAAATAAGGTACAGGCATAGAAAATATGCCCTTCATATCTCTCTGTATGGCTCAATCCCCGACTACTTTAATTTGTTTGGCCCCTAAATCTAATAATGTAGCTGACCGCCTTCTTTATTCTCTTTCAGTGTCATGTAGGTGCCTTGGCTGTGCAATGTAAAGAACAAAAATGGCAGAGAGTGGAAAAAATGGGGAAAGGAGAAGTGAGGATGAAGAAAAAGGAGATGGCAGATCTCTCCAGGAACCCTACAAACACTCCCCAGTCGCTGCCCCTTCTTTTGGGAGCAGAAGGCATCTCCCACGAGGGATTGTGATCCAGCTGACTGGGACAGAGGGAGAGTGGGACAGCCTAGATGACAGTGAGCTCATCTTCTCCCTTGATCACGATGAGGACTACCCATCCACACCTCTCTCTACGTTGAGGCAGCTCTCTGTGGAGGATGACAGAAGGTTGCAGTCCCAGGCTTTTCATGTACCTCTTTCTCCCTCTTCGCCTGGCTCTCTAGGAAACTGCTCCGCCACTGGCCCCAGTTTCCTCTCCCCAGGCCCATCTTCACCGACCCACCGACCCCTTGCAAGCCTGGTAAAGTCTCTCTCCACAGAGCTGGAGCTGAAAGAAGGCTCCACCCTGAGACCCAAGCCCTTTCTCAGCCTGGTAAAGTCGATCTCCACAGAGATCTCCCGCTCAGAACCTGAGGTGTCGCAGTCAAAATCAGACTCCCGCCTCAACCTCCACCTGTGGAAGCAGCTGACCCAGCCGAAATCCCGCAGCAATGGGGACTCTCGCACTGCGCCCCCTTCTCCTAGCTCACTATCCCCTAGCGGAGAGGCCCTGAAAGGGGGCTTCTTCAAAATGGAGCTGGAGGACACCAAGAGGAAGCTCTCGGAGGCCGTGCACGAACCTCTGAGCAACATGTTCAGTAAGATCATGAGAGAGGAGAGCGCAGGTAGTCCCAAACACCAGTGTAAGATCCCGGGGGCTCACCAGGTCAGCTCCAGAGCTTTTGGACGGGAAAGCAGCACAGACACGGTTCTGTCAGACTCCCCTGTGAGAAATGCTAGAAAACCAGATGCTGAATTTTTGCCTGTGTTTGACTGGCCTTCTGTCAAAAGTCAGCGGAGAATTCACCACAGCTCCTGTCCTGTGCATCACCACGGACAATATAACAGGGGTGAGGAGCTGGAAATAAGTACAGATGGCGATATGATGCAAGTGATTGCCACGGAGACACGCAGACAGACGAGGAGACCTCCTGCTGATCATCCGGTCCCTGTAGCACCTCTCCCCGCACCTCTACCTCAGCCCCCTCATCCTCCGCCCCGCATGAGTTTATTCTGTGTTGCGGTGCTCTCTTATGGCTATTTCATCCTACCTCTTAGTCCATACTTCTCTGGCCTGGCTCTGGGGTTGGCACTTGGCTTCTTGATAGGCCTGTTGCTCATTAGGATGGGTTCCTCCGGGGCTCGCTGTCCAGCTCCTGCCCACAGGCCAGCACAGACCCTGCTTGGAGAGGTGATTCTGGCAGGTGGCGCTGTTAACACTGAGCCTGGCATCCTCAAGGTAAATGGGTGAGTCATTAAGGGGGAATTGTAATATTCTTTTCACCTTATTTTCAGTCATCTCAGTCGTATCACTGCTGCTACGTTTAATCCTGCTGTCCACACTACTCCTGAAATGGAACAGTTTGTAAACGCTGCTCCTCCCATTATAGTTCGAAAACTTCAGGGTTTACATCGCTGTAGGGACAATCGAAAAACTGAGATGTTTGGCAACGATGAAGCCTTCTACCGTATACTTATAAGTTTTTATCAGTCACAACTCGACTTCCAGTCGGCAAAATATTGTAAATAATTACTTTACGTACTAGTTCCACCTCGTCATCGGTCGAAGAGAAGAAACTTGCTTTAGCTCAATATTGAACAGACAGGCATGGGTGGTATCAATCAACATGTGTTTGCTTGTTTTATTAAATATATTACTTTCAGAAACTGCCTTTTATGTCAAAAAAGTTCAAATTGAATATATTTCCGACTGTGTCATATCAGCACAGCTGCAGGCTACACTTTTATTCCGACTGCAAATTTACATCAAAAAATGACTTAATGAAAGTAACGGATTTCATTTTCTTCAAAAATCGTGTTTACACCAATTACAATAACGAGAGTACTTCAACCTAGTTTTCACCCACAAACAGAACAGTGTCAGTTGAGCGAGTCACTTCAGCATTGTGCTGACTTCCTTCTCAAATTTAAAGCTCCTGAGAATGGCATGTAACTACAGTACATGATGTTCCCAGAATGCAATTAAAACCATTAATGATAAAAAAGGACCTGGAGCTGCACTGGTAATTACTGTTCTCCTCCTGGCTGAGCTTGACACAGGGCTGCAGGGGAGGACAGCTTCAGCTAACACCCAGACACTGTCAGTTCCAGAGGCAATTAATGTTGTATAAGGGCAGGAAGGAGCTATAATTTTCAGGGTGTGAGGCAGCCGGGTTGACGGGTTTTCGTCGGTTTCGGTTATCGAAATTATGGAGTCGTGTTCAAAAAGAAGTTGTTGGGTTGAACTGACCAATTGAGAAATCACATTTACTTTTTTTCTGTACTTCTGTACAAACATCATAGCATGTTTTTCAAAGTGTTCATTACCCAATTGAAACTGTGTGTAACGTTGATTTAAATCTGCACGCACCTTCTGTCTTCCCAGGGCTGGATGAATGAGATACACGATTACGACCCAGAAACCTGCCATCCAGCTCTGACTCACTCCGTGTTTGCCACGTTGGAGGGCTCTTGTCTCCGCCTGGACTCCCCGCGAACCAACATCAGCCGAAGGGCCACGTACGACGAAAGAGTCCAGGAGGCCACCTTTGTCACGTCACGCTGCTTTCAGCTTGCAAAGAGCAAAGTATGACAACCCCCTAATTAACTGTGTGAAGGAAATAAGTGTACTGAATCTGAGGGTAGTCTATCTTTATGAATGGATATATACAAAGCAGCATGAAGACCAGATACATTCTATTATTTATGATTTTATAATGTATGGACTCGGAGCAGAGCGGCAGAAAACTTCTATCTTAATGTTGTTCAAGATAAAGTACAACGTCTGCAATTACTAGGAATACCTAGCTCATTTGAAATATTCGTTAAAACAACTACTAATATTGGTTAATCCTTTCAGCATTAATCAACAATTCATAAATGAGACATCTGACTGCATTGCCAACATAACAGTTGTCTTTTGCCTTGCCACAACAAAAACTCTGCCACTGCTCCCCAAAGGTATTCCTGCTGCCTTCTGTGTTGGCGCGCAAGAGGACGTGGAACCCAAAGTATCCCATCTGCATCCAACTGGCCGGGGCAGTGAACTCCCAGGAGGGTGAGGTGGGGAGGTTGGAGGAGAGTCGGGGAGAGGAGCCAGGTGCTGAACCGTCAAATCCAAAACAAAGTTCCTTCTCCAAGACCGTCAGTGACCTGCCCACCACTCTTTACCTCTTCGGCCGCACAGGACGAGAGAAAGAAGAGTGGTTTCGCCATTTCCTCTTTGCATCCGTGGACACAGAGAGCGATAAGGAGAGGGACGGACAGCCGTCTGACAGATGTGTGTCCAGATCGGGTATGACAAACGTTAATAATGCATTAGAGAAGAGAAAGCTTCTAGATAAGGCATCCATACGAATGCAATACATGTGTGTGGATTATGGATTACATGCCCCAATTCTTTGCATTTCAAAGCCAATCCCTTCGAAGGGAACACAGATCTCGCCGTTGTTTGGTGACCTGACATCAGGATAAACTCCAGAAGAGAATCTATATCAAATCAGTCATTTTAATCTGTCACATTACCTTTTGCACTTTGCTGCATTCTTGTTTAATGCATTAGTTGGGGGCGCAATGTGAAATCAGCTCGGCTGCACTCTTGGGAATGGATGGTGAGTTATGAAGACTAGAGGCTTTAGTTTAGGCTTTATTTGTGGAGAGCTACATTAAAAGACTAATTTGATTATCATGTTTGAAATGAAATACTGCAGCTTCGTTTAGCCTTAGGACAGTAAATAGGGGGAAGCAGCTAGCCTGTAATGAACAATATATTAACCAGCCGGGTGAATGTCTTGTGGATTCTCGAAGGTGATCCAGCACTGGCACAGAGTGTTTGTGTCTCGGGTAACACTCCAAGCAACCGAGGCTCCAGCAGAGTGGGCAGCGGTGAAGATGATGCACCCTGCACAGCCCCGCTCCCCACCTGCATGTCTGCAGCTCATGTCAGTCAGACATTCAGCAGCACCAGGAACCTTTCATTGCTAGACTACCCCAGCTACATGGCTCGTCTCCTGGCCACAGAGGAGATCACGCCCCTCTCCAGTCCAGGAGCCGGCAGCACAGAGACAAGCCCCACCATCAGAGGAAACGTAAGTCATGCTTGCAGATGCAATTACATGAAGCAGTTGAAATTGAGCCGTAGGAACATTGCAGAGACTGACTGTGAGCAGAATAGAAACAGCATAAAAAATAGAAAAATTACATCAGTCATCCATCACATGTGAGAGAGGCAAATAGTTTCGGTTACGAGTCTTTTCATCCATTGAAAATATTCCTCTGTTCAAATTCTTGTCTTTGTGTTTTTTTCTGCAGTGTACGTGTGATCTGACAGAGTACCCCAGCAAGAGCCAGACCGCGTGGGCCGACGCTCTCATTGGTCGAATCCTCTGGGACTTCCTGCGAGAGAAGCACTGGGCCGACGTGGTCTCCCAAAAGATCCAGAAGAAGCTCAGCAAAATCAGAGTGCGCACACTTTCATGGAGAGGTTGCTGTGGCAATTTAAAGTCCCAGAAAAGGTCAATCATAAATCATTGCATTTTATGTCATTTTTAATCTATGCTGTGGCACATTCCCTGCAGCTGCCTTACTTTATGAATGAGCTCACTTTGACGGAGCTGGATATGGGCTGCTCTGTGCCACGTGTCACCGCCAGCTCCCAACCAGAGTTTAACCACAGAGGTGAGTATAACACACAAACACACACACACACACACACACACACACACACTTGTTCATGTGATTACAGCTGAGTACTGCAGAGTTTCAGATCAGACGTTGTTATCCTGTTGTAATCTCATGGAGCAGAGCAACCATTACGCCATGGCCTTCCAAATTTGGAGCATATTGGCTTGTGAGTGTGTGCGTGTGCGTGTGTGTGTGTGTTTTAAAATCTGGCGGTCTGGCAGCCGACACTCCTAATGACAGTCAGTGACTTGTTTTTCCTGTTTGTCAGCATGTAATGGTAATTTACAAGCTGATATTATCTTTCATTTAAAAAACTATCGGTCAATATAATGCATTTTGGTCAAACAATTAATCTCATCTCCCAAACTCACTCGAATCACTTCGTACATGTCTCAAAGGGAGCTGGCAACGATCCTCCTTCAGAGAGCAAACACTGTCAGTCATAACACACTGACCTAAAAAATGCTAACAACAGGGAGCAACGCATGAATGATGGGATTTTATGTTTGAAGTTTTAATTATTTTTCATATAAATCACTGTTACATTATTGAATAAGAAATAAAACACATTTTACTTTATTGCATGTACTAAAGTATAGATGATAATAATTTGTTTCAATATCATTTTAATGTACAAGTGTGCAAAATAAAATCCTAAAATTCCAGGCCTCCAACTTGTCTTCCGTGATCCATGTTTCCGAACAAAATCCTTCTGAAAATCCTTGTCTGTTTGGTAACGAGACTAAAAGCACACTGTTATACCTCTTTCACACCAAAATTACCGAGTAGACCCGGGTTTTTTAAACGCGGGTCGACCCGCAGTTGGCCACTTTCACACTGCGAGCAGACCAGGGTCTGATGATCGTGTAGTGATGGGTGGCGACCATAGATGGCGGTAGAGAGCGGTGCACGATCACATCCATGTTACAGACAGTTTATGGCCACTGTGTAATGAGAGACCGCCTGATGAGGCCGTGTATGTCCGCCGAAGGGTTGAAATAAAGTGACCCGTTCTGAACCTCATCGATGATCTGGATGTGTTAGTTGTTACCACCAACGAGCCAAAGCTAAGCTAAGCGAGCTAGATACATGCGAGAGGTCTCTTTACTACAGCTGGTGAGGTGACAGCAGTTACCGACGGAGGAGTCGAGCCTTCGTTGCCTCCATCATCGCACAAATTAGCGGGTTCACCCGGGTGTGACGTTCACATCAATGCCGTTTGGAGGTGAAGCCGATTATTACCCGGGTCTATTGCAGAGTCATTTGACCCGGGGCTGAATGCCGGGTGTTAGCGGGTTTAAACAGTTTTTTTGGCCAGTGTGAAAGGGGCTTTAGGCTTTCAGCCAAAATTCCAGCTATCAGCTATGTTTGGAAATGTTTGGAGAGGTTTTCTGCTAAGATTTTATATATATTTTGATATGATTTTGACCACTGTATGTCAGCAATCAAAAAATAAACCCAGCTATGATTTAATTTCTTGACTCGATAATCTTCTGTTTAATCCACCCTCTAATGAGCAAGTGTCCAGGTTAGGCTGTGCGCAGTGTTGACCTCTGTGTGCTGCCCCCTATAGGTCTGTGGGTGGAGCTGCAGGTGTCTTACACTGGCGCCCTGCAGATGACCCTGCAGACCAAGTTCAACTTGTCCAAGCTGGGCAAAGAGGGCGGCCAGGACGCAGACTGTGTGACTGAAACTGGTAGCACACAGTGAGTACCACACACACAAATTAGATCCAAACGTTTAAATCAAATATGACGCGTCCCAAATCTCCTCTTATGTGTAAAAGTAATGTAAATGTAGTTGCTATTGGTAGTAGTTGTAGTAGCACTAATATTAATGTCAGTATCTTTGACTGGTAGGGTTTGAGCGCTGCAGATAAAGCTTTACGTCACAATATATGCAATTTTATGTGATAATGAGATGTTTTACATTTACTTAGAAGTTGTGGACAAAATAACCACGTGGGATTCTCTTTAAGCAGCTATTGCAGTGAATTGAATCCAAATCACTGCATCACTTTGATGATCAAAAAATCAAAAATCAAATCACCCCAGAGTTCCCATAAAGGATTTTTTTTGGACTCACAACATTGTCTGCAATTGATGGTGAAAAATGAAGCAGCAAAGTAGTCAATAGTGTACTTATGTCTATAAGGAATATTTTTATCATACTATCCTGTTGTACAAGTTCTATCAGAAGAACAGAGCAGAGCAGAGCTTCATATTACGTTGATCACCGTAGAGCTGCCGATTGTAGGCCCACGGTGGCTGGGATCAGAGTCCGGGCAAAGCTTTACAGTCTGTGGTGCATCTGAAACTTTATATCGCGAGAGGAAACTTTCATTTACAGTTAGTATCGAGGTTTGTTCTTGTGTCCTTGAAGGTATCAGTCAGGGTTCTCATTTTTATATTCCAATTTTTGAATGCCAAATTGCTGAAGCATCCATCTTTCCTTCCTCAATCTGTCCTTACCCGTCTGCCTGTGTCTCCCCCCAGCTGCCGGCCCGTCCTCAGTGTGTTGGCGGACAGTGACGAGGAGTCCTCCAGCGCCGGTTCATCCGATGAGGAAGAGCTGCTTCTTGCCGAGCCTCAGGGGCCAGTCGGAGAGAAGGCATCTACTCCAGCCACTGAAGGGTAAATACATTTAAAATGTAATATTTACTTAAATGAATTAGAGCAATATCAAAAATAAATACTATCCATGTTTGTTCATCGGTTTTGTATGTTTTTATACTACGTACTAAAATAAATATAGTACCATAGTGCCATGTTTTTTTTTTACACTAAACAATGATATTTTATGGAGGAGGCTACATTAATTAAAGATTATTACAAATGAAAAAATGAACTGCTAACTTTGAGAGGTAATTAAGTCAAATCACATTTACATAAACAGTTACATAAAAAAAGAAAAGACAGTTCCACTTTCATTACCATTAATCTACATCTACCCTTCTGTGTTGTGAATAATCACCTTATTTAAAACAGAAAATCAACGGGGCTGACATCACACTCCAGATGGCTGTCGCTTTCATTTACATTTCAGCCTCTCATCATGTGCAAATTTGAACTCCCCGTCTGAATACTAAATCTACTCGCAAATGCAAGATCATACACTAACACTCTCGTCCCCCCCTACTCTTCTCTCCTCCTCTCTCCTCTAATCTTCTCTTACAGGACAGGCGGAGGCAGGACTGGAAGGAAGATTTTGAGATTTGTGGACAAAATCGCTAAATCAAAGTATTTCCAGAAGGCGACGGAGAACGAGTTCATTAGGAAGAAGTTTGAGGAGATGTCCAACACGCCCCTGCTGCTCACTGTAGAGGTTCAGGAGCTGTCAGGGACGCTGGTCGTCAACATCCCCCCACCCCCGACTGACAGGATATGGTATGAACAAAACGCGAGGGAATAATAGATGCAAAAATTCTTTAATGTTGAAGCAGGGCAATTTTTAATGTTTTCACAATACAAAAGACCAAACACTATACACTTTACATTTTTTAAGCTTTATTTTTATTGCACCAAGTTAGCACACAACCGAACATCTCACATGTAGATCTCTTCAACGCATCAGATTTCTTTTACACATTTTGCCTATGATGTTGGAAGTCAGTCCCAAATTATATGAGTGATGTGTCCTATACTGAGCAGCAGCCCCTCCAATAAAAGTCAGATGAATCATTCATTATTTACAGGAGCTTTGAGTTATTTATTGCCTTATTTTATTCTATTTATTAATCCAGTTGCGCCACTCTGCTCTGCTGTTTTGTTGTTTTATACAATGACAATAAAGACTCTTGAATCTGAAATATGTTCTATCGTAATCCAGTGCAGTTGTATACTGTATGTATTATATTTGAGTCAAAAGAACAAGCCAAAAAGAATTATTACACAGCACTGAGTTAAAGCACTTGTGTCACATTTGAAATAAAGGAAGCACTGAATATTCTTAAGTAACACTGCTGATGACACACACCAAAATCTCCTGCCAAAATAGCTATTTTTGTTTATTCCATCAATCAACCTGAGTGGAACCAGTTTCAAAGACGAAGTGACACTGAAATGTGGCTGACTGACAAATATTTAATCATTAAATATGTCACCATCTCCTCTGAAGGTACAGCTTCTGTGTGCCACCCAAGCTGGAACTGCATGTCCGTCCAAAACTGGGGGAGAGGGAGGTGACCTTCTGCCATGTAACTGAGTGGATTGAGAGGAAACTGCAGGATGAGTTCCAGGTTAAAATAGACAAAACGGCACAGACAATGTTTCCCTCTTTCTGTCAGCAACACAACAAGTCTCACACTTACGATTTCTTTTTGTTTTTTATCTTCCTCTCCAGAAAGTGTTTGTACTGCCAAACATGGACGACATCTACTTACCCCTGATGCACTCTGGGATGGACCAGCCTCAAGCCGCTCAGCATCTGTCTCCTCAGTCCCGGCACTCCTGCAGCTCCTCCACAGAGTCGATAGAGAGGATCCCACCTCCGGGCCAGAGTCCGAAAGGTCCAGGTCCACAGGAGAGCTGAGGCTGCAAAGTGAATCCGTTGCATTTTATTTTCAGTGCTGCTGCTCGCCATTCGGATGCCCCTGGGCGTAATTGCTTTGTGGTTATTCCGTGATGCCGGTTTGTGAGCGCTCCTCTACAGTTCTAATTGTCCCCGTTGAACTCCTGTCTATCTGTCCAAGCGCCACAGTATATTTACCGTTGATCGCAATCGACAGGTTTGGCGAATCTGAGCAATCCAGAGATTTGAATTGACCTCTTGAAGTTGGTTGTCATTTAGAGATTGTGAGCATCTGCAGGGGCATCTGTGGTGATATACCTGCAAGTGACGCACGAGCATCGTCCCACTGTTTCTTCTTCTCCCGCTTCTCCGCTCCCGACTCCTGTTGCTGATACCACTTACAATTGTGCTTCATCTTAGCACTTGGTCCCCTACACATGGAAGCGACGAAGCTGTATATATTCATTGTGAGAAAATTGGAAGCAGAAGCTGATCGTAAAGTTTTATTAGCCTCCAAAGGTAGCTCACGCAGACTTACACGCCCTTATGTTTATCTTCCAACCAGGAGTTTCTTAACGTCTGACATTTTGCGCTGTAGCCGGAGTTTGTTTGTATATTGATTGTATATATATATATTTGCTGCTTTGGTGTTTACAACTCAATGTCACTTTGGATAAATGATGATGGACATTATTAAATGCAAGTGTGAAAAAACCCTCATTGTCTATTCTCTAAAACCATCTTGAGGCAGCACATAGAAACATAATTCCTTCACATATGAACACTCCCTTCAGGAATTTTCCTCAGAAAGATCAACGAAACAAAAATGGTGTGTCTCAAAAGACATCTTTCATTCTTTGGCTCAGTGCAGCGCGTATAAATCATCTAAAATATTTTGGGAATCAGTGGTGCGTGAAATGATGAGTGATATCGCTACTGTTGAGGTATTTGCAAGATGGTTCATTAGACAGGTCCTTGGTCTGTGGTTGAAACTGTTGAGGAATGCAGATTCCTTGGCACAGTGAATGTAATGAGTCCACAGTGCAAATAAAACACATTAACATGGACAACATAGTACGAACAGAGCCACATTTGCATGTAACAAAGTGAAGCATTTGCATTAGTTCAGTCAGGAAGACTATACTCTCATGCACGCTTCTCATTCGTCCTGTCTTTCCTCTCCCGCATGCACATCACTTCAAGTGACGAAAGACTACGACGAAAAATGTTTCCATGACTAAGACGAGATGTTGACGAGCTGAAAAATAGATCTTTGATAATAAAAGTTAGATGACGAAATGTATATTTTGTTTCCCGTTGTCGACAGGAGACTGGACGAAAATGTTAAGCAGTAAGACAAACATCCTTGTGTTGGTCTTTTCCTGCTTGGCGTCCATCCAGACCGTGGTGGGGAAGCAGGAGAGATGTTTCTATTTCTCCTGGACCAACGCCAAACACTTTCCCTAACAGTGGTGGCAAAAGATCAGCAAGAAAGATCAGCAAGAGTTAGCACAGCAGCATGGCATAGATGGGAGAGAAAGGTAAAGAATCCTGATATTACAGTGTTCTGAGTGAAATGTTTTTTCATGAATTTCAACACTGGACAAAACCTTTCACCTAGATTTTCACCTTCTAAATTAATTTGTTTAAAGAGAGAAAACGTTTTCACTAAAAGTTGACTAAATTACAATGACTTATCGTCGACCAAAACTATACCAAACTTATGAAGGATAAACATGACTAAAATGTGACTAAAACTAATTATTTTCGTCTAAATACTAAGACTCAATCTAAAAACTGCTGCCAGAATGAACACTGCTTTAGAGAGGAAGATCTAATCTAATCTACGTGATCAGCTTCAGGTCCAACAAAGAGCTGTGTGAATTCCCTGCTTTTATCAGTAATAACTCATGAGCCAATCCAGTGTTGATATAGTGCCTGTTTTCTAAAAATAACAATTACATCCACTTCAGAAACGTCTCTGTAGTGGTGATTCACTGCCTGTTGCTTCAATCCATCTATTTCTTGCCATAAACATTGCAGGTGTGGTTCTTAAAGCATCATTCAGTATGCAGAAAAATGAAACATTAATAATTAAATAGGACTGGTTCCTATTTCCTACCAAGAATCACAGTAACTCCTCTGTTTACTTTAGAGGGCATGGTCACCACCTCAAAGAAAGGATTTATTGGTTTTACAGAAAATGATGAGGAAACCTGAACTGAACAATTGTGCTGCTGATGGGAAAAGACGCCCCCAAGGTCAGCGTGTCGCACACTTTTTACAACTGCCACAGAGGTTTTATGGCTATAATGGCTTGGTGTGTGTGTGTGTGTGTGTGTGTGTGTGTGTGTGTGTGTGTGTGTGTGTGTGTGTGTGTGTGTGTGTGTGTGTGTGTGTGTGTGTGTGTGTGTGTGTGTGTGTGTGTGTGTGTGTGTGTGTGCGTGTGTGTGTGTCTGTGTGTGTGTGTCTGTGTGTCTGTGTGTGTGTGTCTGTGTGTGAGAGATACTTCCAGTAACCAGGAACCTTCTGGAATTGGGCAGGATGGGAATTCACACGAGAACCAGGAAGGGATGTGTATATATTACACACACATTATGCAGTACACTTTAATGCCCAGGAACAGGACTAGTGCAGTGTTCGTAATTTGTTTTTGCTGCAAAACTGAGATTTATTTGCTCTTCTTATGATTGAGTGGGGTTTTGTGATACTCATGTTGTGGGGACTAAGATCATTTAAGAATGTCAATGTGATTTCCTCGGTGTGTGTGTGTGTGTGTGTGTGTGTGTGTGTGTGTGTGTGTGTGTGTGTGTGTGTGTGTGTGTGTGTGTGTGTGTGTGTGTGTGTGTGTGTGTGTGTGTGTGTGTGTGTGTGTGTGCGTGCGTGCGTGCGTGCGTGCGTGCGTGCGTGCGTGCGTGCGTGCGTGCGTGCGTGCGTGCGTGCGAGTTTGTGTGTGTGTGTGCACGCACAACTTGGGATGGTATCTCCAGATGATAACTTTTGGAGCGACTCAGATCTTATATTGATCAGAAAATGATTCCCCATCAGTATATCTCAAGTGAGCAGTGACATCATGAGGAAGTCTATAAACTATATCATGCATAGTTCATAAATGCATTTCCAGCCAGTCGGACTACAGACACGACCAAATGTTTTGCACTCAAACACTAAAATGACTCCTCTCAATATTATGTCATCTAAGAAAGCATCAGACGCTACCTGTTTTGTTCCCTCTCTGACTTGTTCTCTTGGATTCATTTCTCCGAGATTGTATTTGGCTCACGGAAGGACAAACTATTATTTCATCAGGATGAGTGTGTGGAGACTGCATATACGTGCATGTGTTTTTTTTTCCCCAGCTTCCTCCCACTGTCCCATAATGGATTGATGGTTGAAACACCTGAAAACCAGCACCCACACACACATCTGTTGCTCATGAATGAAAGACACTTCCTTTATTTTTTTTATGCAAGTTTGATTTTATTGACCGGTGTTTATGTTACATGTCATGTGGCTGAATTGTAATCTCTTACAGGTTATAATGATCTTCACTTGTCCCATCCGGTCTGTTCACACACACTGTTCTTTGCTGCAGTTCAGCATCTGATCTGCTGGAGGCTTCAAGTCCATTAATATTGGGAGACACTATTAAAATGCAGTTTATATGTTTTTATAGCTAAGTAAGAAAATTGAATGTACTGCTATGGTACATACTGATATTTTCATGTTATAAGTTGCACTGAAAAAGGAAAGAGGTAAACAAAATCATGTTCAGTGTAAATCTGTGGGCTGCTGAATTTCCCCCATGGGGATCATTAAAGGATTATTTTTATCTTATCTCAACTTCGGCAAGCTGCATTAATCTTCCCTTAAGTGGCTTTTAAGCTAGAAAATAAATTAATTCTACTGTTATACAACAATGTCAAATACATCATTTTCAACTTGCTCCCTCTGACGCTTCATTGAAGCTACATTATTCAAATACATGAATCAAACATTCACCTACCCACAACGCGATACTCAATTTGATCAATTTGATCAAAGTTGACAGCTCTTCAATCATTGGTATGACAAGAATTTAAAATAGAGGCGTGAACAGTGCTGCACAAAACACATTTGCCTCACGGACCCATTAAAAGGTGTGTGGGGATGAAAAGGATGAATATTTTACATCAGTACATTTTAAAATCTAAAAGTTTTCAATCTGTATATATTCATTCATCTCTAACCCCTAACCCTAACCCAGGATACACACACACACACACATATATAAATACACAATACAACAAGTTAATTTAGAGTATTTCAGGTGTAATATTCGTAGTGTAAACTGTCAGCGATCGCATTTTTGACTGTGCTCTGGCTGAATCCTAAGCTGGGCCTTGGTGGCCAGGGCTGCTTTGCGGGTCATAGTGGTGCAGCGGGTCAGGATCTCCTCAGTCTTGGGTCTGGGCGGCACCCTTGGGGCCCCCTGACTCCCTTCGGACCTGACCAAAGGCAGTGAGCTCTCAGAGCTCTCAGAGCTAATGCTGGCGCTGCGGACATCTGAGAGGCTGTGATCAGTGCTGCTGTGCCCCTCATCCCTGACACTGGGCTGGTGTGAGGCGGCGGGACTGCCCGCGGAGCTCTCCGAGAGCGAGTGACTGGATTCGCTGCTGGAGGAGAGGACGGAGAAGCCGGACTCGGTGCTGGCGTTGCTCATGTTGCGCAAGCGGCTGGCGGAGATGGAGGCATCTGTCCCCGCCTGAGCCTGCATCCAGGTCTCAGAGAGAACATCCAGAGATTGGGCCCTGTTGAACCGCCCCCGCACACTGGGCTCACCTCTGGGAGGGCCTGCGGAATCCCCCTCTGGGTTGGTTTGTTCGTCGTTGCCGAGCGGAGGAGAAGCCTGAGGCTCCCTGGGGGTTGCCAGGTTCAGAGTGGAGCTATGCAGCTTCCTCTGCAAGGTGAAAAGGCCTGCTCGTGGGTTGTTGTACGGCTGCAGGTACATGGAGGGGACGTAACCTGCTTTGCCATTGAATCTGGAGAGAGGATTGCAGGGAGAAGAGAATTTATTTTCAAATAGAGAATTTTTTTTTTATAATGTAAGAGTTTGCCGACTAAGATAACAATTTAAATTGAACCTGGGAGTTCATTTAGCATTGAAGAATATATATAAGAAAAATATGGTCCGTACTCAAGCTGGTTTGTTTTTTTTGGAATGGGTTTCCTACTACCAATAGAGTATCTTTTGCAATGCACACAGACAAGTTACCTTATGAGCCACCAGCCATTGTCCGACTTTCTCAGTACGTCCACCACAGAGCCAATGGGCACAGACACCTCGTCATCCTTGTCCGTCGAGTAACTCCTCACGGCACAGTACAGGGCACCTAAAGGTCGCAAACAGGAGAGAAGAAAAATGAGCACCAGAGCAGGCACTGCTGTACAGTTTAAATATGTCTTGAAATGTGGCAAAAGAAGGACAAAGGCACAAATTGTCTTCATAAAAGACAGAATGTGCAGAGGTTTATTTGAAGGGAACATATATGTAACTTAGTGTTGGCTGTTTTTACAGTAACAACAAGGTCTAATTATATGTTACGTATGTACACCTGGTATGTAGTGAATGGAAAAATGTGTCGATGCTCTTGACTGTTCGTGTCTGCATGAAAATGTACACTATGTACAATATGTGCCCCTGCAGTCTAACACCCTGAATCTGCAACCCGACAGTTAAATGCCTCACCTCCCAACTGGAATCCAGCGTCGTCGCCATCTTCTCCGTCACATAACTCGAGATAGGGGGCGGGAAACCAAGCCAGGCGCTTTTCCTCATTTTCCACCAGCCACCAACCTGGAGAGAGAAAAACACACAGTAGTGTGAAGACAGCTCACAATGTTTGATGCTGGAAGACAAAAGGCCTCTCTTTGCACTTTGAGAGCACTGACCTGCAGGTTCTTTGATCAAGACGTCCAGCCTCTCATCCACTTCCACCTTAAATGGACGATTCTTGGTGTCCTTTGTCTCATAAGCGGCCACGCAGCAGTAAGTCTGGGTGACGAACGGGTGGGTGACACTGCCCGCATGCTGGCGAGGAGCATGCGCTCCTCCACCACCAGACCCATCAGGCAGATCGTCAGACAGCAGGATCATGATGCTGCGTGAGGATGAAGTTACGTTGACAACAATGTTGTTTTTCTAATAATCATGAAATACCGAACTCAAACCAGAACTTGAAACTTGAACTAGAAAACCTGCGTGACAGAACTACCTGTTCTTGGTGAAGTCCGCCTGCAGGTCCTGGTCCTTCGTGATGAAGAACTGCGTGACCTCTGAGCTCTGAGTCACGGCTTGGTCGCACCTGAGCAGTTTGTCGCAGTAGCTCTCCAAAAACTTCATGCGCTGGATGTACCGGCTGGATCCTTTCTGCTGGAGGCTGCTCCTCCTGGCCTTTCCTGTTTCAAAAGAAATACATTTTTATATAGATGAGCATCAGAACTATATTTGCAAAGCATTCTCTCTTATTAATAATGAAATGTTCTGTTCATGCCCTTTTTCTAAATCCTCAAAAACTTTACAAAGAAATACTTAATGCAAAAAGAAACAACTTGTAATCAATAAATAAAATGATCTTACCACGAAATTTAGGGATCACCCTGTTTTTCCGAAAAGGGTTCATGTGAGGGAATCTATTTTTCAGCTGCCTCTGTTTGGAAATAATAATAATAAGAAGAAGAAGAATGAAAATACATTTACACTTTTTCCCGTACTAATATTATGCACAACCAAACTTAAACTTTTGATTAAGACTTGTTTTTGACATTGTTGATTTTGGCTTACGTGAAATTCCTTGAAATCCTGAAAGGACCTGTAGATAATCACTTCAGCCTCATCGGACCATGAGACGGACATCATGAACATCTGTGGGGGGGTTACAAAAAAATAATAATAATAAATAAACAGTGCATCACAGTGACGGATTCATCACCGAATAGTTCTTGTCTTCAGTCCTGTCTCACCTTGAGTTTCGGTGCGTCCCTGCGCACTGCTCCAATTACGCGGGCGCTGACCACAAAGCGCTGGTCGCCGGTCATCGTGTGCGTCTTCGGGTTGCAAGCTCGCAGGATGACAAAGATGCTTTTCTTTTCTGGAAATTCCGGCTGCTCTTAACCTGCCTCTTGGCGGCTGGCGGTTAATATAGGCTCCGCGGAAAGGAGGCGGACTGGAGGAGGCAACTTCGAGGAACGCCCGGGTGCTGAAGTGGAGGATGGCGATTCCCGACAGGAGTGGGACGCCACACTGCTCCAAGAGGAGGACGCACGTGTCCACCGGACACGGTGCAGAGGAATGCAGTTGCACTGGGGGGGGGGGGGGGGGGGGGGGGGGGGGGGGGGGGGGGGGGGGGGGGGTACGTCATGGCCAAACAGGCAACCTACAGACACTTGCAAACCAAACAAAAAAATGTAGAACCAGTATCACTGTGCCATAGATTGGCCACACAACTCTGTAACAGTCCAAGAATACCCAAGGAATTCTTTGGCACAAAAGCATGAAATGTGTAATTTTGTCACTGCAGTTTTAATTAGTGAGCTTGAGGGCATTCTAGTGAGCGGAATCAAAGGTGTTACCCCCTGACCCAGTCGTCATGGAAGAAGTAGAATGCAGGGCCCCGAATTCCTTCAGAGGAACAACACCGAGGCACTGGGTCAGATATGTGGATGTGCAAACGTTCACTGAACACATCAACTCCGTTGTCAGAAACATCCAGTTCACCGGGAGGACGTCAGGAACGGCACTTTGCCTGGTTTTTTGCCTGTTTTTTTGGACGGTGCCGTTCAGGTTGAAGAAAACAGGGGCCTTCACATTGGAGGATACAGGAAACGGCAGAACATCAGGCGTAGCAACATATTGTTCCTATATTATTCTGGAGCACCTGAAAAACTCGTTTTTTTCAAACCCAGTAACACATCAAGTCAAAGACTGGTTCATCTGCACACCGCACCCAGAAAAAGCAGCCAGGTATATGCGGTACAATTTAGGGAGGAATGAAAGCAGACAACATTGAATAAACGCATGGCTCATCTGTCTTCAAGGGACGGTCCTTTGGCGATACCGTACAGATGAACAGATTTTGGACAGGGGAGACAGGTGGTTCGAAAGAGGAAAAATAGAGAAACCGCAGGAGGAGGAGTCGGAGGCCTATCACGCGATTTTTCTCCCGCCTACAACGTTGCCCGAGAGTAAACAACCATTCACACGTAGGCCTTTTTATCTCTGCCAACCGCTCGCAGCAGATGTCTTTGAACAAAGCAAACACATTCTGATTTTCTTAAAGGTTTTTTACAATATCAGCTGCTCCACTCCTCTTTTCCTCCATTCCTCTTTTCCTCCATAGGTTCCTGGAATTTCCTGCATAGGTAACTCCCATTATTGAAACTTTTCTGCACGTGCAATCACTTTACACTTGTCATCTGGCAGCAATATCCCTTATCAGCAACTCATGTGCATGCCTGTGTGTGCGTGTTTGTGTGTGTGTGTGTGTGTGTGTGTGTGTGTGTGTGTGTGTGTGTGTAAGGGTGTGTGTGTGTGTGTGTGTGTGTGTGTGTGTGTAAGGGTGTGCATTTTGTGGGAGTGAGCAGGTGTTTCTTCAAAGTGAGGACTGTATGAGAGGGCCAGAGTCAGAGGGGGTTATCCCCTCCACTCATCAGATGGATTCGGGTGCAGAGTCCTTGTCTGAAGCGCTGCCAAGGCGTCATGCACACAAACACATACAGTGTTGTGGTGTAAAAGGTCAGGACTGTCCAGATTTGTGTATGACCCGGGAGGATGTCAGCACCTGAGTTTAAAGCCACGTGAGGTTTTCCCCCACTGAGGATCATGACTCTGAATTCTTGTTTATCTGCAGACGACACAAGAGGAGGAGGGGGGTTGAAGAGATCGGCGCATCAGATGTGCTGTACTGTACCGACCGTAGGAACAAAACACACTTCAAGTCCTTCAAGGACACAGTCACACCATTTATTCACACACACTGAAAAATGTGAAAATGTATTTGTATTGCATTAGGTTCTAGTTTAATAATTTACTGTTAAAAATTGAATGGATTTATTATTATGTCTTGACGTGGCCCATGATTATACTTGTATCACAAAAGTAACTTCTGGCTGTGTTGCTCACCTGCGGCACTTACATGACACTGGGCCCGTCATTGTACAATTATGCCAAGTATCGGGCCATTGTTGCCCGAGAAGTATTGAGGATCATACTAAAATTGTACATATGACGCAACTTCTGTTGTTCACCTCTGAGCTGCACTGGCAACAGGCATGCCCCTCTGATTCCACCACCACCGACATGAGTTTGATGAGATGCATGTGAGGAATACCAAACAATATTTTTCAGCATCACCTTCACCGGCAGTTCGTTCCTAAATGTAGCTGTCAAACCACTGTACCGAGCAGGGACATGCACACAGTGCTGTACTGTATATGATTATTGGATGTGTCAGGGTGTCGGTTGCTGATGTTCACACCAGCAGTCATCTGTCAGTATATCCAAAGTTGGATATTGTTGATTTGCCTGTTTAAAACCAAGCATTGAGGTTTATAATATATATACACTGAACAAAATTATAAACGCAACACTTTTGTTTTTGCCCCCATTTTTCATGAGCTGAACTCAAAGATCTAAGACTTTTTCTATGCACACAAAAGGCTTATTTCACTCAAATATTGTTCACAAATCTGTCTAAATCTGTGTTAGTGAGCACGAGATAATCCATCCACCTCACAGGCGTTGCATGTCAAGATGCTGATTAGACAGCATGATTATTGCACATGTGTGCCTTAGGCTGGCCACAATGAAAGGCCACTGTAAAATGTACAGTTTTATCACACAGCACAATGCCACAGATGTCGCAAGTTTTGAGGGAGTGTGCAATTGGCATGCTGACTGCAGGAATGTCCACCAGAGTGGTTGCCTGTGAATTGAATGTTCAATTCTCTACCATAAGCTGTCTCCAAAGGCGTTTCAGAGAATTTGGCAGTATATCCAACCGGCCTCCCAACCGCAGACCACGTGTAACCACACCAGCCTAGGACCCTCATATCCAGCATCTCCATCTCCAAGATCGTCTGAGACCAGCCACCCGGACAGCTGCTGCAACGATTGGTTTGCATAACCAAAGAATTTCTGCACAAGCTGTCAGAAACCACCTCAGGGAAGCTCATCTGCATGCTTGTTTTCCTCATCGGGGTCTCGACCTGACTGCAGTTCGTCGTCGTGACCGACTTGAGTGGGCGAATGCTCACATTCGATGGCGTCTGGCACTTTGGAGAGGTGTTCTCTTCACGGATGAATCCCGGTTTTCACTGTACAGGGCAGATGGCAGGCAGCGTGTATGGCGTCGTGTGTGTGAGTGGTTTGCTGATGTCGACGTTGTGGATCGAGTGGCGCATGGTGGCGGTGGGGTCATGGTATGGGCAGGCGTATGTTATGGACAACGAACACAGGTGCATTTTATTGATGGCATTTTAAATGAGATACTGTGACGAGATCCTGAGGCCCATTGTTGAGCCATTCATCCACGACCATCACCTCATGTTGCAGCATGATAATGCACGGCCCCATGTTGCAAGGATCTGTACACAATTCCTGGAAGCTGAAAACATCCCAGTTCTTGCATGGCCAGCATACTCACCGGACATGTCACCCATTGAGCATGTTTGGGATGCTCTGGATCAGCGTATACGACAGCTGGCCAATATCCAGCAACTTCGCACAGCCATTGAAGAGGAGCGGACCAACATTCCTCAGGCCACAATCAACAACCTGATCAACTCTATGCCAATGAGATGTGTTGCAAATGGTGGTCACACCAGATACTGACTGGTTTTCGGATCCCCCCCCCACCTTTCATTGTGGCCTGCCTAAGCCACACCTGTGCAATAATCATGCTGTCTAATTAGCATCTTGATATGCCACGCCTGTGAGGTGGATGGATTATCTCGAGCTCACTAACACAGATTTAGACAGATTTGTGAACAATATTTGAGAGAAATAAGCCTTTTGTGTACGTAGAAAAAGTCTTAGATCTTTGAGTTCAGCTCATGAAAAATGGGGGCAAAAACAAAAGTGTTGGGTTTATAATTTTGTTCAGTGTATATATATGTATATATATATATTACTGTCTTTACAGCAATTTAGTCAAAGTCAGGTTACATGGGAAATCAAAGAAACAAGAAGAAATATGATGCATAGTGAGCTTTAGAGTTGCTTGTTTGTGGATATTTGTTTAACCTTTGGTCACCCATAGCAATGTACTTTCTCTTTCAATATTACCGTAAGTCAAAACGCATCCCATAGAATGAAGGAATAATTATTTCATGTAAATGTGAACAGCATTTAAAAGCATAAAATATTTTCAGATTGGAGTAATATGGTCATTGACGTGTTATTTCATGGGTTGTCTTTAATTGTGTAGAAAGAAATAATGCTTTATGAGCTGGGTAATATACCATCTTGTTTATTATTTTTATGAAAGAAAAATAAAGCTAGACTGCACATATGTTTTTCACAATTGGTGAAGCAGGATTTGATTTTCCCAAGCCCAAGCAACACAAAAGAAAGAAGCTGCCAGAGACCCCAAATAAATGAAGGACTAAACAAGATACTGGCCAAACAAGTGACGTCTCTTCAGAACAACAGCTGATTAGCTGATATGTAAAGACATGTAATTCCCCATATGGACACACAGGAAAATGTTCCATAGCTTGTTGTATAGTTTGTTATCGGTCTTCATATTAATTGATCAAGTCTGTGACAATTAAATCTACAAAAGAGAATACAAGGACATTTATTCAACTGTAACTGCATGAAAAGACAGATTTACTTCAAGTTTCAGAAATCCTCTGGCTTCTGTCTTAACTCTCCTCCGCGATTTGCACGTGCAAATTCCTCGGGACACATTTGTAGGCTCATAGATAATGAGATTTTTGTGAGGGTCAGTTCAGAATTTCGCTGTGCAGAGGACCTACTTGGGTTTAATGACTCCTTCTGACAGTGCCTGTCCGTGGAAAAGTCAAAGTGCAACAGGATTGTCCACATTGCACCACACCGCATCATTTGGTTTGATTTGGACTGGCTTCACAATCACCTCTTTGTTCAATCTCCTTGAAACTGACAATTGAAACGTCAGAGTAATTACCCAGGTGCATGCCTCATAGTGTATCTTTCATTTCCCTGTACCTCCCAATGAGGTAGCCAAATGTATTTCCCATCATGTTTTTTGTAAAAGCCATTGTGTGCTTTACAGACACATGTTTGACAGTATCCTTCTAATAGAGCAAATTACGCCATAGCTGTTCTTGGAAATGAGTAGCTAAAATGGATAGATCGGGGAAACTGAGGCGGAAAAAAAAGGAGAGTACGTGACACGAAGCACAGTCTATGGCTTGTAGCACAGCCCCTGACAAAGATTGTCCAACTCTTCAGGAAGTGCTGTATGAGAAATGTGCAAAGCCATTTTAATGGCTCTTTAGACTTTGTATACTTAAAAACTCTGGAAGATTCTCTGATCATTATTCAGTCTGATTAAATATTTAAGAAGAACATGAATACCAAAACAGAATCAGTTTGTAGCACTGAATGGCGTCTACACCCCCCCCCCCCCCCCCCAAAAAAAAAAGAATACTGATTATATCAGATGAGATGTGTGTAATCAGGTTCTAGGATTTATTTCTGCCAATGGAAAAATCTAAAAAATAAGACACATTCTCACCAGACTTAGATAAAATAGCGGGAAAAAAGTGAACTCATTCCGTTAAAGATTATTATTATTTATTTTTTGCAGTGAGCCTTCCTTTGCCAAATGTTAATTCAGTACCATGCACAGAAGAAGGTGGAGTCAGTGGATGAGAGCTTTCTGTTTCCAAACAATTACGATCACAAGAAAATGGAATAGTGGCAAACATTCCACATTGGTTATTCTACAGCCAGAATCAGGAAATCACTGCATGTTCAAGGAATACACATGAATCAAATTTATTTGCTTTCTTTGAACCTGACAAACCCTACAAGGAACATGAGTCACTGCAAAAAACGTGACGCAATCCTGGAATCACTCATGTGATGCATATACTGTGTGTGGACCAATCTTTTTCTTCTTGCAATCTCTCTATCTCTGCATATTTATATACTGTATGTTAGTTGGATTTTGTTATTCCAGGTCTTACTTGTAATGGATTGTAAAGACCATAACGCTACATGCTGATGATAATCCACCACAGGTGTTGAAAGTGTTCAAGTTTAAAATGTTGCAATGTCGGAAACTTTGTCGGCACATTTCACCCACAAATCCTATCATTATCTATCAAACATTGAGATATAATTGATCGAACGATTGTCTGTCAATCATGAAACTGTACCATTGTTTCAGAGATGATATAAGTTTCTTTTGTGTATTTTTTTTGGGTGGCATTTCAGGGAAGGAAGCTTTAGTCTCCTTCCTTGTAGGGACACAATGAAAAATCTACACATGGCATCTGCTTCCTTCACTGCACTGCACTGTGCAGGTTTTGGCTGATGCACCTGCTGATTCATCACATACAGTATGTAACCTCTTCCAAGACGTTAGGTGACATGGGTAAGGGACTTGAAACGAGTGCCATGGCAGAATAAGCGTGATTATTTCCTGCATGCAAAGTAAAGAGAGCATGGTGGGCCGAAGCCACCGCTTCTGTTTGGTGGCGGCCGTTGCTTATACTGAATTAAATGTTTCCATATTCACCGGTTCTGACGAAGCGTCAAAAAGTTAACTTGAGTTAAAAAAAGAAGTTTAGACCGATGATAAGATAATGCCGTTTCTTTAAGATAACAACATGACCTTCCTCTGCTGCCCCCCCTCACACTACAGTATTTTTTGTCTCACTTGTGGGGAATATTAGAACAATTACATCTACAGATTTCTCACTTTCTCAAACATCCCCAAAAATATTGTCATTTGTCATTTGTTAAACACACTCACTTGTGCTGTTACTGTGACGTCTATATTTCTGCATTGACAACACAGTTGATGCAGGAATCCACTGTACTCACTCTCTTCTGGGTTCCGCAATATTTCAGGGCCATGCAGGTACAGTTTTTTTGTTTTTCAACACAATATACATGCAATACATATAATTTTCAAATGTTAGCATGTCATATGTGTAACTGATAAATGTATATTGAGACATTTCGCTTTCTTTTTTTCTCTCTCGCGCTTGTTGTACCAATGAAAAGTATGTCATTCCACCCTCTCCTTCTTTTACAGCACAGCTCTTTGGTGAAATAGACAGTCAACTCCTCTCTGCAACTTTTGTTTAGATTACCGTGAAATTCAGCACCGATGTGGATGCACAGATCCAGGGTGGATGACTCTGCTAATCCCGCAATTTTTCCTCAAGCACCTCTAGTGGTTGAAATTTTGGAGCGTCTGTGTGACGTGTCGGGGAAGTATGTCATCCTCTAGTGGGTGGATTGGCACAGAATGACTCTGGTGCCACCGTGAGGTCGGTTTTCAGTGAAATGCCTCAACAACTGTTGGATAGATCGTAATGAAGTCTGCGGCACACATTCAAGTACTTTGATAATCCCTAAAAACACCCAGCTGTATACAAATAGTTTGTTTCATAATGATTAATGCAAGGTATGGTATAAAAGCATCAAAGACGTCCAAGAAATAAATGTCATGTAATGCGTCAGTCAAGACATTCAAGACACAGGGAAGAGTTTTTGATACTTTTTTTTTTTTCAAATCTGCAATCCATTCTTTTACAGTCACACACCATCAATCAAAACCAGACTTTTTCTCAAACACACTTTTGATCTGTTATAATACAACTCTGATAACATTTAAAAAGATGGCACCATCACATGGGAAGGGAATATGATGAGGGAAGAGAGTTTTCATAGGCAATTTAACAAAAATACCTCTTTTCATGAAGATAGTTTTCTTTCCTTTTCAATTTTTTTTTTTTAACATTTTCATATACTCTTAACGATAGAATATAATTCTGTCTCTGAAAACTGAAGGTTTCACGTCCGGAGAGTGCCACGTTGAAAGTGTTGCATAGTCGAGGAGACATGTAAATGTAGGGATAGTGGGGATCTTAATTTAAAATGACACATAAGGAGTAAAAAGCTCTTTGTTTAATGCAGAGTGCAGGGTAAAAATACTTTCTTCTTGAAGACGTTAAATGTGATTGAAAAACTAGTCGGAGAGCTTGAGCTGCCACCCGGTCCTTGGAGCTTGTATTACTGGGGCATATAGTTGTATGTAGTCCGTCTTTGTGCAAACGTTGTTCAATAGATCACGATCCACGGCAATCACATGTGATAATAATCTCCCAAGCAAGTTTTATGAACACAGGGGGAAATGCTTATTTCGCGTATCATCTGCCGCTCTGCATCCATCCTCTTGGCAGGCAAAAAAACAACAACAAAAACGAACAAACAAAATACTGTTAAGCTTATGTGCAGATTAAAGCTCCATTCCTAAAACCTGAAGAGCTCCGAACATAAACCGAAACTGACGAGGTGTTTCTCTTCTTTAGGGATTGTGTGTATAAAAGCGAACTCCTCGGAGGAATCCTTGTCCGACGGCAGTCAAACGTGTTCATGTTGATCATTCTGCATCTGCTGGACGAATGCTGAAAACGTTTCGTGTTGCAAAACCATCGAGATAGCTTTCAAAGCGTCTTTTTAAAACCAGACATTAAAAACAAATGGTTCACGATATGACCCACACCCAGTCTCTGCTGTTGGTTCGAACTTCACAAGCTCCGGCCAGGGAGCACGACTGCTCCTCCGTCTCGTCTCATCCATGCATACATTCATTTGTGCTGTCCCTTCACCGATAGATCAGCTGTCCGTCCGCTGTTTGAGAACATGCGAGCACTTTGCCAAAGCCCAACTTCTTTCTCATCCTCAGTTGTTCTGCTTTTCCTCCTCAGTAGCATTTGCAGAACTTGGCTTTGCCTCGAGTCTTAGTCCATCCCACAAAAAAAAAAAAAAAACACAAAACAAAACGAATAAACAAAAATTAAGGATCCACAATGCCGGCCGGGGTCACCGGAACTCGTAGATGGCTGCGCTGTGCTCAGGAACATGTGTGAGGTTTAGAGACTGGTACCTGCAGTGCAACAACACAGTATATGTTAGACATATCTTTCCATAATACCTCTACATTGCAAAAAACATAAATTCATGAACTATGAAAAAAATAAGCCCTGGTTTCACACTTGAAAAAATGATTTTTTAGATGATCAAAGGGGTTTAATTTAATTTATAGATATAATCATTGAGATCAAACTCCTTTTTTGTTTTCGTGGTCTGCATTTTTCCAGCAATAGTCGTTCAATGTGTTCAGTTATTTCCCCTTTATATGGGAGGTTCTACTGTTAGAGGTGGAGTCAGACTGGATTCAAACTGCCTTCATTCATATGAGGGATTCCCAGAGAAATTACCCCTATATTTAAGAAATGATAAATGCAAACAAGGCATCCTGCTGCTGCTTCACATAGAAGCATTAACCTGGTGAAACACAGGGCCTTCACTGTGAAAAAGCCACAAGAAACGCTACGTTGGATGTCACCAAATCAACCAGCACTGAAATTATAAAAATAAATGAGAAGGTACAGATACATTCTGTTTTTAACCTATAAAGACATTCTTAGGCCTAAATTGCCAAAACTGGAGATGCGTGGTTTGACCATTCTCTGAATCTTCAAGCGGATTCATGAGTGAGGCCAAGTGAAAAGAATCGCAGGCATTCATTTTCCTTAGAAGGTTTGAATTCAGTGACTTCATTTGACTCTTCAAAGTTAAACTGTGGTCCACTCTGACAAGAACAAACCCAAAATCAAAGGGTTTTGCTGGTATGAAAGATGGATGTTTGGAAAAGCACGAGGAACAAGATGGATTGTGGGCGAACCGCAGTCTGGACTGATGCTCATATTCAACTTTTCTTCTTCACTGGCTGTCTCCAGCCCCTCACAATGATGCCAAGTGCTAACACCCTCATAGTACGTTTGACATAAGCACTGGCTGTTAATCCTTTTTGAAAATAAAAAGTATTCTGTGGTCAGAGCAAGAAACCAAATGGCTTCAAATATATGGTTAAAGCAGGGAACAAAAAAAATCAATGGAATGAAAATAGTGTTTTTGGAACAATAGCTTAACCATTATGCACAGAGGGAACTGAAAGGACCTCAAATAATAATGAGAACACTAAAGATGGAGGACGAGCAGGCCTGTTTGCTAAAAGGACCACAGAGTGGGACCACACAAAATCAAACGCAACCCGTGGTAGTGAATGTTCCACTTCATCCAGATAGTTACGGGAAAAAGGCCACCTACTAATCAACAGCTTACAAAGCACCCTGGAGCTGGAAATTGTGTCTATCGCAGACTTAATTTCCCATTTGTGCTGGGATTTGATCCAGCAACCTCTCCTTTCTCTTCACCTAAATGACCCAGCATAACATCACAGTAGCCAGTGTTGTGCTGCGTTACCATTCAGAGCTCCTGTGGTAGTAGTAGCCCTCAATCGTTGCTGTGGATTTCTGGAAGCAAATGTAGTAGAATCCAGCAAAGGACGCGCCGCTGATGTCTTTGATTGTATGGTCTGGGACCAGGAACTGCTCCTGGGGGGACGGACATGGTGAGCAACAGCAGCAGCTGCGGTTCAGAGGTGACTCACATCAACAACATATGGTCAAGCAGCTCGATTTAGGCGGCAGCCGAACCCTTACCTTCCACCTCATGAAAATGAAGTCAGAGTTCTTCAGATCCTCGTAGTCGAAATCGTCAGAGTTGAACGTCTTTGCATACTGGTAGAAGGCCTGGAACTTGCCCTTCACAAAATAAAAAAAAATTGATTAAGTCACAATAAGCAAGCAGGCTATAGCGTGTGTGGAGCCCTCACCGAGATCATTGAACAAGGTTTATTCGCCTTACCCAGTGCTTACGATCCACATCTTCATCTGCGTCCCACTTCCGAGTGAGAAACGGCCGCTTCCTGCTGATGATCTCTCCAGCGAAGAACGTGGTCAGAGTTGGGTATTCCTACGAGAGTGAAGCCAACAGAGGGACACACATACACACACAGGAATGATTTGTTTTGGCACCTCTGTCGTAGTGAACCTCTTTGATATCACGTTGCCCTGTTGTGGGGGGGCAACGTGGTTTTGAAAGTAGGAATGTATATGCTGATATTCATGTTTTGTTATTATTCGCCGATAAATATGTTTTCGTAGTAGTGATTGATTTAGTTACGTTTTGTACGATGATGGGAGAAATCTTTAAATCAAGTAGGAAGGGATGCCTTGATTTTGCAAAACAATAATAATTATCATTAGTTTGAGTTGACTCTGCAGTTAAATGTGATGGACTGTCCCAACCATAAAACTCCCCATTAAAAGCCGCGCTACCAACACCGCCCCCCATCCTACACAGACAGACACTGTGTCATTGTCATCTTTACCTGTGGCAATAAAACCTCCTTCTTTAAATGTGTGTCAAGACAGGCTATCAAATGCCCGCTGATCTTCCCAGCACACACACACACACACACACACACACACACACACACACACACACACACACACACACACACACACACACACACACACACACACACACACACACACACACACACACACACACACACACACACACACACACACACACACACACACACACACACACACACACACACACACGTCCGACTGTAGAGTTTAAACGTGGCATCCTCTACAATGTGGGAAAGCACGGAGTCGGCCTGAGCGGAGCTAGATTGTACCAGTCTCCTGGGGAAAGGGACACAATGGAGCAGTGGCCGGACACGGCTCCGGTGATGTACGTCTGTGGCGAAATACGGAGAATCAGCCCTCTCACCTCAGTCAGTCCCTTTATCTTCAGGTAGCCACACAGGTAGGAATCCTCCATGGTGACATGCTGCGAAAAAAGACAACAGAGAAGGTCACTTCATATCTGGATCATGTAGGAACTTCAGTGTTAAAGCAATGCGTAGGAATGATGTCAAGGTAGTTTTTTAAATTCCTTTTAACAGCCTGTCACACACAACATGCATGTTTGCGAGAGTCTTGCGACGTGGGGAACCTGACATCGGATTGAACCTCAGCTGGGAGGTGTTTTTTCTCATAATAGCACTGAATCAAATGTATGTTTGTGGTTGACAGGGGGCAGCCACAGTTAGCTCAGGCGGGTAGATCGACGACAGGCCAGGGCCCATTGATTTTCAAGCTGTCAGTCATCGCACCGCCCGTTTGACAGATCGCCAGCAGCAAGACCCCCTGACAGCTCGCCCGGTTCATGAAACATCCGCCGCAGGGCCCCACCTGCAACACGACCTCCACGTCGTACGAGTTCCCTTTGCTCTTCTGGTGGCCCCTGAACTTGGAGCCGCTGTACAGCAGCGAGGTGACGACACCGGGCTGCTGCGTGTTTATCGGCGGCGGCGGGATAAGCGAGGCCGAGGATGCGAAGGCCGCGGCGGGGGACTCGCTGAGGTATCCGGCGGGGACAGGCATGGCTCCCGCTTCGCTGGCTCGGCACCGACCGCGGTCACTGGCCGTCCGGGCGATGGACTCTTGTCGGCGTCTACGAAGAGGTGGAGGAGGAGCGGCGAGGCCCACCAACATTCAAACCCCCTCTTGTTCCTCCGTATTTTAGTTTAGCAGCCACCAATCTCCCAAAAAAGTAAGAGGACTCCGACGCGCTGACGTAGAAGCAGCATCCGCACACCTCATTGGCCAATTGAGCTGACCGTGCTTAGATCTTCAACGCTCATTGGTTAGACTTGCGGAAGGCTTCATGGGAGTATGTGGGTGTAGTTTTTTGTATGTTGCGAAAGAGTGGGTTGAAGCACTTAATAAACTACACTACCCAGGTATTCCGAGTATCTACAACGCCGTACTGTCAAACACTGAACCAGAAGGTCAGACGCTTCTTTTTTTTCTAAAGCCGATGAAGACATGTGTGGTAGGAAATAGAGACGTAGCGACTTCGTTCACTTAGCCAGGGCAGTATGAACAAGAACTGAGGCTAATACGGAAAAACAACCACTCGTATAAAAATGCAGCGTGCAGCTAACTAACAACCTTCAGTCAGAAAGAAGTAGCCTAGCGTGTCGGCTCTCCTCTCGGCTAGCTTCTCTTCAAAAGTACATCAAGTGTTCACCAGACAGCCAACATGCTCAGGAGCCTGGTTCGACTTCGGAGTCACTTCGGAAATGCCCATGCTCTCAGTAAAGTGTGCCCAAGAAGTCAGCACGCTCGGTACTCCACGGCACTGGCAGGTAGGATAAAGAAGCTGATCAATGTGGATCAAACTGCAGCAGCACTACGGCTGTCTCTGACTCTGTTGACTGATGAGATGTTTTCTGATGTTACCAGATAGAAGGAAATTCTATCAAGATGTCAGCATCTCCCAAGGTGATGGTAAGTGTCATAACGGAGAAGGTTCTGTGTGTTTTGGAAGTGATAATCTTCAGTGTCAGATGTATTTTCATAGTCACGACATAGGGAAGATGTTTTTGAGATTGGTACGGTGGCCTAATAAGATGTTCCTTCTCCATACTTGTGTCACACAGGTGGTATATATGAGATAAACCTCGACAGAAGGAAGCTGAAGACCCCGGGCGGGAAGCTGTTCACAGTGCCAAATGAAGCCCTGGCCATCGCCGTGGCAACCGAGTGGGATGCTCAAAGGGACACGCTCAAGTTCTACACTATGCACCTGGTATGGCCTTTGACCTGGGGATTGAATGAAGTTTTTTTTGCAGTGTTTTATCAATGAAGACCGCATGTGCTAATGTCAGAGGAAAATGTTACTGTAGCCTCATTAAGCCTCGATGACAACGAGCAGTGGCGCTTACTTGACACAGCAGATGCCACAAATTTAATGGGAAAGGCTATTCTTTGAAGAGTCATCATATAGTGACTAGTAACTGAGAAGGAAATGTTGAACACATTTTGAGTAACCTCTATGCTCTAGTCTAGAAAATACTTTTACAATAGTATACCAAACGTCAGTTAACACGACAACTTGACAGATCTTGTGGGAAACTAGGTCATGGTTTTCAAAAATAACATGCAAAGCCTTGACGTATTGTATGTGTATGAGACAGAATGTTTCATAGGATTTGCTATTAGATGCTGCAGCCCAGATCCTCCATTCAATGAGTTTTACTCCAGAGCTAAATGTAACCTGGCCCTTTGAAAAAAGATTGCTCTTATTGCTCTTGCCATGTGTTTATTTGTTCCTGCCACTAGCAAATGTAAACTGTTAACTCTTCCCATAGACCACACTGTGCAACACAGCTCTGGACAATCCCACCCAGCGTAACGAGGACCAAATGATCGGTGCTGCTCTGAAGTTTCTGGAGACTGACACTGTCTGGTATATGCTTATTTGCTTTTATTTTATTTCATTGTTTTTCTAATGATGGTATTAACCATTATTTATTAAAAAAAACATTTCTAAATCATAGCTTTGTTTTTGCTATTAATTAACAACAACATTAATTTGCTCACTGTTCATTCTTATACAATCAGCCCATTTTGAACAACACTCCTAGTAAAAGATCAATACAACCACTGTTTACACATCAAAGCATTTAATGATAGTAAAAGATTAACACGATAAAAACAGAACTATGTTTTGTGTAGTTACAGAGTCGATGAGCCCCATGCTTTGGTTGAGCTACAGAAAAATGAGTGGGACCCTGTGCTGCACTGGATTGAAAACAGGTAAAAGCAGTTTTTGTCATTGTTAAAACACTTACACTGTCATTACCCCCCCCCCCCCCCCCCCCCCCCCCCCCCCCCCATAAATCACTGGTTAATATTATTGCCATTTTTTCTCCAAATTGTATGTATTTCTGCAACTCACTTGCAGATACAATGTCACCATTGGCTCCTCGTCCAATATTTTGGGTCCTGAGATCCCAAATGCAACCAAAGACACATTCCGGCAACACCTGAATTCATACAACTTTTGGTCTCTGACAGGTGAAATACTTTCAGCAATAATTTATCTTTTTGAACAGCCCTTGATTGAATGGTATATGTCTATGTGTTCTAAAATATATATCTTCTTTTGATTTGTTGATAGATCTTGCACCTGACATCTTTGTTATTTGATGTGCTGTCATGTCATATATGGTTGTTTTCATGTTCATGCTCTCGGTGTAAAGCAAATTCCCTCTGGGGCAATATAAGTTATTATAAGTATTATTTGTGTTACTCCAATTGTTTGGTTAAACCTGTTTTGTAATATGACGTAATAGCAGAAGAGCAGAGCTGTGCAGTTATATGTTTTCTCCTTTGCAGGGCTGGAGTATGTGATCACACAGCTGAAGTCTGTGGTGCTGTCGATGGCGATGATTGACAGACATCTGAATGTGGAACAGGCTGTTCTACTCTCTAGACTGGAGGAGGAATACCAGGTAGGACAAAGAGTGTTTTCACCCAGATGTTTTCCAACAACTTTTAAATTAATATTGTGTTGGTATTTCTTCTTACAAAGTGAAGCGTTGCTTATTTGGCTTTTTTTGTCTGTGTGACTGCATCCTCGATTTGTCATGGCCAGAAAAAGAAATTCCTCAAATATTCTAGAGAAACAGCACCCTCCTGTGTTTCCATAGTGTTTCGCATGATACACAAGTCCATAGCAACACAATGTACAACGTAGTGTAGAGGATAACTTTGCTGGTGATAGTGATTTTGTGATCTTGTACTGCATGTAGCATCTTCAGTGTTGCAAGTGAGAATGATTGAGACAGAACCACTGCTTTTTCTGCTCACAGTCATTGGTTATTAATTTCCTCCAAGCAGGTTTTGTTTTCACCAGCAGGATGGTGCAAAATGTACTGAACTAATTTGCTCCAGACATAGTGGAGAGATGGGAAATGGTTCAGGAAAGAACCCATTCAATTTTAGTGTGCATCCAGTCAAAGGGGAGGATCCAGGAATTTATTTTTCCTCACTCTCACTTGATATACCGAGATAGGGCATTTTTCGACAATTCTGTCAGGAAATAATGTACAGAATATGATGTAATAAGTCAGACATATTTTGGATAGTTTGTGCCAATCTAGTTCTCCATTATCCTTCATAACATGTTTTTTTCCTCTCCCGTACAGATTCAGAGCTGGGGAAACGTAGAGTGGGCCCACGACTACGACATGTATGAGCTTAGGGCACGGACGGCTGCTGGAGCTCTTTTTGTCCACCTCTCATCTGAGAGTTCAACTATCAAGCGGAAACTTTTGCAGGACTGAGAAGGATGAGCTCAAACATAAAACTCTCAGAGAGCACTCTGCAAATCTGCCCCTCAAACTGAGAACACCCCTAGCTCCTCAGTTTATCCATGATTCTACATCCATGCTGACAAACCATAACGTCCTGTTTGTTCTATTTCGCAGCGGCAGCTGCTCTGTCTGTGATCTGTAGCAGATTCATCTCACTCCAGCACAACATACTGGCTGTCTTTTTTGCAGTGTTTTTATGTGGCAGCTGCCAAGAGTGACACCCCTCACAGAGTTTCCAGTCGGTTCTCAGGCATCCGTGACATTTTGGCCACTGGTGACTACTGCTGTTGTCTGTTTGGTGGTGGAATGTTAATTCCACTGCTGCTTTTTTCCCCTGTGTGCTACATTTGAATTCTGGAAGGTGCATATTCTGCTCTAACAACAAACTGTCCATACTTACTGCACCATGTGTAGATGAAGCTGCAATGCATGTGGAAACATATTCACTGACATTAGGTAAAACATACTACATTTAAATTACTATCTGTAATTGAGATTGTCATAATTCATGTTGTATGTGTTTTGGCAATTTCAGTGCAGAAATGAGGTGAGCAATTAAATCCTCTAACGAAAGCCTGGTCATCTGCATCATATCATTTGTGTAGTGCTGTTTCGAAAAAAAAGTATAATTTTACTAAAAAATTTAATTCAAATAACTTTATCTATCCGTTAGGAACTTCATTTGTATAAAAGCATTAGAACACACATTTCAACAACATATAACCACGCCCAGAGAGGTTATAAAAGTAATAAATAGTGTTAAAATAAATGTATCAACCATTATTGAGTCTGATGGATGTGGGTCATGTCAAAGCTTGACATTGTTCTCTCAGTCCTCACTGAATGATCTATGTGGATACAGATCAAACTATATCGTCGTGCAGTAGTAATGTTCATGTACACATCTGACTGTTTTGTTGCCGCTACAGATGAAAATAATCATAATAATTGAACGAACAACATTGTCTGACGTGTCCGTTCCCTTTCCACCACTTTTGAGCATAATATGTCAGCAGAGTTTATTGCGAATTAAAAACCCACGGAAGGGAAAACATTTTAACAGACGTCTGTCACAGTGAATAACTATATTCACATTTTTCGTGTCCACATTATCCCATATCAGAGTGAGTGCTACGGTCATAAAATAACCTTTTTTTTTATGGCTGCAACCTTTGGTGCCTTTTATTTACAATCACCCAGCTGCCGTGACGGGCGTGCTAGCCGTCCAATCAAACCAAAGGTCAGGATTCCTTGGCCAATCACGTTGGTCTGTGGGCGGGATTTGCTGGACGTTTCCTCATGTATCAGTATCATCATCATCATCATCCCATGGACTGACTTATTTGTTGTCGAGCAAGATGGAGTTCCTTTTGGGAAATCCTTACAGTACCCCAGTGGGGCACTGTATAGGTATGTATGTAGACATTTAGGAAATGACAGTACATGCAGCTCGACGTATTTGTCCTGGAAAACGCGTCTGTTTTGTGCGGTAGCCTCTTTCTCGCTACCTTTAGCATGCTAACGTCCCTGAGTTGCCTGCAGCTGGAGAGCCACCGCTAGCCGCCTAAGCTAACTTGTAGTTGCGGTGGTATCTGCTGTCATTGAGTTAGCGCGACCGTTTTCAAACTTAATGCCTATTTTCTGCCACTGTCACTTGTAAGGTGGGCGCAAAAAACACTGACGAGTACAATGACTGGTATCTTAACGGTTGGCTAATAACTTAAGTCAGCTAACGGTTAGCTAGCCGCCAGTCATCGTCATCATTGGGCAGCTTTGTTGTAGCGAGACGTCTTCATAGGTTGTTTTCTCAGCCTCTTTAATGTGTGTGTGTGTGTGTGTGTGTGTGTGTGTGTGTTGCAGAGAGAGCCACTGATGGCTCCCTGCAGAGTGAAGACTGGACCCTCAACATGGAAATATGTGACCTCATTAATGAAACAGAGGATGGGTGAGTGCACTGAGAAAATCAGTTAATATGTTATTGATTAACTCTCGTGTCTTCCGTGTTGCTGTGCTGTTTATTCATCGCTGCTGCATGATGCACCCTTGCTGTCAGCCCTATCTTTTCCTCCCCCCTGTGTCATATTGTCAAGAAGTAGAATCCTGGCTCTTGGCTGTGAGAGGTTGGATGTGTTCTGGAGCTCTTTGCTTATCTCACCGCTCCATTACCCTTGAACTGTGTGTTAGAGGTGATGTGTGAAGTCCAGCTCTTGTTTGATTAGGAGGGTGTAAACAGGCGTTGGAGGGTCTAGACTGGTGCACTGCACTGTGCAGCCGTCTATAAAAAGGCGTCTGACTCTACCTTGCTCTGAGGACTGAGGACTGCAGGGTCTGTCGTACGCCCATTACTGTGACGCTGATGCGATCTGTCAAAGAATTCAAAAGTTAATTATTTCCCTCTTACAGAGCAGAGCAGTTGATGTGCCAATCCAGAGATTTTGGAAAAGTCAAGAATCATTGACATGAGCCCCAGCCTGGTGATCAGTCTGTCAGTGCCAGACAGTCTTTAACTTCTTGGTGGCTTTGTTTGTTCTGTTCCGCATGTCTTATTGATCCATTAAAATGCCGACGGCATACTGTACTATGCTTTCCTTGTGTGTTTAATGTGTGCTCTTACTTTGTGTGTGTGTGTGTGTGTGTGTGTGTGTGTGTGTGTGTACAGGCCAAAGGATGCCATTAGAGCAGTGAAGAAGAGGCTGAATGGCAACAGGAACTATAGAGAAGTGATGTTTGCTTTAACGGTGAGTTAAGAATGGCAAGAGAAGGGCTGCTACACCTATTTACAAGTTATAGTATTATATTTATAATTTATGTCATCATAATTGTCCTATTGTCGCCTGTAGGCAAATAAGTCACAAGTGAAAAGAAAGTCCAACCGTTTTTTCTCTCTCACATAATATGATATTGTGTAGAGGAAATCACATGATTGTATTACACACTTTGCATTCAGAGGCTTGATAATCCAGTGTATCCTCCCTATTCTGTCTGGGTTGCAAAACTCTTAAGGCAATGCTAAGTCAGGAGCAAGTGATTCATCCGAGAGACTTCTTTAGTTCTCCTCTTAAGAACTGAACACGCCTCTTGGGTGAGAGGTGAAACCTTTTCGAGAATCTACAACCAAGTCCGCTTGCTCCCTATCCAAAGCCTTAAGATAACTATGGCCTTGATGAATGAAAATATCCCTAGACATCATAATGTAATGGTGTTTGGTCCAAAGTTTAACAAGGCATTAGCATGTTCTGAAATCAGTCTCTTCTCCGCCCCCATCAGGTCCTGGAGACGTGTGTGAAGAACTGCGGCCATCGTTTTCATGCCTTGGTCACAAGCAGGGACTTTGTCGATGGCGTGCTCGTTAAAATCATCTCCCCTAAAAACAACCCACCTACAATCGTTCAAGACAAAGTACTCGCCCTGATTCAGGTAAGATAACTGCAACCTTTTTTTTCATGCCTGCACAGTCGGTGCATGTCATGAATCTTGGTAGATTATTCCCCTGGCAGATATTGATATCTATATATTATCTTTTATAATGACTGCACATCAATGTGAGGGAAAAAACAGACGGAGTGAGAGATGACATAGTTCTTTTTTAGCGTAGATGTTAATTACGTATGTGGCTGTGTAGCGGTTCAGGAGGCGGCTTGTCATACTCAGGCAAAGCCTCAGGCAAAGTACAGTGTCTGCCAGGAGCAGCTCCAGTTACTTGTCAGAGCTCGGGTAACCCTGCAAGGCTCATGTGGACGGATCATATTTCGACCATGGGAATCATGTGACTGCTGCCACAGCCACAGCCACAGCATGGATCCAGCAGGGGAGCAGACGGCCCCTGTGAGAGAGGAAATAAAAGATGTAGTTGTTTCTAGTTTATCTTGTCATTGGGCAAACAAGTTTGTGAGGGTCATCTGGGAAATTTGTGTTGGAAACGCATCCACGCACACACATGCGTCTTTGTGCAAGATGCATAATA
Source organism: Scophthalmus maximus (assembly GCF_022379125.1). Taxonomy (NCBI): domain Eukaryota; kingdom Metazoa; phylum Chordata; class Actinopteri; order Pleuronectiformes; family Scophthalmidae; genus Scophthalmus; species Scophthalmus maximus. The sequence goes on from NC_061530.1 coordinate 9,229,367, forward strand.
CTCAGTCAGCGAAATGTGGTGGTATTGAGCAGCTCCCTCACCACCTGTCTCATCTCTTTTGGTGTTAATGTGTGAACCTCAAAGTTGATAAAAGTGAGTATGTGTTCATAGTTATATATTCTATCCAAAGTCTTAAGCCTCAGTATTAGTTTTGCACGGTCTTCATGTAGTTTTCTGACACTTTTCAAATGATAGAAGGGAACTGTTGTGTAAATTTTAATTTAGATCAAAGTGATTGAAGTGGCGAAGTAGGACAAGATCTCCCTTAAAGTCATTGTATACTCATTTTTTAGAAGTGTGATATGTGTCTGAGTGGTTGTATTGCCCCAGCATAGCTTTAACTTCTCCACTGCTGGCTGAGAGACGCCAAATACTGTATGGTTTGCTGACTGAACGTGTTCATGGCCGACAAACAGAAATGATAAGAGAATAATCCCAGTTTACTATACTATCTTCCCTTGCTTTGTTTAGTATATCAGACTCCCGTTACCCATTGTTTGTTTTTTGTTTTTTGGTCTCTGTGTCTCTTCTTTCAACAATTTTATATGCCTCCCCAGGCATGGGCTGATGCATTCAGGAGCAGCCCAGACCTCACTGGGGTGGTCCAAATCTATGAGGAGCTAAAGAGGAAAGGAATTGAGTTCCCCATGTCAGACCTGGAGACCCTCTCGCCCATACACACACCTCTGCCGGTAGGAGGCATCACATAAAGCAGGTCACCTCACGTGTTCTGCTCAAATGCAAAAGCCTAAGCATAGTAAGATTATCTTTCCAATTATACTGTCACAATATCTCTTTCTCTGTTGGTTCTAGGCTGCATCTGCTCCAGAGGGCGACTCCACCCTTCACAAGTACAGCGCCACTCCTCAGCCCCCACCACAAGCTGTCCCGCCAGCCTACACTGAGGCTCAGGTCCCCCACATTCATGCCGCTGGATCCATCAATCCTACACCAGAACAGGTGCATTGATTTACTCCTAAGAAGAGTGAACATATTGTATTTTACCTTCTCTGTTTACTTGCTAACGGGATTTCACATACTCTTAATGACAATGTCTGGTGTTGCGTAATGTTGTATGTAATGTTTTTGGCCGTTTATTGTCCTCCTCTTCTAGTAAGTCAAAATGAGCTTAATTGAGCTTTCCACCTCTCCCCTGTGGTACGAGAAATCTCTGTCCAACGAGTACTGTTGGCTGTAAATTACGCTGTAAAAACACCAGCTTTCTTAAAAGGAGACAAATTGTAGATACATTTATCTCCGTGTCGTCCAGATTTGCCAGCTGCGCAGCGAGTTGGACGTTGTTCGCGGAAACACTAAGGTGATGTCAGAGATGTTGACTGAGATGGTCCCAGGACAAGAGGACGCATCGGACTATGAGTTACTACAGGCAAGGAACCACTTTTTGTTTGAACATACTAATACAAACCCTTAAGAAACAGTAACCTGAGACCATTATGTGTCCATGTGTGTCTCAGGAGCTGAACAGGACTTGTAGAGCCATGCAACAGAGGATAGTTGAGCTCATCTCTTGTGTTTCCAGTGAAGCTGTGACCGAGGAGCTGCTGCATGTCAACGACGACCTTAACAACATTTTCTTACGCTACGACCGGTTAGAAAACACTGACAAGTCTCCACATACAAATGCTGGTGTAAACCCATCTTTAGGGAGAGAAAAAAAGTTGACCTTGATAGCACTGCATGTTTGCACAGAGTTGGTGAGGTTAACTGAAGATTTTCTCTGTGGTTTCTTTCTTTTCTTCCCGTCTTTGCCTCAGGTACGAGAGGTTTAGGTCCGGGAGGTCTTCAGCTCAGAGTGTCAACAATGGGGTGAGTCAGTGGTTACCTCAGGTCGCGAAAACGCCCAAACTTTAAATTACCTGTCTGAATGTTCTGAGATAGCTGCTCCATGTCTTGGTGTTCATTTTCAGTTCTTCTTCCTCCACACCCCTGTGTCAGTGGTGTGTCTGTGCATGTAACATTAGCATGCTTATCTCTGTACATGCCAAATTAACTGGAAACTACACTAAGACATAAATGCATTGACTTTGATCGTAAAAATATCCTGTATCTTTATGACTGTTTTGTTTTGAATATTCTGTTTTCCATTGTGACATGAATTTGTCCTTTTTATGATACAGTCAGAGCAGCTCTGTTGCACATAATTCCTGTCCGGCAGAGGGAAACATCGACTGTGACGATAGAATGAAAAGCAAAGTCATTGCAGTTGAGAGATGCACATGAGTAAATCCATACCAGAAAGAGATACAGTCAACAGTCACAGCTTTTGAGAGGTTCTAGTAAAATTCTCCGGAAAGGAAGGCTTTATACCTGACAATCGTTTGAAGCTGAATAATGCATAACATTTCTAACAGTTCATCCCTCACAGTTTTCTGTTTTCTGGACACTTTTTTTGTGTCGAAGGTTTGTTGACGTCCATTCCTGTCTTGCGAGGTTTCAAATCGATCTGTCAATAGTTGAAGTTTAGAAACGTTTTACTCGAGGAAAAGTGCATTTGAACACTAGGTTAGCTAAAGTTACATGATGGCTACATGAGGCTAGTGATACAACTAAGACTCCACTATTATGAATTAGTTTGAGTTGCACAAAGTCTACTGGTGTCTCGGCGGTGGCCTCTTCTTGATCCATTTTTCGTTTTTTCTTCGCCAGTGTGTGCTGCTCCTGCAGGTGTGCTTTGCTACTGTTGCCCGCTCTGATTGGTTCGGTGGACCAATCCCCCTCTCGTCATTTTTTTCTTTAAAAAATATAACAAAACAATGTAAAGCATTGTAAAAAAAAAAGTAGTGTGGAGTAGAAAAGCACAGATATTTGCTGATAATATGTGGTGGAGTAAAAGTGAAAAGGACAAATACATCAAAAATGTACCAAAGTACAGTAAGGAAGTCAATGTACTTTGTTACATCTGACCACTTTTGTCATCAAATAATTGCTTCCACGAATGTGACATACTTACAGCTGCTAAGAGTTGAACCTCTTTTTTTTTTTGCTTCATACCTTTTGTCAGTTTCATGTTGTTTCCACCTCTTTGCTGTATTCATTTCTGTATAACAATAATTCCGTTAGACGCCACCAGAGATTTAATGAAAAGCATGAAGCAAGACAGGGCTCCTGGAACATTTTTGCTTCTCCGTTGGGTTTTTCCGATTCATTGGGCATGGCGTATCGTCCGTAGTTATCATGCCATTGCATTGTGTCCCTGCACATGTTAATGGTATTCACTGTCTCTTCCTTTCTGTTCTTTTCTGTTCTTCTGTGTCTGTGGCTAGCTGAGACAGGCAAGTATGAAAATATTGTCCCTAAAATGACCAGTGTCACCCGACAGCCACTGTTGAAACATGGCTACAAATGATCTTGGTAGAGCATCTCCTCGTCAGCCCAAACATTCAGTCCTCCCTCCTCCCTCCCTGCTGGATTTCTATCTTCTTAAGGGGATTTAAACAAACACCTTCATGGATAACCAGCAGTTAAGCTGTGTCTGTCATAACTGACAACAAATCAGTAATAAATGGTGAATTTGTCCATTTTCCTCTTAAGCAAATACCATGAAAAACTAAATATCCCCTCAATGTAAAAAAGTATATTGCAGCCCCTTAAGAAACAGTTTTTCAGAAAGTAATTTAAATTCCTACTACCTTCTGTCACACACATTTTCATGCTCTCCTGAAGCTAACCAGCAAATTTGTACTTATTATGCAATATTCCTTATTTTTCAATTCATTACTTTTTTTTTTTAAATACAGTAAAGGGATTATGTACTGTATAACCAAACCTCCTTAGCCTCCCACAAAAGGATTTGTTTAGCTCCTTATGAGCAACGAACACTAAATCCTTTTCTCTGCTCCTACATGAAATTAGAGCTAAAGTTTGTCATCACTCCACCCCTCGCCAGGTCCTGAGCGAGGCTACGGAGGACAACCTGATAGACCTCGGCCCGGGCTCCCCCGCGGTGGTCAGCAACATGCCCAGCGCAGCCCTGACCAGCCTGCCCTCCACCATCACTGTCCCTGCAGGGAGGCCTGCCTCGCCAGCCACCTTGGCCTCTCACCTGGCTGGTCTTGGTAATGCACACTGTACCATCCCATCAGACGTTAGACAAAATGTTCACTTGGAGATGGGAAAAATGTTTTTCTCCTTCTGATGCAGCATATTGTGACTTTCTAGAGAGATTAGCTTCCATTAACAATAGCGGGTAAAAGGTGGTTGTGTTTCTGGACATTTAGAGTGAATCATATCAACACAAGTGATTTTGTGAAATTAGCCATCTGGCTAGTTAGCAATGTAATAATAAAGCCTAACTAAGCCAAGTCCCCATCATGCTAAAACTGATTGTTCCGCTGTGCAGATTACAGTCTTAAGACAAGACTGTTTAGAAGGTCGGTTGGTTGTCTAACTTAATTCTCGTCATTGGATTAAAGGAACAGTCTCACATTTTGGGAAGTACATACCTATTTCCATTTCTTGTCTACAGTCAGAAAAGTTGGTTGCAACTATAGAGCTATCTTATCTTAGCATGCGACTGGAAGCAGAGGGAATGAGCTACCTCAAGTCTGTCCAAAGTTCAAAACCGCACTGGGTCCCGTTGTCGCTGCCATAAACCACAACTTGTCATTATGTTTTGGTTTGTGTGCAGATAAAACAAATGAGATAGCAGGGTCGGTTGGTGTGTTTGTGATCTTTGCACAGAGCGTGGCTCTGTTTCCCTCTGCTGCCAGTTTCGCTCACGTATGATCTGGCGCCAAAGATGCTTTCGGACATTTTCTGGAGTTCATGTCTGAAAACAATAAGAAAGCATGTAAACATGGTTGGAAAAAAAAGTTAAACCATTTGTTTAACTACTGCACCTTATTCATCTCCTACATTTGAACCGTTAGGTAAAATCAGCTTTGCTTGTTATTGGATTGGTAACACATTTGCAAAGCCTCTATAGGAAAAACAAAATGTACAAAGTAATTTGTTTTTGTAGTTTTCTGCAGTAGAATTGTACTTGACAATCAAGGCGATTTTCTCCCCTCCAGATGTGGGTGCAGACAGTGTGAGCAGCACCCTGAGCTCTCTGTCCAGCTGTAAGCCTCCTCCTCCTCAGGACGACTTTGATGTGTTCGCTCAAACCAGGAAAGGAGCTGTGTCGGAACCACGCAAGAAGTAAGCACACATCGGAGACTTGTTGTCGATTCTACTATACATAATCTTAGGCGCGTGAACTGACTTAATTGTTTCAACAAGTTCCAAACACAACTCTAAAAGCTTGTCTCTGTCTTGTCTCAGTACCGCAGCAGAAGACAGCCTCGCCCCCGGCAGCCTTCCTCCCACTCTGGACGTCCTACAACCAACTGCAGGAGGGGTGCGTCTATGTGACACTGTCTGATACACCCTGTCTGATCTGTAACCTTCGCTCTGCCTACATGACCACTTAAGCAATGAAGTCTGTGTGTGTTATGTGCTGTAACATCATGATGCAGGCGTCTTCTCACATGCCTAAACTGGTGCTGTTGGCTGCTACATACTCCTTATTTTAGGTTCTTTCCAGCGTTTTAAGCTTTGCTTAAGCGCCTTAAGTAGTAGAACCCGCTCTTACCCGATGTTATCAATGCCTTACTAACAAAACTGCCATACGTGTTTTGTCTTGTCAGGGCTTGTCATAAAGCTGCTTTCACACATCGCTTCATGTGTGCTGTGTATCTGCTCCATCACCCACAGTGACATAGTTATTTCTAGTTGTGTAATTTAACGGTAAAACCTTAGATTTGGCTTGTGGCAACTGGATGACGCAGCTCATTTCCTGCGATGTGCAGAATTTATATTTTGTGAATGTGTGTTTCTGCTACTGTTGTCCCTTGCAGCCCGCTCCTCAGTGTCCTAAGTGTGTGTGTGATGTGCTACACCATTCACCAACATTTCCATCCCATTTCTTTATTTTCCTCACAAAATACTGTTATTTCTTGAGTTGCATTTGAGTTAACGCTGAAGTTCGTTTAAGTCATATTTTCTGTTGTGTTTGGGGTGGGTTTTTTTCCGTTTTCACCTGTGGCCTCGATGCTGCTGTGTAGGGTGTCGGTGGCCAGTCCTCTGTCATGGATGACATAGAGGAGTGGCTGTGTACTGATGTGGTGAGCCCATCGTGTTTTTGTTTTTTTATTTCTGCCTGCAGTTCTCTCTTTCCTTTTGTCTCCCTGTTGCATCCCCTTATCCCTCTTTAAGTTGTTCTTAAAGCAGGAAGTAACACATTTTTCCTATATAATATTTTCCCGCACTTTGATCACGTTTCTTTAACATCCCACTCCACTTGAAGTTACTAACAGTTTACTCTGGGGGCAAAATAACCTTTAGTATACAAAATATTGTGAAATGAGCATAAGGTCTTGAACAGAAATAAATGCAGGTTGTCTTGGTTGTGAAGAACTGGGGCTACATCCACATTACTACATTTTAGTTTTAAGACACATCATCGCTGCTACGTTTACGTCTGTTGTCCACACTACTCCAGAGTTTTCGTGCACTAAAACAGACAAGTTTGGAAATCCGCCTCGCCCCGTTTTTTCTAGTTCCAATATTTTCATGCTCGGTGTACGTGAATGGTCACGTGATATACGTCTTCAGGTGTGTTAGTATAGACACTGGAGATTAATACTGATTTGGAGCTAAAACGCTTGTGTGGCTGGAGGTCGTTTCAGTTTTAAAAGGAAAACGTAGTCATATGGATGTAGCCAGAATTCATGTGCTCTGAGCTCTGACAACCGAGGACAAAGTTCCTTCAACTTTACATTCACTGAAGAAAAAAAAACTTTAGCCAAACTATTTTTGTTCCCTATCATTAACTGAATCTTAACCAAAAAAAATTCTGAGCTTATCCAACAGCTAAGAGATTAAAAAGAAAGGTAGTTTTGTATTCGTGGTCAGCGTTAAATGATGAAGCTTTACAAGACTTCATGCTCACTTCACTGTGTTGCATCACTGAGAGGCGATATCCAGCTGATTTGTTTGGGAGACAACTGGTGAAGTTGTGTTGTCGTTGTACAGAGAGTGGTAATGACGGGTAAGTGGCTCCTTTGCATTGTGCTAAAACCTGACTGGTGAGTGTGAAATGAAATGCAGTGTGTGGTTTTGTTCACGTTGGTGTTTTTTGGGCACATGCTCAGGATGAGAGTTTTGTGGTGGTTTGCGGTGGAATAAGTTTGACAGAGTAAGCTCCGAGGTGTGACAGTCTTTCCCCCCCCCCCTCAAACAGCAAGGAGATGAAGGAGATGAAGGCGAGGAAGGTGTGACAAGTGAAGGTAGACATCCATCTCCCTTTCCTCAGTTTCCTGAAATGTTCACCACGTTCCCTCTCATATTCTCACCATCTTTTCATTTTTATCCTTTCGGTCCGATTCTCCCAGAGTTCGACAAGTTCCTCGAGGAGAGAGCCAAAGCCGCGGAGACGGTCCCCAGCCTACCATCGCCCCCCAGTGGGGACCCAGGTGCGGCGCAGGGAACCCCCAGCCGCAAGAAACCCGACAGGCCAGAGGACGCTTTGTTTGCCATGTAGACATCTGACCTTTGATCCCCCCCAGCCCGAACCAGCCGAGCAGCATCATCCGAGGACAGACTGACCTGACGCATCCACTTCCAATTTGAATCACCGCGACACAGTTCAGTTTCACTACAGAGATTTGTTCATGCTTTTTTTGTTTTAAGGGAATTATTCATGCTCTCAGTTAGCTCCCCATTAGAGAAGGAAAACCAGATTTGATTCGCCACCAGACAATGATCTGACCCACATGATGACCAGCGTCGGAGGCAATGAGGCAGCCTGTGTATCACCGTTTCTGTGTGAAGACTCTCCTCCCCCTGCTGTGGACTGCACAGCTTCATCTTGCAGCTAATCCTCATCGTAAAATGTTTTATTTAAAAGAAAGAAGAAGAAAAAAAAAGAGTCATTGTCATAAGTAGGAGACCTATTTCCTTCCTTTCAAAGCATGAATTAAGACCATCAATGTTGATCATGTATGTTTTTATGATTTAAAGAACCCACCTGCTGCAGAAACACTGAGCATACCTGCACATGTATTGTTTTGGTGTTTGTATCAGTACCTTGGCAAAGTCAGTCTAAGTTGGATTGTAAATCTGTAAATGGCAAAATGTCAAGTTTGTTAGTTTGTGTATATTTAAGCTACAAGATGTATGAAAGAGATGTTGATTTAATGTAGATTTTTGAATGGGGTTTTATGTTTGCAGCTACTCTTACAATAGGGATGTGCCTCAAGAAAAGGGTGCAAGAAAAAGGGAACAGTGTAGATTTGATCACTCACAAAACTCTGAATCAAGAAGATGAAGAAGGGAATTTAGTTATTGTGATTTGTATAATCGCAAATCGAACCACCGAATGTTATTTTCCTTTTAAAGCTGTCTCCCCGTGTTGTAGATTTTTTGTCCTTTACAAATGTAACCGCAGATGTTTGACGATATGTCGACGGCGACAAAAGATTTATTGAGATTATTTTGCTGAGATTTTATTAGCCTGACGCTGCTGTAGTCGGTCTGACTTCCATCTGCTGAACATCACGGGCCAGTTCTTCTGGTTGATGTGAACGTGTGTGTGCTGGAGAAGGAAACAAATATATTTTTGTGGTCATTGAATGTCGTGACAGGAAGTGCTGACGTTATTTTCAACAGGATCCCAGTCAAGAGTCACTGGCACCTGGAGAGATGATAGTGTATGTTGTCTGTTGTAAGGGACCAAAGTTCTGGATGTGTCATGTCTTTGACCTAGAATCCCCAGCTTTATACTGTATGTATGAGGGAATATATGGTTGAATATCGCACTACAAAAGCTGTTTTTTTATTTTATGCATTTCTCCGTTCTTTCTACACGCTGACATCTTAAAAGGCCTGACCTTTCAAACATTGACATTTGTTTCCAGAAATGAGTTTGCCGCAGACGCGCCGCCACAAATGAGACATTTTACTCTTGACAACAACAACATGCAACGTGTTACACAATCGCAACAAGCGGAAAACAAGCGTGCACTTTGACAGCCGCGTTACCTTTTCGACTTGTGCTGTAAGTCAGCGAGCACTTAACCAGATGGAAGTAGTGGGAAACGTTTGGGGGAGAGAAAAAAAAATTGTATTCACCACTGCGTCTTTTGTTTTTGTTTTCTTCAGATCAGTATTTTAAATTTATTTGTTGTAAAATGTGGAATGAGCTGAAATGTTTTGAGTAAGTATGAGAAATTGTCATAATGATATATTTTAAGTGTTTTTGGCTTTTGTGATGGGAGTTCAGATTTTTCCTTTTTCTACATTACTGCTGGCTAATGTATCCTCTTTGTCATGTTTATTGGTTTTGTGGGTAATCACGTTGGCTTGAACGTGTCCATCCAGTGAACGTGTAGACGTGGTTTATCATCGCTGATTTGTAGCTGTAAGAGAAACGCACCAGTCGCTTCGCTTATCTCATGAAGAAAACATACTTGTGATCGATGACTGGCACGCAACAAAGCGGACATGCTCATCCTTCTTGGGACACTTTCGACAAACCGTCAACATTGCACATTGTGAAAGGGAAATCTCCTTCCTCATGTTTTCTTGTTTGTTTCTTGTGTTAAAAACTACGTGTGTGTGTGTGTGAAGCCTCCAACTGTGTGTTGAAAGAATACATGTCACCGTCCTGAGCTCAAGATGGTGAATCTCCGCGCAGTTTGTCATCTCAGACCTGTTTTGCAGAGGAACAGTACGTTTCTTTGTGTCACTAGATAACATAACGAGAGAAGCCTGAAATGGAGGCCGTGCTTGTCGGCAACTTTACTCAGCTGCCGCATCTCTCATTTCTCTTTGTGTTGTTTGACTTCTGCATGGACTCTAATAAAACATTAGCAGTGTGTGATCAGAAACCTCGCTTTTCTATCTTTATTTGCTTTTAATATTTTCCTGCAATGTGTAATATGTTATTCACTTCACCACAGCGCCCTGCCACCGCTCCAGCCCTCCCCTTGGCGTGCCATCCTCTGACCGGATCCCCTCTTCAGATGGTAATGGCTGAGGCTGACCTAGAGTAAACCCTCATCATTTACTGTACCCCCCCTACTACCAACCCCCCTCGCCCCGCTCTTGAGGCCCGTGGGCCCCACACCAGGGCTTCCCCCATTGGCCGCCTGGAATCGCCTCATCCCAAAACATGGCCCCTCACATTCTGCCTGCAGTCACTGGAGCGATTTTTTTTCCCGGTCAAAAAGAAAGAGGGGTGTGTCCGTCAGAAAAGTGCACTGGAACACACCAGTGCACAGGATCCCTGTCGGACGCAACATGGGCTGTTGTGAATGAGAACCCAACTCAGTTGTTTTTTTTAAAGTCGAATTGCACAAAAAAGAGCTGCTGGATTTCTCTATAAGAGGTAAATGGATGCTTTTATGTTTTCATTTGAAAAATTTGACTCAAACAAAAAAGTGTTGACTTGAAATCTAGATCCCACTAGAAATTTGTCTTTGTAAAGGATGTGTGTTGCATTGCTAGAGAGAAAAAATACTAAAATATGGTTGTAAATTTAGAAAAAGCTATTATTTTTTATTTGCCATGTGCTGGATTACCATGAGACTGAGTAGTGTTACCGTTTGTGCCACTTCCTTTGTGCAGCCACAACTACTGCTGAATGTGTAGATAAGTGCTGATGATGATAAAGTCAGACAAGATGGAGACAAGTGATTTCTATGACCGTCGTCTCCTTCAAACACAAACCAGACTCATTCTGGTGTGCATCACATTAACCCGATCATCATAACGTGTGTTGCAGAGTGTGCGGAGCAGTTGGAGCAAAGACCGATGTTCACAAAAGGGAAGAAACATGGAGGATCCACATTTCCCCGCAGGCTCTGTCCATCAGATTTGTTTGTGAGTCCCCCATCCCACTGGCAGCTCGTTAGCGCACCCTGCTGGTTGGTCGACGGAGCCTGATGACACGTGTCAGAGGTCAAATGGAGCGGAAAGGGATCTCGGCAATGAGATGATCATCATCCAGCAACTACTACTGAAACTGAATAGTGGGAGGAAAAAAAAAACACAGCAGCCCGCTGGATCAACCATCTACCAAGTGTGGGGAGTGTGAGGGGAAACGCTGGCCGGGGCTGTGGTGCATTGTAGTTGCATTGCATGTTCTGACAGCACAGTGCAATGGATCTGCTTTGCAACACAGACCGTGGCCTTAACACAACTCAACCGCCGGCGAACAACGAGTGCGATCGAAGCCTTATTCATTATTATATCAACATTACATTTCTAAACATGGCATTGTGTTGTTCAGCTGCTGTGATGCCGTGTGACGTTGACCTCTGGGATGTCCCGTTCGGGGAGCGGAGGGGACTTGAACTGAAGGTGCAGGAAAATAAAGTTACCGATCCAATATGATTAACTCACTGCAACTGGGATTTTCTTTTACACCAATTAGCTCAGAAATTTGAGTTTTAATGACACAAAATATTAAGTTGATGTAATTTCTAACATTATTAAGGAATCACAATCCATCAATAAAAGAATGTTTACAGCTAGCTTTATTGAAATTAATAGATTGGAATTCTTACCTTGCAACCATGCGTTTAATTTCAGTGATGGTGAAAAGTACCAGTCAGTCAGCTCTTCACAACACTGCATCAGACACAGCATCTGCATGTTTGCTGACAGGCCTGTACAATGGTGGATGATGCTCCAGTTTCAATTTGCATAATGGTTGTAATAACTAAGATGATTCTATGGAGAACACAGTGTCACCTGTGTATTTAAATCAATTTCATTCTGGTTTTCTGTGGCATAATAAATAGAAATCCTTAAAAACCCACCAATGAGTCACATCATGACGCTAATTGACATCTTCCTTCACTAGTGTGGACATGGTCGCTGTAGTTTATCTTCAGTTTATACCAAATATACTGTCCCGCCACTGTAACTACTCACCATCCCACCAAAATGTATATTATTTCAACTGAAAATAGCTCACAGCAAACAAAATATGTACTTCTGTTGAAGTGGGCTAAAATAAATGGAAAAAAAACTGTGCGTATGTGACCTGATTTGTGAAGATGTGTCATCAGTAGGAACCAAAGGCCTCAAAGTGAGTATGTAATGCTGAGGTTCTGTGGGGACCGATCATGACCTGTGGTAATCTTCGAGCCCATCGCACCGGATTACATTACATTGTATGTTCTTCCTGTCGTGTGTGTTTGTGCCCATATACAAGTTCTTTGCAGGTGTCAGGTGCAGGTTCCATTACAATAAGTGTAAGGGGTCAAAGCGTGACCCTCCAGTGTATAAGAAAAACCTCTTTTCTAAAACTTTACTGAAGGAGGCATGTTTATGAAATGAGATCTGACAAATTTAAACAGCAATCTGGCAGATTTCGGAGTTTCATTTTCCTCTGAATGTCAAACCCCTGTTCCTTTATTAAACTGCCTGTTTTCCCTTCTCTGTCTCTCTGTCTCTCTCTCTCTCTCTCTGTAAACGCTTCCAGTCACCTGCAGTCAAGCCACTTCCTTTGAATTCCTAGGAGGGACGTCCCTCCAACAGTCCGAATGTAAACACATCTTCTCACTTCCATTGATTGACATGCCGTGTTGATTTTTCTCATTACTGGGACGCACACATACGCTCACTGGAAGCCATTTAAACAAAAACAAAAGAAGCATATTCCATCCTTAAAGTGTGCTCAGGCTGAACCTGCAGCAGCTCAGCACTTGCCACAAAATGTCAAAGGGCAGAGATGCATGTATGTGAAAGTCCTCAGGCTATTTCACGGATCTTCATTAGCTGGTAGCTCATGTCTTCATGTAGTGCCAGGGATTATTCGTTCCTCCTCAAAACCTCGGCTGAGTACAGAAAAAACGACACTCACAAACCAAACAGAAATGTTCTCAATAGAACAAAGACGGAACACTAATATTTATCTGCATGCCGTAATCCTCGCCACAGCCCCGGTGAGACCTCGCCGCTAAACGAGCGCCGATGCCTAAATGACCTATTTGTGTTTATGATTTACTTTACATTCCCAGTCGCACATCAACGGTTTTCCCAATTTTCCTCCACGTGCACCTCCTCTGTTCTCCCGCCCTGAGCTGCTCATTTCTACCTGGCGTCCATGGTGCACGTAATGAAGGCTAAAAACAAAACACATTCCCACACTCCCACAAATGAGAAAATGTTACCGCGTGTGTAATTACAAGCAACCGGCTGAAGATGGTGGAGGGATTAGGCGGAATGAAACTGAACAGATGGATGTATGGTGATTTAAATAGAGGCCATTCATCGGGATACTGCGCCAGTAGCTACGGCTCCGTGTATTCACTGACAACATAATATGTGCACTGACTTTTTGGGCCTGAGTGCGGCCGCGCTCTCTCTTTAGCTGCCTCAGAAGACCCCATAGCCTCAGAGCACTTTATGCTAAGTTAATTTACCCAAATATATCCACGGCGTGGCGGCGGCAGCGAGCAGCCCAGCGATTCAACATCAACAACTTTGTTAATGGAAACTTGCTGATCCATAAACGCTTGTGCCGCCGCAGACATTTGCTGGGGGGCAGTTCACATATGAATTTTAAAAACCCCACAGATCGATGAGGGGCATTTGCAAAGGAGGCATAAGGTGTGTTTAATTATAATTGCGTCTGGGGTTCGTGTGTGTGTGTGTGTGTGTGTGTGTGTGTGTGTGTGTGTGTGTTTGTTGGGGGGAGGTGCTGCTGTTAAGGCTCACGCGGGGGCCTCCGTATTTAAATAGGGTCACATTTCGGCCTCACCTTGCAAGTGTTGTGGTATATTAAATGCCACTCATGTTAAGTGTGTTGAAACTCCTCTGATGTAGTCAAGACATAATATAAAGGTTAAATTGAAAAATGTCCCTTCAGCAGCACAGGCACACGCCATGATTGATCTCCCCCCGTACGGGTGGGAAATGTTAGACGTCTGTTTCGTTGGGCTTCTCTTAAGTGTGTGAACGCAATGCGTCGTAATAAGGGGCCGACTGGATTAGAATTTAAGTGTCAGTCAATCAGGATTTTGAAAGGTCAATGAAAAAAATTTGCAAAATTTCTGGGCGGCAGGGAGGTGTGAAATTATTGAATTCAGTCAGAATAGGCCTTTCTCACAGAAAACACACAGGTTAACAATGGCTCAGATCTGTGCTTTATGATCATGTTGTATGGAAATATGAAGGTATGTCTCTACGCATTTAGTTTCAATCAAGCTCATTTTCATTTTCCTCAAAAAAAATCTGAATTTTAAGAAGAGTTTAAATATTAAAGACCAGAAGATTGACAAGCTGAACAATTGTCCTGACACTAAATAAAACAAGGGAGCAGAGGACAATCATATGACCACATCCGTCATTAATCAGAAATAAATCTGAGAAATGACACGAGCATGAACATAAATTCTCCTTTTATGAAGAAAAAACAGTTGAAATTCGACAGATCCAACAAATGGAGTTTCATTTTACTCAATCTGATGCTTCAAGTACCTCTAATCACATCTTATTTAAATGCTCACAGCTCCTGGGTATATACATATATTTATATATAGAGAGAATACTGTAAACCTAGTCTATGTCAGCACTGGACACTGCACAAACAATTAAATGACAACATGAACACTGTACTGTATTGTTCACATTTGATCTCTGACAGCGTGAGGACTTTTTTTTCCATCTAGAATCCATCACACTATACTGTACCTTTTTATTTTGCTCCACATTTTTATTTTAAAGTCAGCATTAATTCCTCTTGTGGAACTTCTCTTGTCTGTGGACGCGCTTAAGCTTCCCAGTTTTTTGGCCAAGGAACCAATTCAGTCTCTTCTTTCCTTTCATCTTGTTTTTTTTCACAGAGTCCAGAAGTGCAGGTTCAGGTGTTGGGACTCCAGAACATGTACAGGGGGCCCGGTGGGCCCTATGTGCACGGGGCCGTGGGAGGATCTGAACCCAGGCAGGGGCGGGTCCGGAGTGGAGAGGATGTAGTCGATGCTAAACTTGATCTCAGATTCCGGTTTCCCCGGCTGGGTGGGATTTGCGATGAGGTGATTCTGCTGCGGAACCGGCCTCGGCCTGTCAGGGTTCAAAGGGCAGAGGGCGGAGTCCGATTCAGGGTGCCCGGCTGCAGGTGCGTGCCGATTGCTGTGGCCCTCCAGCGGGTGGAAGGGGGTTTCTCCAGAATCACGGAGGCCGATTTTCATGTTCCTCCGGCGCCGGCGACGCCGAAAGTTGCCATTTTCAAAGAGGTCGAGCATGGATTCACAGCCAGTGGCAAAAGTCCAGTAGTTTCCCTTTCCCTTCTCATTGCCCTCTGTCCGAGGAACCTGGGGAAATGTAAAACATAATTGTATTAATGAAGAAATACATTATTCCTACTAGGTATTGTAAAAAAACAAAAAAAACACTATATTACTATTTTACACTATTTTATTACATTGCTAATGATTAAAAGCTAAAAAAGCAATAACTATAATAAAAACCAATAATATTAGTGACTAAAATAATATAAAATTCAGGCCAAAATCATGTAATTTGGCAGAAAAACCCCTTAAATTTCATGTTGAACTGATATGATTCCCCAGTTTGTGTCTTCACCTTGATGAAGCAGCTGTTGAGAGACAGGTTGTGTCTGATGGAGTTCTGCCAGGCTCTCTGGTTCGAGCGGTAGTACGGGAACCTCTTCATGATGAACTCGTAGATGCCCGACAGAGTGACGCGCTGCTCGGGGCTCTGCTGGATCGCCATGGCTATCAGGGCGATGTAGCTGACGCACGCGGACACAGGTGGAAAGAAAAGAAGACATCAGCTAACAAATGGTAAAGGAGTTCAGTCGACTTCAACCTCATTGCTCGGGGTCTCACAGAAGAGGAAAAACCTCCAAGAACTCGTTTAGAGGGACTACAATTATACACATGACAGGCACAGCATAATATTTCTAATCAGTCCCTATACACAACTTCAGCATTATATACTACAGAAGACACATCTTTTAAAACCAAGTAATATACAGTTTTGCTTTCAATAGAATTATAATAACAACTGCAAAATCTTTTTTTTTTAAATTCTGTTGTCACCAAAACACAATATACTGTATAGGAAAGTGGTGACCCGTCCCTTTGCTACAAACTGGGATTGCAAATTTAACGAAGGTGACAAACTCTAAAGGGAACCACTTCTGTTATAATTCATGTTCTACATGTTACATGCTCCGTAACAGCACCGTATAGGACATCTTTTTCTGAATAACTTTAAGTCTATGAATTAGAAATAAATCCGACCCATGAGGAACAGACTGTTAAGAAAAACAAAAATCCAATCAGACTGGATTTAATTTCAGGATCAGAAGAGGTGAAGCTGTGCAAAACGTACTATCAACACCGGTCACAGATATAAATTGTCCGTTAATCTACTGACTGTAACCGTGTTCTTCAGAACCCAAATAGTAATTATGTGTAATTTTTTTTGAAACTTGTCATAAGTCCAACATTGTGTTCATAAGAAATTCTCATAAAATTAGGGCAAGTCATGAAGTTGACTCATTAAGGTGATAAAACATAGTTGGGTATATGTTTTGAAGTATTAAAGAGAACCTCATACAAAACATCGAGGCAACATTTTGCTTCAATCTCGGCTACTGAAAATTCATATGTCGTATCAAAAAATATGTAGAATAGTGATTAAATAATGTTTTCAAATGAGAAAAAAACCACAACAAAAAGCGGATATCACTTTTTATTTACTGTTTAGTACTGAAGCTGAAGGGAAATGACAAACTGCCAAAACAAAAGTAAAAGCTATGATTATTAATATTTTTTAAGAGATAAAACATATACAGTATAAATGAACTGAATTGAACTGGGCTGCCATGTAAAAAAAATTCAGATTTTCCTCAATTGAAAGATTTTGATGAAATTCTGTCATACTCAAATGAAAAGATTGATTTGACACTTTTGAGAGTAAAAGAATATCTAAGAAAGTTCTGTGTAATCATTTAGGTTTTAAAGGCCATCAAATGTATTTATCTAGTGAGCAAAACTGATGTAAAACAGGTGAAGCTAAACAGACATAAATAAGTAGATCAATGACTAAATGGATGAATTGAAAATTCCCCCCATACCTGTACGCAGGTCTACACATTTTCTTCTCTTCGTCCGTGCTGGAGGAAGGGTATCCGTCCCCATCGTAGTTGAAGCAGTTGAAGGGGTAGTGAGCGTTATCGAACATGTCGACACTTGGAGGGGTCACACGTGTGAACCCGGCTGTTTGGCTCCTCTGACTGTCCCGGCCCGAGCCCAGCAGCAACACCCTGCTCCTGCCGCCCTGCTGCGCCACCATGCTCTGCTCTGCTCTGCTCTGCTCTGCTCGGCTCTGCTCGGCTCGGCTGACACTCACTGGCGGCTCTGCAGATGACGGCTGCCCCCTCCAGCCCCCCTCTACCCCCCCCTCGTCCCAGCTGCTCTCCAGGAACGGCTGGAGGTCTCCGCTCTCAGGACCACCCCTCCCTGAGCTCCTTGAACTCTGGGCCCTGGAACCTGTGCTCGGCTGGCACGACCTTTTTGTTTTTGTTTTATGGAAATGTCTCATCTTGTCTGTTTTGAATTGGGAAAAAAAAATGAAGTTATTCTACTCAGTAGAATCAATTTTGTACATATTCCAAGAAGTGGAGAAAGACCTCGGCCTAAAATGAAACTTACATTGGGGAAGTCTTCTCCATTGTGGCCAAGGTCCTGCAACTTAAACATTACCAGATATGAGAGAGATCCCTCTGAATGAATGCGTACCTGGAACATTCCAGGGCTCTTCTGTGTCGTACAGTTACAGTGAAATAAATCGTAATATTCCGTCAGGCTCCTGCCACGCCCTCCGCTGCTATTCTTAGTGAGGCGAAAAACATGTTTTCCCCCTTTTTAAGTGTAGAGTAAAAATGTAAAGTCGAGCAAACAGGAAATGCTCGAGTGCACAACCCGTGGCCTTCAAGTGCTTCACAATGGCTCTCGGCCCAGATGAAATAGCTGTCGGCCTGAGCAGGTTAATGTTGTTCCTGTTTGTATTTTTAACAACACACAGTGACCCTGGGCCGTGGAGTCTGTTGGCCTCGGATGGTTTTGATCAGTTCCAAGGTGTGTGTGTGTGTGTGTGTGTGTGTGTGTGTGTGAGAGAGAGAGAGAGAGAGATGTATTATTTGTCTATTCTGCGTTTATGTCACCGTGTGGGAGTTTTAACTGTGACCTGTCAGGGGACTGTAGGGGAACATTAGCCTATAGGCTAAATCTGGTGAAATCCATTAAAATGGTTAACATTCATGTTTGATATTGTGCATGAAAGAAATGTTACCATTTGATGCATTTCACAAAAAAAAGGCCATCATTGTTGAATCCATGATCCAATCCACGTTGTCCCAAAGCAGGCCAGATATGCCACATGAAATATATGAAACATAAGCATCTATCAGGGCTGTGTGAGTTAGGGGTGGAAGAAAGTGTTCAAGCATGTCAGTGTATCTGTCACTGTCGGAAGTGCACAACTTATAGAGAAGAGCCGAGTAAAGCAATTGAAGGAATGTGAAGTTGAAGTTTTGAATCTTGGGATTCTCTGGTTATTGATTAGTTATTGATCATGACACTTTCATTCCACAAGTGTATAAACCTTCCAGCAGTTAACTACAACAGAATCAGAGCAGCAGAGGCCAAAACATAAACCTCTGGTCATGAATGAAAACAAAAATATAGCTAAGGCTCTTGGATCGTAAGTATTGACCGTGCCAGTCGCATTGCTGGTTCTTGTCTCATTTTCAGGCCCGTGCAGAACTCCACTCAACAACCCCAGCTTCTTTTATATCTCATATCATCCAAATCCCAATCTGAGAATGCTTGTGTGTCACTTGGGTTCCTCGCTGAGGTTTTACAAGGTCTCTCCAGAGCATCAGAACATGTTTTCGCAGAGTGAGTGGATCGGCGGAGTTCTCTGCAACTTGCACTCAACTAATCTGGTCCGGTCCAGACAGACTCACAGTAGCAGCCCGAACCTGAAGCGAGTGTGCGGGACATAACCGCTCCTCTCCTCCTCAAGGATTCTGGGTGGTCCACTGTGCTCACAGGCCGCCTTCATGTTTTATTTTGCTTCTTTTTATAGCCTAATCTCTCCAACTGTACTTAGGCCCAAACCAACAAGCAAGGTCCTTTGCATCTTTGTTTTCCTTTTCTCTCCGTCAACTCTTTTGGGGTGTGTGCGCGTCCACTCTGGCAGACGTGTAGTCAACAACGGGAAGTTTTGCAGATGCTATCTATAATGCTCTGTAATGGCCATAAATTGTTTCCGTGTCTATAAAACAGGGGGATGTGTATTTTGAAGGGCTCTTAACAGGGCAATTGGAGGACTCCCGTGAGGCGACAAAGGCCGGGAAAACAGCCCGAGGTCTGCCAGGCCTCTGTGTGTGGCCCCGCTGGTGCGGGAGGCGTCTATGGAGGCTCCCCACTGCAGCGACATGGAGACATTGAAGCAGTGCTCGGTTTATTTCTGATTGGCTAATGACGCATTGAAGTAAAATGACTAATCTAATATCACTGGTGTCTTTGTCCTTCCAAAAACTATTCAGATATTTTTTTTCCTTTTTGTCTGAAATTTGGAATTTGATCGATGTAACAATTTATGCTGTACAGCACTGTTGCCTTCACTGACGTTATGTTGTTTAGGTATATATATATATATATATAAACATATATATATACACACACATATATATATATATATATATATATATATATATATATATATATATATATATATATATATATATATATATGAATAATTGCATGAACACATCTAAATATATTTGAAATTAAATGATATAATAAATTAAACTGCCAATGTGAATCAGCAGATACAGTAAAAGAGCACTTTGCAGGTTTTACACATCAAGTTCAGTTTGCATTCTTTTTTTTTTTTGGCATAAAGCCTGAATTTCAAACAGGGCCAAGTGGAAAAGGCCAGAAAAAGATCTTATGAGGAGGTTAAAGTCAGGATTCCCCAGCGTCTGCTGCTTTAATTTGGACCTTTTCAATGTTTATTTATGTTATTTTTTCTAGTGTTTATTCAAATTAATGGAGGGAATCCCAATTCTAAACCAGGAATCGTTAAAAAAAAATGTGATAAGCTTATTAAATGTGTATTGCTTAGGTCAGACTGTCCATCACTGTGTAGTAATAAGTAATAGTTAAAGGTAATGACGTATTGCCCAACGATTTAATGGCAAAATCGTGCTTACATGTGATGGATCAGTAATGAAAATCAAAAGTAACATCATAGTAACACTCTTCATTGCTACTGTTCTTTTGCCAATTATACTGATCATACGATCAGATGTTTTCCTTTTTACACCAAGTGATTCCTATACTCAAGTTAAAGGAGCTGAATGGCTGAGTACCACATTACTGAACCGCTCTGTAGTATCTGAAGCCATTAAACGAGGACAATCCCAAAAGAAATGCTGAAAGGACCTGAGGTGCTTCAGCTGTCAGGACGACAACAGATCCCTACGAAACTGTAAAAACAGGAGCAGAAGCGGTGCGGAGGAGGAGGAGAGGGGGTCACCGTATCGGGCTGGTTGGAACTGACATCTGATAAGCGACTCTCGTCTCACTCCCATGACGAGGCTTCCTCCGGCGTCCTGTCTGCGGCCGGCCGCGGTGATTACGGCCCTTAGTTCTCCTCTGGTCGCTCTCTGTGCCTCTGATGGTTGTCTCAGACACGGCTTCCTCCATTCATAGCTCTGTCTGCCCATGTGTGTGTGTGTGTGTGTGTGTATGTACATGCATTTATGTAAACCAACCTCGTAGCTTTTTCCGCAGGCTGTTCTGTGAGGAAAGGTTATCAAAACACAACAGCGTGGTGGGAACTGTAAACACGCTTGTGCACAGAGCTGGGGCTGAGGGCCATTTCCCTTTGCACCGTACTGTGCAGCCATATCCTCCGTGTCAAACGACGCTGGACGGCCACAGATCAGAGCCCCCGAACAGAACCTGTGTTCACCTGAGCATTTTTTTATTTTTGTACTTTTTTTGCACCAATACTAACAATATTCTGTCTTAGTCGGTCTGTTGTGTTTGTCTTCATTAGAGCCGATAGCATATGCATTCTAATCTTATCTTTCCCAACATAATACATCTCATAATTGCTATGTGTGCGGCTGTTTAAATTGTGACAGTAAAATATTTTTTTGCATACTTACAGACTCAGATTTTCAAATTGTTGTTGTCAAAAGATGTCATATATTGTTGCTGAAAAAAACCTATTTCAGGCAACAAATAATTATTTTATGCTGACTATTTTTATACGTTTTTAAAATGTCTGTAGCTTGACATAAAATTATGAAAATGAAAAAAAAAATTAACTAAACATTGGATTGGCAAAAATCTTTCTATTTTATTCATTTATTATTATTTTATTTTTTGATATAAACCAACACTGTTATAAAATAATCTCATAAACAGTACATGTTTATTTGTGTCTCACCTCCAGGTCTGTATTCACAAAGGGACGTGGTTTGTTTGATTATTTCATGTGAGCAAAAGCATATTTCACCAATATGCTAGAGCCATTGCATTAGTAAAACTACATATTCATTTCAATTGAAATATATAAATCTATATATTATTCTAAAGCCCTGGAAGTGTATTAGTGTGTCAAAAGGCCAACTGTGATCATTGGGAGCTTGTAACAGACTTAGACTGGTGTGGCAGTTGAACTGTCGTCTGAGGCACAGGAGGTCGAGCGAGTAGTCCACTAACCAGAAGGTCGATGGTTTGATCCCCGGTGCCTCCAGAGCACGTGCCAAAGTGTCCTTGGCCAAGACTCTTAACTCTTAACTTAATGCTTAACCCTGACGGCTGTCAATGTATGAATTATGTGTGATAGAAGCGCTGTATGAATGTGTGTGTGAATGGGTGTATGTGACTTGTACTGTAAAGCACTTTGGGTGGTCGAGCAGACCAGAAAAGTGCTATGTAAATACATTCCATTACTGTTGAAGGAAGGAGGAAGCTCTTGTAATCCTTTCTGGTCACCAGTCAAGGTCAAACGGGGTCAAAGTACTTCACTGAAGTCAAGTTAGAACGAAACCCACTCAATATTGTCCCCAAATAAACAGGTTGTAAGATGTTGATTTTATCTTAAATAACCATAAAAAAAAACATACTAAACATATACCAATGTACTTCACCTCCTAAAGAAAACATAGAGGCACTAAAAATATTCTGCTCTTTTTTGTTTTATTGCACTTTTAACCATGATGCAAAGAAATGAACAATAAAATCCATAGAAACAACGAGTTGGATTAAAAGAAGAAGAAGCACTTTCACTTCAGGAACAGATCATCTAAAGGTTCTCCGTGGATCCACCCATACGTCCATACAAACTGTACTGACCTTGACACGGGACAGTTAAAAACTCAGTCTGCAGAATAAAAGTCGTATGGAAACGGATGGGGTCAGCACACACACGCACGCACGCACGCACGCACGCACGCACGCACAGACACACACACACACACACACACACACACACAGACACACAGACACACACACACACACACACACACATGTCGACCTCCATTAACTTATCTCGTACCTGGGAGGAGTTCAACCCTCTTCCACTGTGAAACCACACATTCAAGTATTTCTATCATTGCACAGGCACTAGATTTTCTTCCTACTATATATATTAACTCGTCGTGGACACCAACAGCTCAGCTATCAGCTGTTTGGCGATTGAATGAAATTTACATCCTGAAAAATAATCTCTCCACAACAGCAACATCTGGACATCAAATATATTACAAAGAAACAATTATAGAAAAAAAACTAAACTATTCGTGTCACATTTGGCTCTCGGTACCAGAAACCTAACCTCATGGCTGTTGCATTGAAAGAAGCAAAAACAGAAGAAGAAAAAAACCAAACAGTAGTTGGAGTAAATGTTGAGGCACAGACTTGCTCATCTGAATCTAACAAGTACTCATGGGTGACTATAAACCAATTTAAAAGCAGGTTGATACCTGGAATAGGCTGAAATATGGAGAGGGTTCATTTAACCGAGAGGCACAGACCTGGCAGCTGCACTTGCACACGCTCAGTTTGCCCTCTTCTGGACAAATTAAGAAGTACACCTCTCTGATGTCGATTCTTACGAACGGGGAATAAAGGGTGTTGTGTCAATAAATATGAATATTTAATAAATACTCTCTCAAGGACATTTATGGGCAAAATTAATGGACAATTCCAGGAGTAAACCTGCACTCCAATCAAATCTTCCGATCTCGAAAAAACCAATGGTAGGAGCTGAAACAGCTCAGCAGAAATGAAATATAAAAAGAAGACACAACCCAATAAAACATTCTGCAGCAAAACTCAGAACAACATTTTGATAATTAAGACAACAGGAAGTCAACGCCCCTCCTCCTCCTCCACTGTGAATGTTCGGCCGAAACACTTGCATTACCGACGACACTTTGAAACACATAACTCAGCATGTGAAGAGAGCGGAGGGGAGGGTCCGGAGATCCTTCACGAGTCCCTCAGAATTCACTGAATTCAAAAAGCAAGGGTCCTGAACGAGACAGAGAGAAGGCGCCTCTCGCGAGACCGGTTTGGTGATGCTGCGGTGGGTCAGTGGGTGCGTGGGTCAGCCGTGGTGAGACTTATCCTACACTAGAGTCAGGGTCGGATGTTTTAAGGAGTCTAGGTGACGTGGGGCGCTTCAGTTCTGCGCGGGACCCCAGATCCGTCCGAAGGGTCTGCGACATAACCTGCGTCTCGAGCTTTGTCAGAGTCCAGTCCTATCCAGCAGGCCTCTACTTCCAGACAGCTTATCTCAGACAGGTGGGCTTCCCTGTAAGTTCAGCGCAAATCGAGCCCTCTGAGGAATACAGCGCACATGGAGCTCATCCGTGTTAGTTCAGTCGAAGAGGAAGACTGGATCTGCTCAGTCAAGCCTCCTGTCTCCAGGAGTTCAGTTCAGTTCCATCCAGCCGCCAGCGCCCCCCCCCCGCAGACAGCTACCTCCGTCGCGGGCCTGTGTGAAAGTGGTCTGTCCCTCGCTCCACCCGGAGGTCGTCCTCCACCACGTAACCGTAGCCTTCCTTTTCGATGCACCCCGACAGCACATTCAGCACCTATGGTGGCACAAGGCAAGCGTTTTTTTTATTGTTTTGTCCCCATTAGAGGTCAAACCGGGTCCCAGCACTCAACGGCCTCTTAAAGAGACACTGAACGGCAGCTCAGTGGGACGATTTGTGTCACTCTCATGTCTGCACAGTGAGCTGCCGTTTAGCGGCAGCTAAGGACTGGGAAAAAAGAGGAAGCAGGGAGTAAAGCTCTGTCTATAGCTGACAAAAGCACTAACCCTGTATGTTTGACAATTCCATTAAAGTAGAGCTCAGCAAATGATCATTTTCAGTGATCATTTTTCTTGTGAAATCAAGAAAAACGGAAAGATACTGAATTTAGAATCACAGAGGACCGGTGATTTCTTGACAGGCAAACTATTAACAGTGCACTTCCCCGATGGATCAATTGTCTAATTGTTTTGGCTCTAATTTAATGATTCATATAATAATGATAGAAAGCTTAAAAATGGGAGTGAAGCACTGACCTGGCGTAGACGTCGGTCCATGGCATCCAGGTGTGGCTGGATGAGGATGGGACTGAGGCGGTCCCTCACCAGGGATTCTGCCATGAGCATGGACAGCTTGTATTCTTCCTTAGCCAGCAGCTGCAGACGCAAGTGGGTCGACTTCTTCACTCTGAGGAAAGAGAGAGCGGCCAGGACAGAGAGAGAGAGAGAGAGAGAGAGAGAGAGAGAGAGAGAGAGAGAGAGTCAGCCTCAGGCTCTGCAGGACTGATGTATGTCAATACAACAGATCACATGTAATTTCTTGTTTATATGGTAGACTGGGAGGATTGTGTAACTGTATCAAGATGATGTTTTGGACAATTGGAAAGTTTATTAGTTTCACAAAAATACAAAAAAGAAAAAAAGAAAAAAAGGGGGTCCTTACCTGCAGCACTGGGTCAATGGCACCAGAATGGAAATCTCATCGTGGGAGTGCTTCCCAAAGCTGGAATGAAAAACAGAAATAGACAGGTTATACTACATGTGATCCCTGAGGGGTATTACATTTTTTCCCCATGCTGTTGAACAACCTGCGGGTTTGAGTATGAATGTTGTGCTGCAGCTCAGACACCTATGTTGTCTTGACTTGACATGATTATGAAGTCATCTGAAATGCACGCAAATCGGCATCAGCGTACACAGCAATCACATGCATTTTTCTTTTCCTCAAAAGTTGGTGAAAGGATGGGACACAGGCCAAGATAGAACCCATTACATTTTGGTGCACATCCGACATAGGGGCAGATTTTTCATCATCATCTTCTTTAACATTGCGAGATAGGATGTTTTTTTTTACAGCTATCACAGGGAATAATGCTCCGATTTTGATGGAAGAAAAATCAGGCATTTTCAGTGGACTGATATCTATGAAGCTTGATTGACGTTAAGGGGACTGTTTGGGCCTCGTCGGAGGTATCCGCTCTATTTGTCATTTATATGGATGTGCAAACACACCAACGCTAACGGTACAGGTATAGAAGCATGGGAGCTGCGGACTTCTGAATGACAGATCATATTAGAAGCTGTGGTTTACCCTCGGCCGTTGTCCAGATGGATGATGAAGGTCTCGTTTCCAAACTTTTCGAACGTCTCATAATGGTGGCGATCCATGTTGCCTGTGTTTGAACAGTTCAGGAGGAAACACAAACAAATATGTGTTAATGTGTGCGTGGTGGCTACTTATATCTTACAGCAGAGACCTCTTTTCATCGTTCAGCAATGGAGGAGATCCGCCGCTCACTGACTCACCCATGAGGAAGTCGAAGATGGTCATGTCCATGATGTCCAGCAGTCTTGTCCCACTGTCATAAGGTGGAGTCTGTTTGACCTCCTCGCAGTAGTCTGGGTCCACCTCCCATCTGAAGAGGTATCACACAAACACCTTTCTTAATCGACTGGAATTCTCCCCCCCTCCCCTTTTTGTTTTACACATTTTCTTCCTATTCATTGTTCGTTCTGTGATAAAGAATTGTGAAAACAAGCTGCGAATGATTGTTAAAATCATGACAGGATTGCAAACAATTGCTTTCTTGCATGAGAAGATGTGTACAGTTATTGTACTTGGATGTCGGTCAGCTCTGACACACTGATCTCTTGCCCAGCTCTCTTTGACTCATTGCCGCTGGTCACTGGCAGTGCATGCCACAAATGCCCTCGGAAACAACCGGGACGCCGCAGTGTATGCTTCTGTCGAGGTGTCCGCATGCGGGATGGATCTCTTACTCGGCCTTCTTGCGTTTGTGGTAGGAGCGTCTCCACGGGTTCCTCCAGGTCTTGCGTTTGGCGAGGGCCAGGTCGGGCAGGAAAGCCGCCAGGGATCCTTCTATCTGGTCCGGCTTGCCACACAGAGCGTGCTCAGTGGAGCAGTAGTAGGAACACTCTCCGTAGAAGCACACGTTGTTGGCTGAGAAACAATGAACAGGAAATTCTAGTGCGTTTTGGATATTTGAAATGTGACTACACTATTTTTGCACGCCACATATACTGAATGGATACTTTGTAAGAGATCAAAAACACCAGGGGACATTCAGTGACGTGTATAAACTGCTGAAATCGTCAGTAATTAGAATCCCAAGTGTACAATATGTAGAGCAAAAAGTTGCATCGCTGATTAACTGTAGCACTTTGGTGCAAGCTAAAGCACCCTGATAATACTAATCCCAAATGAATCCCCTCGTAGTTCTGGGGCACTGAGCTAGCTTTGCTCAACATAATGAGCAAATGAATCCATCCAGTTTTGCCGGGGCTTTTGCAATTTGAAGAAATCGAGGCCTGCGCGGACAATGTTTTTAATATCGTTTTATTACTGAGATCATCAGATAAAATGAAACTGAAGTTTGTGGAGCAAAGTGTTTCCAACTGCTCTGTGTCACACATAACAGCAACTAAAAGTTCTTGCAGAACTGATGTGTTGGATTTTTTTTTAACAGTTATGTTGGCGTGTGCAAAACATGTGTCAGGGCATCTCTTTTTTCCGCGGCGTACCTGGTGAAATGAAGAAGGTCCTCCAGAGCTTCTTGTCTCGCGTGACATCTCGGATCTCCTTCGTCATGTTGACCAGCCTGCCGGCCACAGGGGGCACGCGGCGAAAGTCCAGGATCCTACAGGACAGAGGCAAACACTGAGGGGTTATGTTCCGTCTTTGAAAGGAAAATAATTGAGGCAGGGGAGTGCAGGGGGAATTGAAGGGGGGGCTCGAAGGGAGAGACGTGAGGCAAAAGATACTGCGTAAAAATAAAAGGTGTTAGTTCCTTGCAGGTTGGGCCGGAACATCACTCTCCTTCTTGGAATCATACCTCAGTGAAATCTGAACTGTACAGACACAATACTCAGATCTTTTAATTCTCTGTTTTACACCTCCCCAGGTAATCAATATTGCTCTTTTATCAAGAGTAAATGTCCATAAATATAGGCTCAGGCTGCTCCCGCGACACACCTTGCACTTCTCTCTCTCTCTCTCTTGTACATATAAATTACACGACTACAACAACCAGTCTGACAGTGCTTGAATACAGCAGTATATACTGCACAGCTGTCTCCCCCCCCCCCTCCCACTCTGAGTCTGGCTCTGTCCGAAGTTTCTCCCTATTAAACAGGAGGTTTTCCTCCTGCTGCGTTTGCCAATTGTGGGCGCTGTTGGGTTTCTCTCACTCTAATAGTTTGAGGTCCCGACCATAACACTCAATAAAGTGCTATGAGATAATGCATGTTGTGATTTGGAGCCGTATGAATGAACTCAACGGGATGGAATTCAATTCTGTGCAGAAAATGCTCTTTATAAATCCAGGACGTGCCAACTTGTCCTCAGTATCAAAGCGGTCGAGTGATAATTGTCCATATCCCCACAGGTACATGTGGGGATATGGACCTAACAGCTTCCTAACAGCTCATTCAGCATTCTATTCATGGGACAGTTTGCCTAAATGAATAGAAATACAGGCTAAAAAAAAAAAGTGGCTAAGCAGAGGCTGAATGTGGAGAAAGAATCTGCATCAGGAATCAAAGAGTCGCAAATACAGAAAGATAAGATAAGATAAGGTAAGATAGCAGAAATTTAAAAATCAATAGGATATTTCCAAAATTTATCATATAAATACTTTATACAGAGCAGAAAGGTTTGCTTTCAAAATAAGACACATTTGTAGCATTATGGACTACAATGCCATCGGTGGTTTTGAATTATTGGCTCAAATTACACCCTGGAAATTTATTTGACGTATTTTGGAGACAGAATTTCCCATCAAATGTTTTGTATGTACGACTCTCTACTACTACAACTACTTATTAATGTGAGGGCAAACTCAAGATGGGACTCAAACCCACACCGCCTGTCACTGACAGCAGGGGGCACTGTGACATAAGTGATGACTCTTACAATTACACGGCATGGTGGTAAAACCTCCCGGTGGTTTGTGTGTGGCTGAGATTTCACACCAGACGCTTCTTTAACTTCCACACATGCGGCTGGTTTAATGTCCTCCACGGCCAAAAAACATCCACCCATTCTGGGAATTCATATGTTTGTTCCACTTCTTAAGCCCACAGTGATATTGTCTATGCATTATTTGAATATCTATGTGTATGTAGATGGAGAAAAAAAGGTTTACGTCTTTTTTTTAATGGCAGATACCGTGGCTGCCTTCCCTGTGTGCGTGCCACATGCCTGTGGCCCCCTGCTGTCAATACCATCCGGCTACAACTCTCAGCTCGGGCTCTTTAAAAATTGATGCCCCTGACAACACCTAATGGCCACGGCCCGAGGGCAGAGAGACACGGGAAGAGAGGCTGAGATTAAATATGGAGGCAGGGGAACGGTGTCTGAGGAAAAAACATGGGGAAACCAAGTGGAGAAAAAAAAAAAGAAGCCAAAAGAGCCGGCCATTATTCAGGAGCCCCGTGGTACAAATGATGCCGTCATGTAGCACGGCGGCGGGTGAAGTGAGACAGATGCACGCGGTCATGTGTCTTTCTTCCTTGCTGTCAAACACACACGAGACGAAGCACAGCGAAGCGCCGTTTGGCCTGCCGCCACGCTGAGCCAAGCGGCCAGGGCCTCGCTTCAGATTCCTCGATAAACCTTATTCCAGCACTGGCCGCGTTAGACCTGTGTCATATTCAGGGCGGGACGGCAACGTCTGCTAGGTGCCCTGCGGAGGGAATCGCCACATTCGCACGTTCACACCCTGCTGAAAAAGAGCACATGACCACAGTGGGTCTCGTGGATTCAGCTGCATAGTTCACTACTTTGAGGTCATATTGCGCCTCGTGTTGTCTTCATATTTGCCGACTACCTAATGCAGCCGCACCGATCGCACTTTCCCCATTTAAATCTAATCACCTGATTAATGAAGCTTGAAGCGGTGTAGCCTATATATAATGAAAGACAGTGTCTCTGCGTGGGTATTTGTGCAAGTGCCGCTTTAAAAGAGCCTGTGTGTGTGTGTGTGTGTGTGTGTGTGTGTGTGTGTGTCTGTTGTCCCCCTGGGAGGCAGTGTAGCCCAAGACTATGCACCAGCAGCAGCAGCAGCAGCTCTGTAGCCAGGCTCTAATTTAGAACAGACAAAATAAGGGGAAAAAATAAAGCGCTGCTTTTGGCAAACCCTGCCTGACTTATATTTAGAATGGGCACAGGGCCTTTCATGCCTTTGGTTTCCTCCTCTTCGCCTTAACCCACACATATGCCTGGAGTGTGTGAGCACATTCTCGTGTGTGTGTGTGTGTGTGTGTGTGTGTGTACAGAGGAGGACCAGATGTGTTGCAGACTGGTGTATGAAGCTGCTGCTAATGCAATTGCTGCTGAACTGTGTCATTGTGCCCGAAGCAAAAGCAGATTCAACATCACTTGCCTCTGTGGGCCCATTGTGTGTACGCATGGATGTGTGTGTGTGTGTGTGTGTGTGAGTGACCTCAGCATCATCTGGTATCACCAGCATTCACACTACAACACAATCCCCCCCCCCTGCTCACAATTACACACACAGCCACAGTGGCGTCACCTTGACTTTAACGGCAACAGCGCCGCGAAAAACTCATTGCTTTCCGTCGTCGATCACAGAGCCTCGTGAGCATTTTCTCTTTTCATTAAAGTCTCTCCAGCGGGCAGGCAGGCCGGCCATAAAGTGTTAGTCTTGTGAAGGCAGTGGAGTCAGAGAGCACGGTGGCTCGCTACGAAAGGGAGGCTGCAGTCATTGTTCAGTCGGATGCAAGCTGCGGGAGGGAGGCATTCATTCTCTATGACTCATGGCCTCTCGGAGCTCACGGCCTCCGCCGCACGGGCCGAGCTCACGCCGCTCGCCGCGTCTGAAAGAGAGACGAGCGTCTGAAGGACAGCCACGGAGAAAAGGAGAGGCAGACGCGGGTGCACGGAAAATATCTGGGAGCACGCGGACGCCTTTCATGCACAGAAGAGATATGGGTATGCCTGCAGTTGTGCCAGCACACACATTCTCTATCAGAATGACTATACTTGAGGGGACCTCAGAGACACATACTGTATGTTAAGGCTTTAAAACACGGGTGGACACCTCGGGCCCTTCTGGTAGGACGTTCTCTAGGAACGTAGAGGCAAACTGGCAATCAGGAGGGAACAATAACCTGCAGGATACTGTTATTTATGAATCATTTCATTTAAATATTTGTTTAATATATTGAATCAATAATTGGTTAAATAATCAAATAATATCTGTTGAACCAAAATGGGCTATTTTTAGTGTAGTTTTACTTTATTCAGCTTGTTTGTTTCAAATCATCATCATCCTTAGCACCTTAATATTATACAAGACACACACGCTGACACACACACACACACACACACGCTGACACACACACACACACACACACACTCAAGCACACACACATCCCCTCGAACAGGTTTGTTTTCACCTACTTGTCCAGGTGGAAGGCAGCAATCTCAGCGTTGTGTCTCTCAAAGTCGGAGAAGTAGAAGAAGTCTGGCGGAGTCTCCTGCTCCCGGGTCTGCCTGCATGAGCACAAGGAAAAAAGGCTTAGAGGTCTGGTTCAACTCCGGTGCGAAGCCAAGGTTTCGACAGTCAGCAATGATGCCAAAGGCACAGCGTTGACCACACAATGCAGCATGGCATATTAGAGATGCTACTACGATTGATTTTTCTTCTACGTCAAAAGGGGGATTTTCTTTTGACTACATAACAATCGATAGATGCTTAATTTCCGTTAAACCAACTCATCCATTAATCGACAAATCCTTCCATCAATTGATTCAATGTGAGGTGTCTGTTTCGGCATTTCCCGCGATGCATATAGCAGCAGAGTTCACACAGACTGGAATTCCGTATTCCTTGTGAATACACATTGACACAGCAGCAGCCCCAGCTGTACAGCGGTGTACCTAATACTGCAAACTGCATTTGTATGGAGCCAAGACACAATGAAGCGGTGCCCTTTCCTCACAGAAAGGCCCTCGTTGGAGTCGTTGAATGGGGCAACCCGGACAGAGAGAGAGAGAGGGACAACTCAAGGTCAAAGACCTTGCCTCCTGAAGCGTCCACTCCTGTTCTCGATCTGTACCTATTTCCGTCCGGCTCTGATCCTTCCCTCCCAAAAAACTGCTTTTCGCACACATTCTGCCTTAAAGCTCTTACTGGAGGGGAAAAGAGGCTCTTAAAGGCTCAGAGCCCAGAGCTGATGGAACACGGGCCGAGGGCGGGTGCAGCGCAGACAGGACGGGCTGGGGTAAAAAAAAAAAAAAAAAAAAGTCGAAGTCAAAAGAAGTGGAGGTGAATAGACGCCCCTGAATAGGTGCTGGGTATTTCAAATATGTAAATGTCTTTGAAGAATACAAGGAGAGCGGCGCAGTCCATCATCAGCTCTTTCCTACAGAGGAGCCGAGTATTTTTAATCATTTTTCCTTCCATCCACACTGGCTCCTTTGCTTTTTTCTTTCTTTTTTTTATTGTCAACAGTAAATACTTTCCAGGAAGGCAGTGTGTAATGATTTGGACCGCAGCCTCTGCCATTTCTGTTACAGCTAGCTGAGGGAGGATGAGAAGAATGGAAACTATCTTGGCAAGTTCTCTGTCTCTCCCTCTCCCCCCGGTCCCTCCGGATGCCTCTCACTGTTTATTTCACTCAAAGTCCTCTATCTCACCTCCTCTGCCTCCCTCTTCCCTCACGCACAACTGTTTTTCTCTGCTTTTCTTCTGTGCATCCAGGGCCTCAATACTTAATATCTGCCTGCCTCACTCCTTCCCTCTCTTTCTGTCTCTGCCTCCTTCCTCATTCCATCCTCTGATCCCTGCCTCAGCTGGCTGGCTGCTTGCGACTCCGCAGTCATTGACTAAAAACAACACGGAGCCCGGGAACACGCGCTCATTCGCTAAAAAAACCCAACTCAATTTCCTCCTCTCTTTACTTATCACTCAGTGTGTCTTTGTCTGATCTCTCTACATCCTCCTTTTGACAGGCAGTCGCACATTGTACAATTGGGCGACCCCAGTTAGCAGAAATGATGATGGGGATGATCAATTTGTGTCGGAAATTAGCCTTGAATATTGTTTTGAGCTCATCGGAAAGATATCTAGACAATCACGATCAGCATCAAAATGTAACATTGGCTGTGTCATGGCAACCTAAGGTCCTCAGTCTCCTTCCTCTCTCTCTCTCCCCCCCCCCCCCCCCTTTCTCCAGCTCATCCCTCACTCCTGAGCGTCCGTCCCGGCGCTGCCAGTTAAGGCCGCCGAGCGCCGTCTGTTGGTCGTATCGCTCCTCTTCCTCTGGATATAGCCTCGCTTCAGGGACGCAGCTCTCGCAAGGAAAAACGATGCTGACTTTGGAGGCGGAGAGCAGGGTCTATTTACACCAGCGCTGCAATGGGACAATATCGTTCAGTCCGGCATACGACGTGAATTCATTTCCCGCCAAATTCTGCAAAAATTAGTCTCAGATGAAGGATCGGCCTCTGAGAGACACAGAGTTTGGGACAAACCTTTGGGGGTGAAGGGAGTGTGAGGTGGAAGGATTAAAGTGAAACGCACTGCAATCGTTTTGGAGGAACAGTGTGAGAGACTAAAGACTCTGAGAAATGGTGACCTATTGACCGTGGCTCGTTTCATGGCAACTTCAAAGGGACTGGTCAATATTTCGGGGGGGGAAAAAAACATTTATTTTTTTCTTCCCTGCCAAGAACGAGAGGAGACGATCGATGCCGCTCTCGTGTTTGCGCGCTAAATATAAAAGCAAATATAAAACCAGAAGTTGGTTCACTTCGCCTAGCGTATGGACCGAAAAATTTGTTCTGTTGAATACACAACAAAGCAGTGCAACAGTTATGTTTTTTTTTTATATATTACGTTTTTCATTTTCAGTTAATGTGTTAACATAAGTACAAATCCTTTTCTTTGGTAGCTTATGATAAATTCATGACACAATTAATACGTGAACTAGTACATATTTTTTTTTGGTGTTACATATAGTTAGTGTAGGAAACCATTGTCTCTCTAGCTACCAACCAGCTGTAGCTTCATGTTTAACAAGCTGCTTTAAGACACGTACTGAAGTCAGTATTCCTTACATTTAAAGGATTGACTATATGCAAGTAAATCTGGACAAAAAAAATAAACAAAACCAAAACTTGTTTCAACTGCCATCAAGCAAAAAAACTGTAGGCTGTGACATGAAATTGAATAAAAAAATAATGCATTTGCTACGTTCCTATGAAACCCAACCCCTTGACATCTGAGCAACGATTAGCAGTGATTTCCAACACTTTCTGGGATCATGTTGGAAAGGAAAAAGAAAGAAAATCGAATCGAGTTCACAAGGGAAAAAAACCCAGCACGGTCAAACTCAGCACTTCATGACCGCGCTGCCCGTACAGGAGCGTAGTCATGGAGATCTCTCGACGGATAAGCACGAGCAAACACCCTAGTGCAATGATTCATGCTCATTCGGCCTTAAAGAAATCCACGAGCATACTTCACATAGTCCTTCTACATAGTTGTCTCCATATGTGCGGGAAAAAAACAAAACACAATAAGCCCATTTGTTCCTGTTCCTACTCTTAAGCTCAAATATGCACCAAAACACATCTCAAAGAAATGTGCTCGGGGTACGTGTTTTGTGTCAGTGCTCGCGAGTAGAAGTGAATGGCGATGTGAGTGGGAACCCCGTGAATACAAGCGTGTGTTTGAGAGAGAGATATGTCTCGGCCTGTGGGCCGGCTGGAGATGTGACTGCTCCGATGCTCTCCTTTCAATGAATGCCAGCCAGGAAGCAGGAAGCCCGGATAATTACCGTGATCCACGTCCGATTGAAATGTCAATAAAGTTATTTAGAGCATGGCATGGCATGACAACCCCCCCCCCCCCCCCCCCCCCCCCCGACCGGGAGAGAGGACGAGCAAAGGGAGGGAAGGGAGGAAGAACCACGGAAAGGAGAGGAGATCAATGTGACAAAGGTCCTGCTGTTAAACGGGGGAGAATAACCAGGGACAAACTGCGGTCGATGGTCTGTATGTGTTCTTTGAACTAACAAATATGCAGCTGTTAGGTGTTACGTAACATGTGTCTCTGCGGCCCGCAACGGGAGCACCTGTCTCTATCTCGAAACCCGAGCGTGGTCCGATCACGCTGCTATGAGGAAGCTGCAGGAAACATTGCGTAAATGCACCACCACATGCTCTTTAGATGCTCGAGTAGACCGTGCGCACTGAGCCCAGAGACAACAGAGAGGAGGGCAGAAATATTGGCGATACCAAAAGAGCCACAGTCGCTCCTCCTCGCTTTAGACTGCGTGTTCGAGCTTCACTTTTAAAATATTTACAAATCCACGGCGGATTTCTGCGGAGCGACGAGCGGAGATCATGCAGTAAAAGCTGCCAGATGGAGCACACATTTCTTCTCCTCCCCAGTACGGCACAGTAGAACTGCCAAACGCCGTTCTGCAGTGGAGTATAGAAGAAACGGTACCTTTTTTTTTTAAAAGGCGCGTTGGTGGCGCCACTACAGCCGTCTGTCTGCACCGACATCGCCCCCTTCATCGTGGGCCGCAGGTGAGATGTCCCGGGCCAGGCATGCCAAGAGTGACCCGGGCCCCCCCCCGATGTAAACAGAGAGTTTACACTGGATGGCCAGACAGTTTCTTGGCTCCGCTTCCTGCTTCCATGGGGCCCCGGCAGCGGAGGCCCGGAGCAGCAAACACACAGCGGTGTGAGAATATAAAGGTGAAAGGGAGCACCGCATCTGGAAAAACCTACCTGTGCACACAGCACATAGCTGACCTCCACGTCACCTGCAGGAGTGAGGGAGACAGGAGGGAAAACAAGCAAGAGGCATTTCCTCTTGAGCGGCTACCGACACGGAGTTGGAAAAGCAGATAGTTTCGCCTCAAGCTGGAAAAAATAAAATAAAAAATGCGTTTGTGTTTGTCCAAGAAAAAGTCTGGCCACTTTCTCGCCTTCGGTGATCAGCTGCTACTGAAAATGCACACTCCTACACGGCAGCGAGAGTTCAGCGCGGTGAAAGTTGAACATCACAGGCCGACCAGGATGGAGAACCAACGTCAGCCGCGTGCAGTTCGCTGATACACTGGGTGAATTCAGGCATTTAACAGTGAAGTGCACATTCACAAACACTTTTAGAAAAAGAGTGCTCAAAATCAGAGCCAAAGAGGCTGCATCCTACATTCCCCCATAATGCAATTTGGCAGCACATTTTATTACACGTCCCCTGTCTGGTAAATACCTGAAAACTCCCTGGCCTAGTTTCTCTTGTCTCGTCTTCAAGACAAATCTGTTATTTTTCAAAGATTTTAATAAGCATTCCTTCCAAGCCACAGAGGAAGATTTTTTTTTTTTTAACTTAACAAGAAGCACTCCTCGTAATGAGTAAAATAAATCTAATGTGTACAGTACATTAGATTGCCTCTTTACCTCTCACCGCTCACACTCATTACAGCTGCTGACATAGGAAGTGACAAAGCATAGACTAAATGTGTGTCATTTCATATTTAAGAAAACGTGAAGCAAATCTAAATATCTAATATCTAAAATATCTGTGGTCCGCTGCCTTATCCTGCCTAAGATTGAAAAAAAAAAATTCTGAATTTCTGGGAGCTCACAACACAAATCCTTGTTTCCCTTTCGCAATGTTGCATCTCAGTGGCTACAAGTCATTCATTATGAAGAATCCAAACATTGTGACAGCTCAGCTTTGTGCACAAAGCGTTTAGCTGTGAATTGCTTCCGCACAAATGAATATACAGCGGTGGTGGGCTTTATTTTCTCTCACTTTTCACGTTTGTCACTGTTCAACCTAACTCATGGCTGAACGACGCTTGCTCAGCCTCTTTTACCTCGCTCCAGAATTCTGTTTTATCTGCAAGTGAGCAGCGAGAATAATGGAAATGAAACGTCGCCATGTCATTGTCAAATGTTGGTTCCTTTGACTTTGTAATAAGAATGAATATCTTATCCAATGTGATGTTTAATAACCCAAGTGTCGCCGTGCCACCGCGCATTTGGGCGTAGGAAGGAGAAGATGTTTTATGTAGTTTCAAAGTCAAACTGCCAATCGATCACCGCGAGCCTGTAACTCTGCTCGTAGGCCATGGAGTCGAGGGGAAGCGGAGCGGAGGAGTAGAAAGATATGCTGTAAAATATGAAAGGACAAGGGCATCTTCCAGCCCCAGTGGGTTCCCACCAAAGGGCTGACTCCACACACTTGTCACACATCATCTGTCAAACCCATGGGCATGGCAAAGTGCGTGCACACACACACACACACAAACCCATAGGATCAAACTTTACTGTACACACACACACACACACACACACACACACACACAGAGAAGAGGTTACCGCTTGAAAGGGTTGTTTAAACCTCAAGAGGGGGGTGTTGAGCTGCAAGGCCGCAGGTAAGCTTTACATGCATGAGAGCGTTAGATAGCGAACCCCACCTATGGGTCAAAAAGAAGACAACCCCCCCCCCCCCCCCCCCCCCCCCGCCGCCCCCCTCCCCCCACCACCAACACCATTGTGAGACTGGGGATGAGGGGAGGTGGCACATTGTTGTGTCTCAAGCATAACGCGTGTGTGAAGGTTGACCTTTTGAGCAATGACATTTGATAAATTGAGGGGCAAAGAAGCCTCTCACGAGCAATCGAGACAGAGCGTATACCTGCACGCTCGCACGCCTGACAATGCGTGTTAGTGTTTACTGCCGTTTGCCGCTGCGACCCCTCTGCTGTAATCCTGTGCCTGCGATGGGGATCTGGCACGCAAATGGCAAAGTGTGACAGGGTATTTTGTCTGAGTAACTGTAAGCAGGTGTTGCACAGAGATGACATTTTGTCTCTGTGGGAGTGAAAGAATGTACATAGGAAGATATTTTTTTTTTTCAAGGAAGGAAAAAACTTGATTAGGAAAAATAAATAAAGAAGTCTTCTCCCAGACAACGCAACCTTCACACTGTGATCCAGGTGCGTGTGTGCGTGTACCTGTGCGTGTTGTGTGTGTGGTCATATTGTGTGTGTTTCTAGGTGTGATGGCTGTCATTGCTCCCCAGGCTCTGCAGTGCTCTCCCTCCTCCTCTTCCACTCCCTTACCTCTTCAGATCCCAGGCCTGACACAGAGAGACAGCTGATTCCTTCCAGCAAAGCCCCCCTCCCTCACTCTCACTCTCGTTGACACACACACACACACACACACACACACACACACACACACACACACACACACACACACACACACACACACACACACACACACACACACACACACACACACACACACACACACACACACACACACACACACACACACACACACACACACACACACACACACACACACACATTTTGGGAGAGACAAGATCAGGGCAAACACAGAAGGAAGGGGAGAGAACACAGGCAACATGGTAAAAGAGACACACAAACGCACACTGAACAAAACGTTACAGCCTGACTTCAATCTACATGTAAAAGCAACTGTGCATTCATGTGAAATGCACCCTCCCTCTGAGACCAATTCATAAACATGAACATGATTCACATACATCACAATGTGCATGAATTAAAAAAAGCAATGTCAATATATTGAATAATGCAATAGAGACGATTTCTTTTTTTAAAAACGTAAGTGCAGCCGTCCTGAATAAATAGCAGAGGCCTCCGGAAGACAACAGTTTTTTTTTCTTCTCCTCTATCCGGAGCCACTTGAAAGAGGCCTGTGTTTAAGCAAAGAATAGCCCTAAATGAAAATCACGGAGCAAAGCACAGCTATTAGAGGTTTAGCGTGTGGCAAGACACCATGAAGAGTCTTAGCTGTTACAGGAGGAGGAGGGAGACGCTGGAAGAGGGATGTTCTAGATAATCACTGAGCGGCTTCTGAGATGGCAAGAGACAAGGGACAGAAAGGTGAAATGCACGCACTATTAGTTCACGTCCGCGGGGATTTGCATTGTCATTTTCCCGGCATTAATCCTGGAGAGGCACCAGCGTGTAAACACACACAGTGGCAGCGTGCACACAGTATAACATCCCCGACACTACCGTGCTCCCATCCGGCCTCCTCTTCCTCACCTCCCGCCTGAGCGGTTGTCATGTCATCCTGTAAATATCCTGTGCAGATAAACAGGCCATAAAGATGAAGCCATCATCTCAAACATAATCTGAGACAGATATACTGCTGCCTCTGACAGCCAGTTCGATCCCCTTATCTCAGAACAGGAGGCCTCCTCCCAGCAGTACATGTTCTAATACAGCAGCACTTCTCATTGCAGCGCCTCTATCTTCCTTGCTGTCTCTGTAAGTCTTTCTGTACTAGAAAAAAAACACATCAGTCCTACTAGCTCTGTCTGTCAGCCCCCCCCCTCTCTCTATTTGGATCTCCCGCTCCCAAAAAATAGTAATTCCAGGCTTTACCTTTTTTTTTCTTCTCTCAATGTATTTTTAGTTTCAATGGAGCAAAAAAATCACCAGTGAGTCACCCTCCCAATGCTGGGAAATATGTCTAGGAAATATCCAATAATTTCTTGTTTGGTTCCAAAGGCATCAAAGCCGAAGAGAGAATTCAGGAAAGGCTCCAAGTTAATTAAATTGCCTTTGATTAAAAACCGAGTTTGGGAAACGCAATTAAGCATTGCAAAACGCCTCATGCTGTTCCGTCCACCTTGAACATGGGCCACGGAGGATGGACAGAATGAAACCAGGAGAGATAGACGGATGAATGGAGGCTTTCGGAGTCAAGTGTGAAGCGGTACAAAATGGATGGAGGAAAGGTTTAAGGACAGGATGAAAGAAATACATAAATGCCATTCATGCAAATAGATAGATAGATGAAAACGTCTCTGCTTTGCAATTCAAATGTTCCAGAGTTTCCCACAAGGAGAAGAAATCCGATTTCTTTGCACCAAACCAAGAAATAAAACATGAAGACATGATAAAAAAAACAGCAACTTGTAGGAGGGTAAACATGGATTGTTGAAGTCCCATATAAGAGGACGAGCGAACTGTTTCCCCTAATCTCCATTTCTAAAGAAGAGGTGGATTACACATGTGTGTGTGTCTCGGTGAGTGGGAAGGGGAGATGATGAATTTCCTCCGTACGGCATAAAAGATGACTCTTAATCTGCGCCGTTCATTCAGCTTTCAAACGAACGACATCAATGAGGCAGCGCCACGCGAAGCTGCTCACGATTACAGCACGCAGGGGGTCACATATTGACCAGATAATCACATTACGCTGCACGCGTGCGTGCAAAGTGAACGTATAGTGAGTTGATTTGTCCTACATAAATGTGTATTGCGATTATCGACTAGAACTTTTTTGGACAGAATTCATTTTTTTCAAGGGTTGGGAGCAGAATATGAGATAACACTTTGGTGATTTGGATAGTTGGAATAAATCAATTCTGTAGGTTTTGCAGAGCAGGAACCAGCATTGGCACTGAGGGGAAGCTTTAACCCCCAGTTTCTTTTAAATAAACAGTTACTTCTTCTTTTGATTTAGAATTTAAAGAAGTATAAAAAAAAGGTAATTTCATTATTGTGTTTTGATTGATTCTAGCACAGCGCTGTTTTGAGATAAATGCGCAGAATTATAAGGATGTATAATGTTTCATCAGTCTGAATTTAATTTAGAAGACTAATAATAATATGAATTGCAGTCTGGACCAAAATTGGACCTGAAAACCGACCGATGCGAACCAACATCGCCAACCACGGAGCTCTGCTGTTAGCCTCGCTGCAAGGCGGCGGCTACTTCTTGTTTGTTTCTTCAATTTGTAATAAAAGCCACAAATCCAAACGTCCCACATCTCCCCAAATGAAATTAGACTACAATTACAACTTTTTCCCTTTTCATAAGAGGAAAGATGCATGTCAGTAATACTTCTCCTTGGTGAGACGAGCTTTGCGCTGGGGCAGAAACACTTTGATTGGTTGAGTTCAACCAAAATGGGGGGAATGAGAGAAAGCAGCTACAATATTATCATGAAGACCCACTGGCTTGATGAATGCGGGCCATTTTATATCAAGGCTATTTATTTGCCTTTCGGCCTCGCCAGCTAGCAATCTGCGGTTTTCGGCCCTGCCTATTTCGGTTCAACTCAACCACTGGGATCATATCTGCTGCTCTCTGCCTCTGGTTACTGTTAGGCCGACTTAAAGCCTGTCGTGCAGAATTCTTACATGTCATATTCTCGCATCAGACGGTGACACACAATAAACAGTCAGCGTCCAAGACGGACACTGAATGCATCATCATATTCAATTGTCCATATCTGTAATTGCCGCATATTTGACTTCATTGGAAATGCCGCGAGTGCCGTTTTACAAAAAAAAAATGGCCTCCATTCAGAACGAGAAACTCGACTGGATGATTAGGGGACAGGCTTGGCTGAGACTGATTGCTGTGGCCTTTTCAGAGCTATTCTGGCTCTGCTGAGTGTGTGCCTTCCACTCAACATTGATCCATCGACCAACAGTCCAGTAAAACCTCACTCAGACCAAAAGGTGAATCTCATTTCTAAATAACCTACCCACCCCGCCCCCACGCATAAACACAATACGGCCGCACACTCAGGTTCAACCGAGCCCACGCACACACACATACACACACTCACAGACTAACAAGCATGTTGATTTTTGATGACAAGATTGATGTAGCCTTTCTGAATTCTCCTTGCATCAATATAGCTAGCCACCCTTTCTATCCAGTATGTGCGTGTGTATGTGTGTGTGTGTGTGTGTGTGCCTGTGCGCGCATGGTCATGCGCCACTGAACAGCCTTTGTAGGCCTTTGTGGCGGCAATGCAATCACTGCATTATAATTGGAATTGAGCAGCTCATCCATGTAACTGTGGGGCTCCATAGGTGGGGTGAGGAAAACAATTGGTATTGTCCACTTTAATGAGACTCAGGTAGGGGGTTTATAGCCTTGGGGTCAAAGGTTAGTCATGGAGGCATTCATCATAAAAAATATTGCAAGCCACAGTCATGTCGACTTACAAAAATAATACTATCTATCTTTATTCGTCACCCAAGTGACATATGATCATTTAAAGACCAAAAAAAAATTACTTGCCACAAGATGCTTATGATATTTGATGCTTTGATTTATTAATGAAGATGTGTTTCTTTTAAATACATTTATTTTGACACAGTTGAACATTTCTTCGATGAATAATTAAAGGATTCCCACTGCTGTGGGAATATGTGCCTTCCTAAAAAATAAAAAGAAGAAGAGAGTCTCTTTGGTTTCGAGCCGCACTGAAGGCCGTCCTGAGCGTGTGTGTGTGTCTGTGTGTGTGTGTGTGTAAGTGGCCTTAGCTGCTCAACACTCAACTGCAATTTTCCCCATCATCTGTAAGCTCATTCACCTACACTGAGCTTCCCTCTCCAGTGTGTGCAGCAACAAAAGCTTATGGCCCCGGCCTCTAAGTAACTACACCCAGAGCTGTTCCTTTACAGCACCGTCATGGCCGTTCCTTCTCTCGCTTTATGTCTGTTTCAGCCTCTCTTTCGCTCTCGCTCTCATTCCCCCAGGCAGTCGAGTGTGCAGGAGCGCAGCCTGCTTTTATAGCTCTGTATTTACAGTGCAGATGTGTCAGGTCCTCACTGGATGCTTTTTCCCCGGTCAGGTAACAATATTTCCTCACATGACAGCATGTCCCCGCGTGTTCTCTAAAGGCTGCTGTGATTGTGCCCGTCCAGCCCGCAATAAAAATGCAAATGGTGTTTCAAACCCACACAATATCGCAATCCTTCATCAACATGGCTGTTGTGCAAAACTATCAAAGTAAATTTTGGGCAGTTCAGCTGCAATCAGACAAACTGTCTGTGAATGTAATATCTTAGATGATATCTTTTTGGAATAAATAACATTTTTAAGTTTTAATGCTTCGTCACTGCATTGATCTCAGTATTTTATATGAAAACCCTTCTATTTTCTTTTGCTGTACAATATTAGAATATCGTTGATGACTGCAACTCAGGGGCGTATATACTGTATAACTTTATGCAATCAAATACGATTTTGAGCGACGGGCTAACTCCCCCAATCACAATATACCCAATATTATGGGTCAGAGGTGTTTATTTTGATCTCAGTCTGCTAAAACTTTTATTTTTTATTTATTTTTTATCTTGTCCTTATTACTAATGTGGTTGAGGCGCAACCTTCTCCGGATCTGACAACGGAAGGTTGAGGCCGAGTCCTCCGCCGCTCCGTCTCGCTTCATATTCATTTCAGTCTGAGGGACGTGATTGAAGTCCTTGGGAAGGAATGTGTCAAAGCTGTTACTTACAGTTTTCAGGCGATTTTGCCGAACTCGCAGGTTTGTGATGTTTTACATTGGCATATCTGGCACCTGAGCTTTTGGGGTTCCGTCTCCGCAAATGTGAAAGTTATTCTGGCCACTTGACTTTTCCGTCTAGCTGGTGTTGTTCAAACTTGTTGTGTGGTCGTGTGTCACTGTCCCAGTGTCAGTGCTAGTGACGTTACAGGAGAGCAGTGACGCACAAAACTGTCACTAACATTTAAAATGCCCTTGTCTGAGAATAACTAGCAGTAATTGATATCGATGCAAAATATTTAATAATACCTAATAATAGCAATGATTATGATAAAAAAAAAATGCAGCATTCAAATACTGATTTGGACACCAATTACCATGGAAACAGGCAAAGTTACAAAGCCTCATGTCAGCCCAATCTGCATGTTTCATTTTCATATCTTTCACATCAGAGACACAGCCAGTAATTCCTTATATTGTAGTTATTCTGGTTCAGCATTGCACGGGTAAAAAGTAGCACGCGATAAAAAGGAAATGATTAGGAGAAGGAGAATCTTTTTGCTACTTTTTGAAATACAATCAATCAGTCGGCTCATCTCACAAGCAAAAAGGGCAAACATTTGATGGTTCTGG
Organism: Scophthalmus maximus; assembly: GCF_022379125.1. Lineage (NCBI taxonomy): Eukaryota > Metazoa > Chordata > Actinopteri > Pleuronectiformes > Scophthalmidae > Scophthalmus > Scophthalmus maximus. The sequence continues at coordinate 9,272,935 of NC_061530.1, forward strand.
CTTCTTACATGTCAGAATGTGTTGCTTTTGTTTGATTTATATCAAAATGAACTGTATATATTTTGGTCTTGGACTCTTGTTCAGACAAAACAAGAAACCTGAAGATATCATCTTAGGAATTACAGTAGAGATGTGTGGGGGGACAATTTAAACCTCTTATCTATAATTAATATAAACAATTGGCCAAAATAAGTTTCTCTGGTCACGTGAAATGCAATTTAATTGTTAAAACGAACACAGCGGTGAACAGGAGAAACCCTTCGACGTAAATACAGAAGTGCGTAAGATCAAAACCCAACCAAGTGGCTTTTCCCCTCCGATTGAACAACAATTACTGCTAATTATTGGCTGCTCTGCCCTCCTCAGCTTCTGCCCTCGGCACTCAGAGCACAGAGCTCACATCCATCCGCTCACGTCTCCGGCCACTCTTCTCCGGCTCTGTCTCCCGCTCCCTCTGCACACGCAGCCTTCATCCGCCTGTAACCAAAACAGCACAGGAGGATGCTCTGGCGCTTTTTTATTATCATTCATGCCCGCCCTGCACCTCGTCGCAGTTTCCCTTCTTTCCTCTCCTCGATCCGCCCATCCGCCCTTTTGCTCCCGTGGCATGCGACGGATTTATTAGAAGGTCATAACCAAGGAGGTTCTTACATCCTGATGGACAACAACGCAGGGAGGAGACGGAGAGAGGTGCGAGTGGGAGAGGAGAAACGAGGAGGAGGAACGCACAAGGTGAGGGAGGAATAATCACAAGTAGGACATATGAGAGTTGACAGGGAGGAAGAGGAGCACAGTGTGTTCTTGAAATTCATTTTCTCCATTCTCTGTAACAAGACACGCAATTATGTTGTGATGATGTTTCTGTTTGTTTTGTACTAGCATCACGAGTTTTGGCCTGCGTTCCCATGACTTTGCTCTTTGCGCCTTTCTCTTTTCCCCCTGACATTCAACTCATCAATCAAACCTTCACTGCATCTGTCTCCCTTTGTTTAAGTCTCTTAAACAGTCGACATGAAGTGACCAGGCCTGGCTTGGAATAACCACTGACGCCTCCGGAGAGCATTTCTCTTCATCGCATCGACATCTGGGGGAAGTGAAGGTAAGGCAGTGATGATGACCAAGTCTGAATATCTTTGTGCCAGGAACCGCCTTCATTACCAGAAGATCCCCAGATGCCAGCGTTTGGGAAAGGGTTCCAGTTCCAGACACCCCTACACCCACTGAGGTGCCCACGCCAGGCATCACTTCGCCCGGACCAGGCTCTATACAGGCCCCACCCAAAGACCCTGTGAGTGACTCACCCGCAGGTCGTACCAACCGCGGAAGATGCAGACGACCTCCGGATGGACTGAACACTGTAATTTAGAGATTAACCCACAGAGTTTGGGGCAAAACGATCCCCAAGGTTCAGTCCGGGTAAATTAGGTCTTTCCCTAGTTCAGGCAAAAGTTCTGTACTGTCAAGTTCTTCGTGTTCATTTGTTAAAAGTAATTATGAGGGGAAGAATACAAACAATCGAGACTGTGACTTAATAATAGAGTTCAAACAGAGACTTTAAGTCTAGTACACTTGCCCACAAGAAACACCCCTACGTCTCACGCATTATATTCTAAGTTATACTCAAGCAAAAGTATATCACATGGGTCACTGTCCATTCAAGATGATGTCTCTCTGTTAGACACATCTTAATGGTTCAAACACACAGTGCAGACAGACATGGGCGATATTAATCTTCCTTTGAGAGAGTGGCCCAGTCACACACACACACACACACACAGAGAGAAGCACAAACACACTTATTCCCTGAGGCAGCAGGAACGAGTCAGTGTGATTAAGTGTGTCACCGTGCGTGCATGTGAGCAAATGTATGACTGCGCTATCGCATTTGCATTTATGTCACGAGGTCTGCTCCTGTATGTGTCTGCAAGTGCATTTTAGTTACACACACACACACACACACACACACACAAGCACAAGATGTTATATCGTGCCATTTGTGGCATCAGACACAGAGCATAGTCCCAGAAAAGACACAGGCCTCTCCTAAGCTCATCGGGCTGCTCTCAGAGCTGATAGACTGCAGCTTTCTGTACCGGCCGCGACCGCTGCTGGAAGCTGCACTGCTGCGAACAAAGACAAGGCTCTGCGGAACACCACGCAGGCCAGCACCGTCCAAACCCCAGAAGGACCTCTACATCGCGCCGCTCATTGTGCGGCGGACTTATCGGGCCATTCCTGAATGGGCCGCTCTAATAGAATTATGACGAGGGAGTGAAAGGAAGGGGAGAATGGCAGCGATGTTTCTGTCGAGAGGCGAATCACTTCCAGGGGAGGCGACGGTCTCGTGGACACATGTTGTCGCCATTGTGCGGACTCGAGTCAATAGGGCCGCGGCTGACACTGAATGAACTCCCAGGCACACAGGGTAAGAGCAGCCGAAGGAGTCACATGGGGAGCAGGCAAATAGAGCGAACGAAGAAAGAGAAGAAAGGGAGGGAAGGAGATGTGAACCGCAGGCAACTCTATATCCAGTTTGATGCTGAGTGAGCAGGTGGAAAAGAAGAATCTGTAATCACACACACACACAGACACACACACACACACACACACACACACACACGAGAAAGTCTGCGAGCAGAGCAGGCAAGACTATCTGGAAACAGCTGGACACGGACAATCAGCACCGGTACAGAGAACCTCACATTGGTTTGGTTTTAATAGTTTGTAAAGCACGCGTGTCCTTGCTCACGTTATTAACTTTGTCATACAGTTATTAAGGTGATTTAAAATGCATTTACGAAGCGTTTATTGCTCAAAGAACATCTGTTTTTTTTTTTAAAATGGGTTTGGATTAAAAAAAACGCTGAGAAAGAAGTCCAATTAAGACAGGGTTATAGTTTTGAAGTGGATCACGTATATGTTATTATCATTTGTGTGTAAAATGGAAATGAACAAATACCACAATTGTTTCAAAATGACTGTTGGCAAAGAAATTAGACTCAAACTAAAAAAGAGAAAGTCTCTACACAGCTTGTTCGGACGTCATGAGCCAGCTCCCTCCCTACAAGCTGGTATAGCTTGCTGCTGTTTAGAAGACAGCTTTGTACTTTGCTCTTGCTCTCTTTATTCCTCAGGCCAGTGCACTGAAAAGATTTCCTGTGAGCGTCAATAATTTGGGGAAATAAGGAGCAAATTACAGCATCTCAATTAGGGGGGACAGTGTGTTCTTCTCTACTGAAGCCATACTCTGTGACTGATCTGACACGTACATTTTCACATCTACAATTATTTTTAAAACAAAAATCATCACACTGTATTTTATCTACAAAATGTATTCAGTGAAGTCATTTGAATTTAAATTGAGTCATTTCTTTTAAAATGTAATAATTTAACACTATGTCTCCGGTAGTGAACGCGGTATGCAGAGACTGCTCTTATATCGCTCAAGTTGACAGACAAATAGCTCCACTGGGCACCGACTGGATGGATAACGTGTCTGCACTTTGAGCACAGGATCACATTTTATATGACAAACCACTGTGCCTGCGGGACATGCATATGGCAAATTGGAAATTTAGTTATCCAAACATTGCAAGGAGCCAGAGCCTCTGAGGGCAGAGCCTAATCTGGTTGGCTGAGCCGAGGCACCACAGCTGTTGAGCTGATGCATTTCATCCCAAACTGAAACAATGGAATAACAATAATCAAATTAAAAAGTGCTAATGGTTTTCATTCGTTCAGGACATGGTTTTTGTGAAGGGGCTTCAACTGAAAATGATGCTCTTAATTATTTGACTAATAATGTGGTCAATAAAATGTCAGAGATTAGAAAACAATGCCCATCATAGCATCGTAGAGCCCGAGGTCGTATGTCCTGTTTTGTTCAACTAACCGTTCAATCTAAAACATCAAAAAGTGCCAGCATCTCTCTTAAAACACAGTCACATGTTTTATTTTCACAAGGCATTATGGTCTTAATAGGCGCTTCACCTCAGCGGCAACGTGTATCGTCTAGCCTCACACCAACAACCTAAAGCAGACTGAGAGCGCCGCGACCCCTCCGACTTTAGAAGGCAGATCAAGGTCAGAGATGAGAAAGACTGTGTAATCTCCCCAGCAACGAATCATTATCCTCATATACAGACGAGAGTTGTGTGCTTGGAGGTATGCGGTGACTGCATAACGTAGCCCCCCCCCCCCCCCCCCCCCCAGAGCCTTTGTGTGTGCTCCAAATGGCACGGTAAGTATGGCCTGGGCTACATGTAGATGCCATCACATTGCCTCTGATTGAGGCTGAAGTCATCCCTCTCCTCCTCTAGTGTTTCATGTCGGCTACATTAGTGACAGGAGGGTAATCAAAGCTGCCATTAATGCCCGGCCATTTCCTCTGCCCTTGTCATGCAGGCCCACGGGGCAGGACTACGCTTCCACTAGACTGAAGTACAGAGTGGAGGGGGGGGGGGGGGGGGCTAAAACCACCAAGCTAATGGATTTTCCTCATTTCCTGTGGCTTTGGACTTGAAAGGAAGAAAAAGAAATCACAAAAAATGCCGGTGATGGTGAGAGCGCTGATTTGTTCAGAGAGATACTTTTAGAGACAAAAGTTGCTATCTTTTAAACAGCACACACGCCGGAGTTGGAAATTAATAATGCAGCAGATCAGCCAATCTCAGACCATGGCTGACTGGTTTTTAATGTGGGGGCCCGAGTGTAGAATCAAAGAGGCCGTGCTGTGTGGATGCTAAATAATTAAATCTCCCCTTGCCATGTTTCTACCACAGACGGGTGGTGAATGTATGGCACCACAGGTAAAACTAGAATAGCGCTCGGCAGAAATATACAAGAGAAAAGAAAGTGGAGAGGGAAAAAAAAAAAGTCCACGATCGAACATTTAATCTGCAACCAGACAAAAAATGTAACGGGTTCTATACATATGCTGTATATAAAGATGAACAGAGTCCCCAGCTCCGCAAAGGGAAGCCAATGCAGGAAGTGCCTGAAGCCTGTATTCTCTGGAATGACCAGCAGGGGGCGACTTAACGGGTTGCAAAAAGAAGACCGTTTCCATAGAAGTTTATGAGAAAATGACTTTTCACTTGATTAATAATGTCAATTAACATTTTATGTCAGTTTAGTAACACAGCATGATTTTCATTTTGTAAATCATGGTCCCATTTAGAGTACAATAGACAGCAAAGTGCAGAATGCATTGGTGCGTGGATACAGCGGTATTGATGTTGGACAAGCTCTCAGTCAGGCCATCCCCCCCCACACACACACACACACACACTCCTCCAAATATGGTTTCTTCTGGTTTCCAAAAAGCAAGATGGCGCTGGCCGAAATGCTAAACCCAAGAGGCTTCAAACGAGGGTTCACAAACCACTCGCGGAGGGTGTGTTGCCGCTTGGTTCTTTCCAAGCCACATCCCTCCACGAAGTTTGGAAAAAAATGGTTACGTAGTTTTTTGCGGAATGCTGCTAACGAATAAACCAATTACCACCTAGGCAAAGGTAAGAAAATGATTTACCTGGATTTATTATTTTCTCTGCAGTATCAAGAAAAACCAAAACACAAAACTCTGTCACTAGTTGGCGTTAAACAAAACGTACTGAAGGAATAGTTTGAGGTTAGCAGTTACACCCTGTGGCTCCTTTAAAATGACAGCCTTTTTTAGGGGGGTTTTACCTCAGCGTCATTGCACCGCTTATCTAATTGTGTTCTGAATGCAGCTCGAGATTTATGACACAGTTGCCAAAGTGTTGGGTGGCCTGGATGTTGGGTGCATACCACACCAGCATAAATGGGTCTGTGGTTCCACTCCTGGCTGCTCCACGTATTCCCCCTTCTGTCTTTCCCGACATTGTCTGTCTTCAATTTTGCCATTGAATAAAAGGACACGCACACACACGCACGCACACACACACACACACACACACACACACAAAACATTGTGAAAGCGGTATTGATATTAGTGTCTAACTCTCAGCAAGACATAATCGTACTTGACAAATTGCCGCTCTTACAATTACTCCTGTATTGTGACATAGCCTACTTGTTTCTGTTATTCATGCGTTTTAAATGACATATTCACTAACCTGAGAATGGGAAGTATAATATATCAAAAAAGTCATTATATGTAACCTTAACAAGGGATGAAAGAGCTTTTTTTTTCTCCCCCCTGTATTCACCTGTAGTGCCTCGCCTCATTCACAATGTCTGACAACGAGGACAGATCGGAGCTGAATTAGACACGAGGACACAAACCTTTCATACATTCATATATCCGTTAGTAACATCCCATTAATTCACATTGAAGTGGCCCATTCTGCCAGGCAGCGCTTCATCCTTTCTCCCACTCTCTTTGCTCTCTGTCTGTCTCTCTCTGAGTCACAGAACACTACAAACAACAAAGATGCCTTCTTCCCTTTTTCCTTTTTTTTTTTTTTTTTTAAATCCTGTGGCTGCTGTGCACAATTTCATTTAACTGTGCCTCCACTTGTGAGTTACTTTAATCAGCTCTAACTCAAAATTACCATTCACCACTGCGCCAGTCGACGGCATTAAACCCATGTCTTGTCTCCGCTCTCTGAGCATGGGCTGCAAACTCTGAGAGTAATTAGCAATGCAACCCCCACCAAAATTCTTTCATGTCTGGAATGAAATTTATTGCTGAGACAATTAGTATAATTATGCTGTTTGCCGCCTGGCTCAGAAGCCCGGTGGCATGCCACTGGAACAGGATCCAGCTTGTGCACTTCTGTGTGACTTCAGTCTAGACTCACATGTTATTGCAAATGAAGAAAAGCCCAGCGATTGTGTAAAAGTGTGCATGGATGCGATTTGGCAACGCGGCAGCTGACGAGGCACGGCCGATTTATGACACTCAAAATCTCTGCGGGGGACAGTTCACAGCACGGAGCTAAAGTGATACACACACGACAGGAGCGGAGGAGGAGTGTTCAGGCAGGTATACGTCTGCTGTTTGCTGGAGAAAAAACCACTGAGTGGCAGCGAGGGACTCTTGGCGGATGAGAGAGAAACCCCCGAGAAAGTGGGTTGGCGGAGACAGATGGCGGAAGAAAGAGAAATAGTAAAAAAAAACGGGTGGTGAGGAGAAGAAGAAAAAAAACACGAATCAGCTCGGACACAAATCAAGTGATTTTTCAGAAACCTTTTATGAAAAGACGCAGATGAGAGAGGGGAAGGACAGGCATCGAGGTCTGGTGAGCTGTGAGTGACTGCAGCCGGGGCCTGTGGTGTCCTGAAATCCCAGGGCAGTGTCTGGTAAATTGGTGGGTGGGGTACATGGTGGCTGTTGATAAGCAGATAGAAAATAGGGCCCAGAGCCTATAAATACCATATAAATACACATATGGAAACCCTGCAGCCATGGGACCGGCATTGGCAAAAGGAGCAGCGGGAGAGAGGTAAGGCTCCACGCTGGAGCTGCTGACAGCGTGAGCAGAGAGATACAGACAGAGGATGGATAGAGGTAGAAAATAAACTGTGAGAGGGAAAGAGGATTGACAGACAGAAATAAACACTGGGCTATCCAAGAGATGTAACTGCAACATATACAAGCAGCATACTTGATCAGATCTCACCATCACCCCGAGTCTGTTCTCCTGTTACGTACGAGCAGTAAATGAAGGTAAGTGGTGCATCTTATTCCTCCGACCTCTAAGGAACCAACCTCTTGTTTTGTTTTTTTATTGCACCACCATTATAACCTCAAAAATAGAGGAGGAAGCCTGGGTGGATGGATTCTGCAGGAAAAGTATAACACCAAACTGACCTTGTTAAGCGTTTATAAGGCCTGTCTGGGAGAGTTTATGAGCTGGGGAAAAACAAGTTTTGCGAGACGCGGGACAATAAATGACAGATTCAGATTTTCCAGGGACGTGAGGGAAGGAAGAGACTCGCAAGGAGAGGTGTGAAGGGACAGCGCACTGTGCGGCGAGCAGCTGAATCCCTCGTATCATATCAGGAAAAAATGAGAAGATGAGGGCGCTGTTCGAGCAAGCCGGAGCAGCGCTCTCCTCTCACTTTCCATCCTCCCAAGACCAGGGACTGAGAGGTGTGGCTGGGGGGAAAAGAAAAAGGAAAAAAAACATGAGTGTGATGGTAAAAAGGAGTGACGGCAGGAGAAAAGGGAACAGGGGAAAATAGGGAACGGCCCTCGGAGGGTTACAAAAGAGGCAGAATGAGGAAATAAAACAGTGGAAAGGATGATGAAGAATGAGGGTGGCAAGAACGGGGAGATAAATGAGCTGATTGAACTGATGGACTCTTATCATGCTACGAATTTACCGCATTATAGACAATGAGTTGTGAATTAGCATGTGAATACTGAAATTCTATTGGTAAGGATCGCGTCATGACAAGGAAGGTCAGGAGGAGGAGTTATCAGACAAATACCAGCGTACATATGTGACTATGCATCCTTTGACTAAAATAAAATATGTATAAATGCAGTTCAATGTATCTGCTACATCAGCAAAGCAACTGCAAGCGAAGAGGGAGAAAAAAGTGCGGCGGCCAACTGGCCATCGGGAGACAAACTGCCGCTGGTTGCGCATGTGCCGTCACGTGTTTTCCGAACAAGAGAACTGAGCAGTAAATCCTACTGTAACATGCCAGTTCCCTCTTCTGCCTCGTGAAAAAACGGGCTTGAAATGCAGCTAGGCGCAGTAACTAATGTTACTGTGCACACCATGACAGACTCATGCAGCTTTAATATATCGAGTAAAAAGAAAAAAAGATCTGTGTAATGTTTAATTGCACTTATCGGCAGCTCTTCCGTTACTGCACTGCAGAATGCAGGAGCGAGTATTGGCTGAGGGCTCAAACAAACTGCTTTTAATGTTTCCCTACACGGTGTGACAGATGCGAAAAGCCCCCTTCTTCAGTCGGTCTCATGAATTATGAGTTGTGCTCTTATATTTAGCATGGTGCGTGCGGCATGTGTAAGTGGGCCGCCCGCCTGAGTTGCTCACGAGACGCTGAATTGGGGGAGGACGTGTGGAAGTGAAGGTGCGTCAGGCCGGAGGCCCGGATTTCACCGGATCATTGCGCCGGATGATGAAGGCGGCCACGCCCCCTCTGAGAGTCGGCTCGCGCTTGGACAAGAACTGCCGACTCCAAAGCTCATATTTGAATAAGCGCTGGACAAACAGCCGACATGACCAGCCCCCCACCCCACACCCCCCCTGACTTAACTGAACACACAGCAGAGCATCACAGTTGGGAGGGAAGTGCTCTCTCCCAGCACACTAATCCGTGCCATTTTGCCAAGCTGCTTTCTCCTTGCTGGGTCTAACAATGCTGAAGTCACTTTTCCTCCCTCTCTCTCCCTCTCTTTTTTCCCCCGCAAATAACAACAAATCATAATCCCTTGGTGAGCCCAACCGTATGGTCGTTTCTTTATCCTTTCCTTATCCACACCCCACTGACATCAATAATCTGTATGACTGGGGATATGGTACATAGGGGCCAAAACTTTAAAAAAAAAACTTAAAAATATCATATATATACATACATATATATATATATATAAAGTTTATACGACAATAACTTATATGTATAAATAATGAAGGAATTATAATTATTTTGCTGCATGTTTCTATGTGCTTAAGTGAGCGACGTTTAAAGCTACATTAATCAATAATAACGAGTGAATTTTGGACTTGCATTAAGAATAATGATAATAATAAATTTCATTTGTGGCTTTGAAAAAGATCTCAAAATGAAGTTTAGGTATGTCACTGTCTGCTAACATGTTAGCCCATAGCCGCAGTGTATTAATGCTGTGTTTACAGACCGTCCTGCTGCCCCCAAGTGGCCACAAGTCAGTTCTCTTGAATAATAGTCTGCACCCATAAAAAAAGTATCTTAGACATGATCTTTCTTGGAACCTCAAACAAAAAGGGATTCATAATGAGGGGAGGCGTATGTTTTAGGGTTAATCAGTGGTTCATTTATCCTGTAATTGGCGAGAGTAAAAAACTGCATTTGTCGTCACCGTTGTCACATCCCATAATGGCTGCTCTCCAAGTCATTTATAATCTGTTATTTCGCGTTTTGTTTTCTTTCAGCGGTGAGTACATTTGCACTTCGTGCCGATGGAGCACATTAAAAATGCGCCAAATAATATACTCAGTCTGAGTATATTATGGTGCCACTTAAGCGGCACAGCCCCAGTGAAACAAATTACACGCTGCCACCACCTTTAAACTTTGTTCATTTCGAAGACAGCCAGTGCTGCTCGAGTGCGGAGGCTCCCTCTGGTACAGAACACACCACCTTTGTTTCCATTCCGTTTCACGTGACGCAGCAGTTCGTGTCGAGACTTGGCCGTTATGGGTGGCTTTTTAATCTTCCCATCTGAGGCTGGTTGCATCACTTGTTTTGACTATCCAAACTCCTTCTTTTCCCTCTGAGGAGGACGTCACCGGTCAGGCTCCGGGGGGGGCGGGGGGGGGGGGGGGGGGGGGGGGGGGGGTTGATATGCAGACATTGAATTGTAAGAGCAGAGCTTTCTACTTTAATCAAGCTCATACAGGAAGCGCCAGTGTGGAACAGATGTTGTTTAATCCACGTCTATACCATAACCAGAGCGCTGACAGCTGTGGTTCACACAGCCTCTTACACTTTTCTAGCCCTAGTCGCCCCTATGCTGTTTGCTAATTACCCATCACAACATGCCCTCATAATGCCACGTTCCTGAATGCCTCCTTGAGAGGGCGACTCCTCGGGGGGGGGGGAAGCCCAATTAGACCAAGTGTCCATCTGTAGAAAGGCAGAGGTGGAGGGTGAGTTGGTGGAAATGAGATAAATGCAGTGAAAAAAAAGAAGAAAGAACGCCCAAAGACCTCGCTGTGCTATAATTAAAGCTGACAATCAGGAATGTTGGAGAGCGACGGGTGAACATGGTGTTTTACCTCCTGCTTCATTACAGTCTAATGATCCCCCCAAGGTGTTTTCCTTGACACTAACTGCAGCTTATAAAAGGGATCACTTTCTGCCGTGGGGACAGTAAGAAGAGAATGGAAGCTTTAATGGCGAGCGAAGGTAAAGGGGGGGGGGGGGGGGGGGGGCTGAGCTCTGCAGACCAGACTGAAGCTCCACCAAACTATAAAACGCTTCATACTTCTGTAAAAAGATGAATGCCGCGTCTCCTCGTGGCAGTCAAAACAGATACTGCAGTGTTTCTTATGTGTAACACCGAGCACGGCTGTTTCTCCAGGCCAGCGCTCTAGGGGGAAAAAAACACAGCACACGATGTCTGGTGCACGTCTTGAAGGGACGTCTGCACCATGCCGCAACACCTCTCCTTCAAGCACGTCGTCCCCCTATAGCAGCTTTCAGACATGCACTGAAGTCCGGACACGTTCCCCGCAGGGGGCTGTATGTGAGAGCACAAATGTCAGCAAATGTTGCCACAGACATTTTTCCCGGGTAAAAATTCCAGGAAAATGTGTGAGCCCATGTGAGAATACAGAAGGAACATAACTGCAAGATTCACGGCGAGCGAGCTGCGGCCGCTCTACCCAGGCCCCAGCCCTTGCCTGAATGTTCTGGAAATGTTCCTGCTCCAGGGAATATCCAGAGTTTTTCCGTGTGTGTGTGTGTGTGTGTGTGTGTGTGTGTGTGTGTGTGTGTGTGTGTGTGTGTGCGTGTGAAAACAGCTTATGATTAATGAGAACAATGGCATCTGCACCTTCAATCTGTTTGGAGCAGTTTTAGCCAAACCCAATTTTGTTTGGCCGGAAGATTCTGGCTCAAATAACCAAAACCAAGACAGGTGAAAATGCTTCTTCCCACAGAAGTGTGGTGCTGCTTTTGAGAACTGAAAATGTATCTGGGCCAAACATAGGGAGCGACCCCGAAAAACGCAAGGTTTGAATGGTACACGAAGATGGACGTTGGCGTCTGATAGCCAGCTGCAGAGCTCAACAAACAGCAGTCGGGACTCTGTTATTCCTTCACATGCTCTTAAACTGGCATAAACAGTAACAAAAAGTAAACGAGTCCATGATTTTTGGCTCAAGTTAAAGGCACCATGGTTGGATTTATTTAGATTCGCCCTGCTGCCAAAATCGCTAACCTCATGAGATGACAGGTTTCCAAAACTCGGTCCAGTAAACTTGTCCAGAGCGCGGTGAGTCAGTGTGAGTGTTGTTCACCAGACCTGGTTTGTTTGTGTTATGCATCTTGAGAGTAAATGAACCACATGTAAAAATGTGATAGAGTTGCCAAAAAAAGACGTGCGTGGTGTGATCGCTCAGTAGAAGGTGTGAAAAGCCTCATAGGTTTCCCGTGAAGGAGAATGTTTAGGCTCATGAATACTCAATAAGCCATCTAAAGCAGCCGGTGATTCCACTTAACTCAAGTATGTGATAATAAACACACATGACAGTGTCCTACTCTCCCTGTGTTCATTGACTCTGGGAAACATAAAGAGGCTCATTTCCAGTTATGAAAACACCCTCGCTGCCTCTCCTCCCGGCACACGGGCCTCAATGAAGATGGCAGCCCAGATGATTCAATGTCCGCTATGATTGTCACGTCATCTGTTGAGGTGTTCCGTGTCCGGGCGGAGAGTCAAGCGTGCCTTTGACTGACAGCTCCTTCGAGGCGGGGAGACAAGATGACAGAAGGCATCGAAGCCCACATCCCCACAGAAACGCGGAGATGGCTTCAGGTTTTTCTGGAATATTTATGGCTGAATAACTAAGCGTCTTTTTCTTTTTCTGAGGAACAATGAACGAGTTTATCTGTGATGAACCTCAGTTGTGATGGGCCAGGAACAAGTTGCCTCTGAGACCGCAGAGGAATCGCAGCGCAGCACGCATATGTGTGCAGCTCTGGCGATTGCTCAGGCGAACACACACACACACACACACACACACACACACACACACACACACACACACACACACACACACACACACACACACACACACACACACACACACACACACACACACACACACACACACACACACACAGATGGCAGAGGAATTTAGCCGAGGCTTTGATATGCAGATTGGATGCTGGCTTGTCATTTCTGCTGGCTGCAACACTGTGTTATCGTTCCTTCAACACAACATTAGAGCTGATAACATTTACCTGAAGGGGGCAGCTGACTGATAATATCGCCAAGACATTTGTGCTCCTGGAAAGCCTGAGCGAGAGGCCCGCAGGGACTTTGCCGTGAAAAGTATCACGTGCACAGGCACAAATACACACCGATCAGCACACGAAAAACAAGAAATATGACCACTTTCTGTCTCCTAGGCAACTGCAGTATGAATACGGTGACAGTTTTGGAGTCCCGCATGTCCAAAGACGTGAGAGGTGGCAGTAAGGCTTTGACACTCAAACACACACACACGCACACGCACGCACGCACGCACACGCACACGCACACGCACACGCACACGGAGATCTCATTTGCAGCGACAGCAGTGCAGAGTGAGGAAGTCGTGAGATGAATGGATGCTGATCTAAAGTTTTTTCTTTTTTCTTTAAATGCAGAAAAAAGTGCTGGAGAAATAGAAGAAAAAGGAGTGGACGCCAGCATCTTACAGACATGTCAAACTTAATGATTATGCTAATCAACTGCACTGATTAAAAATGGCACTGTGTGTTAGAATACATTACTGGGGAAAACATCACTGGCATACTAATATCTACATTCTACATAAATCATGATGGCTGATTACTGTAGATGGCAGAACGCCAACAATACATTAACAGATTATCACAGTGAGCTTTTTTTTCTTCCTTCCCATCCCCACTGGACCATAGATTAGTTGCATAAGCTTCTGCTACTGAGTGCTCATAACATGTTTTCCTGTAGCATAGCGGACCATCGGTCTGCTCCGCCACTGTCCTTTACCATGCCAACTTCAACCTCATATTAAGAGATTATAATCAGCGTGAGTCACCAGGGCCTTTATTTATAATTGCTGAGTATTTTTACAGATGCAGCGGCAGCATAAAACACAGGAAGCTGATGGGATATTATTTTTTTCTATTAGACAATGGATAGAGAGAAACCTCATGCACAGAATAGGGGTTTGTTATGCAGTAGCCATTAATGTGAGCTAAAAATCTTTTTTCGATGTGCAGTGGAAATCGTACAATTTATCAATAAAACACCTCTCTCTCTTTTTGGGAAATTAAAAAACAAACACTTTTTGGGCCTTGACCCTCAGGTTGAGCCACAAAGCAGTAATATTTGAGTGCCAGAAAACTTTCCAAAACTGTCCAATGTAGAGCATTTCATCTGTGCTACTTTCTGCCAAAATGCTAGAGAACAGAAAATGAGCAGTTTTAACAATTTCACGCGAATGTGGCCCAATGGAATCTTGGTCAAACTGTAACTTGTGTCGCAGAAGACATTTAATATTGTTTTTAATTGTCCTGAAGTCATTTTACCTTCCCCCTGGCAACAGCACTCTGCTCGTGCACCCTCCTACTCTCTGCGATGAATAGAGGTGTATTAGATCGGTATAGAGCATCAGTGAAAACTATATCTCGGAGGTTTGGTAGCATGTGGGTTGATTTCACCACTTTAGTGTGATTTTTTTTTTCTTTCGTCGTCTCTCTCTAAGTGCGGGGAACAGACTGGCTAGCACAAAACTGTATTCGAGGGTAAATCAGTGCAGCTGCGCTCTACATGATCCTGGTGCACCAGTGGCCTGCAGCGTGTCACAGTGTCTGCAGAGAAGACAGTAAGGGGGTCAGATTACCAAGCCCGAGGGCTCCATTCGATTATGTGTATCACTCTGCTGCACACGGAAATATATGTTCAGCCATCGCAAATATCATCTTCGCTACATGTAACGACTGATGTGTGCCTGCGCGCTCTGCACCACACCTGCCCCATGTGAGCATTTCTTTGTAAAAACGGAGCTCTTGAACACAAATGTGCCATAAACGCTTACATCTCTGCTTCGGCACAAACTGTGCAGCAGACAATAACAACCCCGGTGAAACAATTATATATAAACAATGTTGCATGGGGGGGGCGGCCGAAACATTAAGCAGAGAGCAATGCTGCAAAATCACACATCTCACAGTTGCTGTCGTTTTTGGATTAATCATTGAATTGTTTTTTCCTCTGCCGAGCAGAACCAGGTGGCACTGCAGACATGAACAGAACAGACACGTTTCCTGAGGTCAGCCGGTGCTTTTACAAGCAATTACAATATTCTGCTGTAATCCACAGTTCCCAGGTGTTCTGTTTAAGAAGTGGAGCATGTGCACGCCGCATTGCAATCACAGTCAAGGCTGACACATCTTCTGATTGTGAGAAACTTGAATGTGATATAGTTAATGTGTTCACATTCTTTTTTTCGCTCCCTTCTGAATATGATGTTTATTTGTTCACACGAGGGCTGTTGTGTGATAGTAACGTGAGCAAGTATTCAAAAACAGCTTATATTAGATATAACCTTTACTTGAATTAAACGCATGTAATCCATGCTAACGCATTCACAGTGGATTTCAATGATGTGCTGCCTATTGTGTGCCGCAAGCGTGTACAGTATAGATTGTAATTACTGTATGTACCGCATATATCCAATTATTCCCGTCATAGAGTTTAAACGCTTCGTGGCCACGGTTCATTGCAGCCGCCAAAGTGTGTGTCGCACCCTCTTCCCGATGTGTGGGCCAGCAGTTGGAGGGTTAACGTGGTGCTCTCCACCCCTCAGCACTGCCGCGGTGCTGTTGTGAATTTCCCGTATTTTCCGAACAGGGGATGCACTCATCGTCTGTGCTCTGACTGACTTGTCCTGAGGCGGCTCATCCCTCTATTTTCTGAGTCAAAGTCGTAGCGCGGGCACAGAAGACCTTGTGAATACAATATCACACGGTAAACAAGCACACATGCAGACACGCTGACAGCCAACCTATCAAACGAGCAAAAATATATATAAAAAATGAGGGGGGGGGGGGGGGGGGGGGGCAGAGGCTAGTCCACAGAGAAGTTTGCTCGGTTGAGATCGCTTTTGCTCGGCAACATACAGGAACAAGTGCTGAATTGTCCGGTTTTTTTTTTCAGTGTCTCTCAGTGTTTATTGTTTGCCTCGTTCGAAGACAAATTTGGGCAGCTGTAAGCGGGGATAATATTGGTCTTTGTTAAGACTTGCCCACCCTGTCTCCAGACAAAGCTCCCTCAATCTTATTCTTTCACCACCCACAGCTGATGCCGCTTAATGAAACAGCATCAACTCTTACAATTTCCCACTCATATTTCACATTTAATACAGACATTTCCCCCGGGCTGTTATTTGTGCTCCCGTCAATATCTCATTGACACAAACGATGTGACATTATGTGGCTGCCGTCTCTTGTCTCCCCAATGTGTCAATCAAAAATGACTCATGGGCCTGACGCGGGCACCAATATGGATCGCTCGGAGGGGGAGGGGCCGCGGAAAGAGCAGATTCGCATGAGGCTGATCCAGAAGTCATCTGATTGACAAGCGACACAATTAAGTGGAAGCGAGAAGGAACGGAAGACCATCATTATATCAATCATCAGGCCTCCCCTCGCCTTCCTTAGACGATCATCTGCGCTCGATATCTCATGGGCTTTGTGTGCTCTGAGACTAATTTCACTGCGAATATTACAATCATGCTTCCCCCAGTTCAGAAGCAACACAAAGCCCTAATGGCAGGATGATAAAAAGAAGAGACAACAAAAGGCAGGAAGAGACAAAGGAAAACAGAAAATAAAAGACTAGCGGGGTTCAAAGTGCTCAGTTAAAGTAATATACAACATACCATACAGCAGGTGTATTTCTGTACACAGGTGATTGTAACAAAGGTCCCTAGTGGTCCTTAAGTTTTTTATATGCACACCTTGTTATTTGCACTAAAAGGTACATGGACATTTCCGACAGTGAAAGCTGCATTATATGTAATACTTGAACTTGAGGGTAAACATTTTGAATGGAACAGAATGTTTTGTTGTCGGAGTGGTCCTCCCAATGGGACTGTACCTTTTTTAAAGAGAACACTTTTATTTTTCTTCAGGGCAACAGAGAGCCGCTACTGTACGAGCTACCACTCCGCACTCTTGTCTTTGTATCAAAGGTGATGGCCACAACGGTCATAAATGGTGACCCCTTTTTGCTACGAGGCATCAAGGAGGACTCCCAGCATGATCAATCAAATGGACAATGGAAAGGAAAGCTATCATTGTGCACAGCAATGTTTAGCTTCGTCGGCAGCATGCAAGACCTTGGTGGACCCCTACTTTGTACAGGATTTAAAGGAATAACATGAGTATTTCCTAACTATTCATTTCTATTTTACTTGGCCAGAGGCATTGTGTTTTTGAATTGTCAATCTACCCGTCACATCTCTGGAATGCCTTCAGGGAAAATCGGAATATTTGGCACGAACATTCCCTTAGACTCAGTGTGAAGAGATTTTGATTTTGGTGGTGAAAAGGTCAAGGGTCAAAGTCACTGACCTCACAAAACTTTTTGGAGGGGCCATAACTCAAGAATAAAATTAATTAATACAACTTAATACATATTATTCTTTCAAAGTCTTCACTGCACATGTATAAATTTGGTCTTAACTGCAACTTGACTGGTTGGTGGAGGCATACAACCATGAGGCTGTAATCCCAGTTTAGTACTTATATTGATAATCAACCATCTTCCTGTCTGTTAATATCCAAATGCATGCAGATGACATGGTCATTTATTTATATGCTGATTCTGAATAGAAAGCTGCACCTTCAATTGAAATAGCTATGGAAAAATGGCAGTTTGGTTTTCTTAATCATACTTGAAGTGAGTATGTTTTGTGAAATCAAATATATTCTCCACTTCTGCACATGTACATGAAGAATAAAAACATATTCGCTCTGCACACTACTGTGAGTACAAACTACAGAAATACAAATTATCATTTTTGTACGTGTAAGTGTTTGTCTCAGCCAATGACTTGGTTTAGCAACATTGTAATTGCAAAATTAACTTGAAAGGCAATAGCTAAGCCTCCAAGCTATGGCATCAGCAATACTGAAGCGAGCTATTGGGACAGCTGGATCAATTTGAAGTAGAAATTGTAAGTCCCTGTGTCCTTGTTTTAGGCACTTAGGCCTATATGGTATATATAGTTGAGGGCTGTGTGAAGTTACTATATGTTTTTAAACAACAAAATGTTCCATACTTCACAGTGTGAAGCGTTTCTTTATTGGAAAACAAAATAATAAATTATGGAAATGACTCAATTCGTGGTTATTTCAGTCCTGGCCACAGGCTTAACAGGATGCATGGGATGACAAGGATGATAATTGCGCTTAGTCATCAGACTGAGTGTCAAACTGAGTGTTATTGAGGTTACAATGTCTTTCATCTGTCTGCTTATGCAACGGAGGGCTGGGACATGTGGTGCCATCCCATGATGATCCTATGACAACTGTGGTCTTAACAACAAGCCTCGCGTTAGATTAGACTCGTTAAGACTGGGCTTATTCCGCGTCTGGAAAAGTAAACCGCAGACAACGGGCTGATTCATCTATGTATGCATCATAGTGGACAGGTATTGTCAGCCATTTTGGTGGTGTCTCAATAGAGCAGGAGCTGATTCAATCTGTCACCTCACGCTAAGGTGTGTGATCCTTTACAGACACATTAAGAGGGAAGCCTGCCTCCGCTGAACAACGTCACTGACCGTAGTGTCAGATCACAATCACACACACACACACACACACACAGACACAGACACAAGAAAAGAAAGAAGAAGAGAGAATATCTAAAGAATCAATACACTAAGCCTGTTTATGGATTTCTTCATTTGTGCAGTTCAGTGAAAAACTTGTGGGAGGGAAAAAAACAAAACAAACATCAAACAGAGCTGCAGAGAGGGAGGTAGGGTGATGGAGAATACTAAGAATGAGAAAGAGACAGCGGGGGCCGAAAACCAGATAGAGCAGAGGAACGAGAGTGCAAGGATTCCGCAGATATGGATGGTTGGAGGGCCGATCGGCACCCAGACACCACATGCCTGCCTGCCTGCCTGTCCGCCTGCCTGCCTGCCTGCCTTCGTTCGTTGCCTGATTGCCTGGCGCACATTTGCATTAGATTCGAGAGGAGCCGAGCAGAAGAGCACAGCCGGAGCAGTCTTTGATCTCTCAGCCTCTGTCTCTTTGATGCACCATGCAGAAACACACCAGCAGATTTGGGAACGAGGGGATGATGTCGGGTGTTAAGTGTATGTGTGTGTGTGTGTGTGTGTGTGTGTGTGTGTGTGTGTGTGTGTGTGTGTGTGCACGCAGGAAAGGATGTATATAGCTGGAATGACTGTGCAAATCTGTCAAGACCTTGATTGGAGTCCAAATGAGCAAAAACAAAAACACACACGCACGCACGCACGCACGCACGCACGCACGCACGCACGCACGCACGCACGCACGCACGCACGCACGCCAGCATGGGTTGCCCTATTTTGTTAAAGTCAAGTGCGTTCGAGCAAGAGGGAATGAAAAAGTCCCCCCACCCCCATTCACCCTTGACGTTTTGGGGATTATCAAACATCGTGGCGGCTCTGACAGCCACAACTGTCAAGCAACAGATTTACATCCAAACCCATCACCCCATGCCTTTTTCTCGGAAAATGTCATTTCAGCTTTCCGTCTGGGTTCAAATTCGAGGCCGCGCACAAAGATAATCTGTGGATTTCGACTCTGTGCATGTATTGACAACACTCCCTGCCCGAGTCTCCTCGTCTGTCTCTCTTCCTTCCCTCACCATCTCCTCCAGTCCTTGGCCTCTCACCTCTCGCCCCCTCCCTCCTCGCACTCCAAACCTCTCCTCTCTCCCATCCCTTCCCTCCCTCTCACCTCCCTCTCATCTCTCGTCTCCCCGGCCTGTCAGGATGATTTCAGGCTTGTTACGTCTGGCCTGACTTAGTGTGGTACGAGTGAAGCAGTAATTACAACAGTCTCTGAATAGCTTTTCCTCCCACGGAAAACCTTGCCACCTATCATCCACAGGCTTAACCCCGCTCTCCATGCCGACATGCAGGGGCCAGACAACAGCCTGTGTAGAAAACTATTAACCCACAATTAAATTACAATCACCATAACAAAGGACGGGTGACATTTAAATCCACCAATCGAGAGGGGATTAGGAGCAAAGAGCACTTCTCTCGGGATGTGTTATCTTCTAAATATGACAGTGTGGATAAAGAACGTGTGAATTAATCAAATATTTCACAGTATCTTCCAGGGCAGTTGGGAGTGGGGGTCTCACTGGGGAGACTTATCTCCACTACAAGTTAAGCCAAGGTGTATTACAAAGCGTGCAAGGAACGTGTTGCTTTCGCCACTCTTAACCTCTTTAGGTGAGAGTCATTAATGATATGCTTAGTTCACTGGCTGCTTGTTCTAGTATAACATCTGGAGCAGGATTCAGAGGTAGATGTCTGGCAGGATTATAGCGAGCTGGGTGAGCCGCCTCATCCTGAAAGGAACGTGTATGTAGACACCAAAATTCAGTCATGTCGTGTTTGCAAGCACGCAAATCTCGTGATGACGGTGATAGCTAACGAAAAGTTTTAACATTATCCAAACGGCGAAAATCGATAGATGAGTCAGTCATAAAAGGACACAGAGGATGGAGGACCTCCAACATGGCGACTGAAGGATGTGATGTGTCACCTGAAAGCCCAGCGAGGTGAAATGCCATGTGTTGTTCAACATTTGGCTCTGACACAGCAGAATGATGTCGGCCCCTCAGTCGCATATCAAGATTTTGCTGAAATGAAAGCAATTGGATATAGCCAGAGAGGACAATGAGGAAATGAGATTGATGTTGTGAGGAGAATGAGTAGGAGGTGGGATGCGGAAAGGAAGTCAGTCGGAGTCGCGAGCGGCACTGGCCGGTGTTTTATGCTGAAACGGCACTCAGGGTTTAACACGATACGAAAGAGATTGCTTTTTCTTAAAGAGGGTGGACGACCCTGCCTGATAGAGCAGTTTAACCCGAGGAACAACACAGCTCGAGGAAACTGCTTTTTTTCACACACATGGAGCATAAAATGCATTTTTTTTTTCTGTCAAAGCAAAAAGTAACTTACTTCATGGGTTTGAACAGAGCCTGGCCGTAGTTCTGGAAGGTCATTATGAGCTTCAGCTGAGTGCCTCCGGACTTCATTGCTGTAGGAGTCAAACAGAGAACACCGCTGTTAACAATACATTAGCACTGTTAGGAGAAACTTCACATATTTTACCGTTGTACCAACGAAATGAGCCGCGGCAATGTGAGCCGACAGTCTTTAGCGCTGTAATAAAGTCCACTGGAATTGAGTTTTAGTTTCACAAACTTTTGGCCAGTTTGACTTGTCAGTTACTGTAGATAGTACCTTATTTGACTGTCGATTATAACAGCCTTACTACAGTTTGTTTCATAGTCATCAATAAATGAATGTTCAATTTGTGTCCGTTCAAGTTTGCTATTTATCAAATCTATAATGCCGCTCTTTTTTTTTTGCTTTTCCAAATGAAGTGATGGTCTGAGAAAATACGTCAAACTCAACAACGGTCCGCAACAAATGAACAAGACGGAATTGAGCACAGACATTAATCAGAAAATAGTGAATATTTATTTTGCACAAATTCACAAAGCCAAATGTGAATGTGTTTTGAAACAAAATACAAAGTTAAAGACCACGTGCCGTGTAAAAAATGTAATTATGAAACTGTGGCCTTGCAAATATAGTGTGTATAAATACATATATTGTACAACACATACAGGGTATGCCTCACCTCTTTGATGCTCTTTGATAAGAACTTAATTGTTAGTGTGGCTCCATCTAATTCTTGAAAATTCCCCACTTGAGCTGAAATCGAATGGCTGAAGTGTGCTGCAATAAAAGTCTCGCCCATGTTCTTTCATTCATCCTTTCGATCGAAACCTCCTCCTACGAAGCTCCACAACCGGTTGGAATGAAAAAAAACTCAAACACATAATATAAGCACGCTTTCTCAACGTCAAACACTAATCTGCTCGCTGGGTTCCGTAGTTTCACTGACCGTAATATTGACAGACGCTGATTTCATTTACAATTTAGAGACGTGCCTCTCCTGATGCCTGAACCATCGATTTCCTTTGCCATGTCGGTGCACGGTTGCGTATGTGAGCTCGTACATGTGCGTAGCCGTGGGTTTGTCTGTATTTATGTGTGCTTGCACTTCTGAAAAGACAGAGTGCTGATGTCACAGTGTTTGTTTGATGGGAAGGGAGACAGAGGGGGTGAAGGACGGCCAGTGCTCGCCCAACGCTCTCTGTTCCTCTGCTGTTTACTCACTGTGTGTGGATTCTCCGGAGGGTCTATCTCTCTCTCTCGTTCCCTCTCTGTCTTTTTGTGTTTCTATTCATCCCTCTGTCCTTCATGTTTTGTCCCTTTTCAAACATGCTAATGCAGCCCGAAGGCACTCGTGGGACTGGGCTCAGTGTGAGGACTGTACGGAGCCTGTTATTTCTTCACCCGATCGATTGGAAATGGTGTTCCGGTGGCCTTTTGCCAAAGAACAAGCCTCTCGATCAATTCTCTCATTTATTTCTGCATATGGGAATCACGAGGACCAGCAAAATGTTTACACAGAGAAAATAAAAATTACAAGTGGAAGGATCGATATCCATCTGACCTCACTACCTGCTGCTGTGTGAGTGTGTTCATGTGGAGGTTTTGAGACAGTTCAAATGAAGGTAAATCTAACTGTAATCGCTCGGAACTCATGCATGTGGAGCGCCTGTGTACAAGGAAAATAATGTTGCGTTTCAACCTCCGCTCACAGTAGGCAAACCATATTTGTCAAGACTTCATGTTGCAAAAATGTTCAGCTCTGTCCCCTTTCGGCCTGCAAACGGCAGCCATCAACATAAAAAAGACTTTTATGATCATCTGTGATGACATGTATCATATCTGCTGCTGCTGCACACTATGTCTTCGTTGATGAACATTGCTCAAAAGAGGTTATGGTGCAAAATGCATCCTATCCTTAAGTTTAGATAATAACCGACTGCTGTTGGCTTCTATTGGTATTCTGCCCCAGGGCTGTGTTAAGGCTCTGTAATTACTGAGCCACCATGTATTTAGCTGGCTAGAGACACTGAGAACTGCTTCCTCTACCCAGCCATGCCGAGAGACGAGAAAGCAAGAGGGAGAAAATCTAGGAAAAATAGATTAGTTCTTGAGCAGAAAGACAGAAAAGAAAAACAAAGAAATTCTTCCTCTAGGGACCAGGCAACACAGGTAGTTTCTACAAACACGTAACACTACTTGCAGATAAGTATTTAATCTTTTGCTACAAGCCAGTAACACTTGGCAGATAAATCTAAAATCTGCAATCACTTTTTACAGCGTGTGCAAGATGGCAGACTTTGAGTCGACAAGCACTCTTGGAATGTGGAGCTGTGCGGAGCCAAAAAGGAACACAATCCCTCCGAAGAGGAAAAAAAAACACGCAGAAATAGATTTCATATAACCGCCCCAGGACAGATTATTGGCACTGTCAGGTATCCACCTGCACATGCAGCAGAGGCTTTTGTGGCTTTTCTGTAGAAAGCTAGATTTACTGCGCGCTTGTCAATCAAAAGAGAAGCCACAGAATTGAATATGAATCGGACCACAATGTACAGTAGCTGTGTGATTTGCATTGGGACCAGGTGTTCTCTCAGACTTGATGTATTCTGCTGTCACACTTCTCATTCCTTCAGCCTTGTAAGGCAGGATGTGTGCAGGCCTATCAGAGTCGGCGCGGCCGTGCGATACAGCCTGCAGCTGACGTCCATCTTCATGCATACTTGTGTGTGTTGTCAAGAGTGTGTTCACAATGTCGGTGTCTGCGGCGGTGAGGAACACACTTAGCAGGCCTTCCTCTAACTCTAAACCGGTAGACCTAGTTCCCGTGTGTGTGAGGTGGACACGTTCCCCTTTGGCGTACTCTTAGACTGCCATTCGCTGTTGCCAGATTGGACTGTTTTCCACCGAGCTGCACAACAGAAATGAGCAGGTGAAATTCATGTTGAGCAGCTTATGATAAGTTGGGCTACTTTTGCACCTTTTCGACGTGCAAAAGTAACAAAGTCTTACGGATGCAGTGCAGCGAATCGGCTCCTTCTCCTCTGTAGGTATTATGACTGAGACTTACAGGTAACTTAAATTAAGCTTCTTCTTACTTAAATTGTTATTCAGTCTCAAAGTCCAAGCTCTGTGGTGGAAACCTTTTTAAAATCATATGTCTGCTCTCACAAATTATAACTATTGGCATTAAAATATACTGCAACTGTAGCGTATAATGGAGGATGTGAAGGACTAAATGCTCTGGTCACGGATGTAACCCACTTCAGACTTTTTAAAAACGAAAAATTGGAAGTATTTTTCCATGACAACATTAAAGATTGGGCTCCTCTTGCGGTGATTGGGTGAGGTTGAGGATCTGATTGGTGTACATAATCTGATTGGTGAGAATGTGTCAGTCAAATCTGGCAACTTTGCTGATGCTGTGTCTCATACTCTGACCTCTCCACAGCACATACCGACACCTATAGCGGTCGGTTAGCCCAGAGGGCACAGGTTTTAAACCACGAACACAACCGATGTCAGCGTCCCATCTGCTGCCGAGTGCCTAGGCAAGTGTCAGTGATCGTGACGCTGGACTCCCAACGATGTGTTGCAACTTGTAAGGTGGGTAAAGCCTTAGGATTACGTTTAAAACTCGACACACCTTTAAAGAACTAAATCACAATGACATACGTGTGACTCAAAGATTTGTGCCATCTCAACCTGTGTGCACTGAAGTCGTCCGGTTGCCGGCTGCTGCTGCTGCCACCGAGTAATCGCATCTGTTGCATTTTTTCCTCCTATGACTCACCCACACTGGTGATCCTCTGGGTGACCAGGTCCTTCAGGAGCGCATCAATGACCGGGTTGTGTCTGGAGTACAGTTCGAATCGATTAATCCCAATGTGGAAGCGGAGCCAGTTGGGGTAGGACTCAGCCGTCAGCTCCCCTGTGGGGCCGAACTCATCTACGGTGCCTTCAGTATTCCTGGGTGAGAGGAAGGAGAGGGAGAGAGAGGGAGAGAGGGGGGGTGAGAAAAAGAGAGGAATTTCAGGTTTTTGTGTAAAGAATGGCAGGTGCTGTGCCACAGCCCTTGCACAGGTGCACAGTCTCATATGGTTGCACAGAACTTAACTGTAGGCCCATTGTGTGTTGTTCTTTTTCTAATTCTTAGACAAATCATACAATGCTTAATCTTCACTATGGCTGGATCAGAGCTGACTGCGCCAATGCTCCAGCCTTTACCATGTCTGATCCTCTGCTGCTTTGGGGTCAAATCTGATGTCCGTGTTGACGTTGAACAGCGTGTCCTCGTCTGTCAGCGGTGGCAGGGGTCTCTTGTATAAGGGGTGGTCGTAGAGCGCCAACAACCTTGAGCCCCCGAGCGCCGAGTGCTCGGCGGCGGCGGTGTCCTGGATGAGCTGCCTCTTCCGGTCCCCGCGCAGCCCGTGCTGCTCCAGCCTCTTGAGAGCCTGCGTCTTGTCGCCCGCCGCCGGGATCCTTTCCAGGGAGTGGGAGGAAACATTGGAGCTGGGCTCGTTGCTGAAGTCCTGCAGGATCCGCAGGGTGTGCTTGTTAGGCCAGCCCTGCTTCCCCCAGCTCTGGGGCTCCTCGCTCGGCGTGTGCGAGCAGGAGCAGCCGCCGCCGCCGCCGCCGCCGTGCCTCTCCAGCTTCGGTAACAAGTCGATCATGATGTGCATGGAGCACGCGATGAGGAACACCAGGAGGATCAGAACCCGGAATTTGCGCAGGAGGATCATCTTCATGGTCTCCCGTTTGAGCAGATGTGAGTACTTACTGCAAATGATCAGCACGCAGATGAACAAGCTGACTACATCGCTGATGATGTTCACTAGACTGGACGCCAATCTAACGAAGTACACATTGAACACGTAGGACCCATCTTCACTTGCCGTCTTGAGTAGAGGATTCAGTGTTCAGCCTTTGTCTTTTCAACATCAGAGTTCTGCCCCAAGACGCGCGGGGGGTCCAGGCGACGCTTCAGGAGCGCAAAGGCGTGCGCAAGTGTCCAGGTAGAACAGGTCGAGTCGGTTCAGACCAGCGCTCGATTTGCGCAAGCCACATTCTCTTCACGCCGCCGCTCTCCACCAAACAACGTACAAGGGACGCAGAACAAGTGGGAAGGATCCAGGATCCAGCTGCGATACGCGAGGAAATGCATCCGTCAAACGCGTCTGTCCAAGGGGTCCGAGTGCGCGCACCGGTCTCACCGTCCAGCCCCGGTGGCGTGAGGCGGGGGGGAGCAGCCGTGAACCAGCTGGGACATTGGCAAGACGCCGCTCTTCACATTCAAATGTTTCTAGGGAAAGTCCCCGAAAAGTAGCCGACGTGCGTGCTCTCATCCACCGCTGCGTTCCACGGTGCGTAATTCTGTCACATCTGGTCCCAAGCGCCAAGCGCCCGCCGCTGACACCGCACAGGTAACTGGAGACAGGAAGAGAAAAAAATCCGCCCGCAGGGCCAGTCCACCCCTAGGTAGTGCAGCGGGATAAGAGAATGCACCTCTTGTAGCGTGTGTGGATCGGAGTGGGTGTGTTAAATATGATGGCGAAGCCAAGACTAGATCCTGCCTTTGCGCAGCGTCACCGCGCGCAGATTGGCTGAGGGGAGAGGGAGAGGGAGAGAGAGACACGGCGACCATGTGATGCATATAACTGCTCGTCTGTATTCCTCCTGGGCGAAATCCTCCCTGCACATCCCGGCTGCACAAGAAGAGGGCGTCTTTCCACTGGGCAACATTCCGTCCGTCTTGGCTCACACGCAGCATCAACGCGGGCTTATTTAATTATTATGTTGTCTTTTTTTCATCCGCTGGAATCCCTCTGAAACCCGAGACGACAGTCGATCCATCGATGATACATTAGACAGGCCTATTAGACCGCTCATCAGTCTGAGGATCCAGTTCCATCCTGCACTGCTGCCACTCAGCAGCAATCACATCTCCAATAATGTTTAAAGGCTGCATGGAAAACCGCAAAGCACCTTTCAGCACTGAGCTCTTCGTGTAGAGGGGAAATGAACAGACTTCACGCTTTCCCCCTGCTCTCTAACTGACCTCTAACCTATACACCACATGAAGCTCAATATATATACAGCACACACATTAACGTGAAAGGCGAAAGCAGCACAGTCGGTGGACTAATGTTCCGTGGCTGCGTCCTTGCTTCCATAGTGTCTGTAAATAGGCAGGAGACAGCGGGTAATAAACTGCTCGCGTGTCATAGTATAGCATATACGCATATCATGCTGTCTGTGATTACCTCCCTAGATTAGTTTGTAATTAAAAAGAGCCCAGAGAGAGAGAGGGAGATAGGGAGGGTGGGAGGGAGATGGGGGTGGCTGTTGTGCTAACACACAACATTCACAAAAAGAAAAGTTGAGATGGTATAAGATGCGCTGGATGGAGAGATTTACCCAGTGGAACAAAACATCAGTTCAAAATTAAAACTGCAGTGGATAGATCTTTGCTTATCTGTTGCTTTGACATTTATGTGCGTGCGTGCGTGTCGGCACAGTGAGTGGGAGGTGGTTGGTTGCATCAGGTGTCCAACTTTGTCTGTTGTCTCACATATACAGGAACAATTGTCCCCGACTTCCCCTTTCCCCCTCAAATGACTGCGTAATGGAGGGTTTAGGCACAGAAGATACACTGACCATTGACATTTCGGGCACTTTTTCACTGTGACTAATTCCCAACAAAGCGAAAGGTCCGTCGGGTTGCCTCCTCTGGTGTTTGATGTCAGTGATAGGGCGAAGTGTGGAAGACAAAGTGATGCTTGTTGCCTGTCCAGATCTCGTGCCAGCCACTGTAGCCCGTGGACTACTAGCCTGAGGTGAAACAAGCGGAGATGAATGTGTATTGATGTCAGTCAGACATGGATCACAGCAGTCGATGGGTCAGTGGCTCCTCACAAGGCCCGTCTTGTGCAATTGTTGCCAAGCCCTTTCAGGAGGAATCACGGCCACTGCTCAATTGTCTCGCTCTCTCGTGCTGTTGCGTCAAAGCACTTTTCTTTTTTTTACGCTCATTTCATATGCTGTCAAATGACATTAGCGCCTCATACGCAGTAATAGAAGTGGACTGTTTTGAGATGACAATTTGCAACTCCAAATGAATGATCTCATGCTGTTATTGGGCAAAAATGCAAAGGCGAGCTATCACGACAAAGCGCGGCGAAAGAAAACAAAAGAAATCCACGGACAAAAGGATCCAACTACGGGATTACCTGTGTCAAATTTCACCCTTTGTCTGCAGCATTCATATTCTCAATGACCATGGTTTTTTTATTTTTATGAAAGAGTGACATGACAGACTGATTGAGAAACACCACCCTACGATATCCCATGTGACAACACAGTATTCAAAGCACCTAGACCTTGCACAGACAAGATCAGGAGGAGGGGGGGGGGGGGGGGGGGGGGGGGTGGGCAGGGCGTCCTAACAGATAGCTGACTACAGCACAGGTCGTAAATACATAAGATTTATGTCCTCTACACTTCACAGTGTCTCTCGGTGAGATAGCACAGGGGGGGGATAGCAAGATAGCACTATCCGTGTTCCTATCTGCACTATCACAGAGAAGGGTGAGGTTCACTGCTTTACAAAGTCTTCGATATAGATTCAAGCCAGAGGTGATTCAAGTCGAAATGAAACAAAAAAGACATTTTCATTTTGTTGGCTGAACACTCTTGGAAATTTCACATCATAACACACCTTCGAGTCTGTGTAAAGCACACATATCAAACTGTCATTTCTCATATTCCTACATCCTAATCCCTTTCTTCTTTTTCTTGTAGCTATCATTTTCAGAATACATTTCTACTGTTTGGTATTTGTTCGTAGTACCAGACAAATTACGAACAGGTTTGCTTGTATTCCGGTGGCTCGGGTTATTCATTTTGAAGAATAAGTTAGTTGCTACGGCCCAATGCAAACTTTTTAAACTCCTGTCGCACTCTTGTTGTATGCGTCTCTCTGACTCCCATCTCACGAAGGACCGTCTCAAGCCCCATTAGACGTTAGAGGGAAGCGTACGTCAGCAGCAATATACAGCTCATCTGATTCATTATCATGTGAGATTCTGGTTGTTATGTGGCTGACTGCAATTATGATTTTTGCTGCAGTTGTAACCATGGCAGCACTGGGCAAATTGCAAAAGGCTTTAGAAATGTACCATATTGAAATTAAATGTGAAAGTCACCCTGAAAGCTGCATGGAAATAAAATGCTGACAGCTGTTATTTCAAAAAAAAAAAAAAAAATTCATTAGCAGGTTGGAAGGCGAACTGAGGTCTGGACCTCCCTGCTTCACATCCTTCCACTGTCTTTGCAATTCATACATGCCTCTGTATTGGCACCGTTCCATATGTATTGTCTGAGTAAATTCATTTGTCTGAACTTGCCCTTGGTGTGACCAGGGCTGAGTGGGGAACAAGCCTAATTTCCATCCCTGAGCAGCGCCGCACTCGCTGCATCTGATACGGCACATTTGAATGGATATTACAGATAACAATGCCCTCTGTTGGCCCCAATAAGCCTCACGCCGCTCCTCCATCTCCTTGACCCCCCCTGCTCCTCGATCAGCCCCTCCTCACTTCCATTTACAGTAGCTTAGTTCTGGGAGCCAAACATATTTACAGTGTCATGAAAGTCACTTGTGTAAAAACATTCCACAGCCACAGGAGGCTTTGTGACATTTTGAAATCACCAGACTTGTTTCTGAATCGCTCGCGCCCAAAGCTGCTCGGCTGCTCCTGCTGTTGTTCTTGGTAATGTTTGTATTCTTTTGTGTGTGCCCCCTTTCATCTATTTTATTATAATGTCTGAATGAACAATGTGCCTTTTGTTTGCACAATTATCAGTCGAGGTTGTCAGCACAAAGCAACGCTGACATTCTGCTTGATTGTCTGTTTAGGGGCGTGTGACAGAGATGCATGTTGTATTTGTGATCTTTACTTTGTTTTTACTTGCAGAGGGATGGAAGTTGTTTATGAAAATAATTGCGATCTCATTTAGATAAAATCCAATATTCACACGGAATTCATTGTTTCACACAATGATGCTCGAGGGCTTAAAAAAACCAAATAATGATCTCTTGTTATGAAAATGTATTTTCATAATAACATCCCATTTAGATAAATATGTATTCTAGTGTCGATGCTCACCAGGGTCCTGGTATTTGCCAGGATATTCAACCAAACCGCTCACATCTATAAGATATCACGTTTCCCTTGAAGAGAAATTAGAGGTGGTTCAACATGTGGACACTGTTGAAAACTTAAAATTCTATGTTTTGCCTCTATGAATTGAGTATTGAGGGAAACTTTACTAATTTAATGTAATAAAGTTTGTTGAATCATAATCATAGTCAGAAGAGCAGTTTCACATTTTCGTTTTTACAGTGTAGTTGTTGAGACATTTCACTCAGAACCACCACCTCATGGTGCCAACAAAGTCACCAGGGTTTACCCCCTGGCGACCATGAATATCTGTATCCAAAATCCATTCGGCCATTATGTAGTTGTTGAGGCATTTAACAGCAAATGAGGAAAAGTCAGGGGGTTAATAGAGTTGTAGAATTCAATGTCTGGGAATAATTCATGTATTTATCAACATCTTTGTGCCAGTCCATCTATCAATCCATATTTCACAGGCCATGGGACATACACAACAACATGTAAGTAAAAGAAAGAGGATTGACTGCGTGATTAATGGCTTTACAAAATGACATGGAAATCCATTCGCTACTTGTTGAGATATCTCCGTCCGAAACGCAGTGGTGGACCCTGGTCTGACCAAAGCGCACTGCCATCCCAGGGGCCATGCTGCTAGTGTGGCTGAAAACACACAGAAAAATCAAATGGAGGTACACAGTCTCTCAGAGTGTGAAATCCAGTTCTGCAGACCGAGCCTCTACCGATCTACTTATCTAACCCCAGGGGGAACGAAAGAATGGCCGGAAAGAATGAGGCAACTAAACGAGGAGGAGGTTGTGTGCGCTTAAACTGCCCCCTCGGTGTTCCAAATATCTAGAGGGAAGGAAGGGAAGGAGGTGATAGATGTTACTCCTCGAATCAGGCCTCGTATGTGGTGATACAGGCTCCCCGGGGTCATCTCTTAAAACATCTTAAAAGCCCAGACTGTCTGTAGCTATAATAAGATGTTATTGAGAAAACTTCTCCTGACCCGGTCTGCCTCCTTCTGCTATCAGACGGTGGGAATGGGGAATGACTCTCCACCCTTCTCCTACCTTGGGGTTATTTCTGAGTCTATTTGGGCGGCACCCTGTATATGCACTATACTTATCCAGGTATATGCCTTGTTTTTGCTTTGGTGTGTGTCAGTGTGTTAGTTCAAAACTGCGAGAAGTGTGTACGGTGTTACTGCGGAGAGGGAGAGAAAGACGAGCACTGTGTAAATGAGTGTTTGGGGTTGGTGCGGGACTGTGTGTGTGTGTGTGTGTGTGTGTGTGTGCTTGTGGGTGGATACCTGGGTCATTAGGTACAGTGATCAGTGTGTTTTGGGGCAGCAGCATCCAACCAGAGGCCCTTGCTGTGTTTGTCCTGCTGGCTGCCCTGTAATCCTATAATTAGAGTCTGGCCGGACCACTTTAATGAAGGCTGGTTTAGACGGATGAGTGTTCCTGTTTGGATGATTTCAGTGCAGCGCGTGTTTATTTTAGAGTGTGGCTCTGTCTACCTGCAGGCCTCCACAGCATGGCACTCGCTGCTCAGGCCCAGAAATAGCAAGCGACCCCTCAGCACCCCCCGTCAGAGAGTCATCGTCTGCGGTAAGTTTGTTCACTCACTTTCACTCCGACACGCCCGAGATGCTCCTTGACCTAAAGGTCGACCTTTTGAAGCTACATGCTGCATCAAAAACAGAGTGGTGCAATTTAAAGCAATAATTGTAGGTGTATGTAACCTGTTTATTTTCCTGCTGACAGTGAGATGAGAAGTTCTGTACCACGTTTAGGTCTGTGCACTAAATACGATGCTAGAGTTAGAGTGTTGAACTTGGTTGGCCAGCTGTAGCTTCATCTTTAGGAACTTCAGCGCTAAAACAAATGTAGCATAAACTGTATGTCATGTAAACAGTGTTTCAAGTTGGTGCTAAAACTATTTGTTGATTATACAAAATGTATAACAACAGGCAATTCAATTCTTTTGTTATCAGTTAATAATTTTTTCTATACTTATTGAACAGAAACAGTTCAGTTTTACATGTTAAGAAACAATGCTTTGTATGCAATTTATACCTCTAGCAACATGTAATAAGACACATTTTATACATTTTATATTATAAACAATGAATCAGTAATTTAAAAAAAAAAATCATTAGCTGATTCCGTTTTCCTGAAGAAGTGGAACTAACTGAAAAAGTCCTAATGACTTATGTGCATCAAATTTCAAAATATATCTATACTGACTGTTATTACTGTATTATCATTACATTTTAAATAAGGATTTTATTACTTTTACTTAACGTATTTTTTCCCGCAGTTTATTTTAACATGTAATTTAAAGTTTCCCCAGCAATTGCATTTTTTTTCTTCCAAAATTGGATGCACTACTTTTTCCATTCCCTGTTAAACCACTTTACCCTCATTCTAATGTCTGTACCTTTCAATCTAAATGTTATTTCTCCACAGCCACATATTTCATTTCACGCGAATATTTGAATTAATCACTGTAATCACCATTTAAGTAGAAAAAGTATTCTAATCTTGTGACATGCGCCTCCTGCCAAACTAAATTTGGTGTAGGGTAGGTGTCACACTGCAGTAAATCTCAACACTGATGCTCAACACTAAGCTAAATGGAGACAGATCCTGAACTTAAGTCATAATCAGAGAAAAGGAGAGATATCTCAAAGATTTGACTACAGGCCAATACCATTATGGAAATGATATATGAACCTGTTCAAGCTTTACACACACACACACACACACACACACACACACACACACACACACACACACACACACACACACACACACACACACACACACACACACACACACACACACACACACACACACACACACACACACACTTCTGTCTGACAGTGATGGGACTTTGTGGCACAAGAGAGATGGGTGAAAGAAAAGGAGAGGGGAGGGGAGACAGGCGTGTGTGTGTGTCTGTCTGTGTGTGTGTGTGTCTGTGTCTGTCTGTGTGTGTGTGTGTGTGTGTGTGTGTGTGTGTTTGTGTGCGTGTGCTTGCATGCCCATGTGGGAGGATAACCTGTCACGGTGACACAGTGAAAGCGGCACTTAATTTGTCATTGTTTTTTCTGCTGGAGGTACAAGTCTGGTTTTACCCTCACACAGTTCTGGAACCACAAAGCCACAGCACTGCAGTTGGAGGGATTTTCTTGGATAAAGTGTGTTGTGAGGACATTGTTTCATAGAGATATTATGCTATTGGGCCATAAAGCATCACAAAAACACTTTTTGTTACATTATATGATCCATACTTACTCTCACCTTCTCTCTCTAGCTCTCTTTTTCATCCGCAACAACTGTTTGTGTCACTGTTCATGTGAACAACCGAGTGTAACATCACGAATGCCTTCAGGTAGAAGGCATCTGAAAATCTGTGTCGTTATCCCCGTATTTAAATGATACCAGATCTCCCATCTGTCTAAGACGGCAGGCTCTTCACCCCCGTCTTTCAAGTGTGGCCTTTGGGATCAGACGTAAACACATTTTCCTTCCACCGTGCTCAGACAAACACATCCTACAAACTATTTCTTTTCAAGCATAATCCGACCTCAAGGGTGTGCATTTACGGGTCTTTGGTTTGAGTGTGTGATAATAGTTTAGATTATAAATATGTGATCATTTTTTATTCAATTGATTCCTTTTTTTGGAAATACACCGTGGTGTTTTCAGAGATGAGAGGTGCCTGCTGGCAGGTGAGACCACCAGTCATTGCCCAGCTCCGGAGACGACTGGCCGGTCAATATGCAAGGTTTTCCTGGGAGAACAATCAAACCCTTTGGCTCGGTCAACTGTAGCATTTTTAATATATAATAAAATTCCTTCCAAATGAATACATCTGGTCTGAGATGTTAATTAATACATGGTTTTGTGACAATTTAACCGCAGCACCGCCTCTTTCTACTCTCTTTTGTATAAATACCACCATACTTCAATAGAAGTAGGAGTGCGGTCTATTTTAAATGTCATTAGATTTTTCACAAATGATATGATATCAAGTGTATCTTTTACTACACTCACTGTCAATTCCACCCCCCCCCCCCCCTCAGAACCACAACTTCGTGGTGGCACTAGATGAAACGTTAGGGGATCACCAAAATCAGTAATAGATGTCTTCTGGGAACCATGAATATCTGTTCAAAGTTTCAGGAACATTTCGATAGTTGTTGAACTATTTCAATCTGGACCAAAGTAGTGGACTGACAGACATTGCCATCTGCCCTGTGCGCTGCTAGCGTGGCCCAAAAAAACCCCATTAACTGCTGTTGAGTTTATTTCATTTCAGGTATTTATTCAACTCTACATTGTCTTTTGTGCGTTGCCTTTGTTTTGAAAGCCATTTTCTCTACACCCATCTTTTAGGTGCAACATCGATGGAAATATGTCTAAATGTTAAAAGCTAGTACGTTAAAGAAAGACACACAGCAGTGACAGAGTAAAAGGGCAGCGCAAATGCAAAAGAATACAGGTTGCATGTCTAAACTCGACAGTGTTAGACGCCAATCTATATTCACGACGAGGGAAAAGGTCAAAGCGTTGTCCTGACATTCTCTACACCTCTGGAGCTCACATTCCCCAGCAGAGTCGCGGAAATGTTATTGTAGGCGAGATGATAGCTGGACGGAGCCCAGTATGACATGGGAAGTGGGTATTCTGAACGGAGTTTCCATGGGATTAGGTGCAGCTTGACCTTTCAGTGATAGCCTCAATGTGAG
Source organism: Scophthalmus maximus (assembly GCF_022379125.1). NCBI lineage: Eukaryota > Metazoa > Chordata > Actinopteri > Pleuronectiformes > Scophthalmidae > Scophthalmus > Scophthalmus maximus. The sequence continues at coordinate 9,307,998 of NC_061530.1, forward strand.
GTGCTTTCCCTCAGGGTAGAAAGGAAAGGCGCGTTTGCTGCTTTTCTTCCCCTCAATGGAAGCTTTATTGAACGGGGGAGCAAGAGGAAGGAGGGCGGCTGTTTCTCCTCCACTTTCCCTATCGAATGTCGGGCAAATTACGATAAAGTCGGACTCTCATCCATCTCTCAACCTTGGGGAGAAAACTGATTTTCTCTAAACTGCGGAAAATAGTGGAATAGTTCCCACCATGCCAACGCACTAGGGAAGGAAAGTGTATTAAAAATTGAAAACATTCAGAGTATGGGACATGTCCCGGTAATGATGGCTGATATGCGCCATGAAACATGCATGCCTTGATGTCTGCACTTTGTGCATCCATCATTTTATTGGTCTTGTGATTTCATACCTCAGCTTTCAGGATTTTGCTTGTTGATGTCTGCTGCAATTAGGGCTCATAAAACATATACACATTCTGTTACTGTGTACACTATCAAATGGACAGAGCATGCAAGACCTCTGCCGCCTGTGTTTTTTTACCATCCGAAGGACATATTGATTTAGCTTCACACAAAACTGTTCCTGTCTTATTTCCCTTAAGACTGCCGCGAAGCCCCGTGTGTGGATATTGTTACCCTTAATAGATCAACACGCTGCAACATACCTTTGGCTTCCTCCGCTTGACACTATAACCCACAGAACAGGTCATCTGTCAAATTGAAATATACACTATTTATTGGAATAGTTGTAATTCAAAACATAAAAAAGGGTTTTCACATACAGTACAATGTAAAAAGAAGGACTGTAAAAACCTTCCATGGATTCAGCTCCTCATTCTTTCATTTCGCCTCTTGATCCCAGAAAACAGAAGCCTTGTGTCTATGTGCGTAATAGACAAAAGCTCTGTTGTTTCAGGTGGAGGTTTGCTGTGGTCGGGGCAGGTGGTCGGCTTTGATTGCATTAGACTGATGACGCGCTCGAAAACACCAGGGAAAAGAAAAAGGCAGAGGGTCGGTTTCCTGCCACCTGCCAGTGGTTAACCAGGGGAAAAAAAAGGTTCAAAACTCAGATGTGTGTGAGATATAAAGACGTACGAGGGAGGGAATGAGAGGTCCAGACTCAGTAATGAGCCAGATAAAACTAATTCACTATCAGCTTTTCCTGATCTTTTATTTCAACATCAAATGGTAACACAGGGCGAAGCTAATTTTCCCCTGAACACAAAGCAAACATGAAAGCTCAGGTTTCTGTATCCCAAGATGACTGGGCCTCTGTGTCTCATTTCCCTCAACCCGAGTCCCTTAGCTCCCACTTTCTTTTCTGCCTTGTTGGCCCCCGAGAGCAGCTTAATACCTGTGGCTGATCTTAAACCGGTAAAAGGCTTTCTCTCAGGCCTCCTGCTGCATCTCATTTCCTTCAACTCAAGGTCTTTTCGCAGACAAGATGCAACCACAACACTAAAAAGGCAGAGAATATATACGGGGTATTAACAGAGGTATCTGGTTAGAGGCACCAGGGCCTTGAAGTGTGTGTAGTACAAGAATGGTCAGATTCAGGGCCTTCCTTTAAACCATAATTGGTGCACGACGACTGTTTTGATGATTGACGATTGTGCATCCATCCATCCAAATATCACTGGTACCACATTGCCAGCGCCCAACAAGAGCCGCAGAGCAGAAGGTGGATTTGCAAAAGCACTCACCCAAATGGATACCGCTCACTACCACTGAGAAGCAGTACAATGACAAATTCAAACCAAGTCAGGATGTACTCCGTGGCCAGTGATCACAATCAAGCTCAAAGACACTAATGACCTCTGTCTCTATCTGTCATTTAGCCCACTTTAAATTAAGGAAAGCAAGCGGGGGGGAAAAACAAAAACAATTCAGGGTCTCAAAAGTCAATTGGATTAGTAGTCTTCAATCATTCAATTCAATTATTGATCCCGAGCTAGAGGAAATATCTGACGGGCTGCTGCAGTGTCCAAAGCGGGATTGATTAGGGAAATGGGACAGACTGATTTAGTTGATGCACCCAATCACTTATAGGTTCCACAAACACACAGAAGCCTCTGAACTCAGTTCACTCGAAGCACGCACGCACGCACGCACGCACGCACGCACGCACACACGCACACACGCACACACGCACACACACACACACACACACACACACACACACACACGCACGCATCACTAAACCCTAGGTGCAGCTGTAATTCAAATCAGAAAACCACTGCACACTCATCTGATTGGACTGATTTCAGTAATTATATAGTGGAGGGGACCAATCAGGCTTCAGGGTTTTGTTACGTTTACAGTAGATAGGTTAAAAATAGATTAACTCAACATTTAAATCCAAATAAACCCAATTCAGTCCTTTCTCTATCAAACATGTGTGGTGTGGTACAAACACAGGAATGCTGCGCTTGAAAAGGTGCAAAACAAAGACAAAAACACAAGCACATTTGGCAAAAAGGAACCTGAACTCCAGAGGGATAATAATAGCAGACCGCTTTAACTTGTGGCTAAGTCAGTATTTACATCATCAAAACTGTCAACAGAATAAAATCATGGTATTTAGTAAGTAACACAGAAGAACAATCCAGAATCAATTAATCACTCAACATAAGAGTGGAATTGATGCCCAAAAGGCTCCAAATGGCTGCAGCATCCCATTAACACCCATTACTTTTGGATGTCTTTCGTTTCTCTCGCCTCACTCCGACATAAATTTATTGGCATGTCCCATGCACTGTCAGAAGTTGAAAGGGTGGAACTGTGCGATCTTTTTACCCCTGTCAAACTTTGTCTGTCACCAGCAGGACACACAAAATAATCGGCAGAGGCAGCATAGAAGACAAATACAACAGAAACGTTTGTGTAGTTATCGGGGTTATATATCACCATGCACAGTACACATTGCTCTGCTTTGCTTTGCTTTTTTGGCTGGAGAAAAAAAAAAAAGCTTTTCTAGGCTTCGTGGTTGAGCAGTCACAGAGGCACAGGTATTGATCAACAACCCTTATCGACCCCCATCAGGACATTTTGTTCTACGGCGCAATAGAAGTCTTACTTGTTGGTCCTTTTAAGTAGAGCAAATTGATACCAAGAAAACATCCTACACCACAGCAGAGTCCTGATTCCCTGTCCAGTGACGTCTCTTTTCTTGGATAAAAGAAAACAACATAAAATAGCATGCTAACATGTCCTTCGGGCTGATTACTTCCAGCTGAATGCTGATGCAGGTCAGGGTGAACGCAATACTGTGTCGCGTCAAGTCAAGCCAGTGTGCCTTGTTTGCTGGGACGCGCTCCCAGTGATGAAAAGGGCCGATCTCGAGTGTCATTACGAATTGAAAGTTACTAAACCGAATGAGTTGCGGGGGAAAGATGCTGTTGGACGAAGCATCTGTGAAAAGTGAATCCGTTAAAAGTCCTTCAGTATGACGTTCAACAGTTCATGGGGACCCTGCACGGTGCATTTTCCTACTCTACAAGAACAGAAACCTGCCATGACATCTGACGACGCTGGTGAGCTTGCAAAACTCCTCCAGGCATTTGGCGAGAGGTTTCAGGACATGAAGAGTAAACACAAGGAACTGAATGTATTTGTCAAGCAGCTTCATGTACCATGAAAAGCCTGGAAAGTCAAATAGCTGCAAAGCAATAACATAACAAAGTACAGCAACAACCGTCTGCGTGAGTTGTAAAAAAATGTGTTGAGGATTTCCCTATCACAAGTAATTTGCATCTCTGCTTGGGACGACATACTTCTGTGAGAGCAGCTCTGCAATTTGTAAAGACTGAGTTCTGCCCAAGACTGACTCACCCAAACCTGGAAAACCAACTATGAGTAGTATCATCATCACTGCCATCCGACGCCTCACCGAGAGGAAAGTAGATCATGCCATCACATTACAAACAGTAATCGGCAAACGGTTCACGTCGTTTCTCTTTCTCCTTTATCTTTCAGTTTTTACTCACATTGCCTCTGTCTGACACCTGCTTCTGTCCTCCCACCCTTCCCTCTCTCCGGTTGCTATTCATGACAAGCCTCTTCTCCATCCCCACAATTATCAGGGCATGATCTGGCATTGAAAGGGAAAGCGACTCAATAATTCACATAATCCCACCTATAACACGTTGCCCCAACTGCTGGAGGGATACTGTACATGGACATGTCTTCCTTGTGTGCCTCTATCTTTAATGAAATAGACATGACACCTCTCGCCAATGACCATGTATGACATTTGCAGGTACAAAAATCTGAGTTTCATGAATTTTCCACTGGCTTTATGTTGTAAATTCAATGTGAATGAATGATCCTCAGACTGGTAGTCAAGAAAGATTACATCCATTGATAAATTGATTTAAGTTTCTCAAATCCCTAAAACCAGAATAAAATTTCTTAATAGAACCCTGAATAGCAAGACCGAGGGTAAACAATTTGTTTTCATTAGAGTGAACCGTGGACACATTAAACCTATGGCATCTGTTATGGGAGGGATGGACACATGGAGAATGTGATAACATACATGAAATATCACCATCATTATTGGCCAACCAGCACATCTGACAGACGGTGCCCATCTCAAAATGCTGTTGTCTTATCTGGGCAGTGGCAGATTGAAATGTTAATGAGGCCTTTTGATCAACAGCAGCCCTGTCTGTCAAGCTAGCCTTTAACCGATCGGTTTGTTTGTCCAGAGGATGATAAATCAAGCCTCCAGTCTGTTGACCTCTTCGTCGAATTAAGAGATACAAATAGTTCTGTCTGTCGCTGCCGGTGGTCGTTTCCTCACCCACTGCTGTGTCCAGTTATTGGTTTGGTCTTGAAAAGAAATACAGAAAAGAAAGAAGGCCTTTGATGGGGGGAGGAGGATTTGCACAAGAAATCCCGAATGGAGATGAGTTTCAGAGAGAAAACTGGCATCATCAGCAAGCTGAGAGCGGCAGCAAAGAGATTTAAGCCCGAAAGGGAAGCAGCGCAGAGAGGGACTGCCAACAGAGAAAGGGGGAGACTGAGACTGAGAAATGAATATGTTCATCTGTAGTTGAGAAGGGACAAAGAACAGATCTTTGATGTTTCTTAATCTCCATGGCCACAATGAGGAGTTCAATTTCATTATGACTGACAAAAGAGACGAGGGATGAATGGCTCTAGCATGTGTCACTACCAGAGCATCCACTGCAGTGTTATAAGTGCAGATTGCAAATTGGTTCCCCGGGAGTAATTTCTCAGACATTGCCAGAAACCATGTATAATTATTTCTATGTACTTCCCCTACATCAAACAATTTGCGTCAATATTTCACTGACATTTCCACAAGCACAATGCGTTCTCTTTTGCACTTCCTGTTGTCTATGATGTACAAAAACTGTGCACTGTACACTGCCATCCTTCCCTTAACAGGTTGCGAGAGCCCTCGTGACTCTCACATGAAAAGACACACCTGCCTGTTTTAAACAACGATCACTCATTTTCTCCCGACTCTCCAACGGCAAACAATGTGCTGACAGGGGTGTAGGAGGTTCTGTGCCAGTGGGACGACAACGCTTACACTATCTGTCCTATGCTCTTTGGCTACAGCAACACTAATATATCCTCACACCAAAAGGGAGGAATTCATATTTTAGTTGTAGTCTAATCTATATTTGTGGAGTTTTCACATTTTATCCAGCGATTAAACACTGAGACCCCTACACATTTTAATAACATGCACCCGTGTGTTAAGAAACGGGGTTTGGATTAAAGGATGGCATGCGTATGTCACTGGCACCGTTCACAGCGTTGAGTTAATGTAACCGCAGGCCCCCGGGGTACAACTATTCATGCTGCCACCACCGAGCCGCCAGTCACTGCTTATTAGAAGTACACTACTCGTCCACACCTACACGACACTGACACACTGCACCTATACATAGTTCTACCACATGTCAACATTATCCACTTGTCACTGAAAGTCCGTCACCTGCAGAGCTATATCGGGCAAATAATATGATGATAATAATAATACAATAATACTGAGAATAGAATTCATGCAATATGAATGAAATGATACAATATCGCTTTGATTATCATTCAGTGAAGCTCATATTATAACAGCAGGTCTTCACTTGAAACAAGGGATCATACAGGAGGGATCACGATTCAGAGCAATTGTGGGCTTAACAACTCTTTCAAACTTTAAAAAATGAACCCAAAAAATGTTAATGCCCATTATTTTACTCCCGGAAAAGAAACATTTTAGAGCTTTCTTTTCACCTAACAGTGTAAGTATTACATCAATAATTGAACGACTACACAGTTGCCTGCGGGGGCTCAACATTTTCTAAAGCCTTGGGCTTGTCAACTGTCAACTGAACTGTTTTTTGTTTTTTTTCTTTAAAATTTCTAGATAGCCAGGAGTGAAATAAAACAAGTAAGGAGACAATAGTAGTATTGTAAACTATGAGCAATCTAGGACAAGGATCTAATCAGTACTCAAAAGAAGCATAATAACTTTAATTATTATCATCTTCAGTGTAGGCTACCGTTAGAGCGAGGGTCATGAGGAACATAAGTGCTCCAAGTGACCCTCGACTGCACATCCAACGTCACTCATTGTTCCAACATGAGCTGTACAATGTCTCATTTGGCTCACTGCGCTCTCCTCATTACCCATGCTGTACTCAAAGACAGTCTCGGGAGGCCTAATAGCTGCAATTAGCAAAAGAGCTGCTCTGTGGCACGACTATCATGGCACCCAACACACACACACACACACACACACACACACACACACACACACACACACACACACACACACACACACACACACACACACACACACACACACACACACACACACACACACACACACACACACACACACACACACACACACACACACACACACACACACACACACACACACACACACACACACACACACACACACACACACACACACACAGAGGGGCGGGCAGGGAACCTGTCAGAGGGAATTGGAGCCCTAGTGTGTTGAGTGGGAGTTCAGATGGAGGGAGTGACAGACCCAGCAGGCACAGGCAGAGTGTCCTGTTCATTTGCTAATAATGTTGGGCTGTGTGTGCCAGGCTTGATTTCATTGGCTGTCAGGATGAGGACCACTGGGCCCGGATTAGCCCTGGGGGTAAAGGGAGGAAAAGAAAGAAGGAAACAAAAAAAGCCTCACTGTGATTTAAGGCCTAATAAGGGCTGGGTTTTTTTTAATTTCACTAAAAAAAACCTCCATTAGCTGTATTTAAACCACTTCATCCGTTTAAATGTAATCTCTGCCCTGGTGGATAAACAATTGACTTTGCGAAGGCTGCTGGTGCAGTTAATCCACATTTCACTAAGTGTTTTCTAATGTACAATGAAGGAAATTGGCAGGTCTGAGTGGGATGAGGGTCGGTATATAATCCAATCACAGAAGCCATGGCCTGTGCTTTTAAAGTGATCACATTTCTGGATGATTTGTTGGTTTCTCTAATGTTTCACTAATGAGATTGAGATTGAGATTTGTCATATTATCATGTTTATATATATATATTTCAACCCAAAAAATGAATTCGTTGGGGACCTGAAAGGTTGGTTCCCAGCTACATCTATAAAATTATTAGGTTTTCCTTGACATGAAGTGGGAACTGCTACGTCAGCGGGCATGTCATATTCCGTTGTGCATTGTTCGATGTTTCTGCTGATTTCGTTCAAAGCTGGTGGAAATGCAGGCCAGCTCATTAGATAGCAACCAATTCAAGAACCAGAGCTAATGTGGTGCAAAAGAGTTATGGAGCTGTGAGAGCGAACTCTGAAGACTGTAACATTGTTACTAAGCTCAGTAGCGTCGAGATCAACTGCAGAACTCTGTGGGTTCATCACTATGAGGGGCTCCTTCCACACACCATTGGTCATGTGACCCATTGTTAATACAAAACAATATTGATTGGAGCCTGAAGTGAAACTGAAATAGCGTGATGATCTCTCAGGTCTCCTGTGCACTCATGAGACTGGACAGAATATGTATTTGTATCAGTCTGAGCTGCTGTTCTCTCAATGAGGACAGCTGCCAGGGTCTTCCATGAGAGAGAAGGCAAGTGTGATGGGGGGAAAGAGGAGGGAATGATAAGGTAGACGTGATGTCCATTTTTCTCTGTGTGAAATTAATTTTATTTTATATACAGCAGGAAAAGGAAGTAGGTTGGGAAAAAAGATGGAGTATGAGCAAGAGCAAAACAAAGGAGGTGACAGGGACAGAGGGAGTTGGTTTCATTCCTTCGACAACCTTACCAGCCGGGTTATAAACAGAAGCCGGGTGAAGAGGAGAAAGACGATGGCTGATTGAGACAGAAAAAGCTCCAGTAATCTTCCAGAGAAGCCCCCATTATCTGCCATGCTGTCTCGAAGCCCAGAGCCCGATCCCTGGGGGTGCGCACGCACACACACACACACACACACACACACACACACACACACACACACACACACACACACACACACACACACACACACACACACACACACACACACACACACACACACACACACACACACACACACACACACACACACACACACACACCCCCCTAAACACCAGTAGATGATCTGACAAGCAGAGAGACACATGCAGCCAGACAGACAGGCATGCAGACCGGCAGACAGGCATGCAGGTAGACGTGCAGCCAGGAGGCTGGAGGCAGACAGGCAGGAGGGCAGGCCGGCAACGCTCAGGTACCCAATGTCCCCAAGCAGCTCGAGATATTGCTGCTCCACTGAACAGCATAATGACAGTCTCTTCTACTTCACATGGGCCGGCCGATGTGAAAATCTACTCGTAGCCGTCCTTTGCTTCAATTTCATCAGGGGAGTACACTGAGGCGGGGCCCTAAAAGGAGCAAATATGGGAGTAAATGACTGCAGGGCTCAGGGATGGAAAGTGGTTGTTTTTTTTGACTAAGTAAACTGATTCCAGGTCATGTTTTTTTGGATGGTATCTACGTGGGGTAAAATGAATGGGAATTTTCAGTTCCATTATTTGAGCACTGCTGGCTGCGGGGGCAAATAAGGCAAGTTTGTGTGTGAGGGTTTCTGTCGGTCAGATCCATCTACAGGGAAGTTCAAGACCCACACTACGCCCAAGATCCCAGAAGGGAGAGCAAGGTTTTTTCTGGCGAGGTTGTGACACACACACACACACACACACACACACACACACACACACACACACACACACACACACACACACACACACACACACACACACACACACACACACACACACACACACACACACACACACACACACACACTTAGTCGCCCCCCCGCCAGGCAGACACATGATTCACAAGGAAATTATATCTTCTCGCGCAATGATGCAGACACCGGAGTGTGATAGCGCGTTTTATTTGGTTTGATAGGATGGCAATTAGCCACGTAATGGGTGGGCAACCTATCATACAGGGCTAATTAGGCAAGTTTTCACGCTACAGTTGTTGGGTTTTTAGTTCAGGGAGCCGTCCAACCACATTCCACCACCAGTTCAAGGTGCAGATACATCATTATTATACACAATTTACTGTTTTCTGATATCTCTTTTACTGTCATGCTTATTTGATTATTTCTTAACTGGACAAACACTAGTCACTGCTGCTCTGTTTGGTATGCATTATTTGCTCAAGCCTCCATTGTGTTAGTCTTTGTGCTTATCTGAATTCATATTTGCTCATAAAGTGTGTTTTTCGAGAGGAAAGTGTGTACTTACTAGTGAAATAACTGGACAGTGAAATTTATCAATTAGGTTATATCCACAGATAGTGTACTGTTCCCCTCTCTTTGCTTTTCTTTGAACAAAAAGAAACGCTGAGTGCACAATGTCCGGAGGCCTTTATTTGTTAAGATCGCATAGTGGCTATTGGGGTTTCTGAAATTACAGTAGTTACCGGGCAGTGTGTGGTTTTTTTTTTGGTGTGCAGCACAGACTCAAAACTTTTAATGCACTATTCATTAATGTGCTTCTTCAGCAGATAGTGTGGTGGAGATAACCTCAGTCAATCATAGCTATGCCTCCTCCTTATGGGAGAGAACCGAAAAAGACAAGAAAGCAATTATATCTCTACCACCACGCTCATTTTCAGGTACTCTCTCTCTGTCGCTCTCTCTCTTTCTCTCTCCCTCTCTCTCGCTATTTCTCTGTTCATCCAGGCTGATGACAAATGGAGGAAACGGGGCAGAGCTGCAGGTGCTGAAGGTGTGTGTGTGTGTGTGTGTGTGTGTGTGTGTGCGCGCGTGTGGTCATGCAGTCTCGGCTCATGTCATGGTTGGGAAGCAGCACTGACATCTTTTAGTGTTTTCAGCTGCCACTCTTCTTCCGCAAAATCAAACTCAGCGGCGACATTTTGAGTGATGCTGCGCTGATGGTGATTCTCCTGAGGAAGACGGGGGGTTTTCTCTTCTACCTCTGGCTGCAACTCACTCTGTAAGTAAGCGTCTCTGATTTGTACACACATACATGGTATTTGGTCGAAACCCTAATCATTCTGCAATGGCTGTGGTATCAACTGACGATGAGGTAACTGAGTTGGTGCAACATCTGTCTGGGCAAGATCCGAATATAATTCATCAGTTGAACAGCCACATAATGCAGTCAACCAGTAGGGGTCAGCGTTGTTAACCATTGTTAGCTGTTGCTTAGGTCCTGAGATCTATAATTCTGTGACTCACATTTATTACTTTAACTGTTATTCTGTAGGTAACGGTGTTTGTTTACTAATCATATGTATTGTTACGTGGGACAAACACAATGGGGAGGGTGCTGCCAATGACTTTAAATAACGAATGAAAAGCAACATGTAGGAATCAAAAAAAGGGGACAGTGCATCTCCTTGCAGCATCAGCTGTCAGATGTCAATAAAAAAAAAAAAAGGGAAACGCCAAACCAGGGGCTTAAAACATGAAACCTGTCTCCACAAACAACAAAAAGAAAAAGAAAAAAGAAACATAGCCACAGTATCATTGCAGTTTGTATCCTAATATGTAATGTGAGGAGAATTTAAATTACAGTTCACCTTTAGAAAATCAACGCAAACATCTGTTTCCAAAAAAAAAAAGAGAGTCCTGCTGAACTCAGTCAGTTGTTGTCATTTCTTCAGCAGTAGCTCCAACCAAATGTTTCATTTTTTGTGTAAATGTCTGAAACACACACAGAGATATCCCATAACCTGGACCAATCAAGGAGCTTTCTGTGACCTACAATGCGCGGAGTGTGTGGTTACGCCTCGTGCCGTCACATCTGCACGACTGCTCCTTATCTGCCTCAAGTGAGGATGCATTGTCATCGACTGGACGTGGCCAGTGGCTGTAATGCTGCTGAGCCCGACAACACCCACACAACCCTGAGAGAGCGGGACAGACATTCAAAGTGGAGGCGTGGCAGCAGTGAGGACCACCGGCTGGTTGTTAAAAAAAACAACTAGCAGGACTCATCGTGAATAACATACAGTCAAAGGGATACATACACACTATAAATGGCCTTCCACTGGCTGAAAAGGCACCGGACAAAGACCCCTAAGGTCACCAGGAAAGGTGATCCTCACTATATGTAGAATAAAGTCTAAATCAGCCTTGTGGATCGCAATGCATTTCATGTCATTCCTCTGTCCTGTAGCTCTTACAATGTTTTCTGAGGAAGGAGATGAAGGAGGGGAAAGTAGATGTGTGTTCAATTTAAGGCTGACGGCTGAAAATAAATAAAGGCTACCGGAAACATCAGTGGGCTTCACTATCGTCTGGCGGAGCTTTCGCTACATGTGTAACTTACGGATCCAGTAGAAAGACAACAAACTGCTTGTTCTTTTTTGAATCCATCTCAAGTCGCGGAGCTCTTTCCACGGAGTGAACACCTGTCTGAGGTTCACTTTGGTTTCATCTCTTCTTCTCTCCGTCCCCTTCTTCGTAGGCTTTTTGTTCCTCCGTCGACTGGGTTTCTTTTTCTCTCGCGAGGTTGGGATGTCTCTGTCAATTCGCCTGCTGCACCGTCTGCCACTTCCACCACTGGGGATAGACACCGGGAGAACGCTGTTCACTTCCTCTTTTTGGATGACGCGGTTCAGTTGTGCCGTTAAACCACGTCCCGGTGGCCGGGAGACAGGCAAAATCCGAACGGTGCGATCCAAATCATTTGATCGCTCTCAGAAGGGAAGATCAACTGAAAGCTGATGTGTTGATGAATTATTGGAAGGACCGTCAGAAAGTGAGTAAGGGATCTGCTCCTGTCCACATCTGTGTGAAATCGAAGACCCATTTGTTTGGCAAGACCTACAGTACCTCCGTTATTCTTACTGAGTCTCAGGCAAACAGACTCACAGACTCTCGCGATCAGAGAAAACACTGCGACTTTGTTGGTGAATAATGTCTTTTGGCCGCTTTGCAAACAGGTGCAGTCGCGCGTCGAGCTGCTTTTGTTCTCGTCTGTATCCGAGCTCAGCGACAGCGGAGAGGGAGTCGGCCTTTCGGATGCTGAAGTCAACACCGACGCTGGCAAAATACAAAGCGTTCATCCGTCAGCGGCCCTGCGTTAATGGTAATGTGAAGGAGACGCACGCTATTGTACGCTCGTACATGTAACAAGAGCCGATTGCATTTCATATCTGCTGTGACAGCGCAGTGGTATTTTCTGCAGCTCAGAGAGAGAGTCGTCTAGAATACGGCACTTTCCTCTTGAAAGGGTTTTGGAAAGCTGAGACGATGACTAAATTAAAGCCATATTGTCTTTCTTTTTTTCTCTCTGGCTCTTCCACTCACCCCTTCTCTCTGATCTCTCCCTCTATCATCTTTCAATCTCTGTCTCGGTTTTTCTGATTGATGCAGCCACTTCTCAAAGATTTCACGCTTGAGGAATCCCAAATGGGTCTGCTCTCTTGACAAACAGATCAATTTTTATGGACTTGAAAGTTGCTGGTCTTGAAAATTGTTTGACTGTCTTCAAGGAGGCACCAATCTCTCCCTCTATATCCCTGAGCCCCCACCGAGTCATGGGCTTCATCCACTGTTGCTGTGTCCGGGCGTCATAAACCATTTATGAAGTCGCTAATATCCTTTCGCCCGCCCAGATACATTTTCTCACAACCTTTCACACTCAAATGAATTCGCAAAGGTGGGCGACACAGTGTGTGAAAGGGGCCGGAATGCAGCGTTTCCGCGGAGGCTGAAACATTGTTAAATATGCTGACACAAAGACCTGCGTGATACGCTTTACGGTCTGGAGGCTTGTAATGTAAACAGGAGGTGGCTGAGCCTCTGAGCACTGCTGCAGCAAAAAAAAAGAAAAAGGAAAAAGAAAGATGTTTCTGAGAGATCCACCTGCCCCTTTGAGATACCACTGGCTGCCTGGGGTAACACTTTAGCCGACACACACACACACACACACACACACACACACACACACACACACACACACACACACACACACACACACACACACACACACACACACACACACACACACACACACACACACACACACACACACACACACACAGAGAGAGAGAGAGATAAAAACAATGTAGTTAAAATGCCCGTGCCTCCTCGTGCGGTGATTTTACCCTGAGCAGTTTTCCGCAGTGAACAAGAGCAGCCATGTCTCTCAAAGCACTTTGATCACAGCGGGATCCTGCGGTGGCAAGGTGAGCTGCACATTTACATCTCATTCACAGAGTACACGGCAAGGTGAGCCTGCCCTCAATGCTCCCTCCTGCACGTGTGTGTGTGTGTGTGTGTGTGTGTGTGTGTGTGTGTGTTTCATTCTCTGTATTGTCTCCTTTCTTGTACTGTTTGTGTGTGCATGCATGCATGTCTGCAGCAGTTTAAAAGCCACAGGGTTTTTTATACATACAATATATGCATTACATACTGTACATTTTCGTCAAAGTCCATCTGTCTACACCTGTTTTATAGAATAGGATGCTGTTTGTTTTGCTCTGCTGCCCTTTTTACACTTTTGCCAAAAGTAGTTTGCCCAGTGTTGGCACTTCCCCCGACTACTATGGTGCCAACATTTTCCATCACTTCTGCATAGTTATTTTATGATCAAATGAGAAAAAAGAAAACTCCTCACCCAGAAGAAAGAGTCTGTGTACATAGGCTCAAATTATTCACCTGGTGTGAATATTGATAGCTCACTGAATACTTAACTCCCACTATTAATGTTACATATATTTTTTTTTCGGGTAAACGAAAGACGTTTCTGGACCGGCTGATCTCTCACCATTTTGACTATAACCATCGTGATCTGCCTCCCCCTGTGTGTTCAGGACTGCGCCGCACTTTTGCTGCGTGCGAGCGTGCGAGCGTGCGAGCGACCGCTTGCGGGATGCGCCCGAACCACAATTACCAGGGCTGTAATTCTCCATCTGTCCAACTAACAGGACTCCTCGACACGAGAGGCCTTGAGTGTATACGTGTGTGTGTGTGTGTGTGTGTGTGTGTGTGTGGATGACATCATTTGCCAGTCTACTAAATCCCGAGCAGGCAGCCACATAAGCAGCCTGAATGGTGGATTGTGCTCCGGAGGGCAATGACTCGTAACACTGATGGGGGGGACAGTGGGTGGAAGGACAAGTTGAGCTTGATTTACTTCTCAGCCAACGGTGGAGCCGCTTAGCCTGCCGAGATGTTAACAACAGTCGTGTGCTAGTTTGTGTCCATTGCAGTTATCCCAGAAAAAGGGAAAAAAGAAGCCGAATCAGAAAGATTGGATGTTTTTGTTTTTTTATGAAAAGAGGAAAAATTGAATTAAGGGGTGGGCAAAACAAGCGCCTGACTCGCTAAATGGGGAGGCAGCAAAAAGTTATGATGCGGCTGTTACCTGGCAAAGGGAGCAGGTGCAGAGCCCAGCGGTGGCCATATGCAGCCATGCGAGTCTAATCAGACCAGGTAATGAGGCGCTGCTCGGTTTGTCCAGTCCCAGACGGGGCCGGAAACAGGCGAGTCTGATTAATCAGGAAGCGGCTTCACAACTTTGGTAAACAGCAAGCAGACACGATTCATGTATCGGTGCGTGATTGTTCTCAGCTGAACAGGACGGAGCCAACTCACTCTTAATCGCGTCTGAAATATGTCCCCGCTCACATGCGGAGACGGACCTTTCTGTAAAATCTTCCTCCCGTAGTTTGTTGTTTGCTTTTTTTTTTTTTTTTAACCTCATCAACTGCTTCACAAACCACTGACATCCAACAGCGCCCTTCAAGGCCAGTGGCGCTGAAACGAGTCGCGCAAATCGGATCTTATCAGCACATGTCTTCACATAAGATGATGAGCTGCATACAATATCAACCTGAGGTTACGTTCTGATGTCATATCAACAGTATTTAAGTTTTTAGAAAATATTTCTCAGTTTTGCCACGAGGTGACGAGATCCAAGGCAGGTCAAAGGCAAATCTCACCGAGGAGATCGTGTCAATATGTTCAGGAGACAAGCTTTAAGTTTGACGTTGTGCTGTATCGAAGCGATGTACGCACTGTGATGTTAGGCCGTAGTCAAGCTGTTGACCATGTTTTGGTCAGAATCGACTGGTGTGATGGGAAATTAAGCAACAGGTCAACTTCTCGTGGGACTTCTGGAGCGGTTGGGCAGGACGCTGGGGTCACACGTGCGAACACAGTTGAGAATAACGGTCGGAATGCAAACGCACCTCAGTGACTTGACATACAAGTTGGCCCGCTCGCTGGTATCACTTCATTTTGCATGGAGGCACAAACCAAATCTGACATTTCATTAGACACAGTAAATTAAGCAACCTGTTGCACATTTCATCTCCTAGTGAGGTGCCGTGTGTCTGTTCATTTGGAAAAACAGAAAGCCTTTTCCTCTCCAGCACAGCACTAATGACACTTGCCAGCTATGAAGACCTGACGGATTTCTGCCAAAGGGTTTTTTTACAACAAAAATATCACATGGACTAAAAATAGTTCTGCATCTACCTGTATGGACAACCTTGGAAAGTTAAATTATGTTGGCACATGTCCGAAACAAGGTAAAAAAAAAAAAAAGGGCCCTTGTTTTGATTCCATCATGTGTGCGCAGGGGAATTGAAATTTGGTGGCCATCAGTGTGTCAATAAGAAATTTTGGAAGATGTTATGATGTCATAAGTGTATAAATACATATCCAGGATATCTCTCCTTACCTGTGCTGCTGCGATTGGTGGAGGGAATCGGTCAAGCGCAAACAGGAGGCAGACAAGGAGCAGGGCGATGGGACGAGCAGGGCGATGGGACGAGCAGCCGCATCTCAGCCACGTTATCTTTCAACCGATGCAAAGCATATTCCCCTGGTGTCTATCTGGAGGTGCAGGAGCCTGGAAAGAAAAGAAAACTTGCAGGTTGTGACACCGGTAAGATGAAGAAAGATTAAACAATACATGTGGGAATTTATTTTTTAGTTTAGTTTTTATTTTTTCCAGAGAAAGAAAATGTACAGAAAAGGCACTGGCTTCGGATGAAGATATCAAAAGGCTTGTTTTTCCAAATGCGATGAGTTACAGTCAAACACCTTCCTGTATTCATTTGAAAAATGGCCTCCAGCCAAGCACGAGACACAAATAAACCCGCAGTAATGCACAAAAGCAATATGCAATCTTTTTTTTTCAGATTTCAGCATCAATATCAAACATTTTCAACGCACTTACTGAGAACTTTGCCACATAAGCTCACTGTGAACCTTCCCCACGTTGTCGAGATATGACTGTTCTCCATTTCACAATGATTTCCTGTCCAGGTCGGCGCATAGCACGACTTCCATTATCTCCGTGAAACTCAAGAGCTCGAACCAAAAAATGACAATTTCTCCAATCAATACAGTAATTTCATACAGGAATATACAAGGAGTTACAAATAGGGTTACGGGGGGGGGGAGGTGTGCAGGGGGCAGTGTCACATTTTATCCCCAAGACACCGGGGATAAAAGCAGACATCAGAGAATCTGTCTGGCGGCAGTGAGCATCAGGAGGAAAATGGACAATTGGACACTTTTATCTGCTGGCTTTGAAGTCAGTGGAGAGACTGATGGAGGTTCAAGGACGACCGCAAAGCAAAGGGAGGATAGGGGCCGAGGACGGGTGGGGGGGGGGGTAAAAATGTGCATAAAAGGAAAAAGAGCAAGGGCTGGGTGGGATGAAAGAGAAACATAACACGGAGAGTGAAAAAAGGAAGAGGCAGTTGCCTCAACAGCGACTGGTCTTTAAACATTTACCTGTGCGGAGGGAAGAAACGGCGGTTTGATTCCATTACACTTCTGTAACAGCTGTAGTAAATGGCGGTGTCACAGTCTATTAACTGCATTCATGTTCGCCTCTGATATATAACAGGACATCAGCGTCGAACAAAGACGGATGACTGTGGCTCCCAGCTATGCCGTTGCCACTCACGCCTTATTCTCCATGCACAAGACGAGGTGCAAGCACGCACACACGCACGCAAAACCCATAGCGTTTACTGGTCACTGTACAAAAACAAACAGAGTAATACATAATAAGACAGTCATATGGCTTTCCTTCCACACTATCGCAGCAGTGACAGCCGGCAGACAGGTGTGATGTGGGAAAATGGAGAGAGGTGGTTTTTATATAAATATGTCAGTATCTGTGGCATCAGAACACATGACTGTTATATATATATACATAAATATATATATATATATTCAGTTTTGACAGATGCAACATAAACAAGAGGAAAACATACAGCACACTGAATGTGTGTGTGACTGAATGTGTGTGTGTGTGTGTGTGTGTGTGTGTGTGTGTGTGTGTGTGTGTGTGTGTGTGTGTGTGTGTGTGTGTGTGTGTGTGTGTGTGTGTGTGTGTGTGTATTTAAGGTTCCGTTCACCGCTCCGCTCTCGACTGCCGCTGCTTCTATCCGACTGATGTGAATGACTCGGTGTACGTATGTATTCAAGGATGTAATCTACTTCATGCTTTGTATAAACAGGCATTACAAGAATATAAAAACTGGTACTTGGGCTTTTACTGAACTGACAACGTTTCTGGTGAATACAGCCTGGTTACAGCGAACAATTCCAGTAGTTATCAAGATTTTGTTCAGCTTTTCCTGCTCCATATTAATTTTGAGAGGGACGGGAACCCAGCCCCCCAGTAATTAATACAAATCTCACCTTATCTGCATGATTAAACAAAAAACAAATAGAAGCGAAGAGAAGCCATGTCTGAAAACAGAGAGGGATAGAACATTATTACTATGGGATTGGTTTTTGACATCTTCTAATCTGACACCAAAAAATATGACATGTATGTTAATGCTGACGACTTATCAAATACACTTGAATACTTACGGGTGTCTGAAAACACTCCCAAGACACGGCGCCTCACTAGCGGCAGCCTGTTGTAGCAGCTCTCGCTCACTTTTAAGCTTTTCCCTTTCCTGTCTTATCATGAGCAATTCACACAGTGAAAGAAAAAATGTAGTTTCAATTACTTCTTTGTGCGAATCTCAATTTTTTTACTATACAGTTTAAACTAAAACTAACAACCACTTTGGAGATAACGAAGTAGAAGAAAGATGTATGTACACTGAAGATCCTACTTTGTTTCCTGGTTACTACGGCAACAGTAGCATCATGGCTAACTCAATGGATCGAGACGACAAAATAAAAAATATTGGCAGACTGTGAGCAGCATGACGCACACACAAAAATCTGTATTTGTGTGAGACAGCGGCAGACATGGATAAATGAGCCCCTCGCACATTTAGTTAATTTCATGAGGGGATTATACATGGTCTCAGAAGTGCCTTCGAATGAGCCGCTCCGAGACGAGGCTCCCGCGCTGCTCCCCCGCTCCCCGCCGGCTCTCGGCGGCCAGCATTAACCTATTTAGGGCAGCTTTCAGACCTCGCCATCGCCCCATATAGTCTTTCACAATTTATGAGGCCCGAATCGATACGGAGTGGAGCACCTCGTTGAGGAGAGCACGTCAAAGAGAGCTCCCCCTTCTCCTGCAAGAGATACCACTCTCGAAAATTGATACAACCTGATACACAACAAGAAGAGCCCGGACCCCGCGGTGTAAGAGGACGGGGCCCCGAGGCTAATACCCCGTTAAAGAGAGTTTCATTCTCCGCTTCCGGTTTCCTGTCTCCGTCTACACCCCTTTACGGAGCTTCATCAAAAGCTAATTATGCTCAAAAAACTATGAAATAACTCACAGGATGGCAGCGTGCGCAGAGCTTATTGTACGAGCCTCTTGGCAAGAGTATACCCCGCAGAAATTATATTGTCACTTACCTATTAATGAAGACAAGTTTGCAGGCGCTCTTTGAGCCGTTCTAATTTATATTAATTCTCCGTCAGCCCTCGTTATGGACATTATTAAGCTGCACCCCCGTGAGCAAAAACAGGGCTTTTGACCCGAGCAGGAGCTGGAATGAATCTCTCTCTATCATTTAGTGGCTGCGGGCAGACGAAACACACCTCGCAAACAACCCGGCGGAAGGAGCAATGTGGGGAGAATTTAGACTAGTATTCAGAGGTTTTTAAAAAATACATATGTATTTACTGAGGGGGTGCAATGCCCCTCACTACAAGTCATCTTGCACGTTATCATATGTTCCACGCGAGTTAATTTTGCGATAATTCAGCATTGCTGAGGTGACATCGCTTCACATTGTTTGTTAGCATTATGTCACAGTTCACATCAAATCATATGTAAGTGAAAGCAAAACACGCAGCCGTACGTTACCGTCAGTACTAAGTTTGCTCGTTTGTACATTGTTTCATCGTTTGTTTCTCGCTCAAACCTTACAATTGTTTGTTCCTTTGTTCAGAGCCACCATGCAGGTCTGTGGTTGGCGAGAGGCTCCGCCCAGAATCTCCTGGTTTTCATGGTGTTGGTGATGTCATCGCTGACATCAGGGGGTTAAACCAACTGGTGGGGGGTTTTCTTTTTAGTGGGAAATGTTTAGTTTGATAGTTTATAGTTTGTTAGTTAAATCAGTTGGAATGCGTACCTTTCAGATAGTGATTTAGAAATGTAATGAGCTTGGGGGAGGAGTTAAATGATCATTTACATTTCCTGGTGATACAGTCGCTGTAGGTTTCATCCCTCGGTAAATACTGGTACGGGCTGGAGGAGTGTAGGTGTTGATTGAACACCCTATATATTCAGGAGCAGGGGTTATTTGGTTTTTTTTTTTTGCTTCTTAGGGGAGGGAGAACAAGTGAGGTTGTGAATATATGCCTTTTGTTTGAGTTTTCATGAGTTCATTTTCAGATTTATTTTCCTTGTATTTTCTTTAATTTTGACCAAGTTACACATGCAATGGAGCGCACTGAAAAATAAACATTCACCTTGAAGAGTAAAGATGTCTGCCGTGTGTCTACCTACCACCTTCCTTTGACATTTGAGCCAAACTTTCTTACTCTGGGTGCAAATATTTAACAATATTACACACCGTGACTACGTCCATTTTCATATACAGTCAGTGGTTCAAAGACGGGTCATGTTGTATTTTTAATAAGGGGTTTGAGTGGAATAATCTGGTTTTGCTACGCTGTGACAGTTTTCCCTCTGTGCCTTCTGCACCAAAGTTACAAAGGTGATCTATTACGTGGATGCCTGCGTTAATGTTGCTGAAGAGAGGGGTCGTGGATAATGTCCACGCCAGAAACCCTGCACCACAAACACCTATTCTAATAGAATTAATGGGCAGCGATTGACTAATGAGGCTGAAACTGCACCATTCCAGGCAATTTAACCCAACAGCCAGTCCTCGGTTTGCATGGTGATCACGTAAATTCCAAAAAAACACCCAATAGTTCTCGGTGTACATTCCCAAAAGACCAAGGTTGTAAGCGTCCTCACTAACCAAGTCAAACATCCAGCGGTCATATCTGCAGCCCCCTCATCCCGATTCCAGAATGAGGAAAGTATTGTTAAATGATCCGTTCTTTTTCTGTGGCGCCCGTTGGCTCAACCAGAGGTTCTGGTCAGTGGAGAGTGGCTAATCTGCCATTCTGGCTGTTTGCATGGCTGTAACGGCACCGACTGAGTGTTATTTGTATTCCCCACACAGCAGCGCTGCCCTCCGATCTCACTGTCCTGCCTGTCTGTCTCTCCTCCTGGCACAAGTATCTCCCACACTGTCTGCCTGACTGCTGAACCGCCTGGCCACCTGTCTGAACACCTGATCGTTCATCGATCGCGTCTGACCGCATCAATATCGAATTTCCTAAACGTTCGCCTGACTACATTGCACACCTGTCTCTCTCTTCCTGCCTGCCTGTCTCAGTAGTTGTCTGTCTTCTTGCAGTGGCTCCGTCAAGGGCCGGCCAGGGGGGGCCGCGGACCCCCCATGAAATCACTGGCAAAAACAGACTTAAATAAACAAAATCCAACTCTCCAAACCTTGCGATACGATTGGCTGATTGAGATCGAGGCCGGATCTGATCACGTGACTGAAAAAACGCCCTCGGTCAACTGATTAGAAAAGGGGATGAGAGAGTTTTACAATTGTGAATGAATGGGTCATAAAGATTGTCTTCTTGAAAATAAATGATAAGCTGAGCCTCATGTGTGAACACAGGTGAATACCTGTGAATCATCTCCGTCAAACTCTTTGTCCTGCAAACCAAAGTTATTAATTATGTCCAATTGATGTGACTGGATATTCAAGGGTGAAAAGCTTTGTGCCACTGTGATAATCCGAGCAAAGGGAAGCTGTCGACAGCCACAGAGCCGAAATGGATCTCTCACCGGAGGGGGGGAATTGCGTGTCGTGCATTAATATAAAAATATATATATTTTTTATCTGGTCAAAAAGTGCTTTGTAAAGGATTTATTGCAGCACAGAGGGAATAGCCGATGAATTTCTCACTGGGATAGAGTGCAGCAGAGCTTCGTCCTCTGCATGTTGTCTCCATAAATATTCAGACCCACAGTCCGGGTTTTGTCCAAACCGCTGGCGTTTTTCATGAGGCTGACACAGGTCACGCTGACTCAATGACCATTCAATGCACACCATTTAAAGATATTCTGAAGTGTCCATCTATTCCTGTACCTGTTCTCATCTTGTTGGCTCCACCTCTCTCACCTCGCCTCTACTGTCTCATCGTTGTTCCCCGTTCACTTCGTCCAACACCCCCTCAGCGTCTGCCTCTGTGTTCCCTTCCTGCGTCATACATGAAGTGTCTCTGTGGGATAGAAGATAGTTTTTTTTATGGATACAACAAACAGAATTACAACAGGTCATGTGATGAGCTCTGGCGGTGCCGTTAGGCCGATTCTGTCACCGTTTCCCCTTGAGTCTTTGTAACACCACATTTACACAGAATCATATTGTCGTTGTCAATATTCCTCCTCCTGTAACTCGAAAGCAGCGTTCATCTGATATTAAGTCAAGGACTCACGACGGGATGCAGGTTACGGCTGTGAAAAAATAACTCATGCTCTCAGCTCTCGGTTTGGTGCGACATTTACAGATTCTCAGAATCTGCGGCTCACCTTTCCATTGAAGTCTGCAGTGTGTTCTTACACTCCTCCTTCCTCTGTCACTTCTTTTTTTTTTTTTTTTTTTCAGCGCCTCTATCTTTCCCGTTCAATTAACCATCTGCGAGCAGCAGTGGCAGCGGCGTGACCGGCCAGTGTGATGGTGCGAGCCCGGGGACCAGGACAGGTGAGTGGGCCGGGAATCGGCCGCTTTGATTACTCCCTTAACCACTACAGAGCAGCCACTTTATCATAGGGTCACCACTGAACCTATTAACCTGTTAGCCTGCACAGTGCACCGCAAAGAAATTGGATGCTGGAGGAAGGATGTAATGTGCTCTTTTTTTCCGATGGAGATTGTGTAATGTGTGCCCTTCAGGTGGAGCAAAACAAGATCGAGAGGGGGTGTGTGTGTGTGTGTGTGTGTGTGTGTGTGTCTGTGT
This sequence comes from Scophthalmus maximus, assembly GCF_022379125.1. Taxonomy (NCBI): domain Eukaryota; kingdom Metazoa; phylum Chordata; class Actinopteri; order Pleuronectiformes; family Scophthalmidae; genus Scophthalmus; species Scophthalmus maximus. The sequence continues at coordinate 9,330,914 of NC_061530.1, forward strand.
GCGTGTGTGTGTGTGTGTACAGGGGATCTCAGGATGCATGGATGCCTTTGTTGCAGTCGCCAAGCTTATTATCAGGAGCATGAGCCAAACAATTACTGTCACTTATTTAAAATGCACTTCAGTCTCTTTATCTCTCTCTGAGCTCTCCTCATTTCATTTTCTGCCCAGAGGCCCGGCCTTCACTTGTAGTGTGGTTCTGTTTGCTATCCAAACTCGTTATTGGATCACGGCCCCTTTTCACTGCAACATAATGGGAAACACATTGAGTCACATGTAAATATATCTAACAAGCATCAGCGTACAGGCCGAGAGTTTACCTCTGTGCGTGTGTTTGTTTCGGTGCGTTTGTGTGTGTGTGTGTGTGTGTGTGTGTGTGTGTGACAACAAGCTCGGTAAGAACAGTCAGCAATTAGTGAACTGCCACAGTCGTGCCCACTGATTGTGCCGCAAATTCTATTTTCCTCTTAACGACACACGCTTCCATCACAAATCATTTGAATGTTTTCAGACAACAATCCTCGATTGCTTCACAATATTGATATTACGGTAATTAAAACTGAACATATATATATATGGACATGTTATATGAGAATCTTACAGGACAGTACTCTATAGCTTACATGGATATAAGTTGAAATTTTTATACGCTGTACGACCGCATATGAAATGTTCCTTGAGGATTGCACGGCGTCAGAAAGAGCTCACATCCGGGAGCGAGACCTCCCGCAGTGAAAATCACCGCAATCATTTGAAAAGAAGAAGAAAAAAACCCACCACAATGAATCATGGCTCCGCTGTGAATCATTTCAGCTACTTTGCACTTGGGAGTCAATTAAACTGAGCTACAGTCCAATGGGATAAATGAGCCCACAGAAGAAAAAAGGATGTCAGTGGAGAGAAGAAAGAAAGGGATGGATGTGTTGGTTGTGTAGCAACACAGTCCGTCGTCAGATCAGTGGAGTGTCGGATTTCACCCAATACCAGATAATCTTTGAATGCTGGTGTCCTGGAAAACACAAATCCTGCCGCTGCACTGTTCTAACAAGGTGCCGGAGTGATGCGGGGAATGCTGCTGCTCGGGGAGTTTGGAAGTTGCTCGGCCACCGGAAGTTTTCAGAGCAGCAAAAAAAAAGAAGGTTTGTTTGGAGTTGTCAAGAGGGAGAAACTGGCTGTGGATGAAAAGACCAAGAAAACAGCACCAACTACAGAGACCCAAACTGAAACAGAATGTAAAGTGTGCGCTGTTAAAAGAGTTACACCCTTAACCTTACCCATGAAGATCAGGTCGCTTGTCAAGAAGCGTTCTGCGCCCACTACTAGTAGTACTATCCTGTGAGATAAACTCTAATGTCTAAACTCGAATGCATCTCAAGGGGGAGCTTTCAAATGTCTGAAACAATAGCCATCGGACGCTGTCAGCATGAGGTCACATTATTAATTGTTGTCCAGGTGTTTGATAGATGTGGTCCGTTCGCCGGGCAGAGGTGGACAAGTGAAGGCTGCCGTCAAGTGGCATTATGGGAAATGTAGGATAGAAAAGAAAGTGTGGACCTTGACCTCTACTATGGGCTGGAGGTCGGGATACTGCAGCCTTATAGCATGACATTTTGGGGAAAAGCCTAATTGACTTTCTTGACGAGAGTTAACGGACGTCCTGATTTTGCCAAGTGGCTGCCGTCCTGGGACCAACGTTTTGTACGGGTCAGGGCGCTGGGTCAGGGGGTCGGGGTCGCTCTCGGTGACGACATCGTTGATTGGCTGAGGGCAGTTGTTGTCTCTTGAACTGCGTGGAGTTGTGATACCTCACGACTGGAGTGCGCTCCTTATGAATAGATAATACACGGTTCAAAAAATGACCTTGAGCTCTAAGGTAACATGATGCTGAGGCTCAACACCTCTTCAACACAACCTATGTTCCTGATTATAACTGTATAACCTGCAGCCTCCTGCATGTACAGTAGCATAGAAGCGCATCAAGCTCAGTCAGTCTGCCTCTTCATCACACTCTCATACATATGCTATTTTGACAAGTGTGACTTATTAACTCGGAGGATCCTGATTTACACATTCGGAGAGCCCGTGAATCCTCTGTGTGCATGTCATGAATCCATGAGTGCTTCTAATTTTGGATCGGAGAAAGGAGAGCAGGGGGGAAGGTGACCCCAGCTGTGTTCTTAATCATCAGCTGGTCTGGATGAGGTTAAGAATGGAAATTGGTTCGGCTCTGTAGTGAATCTATTATCATATCTCCATATCCTCCCCTCCCTCTTTGTTGCTCATCTCTGTTAGACACTATGTTACATGTCTCTCACTCTCCCCCTCTATCCGTCTCCTCTTCATTCACTTTTTCCTTGCGCTCACTCTTTTCCCTCTGTGATGCAAAAAAAAAAAAACTGCCTCAGCATATTGATAATAATGAGATTTATTTAAATAGCCCTCCTTAAAGCGAAGGACATTCTCCGTGACATCTGCGCTTCTTATAGTGAATCATGTTGGTGTCTGCATTATTCCTCTCATCTCACCGGTCTGTATAATCCTTAAGACTCTTTGCTGACCACAGATCAGACGTTTCTGATTTATTTTTCATCCGCTCTGTCTTTGCCATTTATTGATCAGCCTTTTTGCAACAACGTGCACAGTACGAACACTTGTTGGTTCATAAGGAGCCTGTTGTTGAGGGGCTGCAGCACAGGAAAGAACCAGGACACGCTACAAGCATTCAAAAATCCAATGGCCTGACTGACACCTGAGTACGGCGCTACAAAACCTCCTTCTCCGTGTGCTATTTGTGCCTGATAATCACCAGTAATCCCTCCAGCGTACATACTGATGATAGATTAGGGGATCAACTCATCCCCGGAGTTCATCACACTTATCAGTTATTTCCACTCAATGTACCCAGTAAACACCAACTGAGAGCGGAAATCAATAAATCAATGCAATCAAGCAAATGCAACTAATTAGAGCAAGTGAGGGGAATCAGAAACTAAATAAAACACATTGATTAAAAACAAAACCAAACAAAGAAAAAGGCTTTTAACCCGTGGGCATATGTTAATTTGTTACTGATCATGATCTTGAGCGTGGCAAATCATTAAAGTGATGGTACGAGTTAACCAAACAAAACATATCAATTAAAAACGGTTTTCAGCGCGTTCGACATTCGACAGTGCGGTGTGCACTTCGTTATGCTGACAAGCAGGGAAAGAAATGATAAAGCAGCTTCAACTCAAACTTTAGTGTCGATTAATTGGTGAGAACGGTGAAAGCAACAACATCATCCCAAAGCACGAATTGACAAGTTCACGTGTCTTGTCTTGAGTTTACTCTGAGCTGTGACAGCGACAAGCGGCAGCTTCGCTCATCTGAGATGCTGAAACCGGAGAACATTTTTGCAAAGTGTTTTTGCCTGAAAGGACCAACCAATTATTAAAACATCACTCCATCCATTATCTATCGCGCTTGAACCTTTGCGAGGCGCCGGAGCCGATCCCAGCTGACATTGGCTGAGAGCCACCACCAAGACGGGCCACCAGCTCATCACAGGTCCAACTTACACAACCATCCACGCTCACATCCGCACCAATGTGCTATTTGAATGAAGCTACAGCAAGATGCATGTTGGAGTGTGGGAGGAGACTGGAGCACCTGGAGAAAACCCACTAAGGCACATCAGGTTCCAGTTTAAGTTCTCATGTCTTCCGTGATTCATTGATGCAATATCCAACAGCCCAAATACACAGACAAACAATAAGCCCAGGACAGATATTAAAGATCCTTGATGTTTTTTGTGAAACTTGGGCTGCAGATGTCGACTGAGGGAGAGGTTTAATCCTTCAAACGTTACATCCCAACAACATGTCGGTGTTTGTGCACAGACAGTTGCGTGAGTCGGGGAAAGGAACAGCGCTGTGAAATTCAAACCTCGAAACTCAAACGGCCAAGAGGGTTGTTTTCCGCCAAACGCCAGAGGACTTATTTATCCACTTGGCACTCTTGGATGTGGTTTTCACCTGAGAAGGCCCTTTTGAGAGCTCTGTTACAGAGTCTACAGTCATCCCGCGTCAGCATCGCGGGGCTTTTTTACCGACGTTTGCCGGTGAAGAGGCGGCTCAGGAAGTGGATGGCGCGCAGAGAAATGCTCGCGGTGTCAAGTGGAGGCCAAGCACAACATTAACCTTCCACTGCCTTAAGAGGCAGAGCTCTGCAATGTGAAGGAGGTCACAGTACGTGACCAACTGTAAGCCTAAGTGCATTTGGCACACACACCGATGGGAGCCGCGGATGTGGTTCATCTTTGGTTCATCTTTGGTTAATTTCGGGTCCTCGGGAGACGGTGGACAGTCAGTTCATCTCGGGCTCCATCTCCGAACGGAAACCTCCAAAACCTTCAAAAGCTGTTTATTCAACACAATTCCTATAAATGTTCAAGCTACACATCCAGGCTGCAGCAGTGGGTTCGCGGTTTAATAAATAGATTACCTGATATTAATTGCCATGGATTCAATGGGTGGTTGGAGGGAGCCTCGTCCTCACCCAGCATCTGATTAAAGGGCAGTACTGACTGAAAAGTAATATACATGTATAGGATGAAGTGACCTCAGAAAGTAAACAAAATGATTGTAAAGAGAATATTTGAGTGAACTGTAATTGCATGGAGAATAAATAACATTTGTATTCTCACCAATATCCCTGTCAGTTCATACATCACTGAGACATCTCCGTAATTGCGAAACAAATGCAGAAAGAACAGACAAAGCACAGTGACCTTTGCGAATTCGATCATGTTGACGCAACATGTTTTTCTCTGTTTTCTAGGATGTTACCATATGTTCCCACTGTGAGCAACGTGAGCAACAAGTCACCAGAGGGCCATTCGTTTCCAGAGCTCAGTGAAAGGGGGGGGGGGGGGGGGACTCAGCCAGCATGATGACAGACAACAGACTTGTTGGCCAAAAATAGTTGGCTGCGATGAGCGGAGCAACTCAATAAAGTGAAATAATAAAAACAGACTTGATGGAAATTCGACTGAACTGAACCTAATGTTTGAATGGTGTTGATAAAGTGTTGGTTAAAAGACACCTGATTTGGAACAGGCAGATACAGTATTCAATTTTATTTAATTTTTTTTAAAATATAGGCATCCACTTTATCTTTCTATCTTTAAATGTTTGCACTGGTGTGAATATTTATCATCAAACCTTTTGCTGTGTCAAGTTCATGTAATCTGATTTCTGTTCTAAGAAAAATGAATTTTAAAAAAAGATACCTTCCACAATCACTAATCTCATTAGCGATGTCTCCAGCCCCGCACCAAAACAGCAGACAGACGGGAATGGCGAGTGAAAATTGTTAAAACATTTTACTCATTTAACTTTTCTCAGGAGTTGGTGACGACCAAAATATCACGTTTTTAGTTTTTTTATAACTGATAAGATTGCTGTGCCTCAATTTGCCTACTTCAATAATCCGCACTTGCTGTTTGAGCGCACATGTGGCACCACGCTGTCAATCATTCCAAGATGCAGTGCAGTGTAAAAAAAACAACAACTGATGTTTCACTCAACACGGTCGAAAGGTTGAGTGTAACGTGATGGATACATTTCACCATCAACGCTCGCTATCTGGGTTACGTGGCGGTGACACAGTCATGTGAACGAAGGGCCAAAGAAAAAACAACAATGTAAAATTTTCCATTTTTAAGTCATGGGAGCAAAGCACATCTAATGTTCAGATGTTGTTCTATGCATTCCAAGAGATGGAATGGGCTTCATCTCCATTATTACATCGTGGTTATTCACTCTGAATTCTTTTCATTTTCAGGCGGACATGAAATCTTTCATTCATATTGTGTTTCATCTTCATCTCCTCCGACCCAGTAACATCTTTACTGAATTTTACACCTCTGCTGAAATCTCATCCACCACCTCAGCCATCACAAGTGTTACCTTTATATGGTTTCAAAGATTGTTCATATAAAGCTTGTAGTCACAGAGATATACTCTTTTCACTTTGAGCGTGTCATTTTCGAGCAAGGGACCTGCGAAAAGGGCCTTGAGCGTTTAACCCTTGTGCTTTTTGCAGAGAAAGAGGCTCATAGAGTCTCTGTCTCTGCTTTTATTATAGGTTTGAGTCTTTATTTAAAATTAAATTACTGTTTTTAAATAACTATCAAGTTTAAGATCAAATTTATAGATCCAATTATTCTTTATTCAAACGTATTTTACACGCTTTGCCTCCGGTCTCACGGGCAACATTGAACAGATTTTGCATTCCTTGTTTCGCTGCCGCCACTGACGTAATTCCTGGTGCGAATAACAGCTCCACCTGGAATGTCTGCAAAATGGGATGATGATTTAATTGCAGCCATTTAAAAAATCCTCCCCTTCAGTCCCAGATTACACCTGAATTCAATACGATGCTTAAGGGGTGGTTGCAACACGAGGGGCTGACGTTCACGCGTTTAAATCAAGTTATGGAATAAATGCATGATACTGTACTGTATATTCACAACTGCGTAACTATGCGGACCGCAAACAGACGCCACAAGAAGCATCAGTTATACGCAGTTTTCTCTCACAATCTTCTCCAGCAGTTGAATGGGCTTGCGAACGAGTCAGTGAGGGGGATATCAATAGCAGGAAAGAACATGATTCACTGCACTGTAATTAGAGATTCAGCGAGATGAAAAGAGAAGATTTGCTCTTTGACACGGTGCACCCACAGAGAAACACAAATACTCTCTAAATGTCATCAGGCACACTGTACTGTGGCTACGGAGCCCTGTGTGAGAATGTGCACAATGAATTCATTATTTTCATTTTCATCCTGCTGCCATTATAACTCTGTCAAAGGAGTGCGACTCACAGAAGGAGAGAAATTGGAAAGCAAAGTTAAAAGTCACAGCCAAGGATAGTGTTTGATTTTTTGCCCCCCCACACACACACAGTCTTAAACAAGAAGTGCTCTCCCAGAAATTTAAAGGAAAAGAAAAAGAGTCTAATATTCATTCCTTTGCGCTGATTTCTGCGATGATCAAATGCGACAATCTCTCCATCGTATATGACGAAGTGGTAGATTGAAAACTATCTGCTGCTTTATCTCTGCTCCTCAGATGTGGTGGCGGAAGCTATCAGAGCACAGATCAGTAATTACTGCAGGTTGTCAACAATTTATCACCGGGGTCCCAGGGGCCCCCCGCGCAGGGGCTCGGCGTGATCGCTCACACGCACGCTCACGCTCACACGCACAGTACGGACACAAACGTGGGTCGGTTTTCACGCAGACGCGCGCAAAGTGTGGAGCCTCAGAGACACACAGGTGTCACCGTGACAGGACATTAGGTCTCTGTCCTTTGTGATAGTGCAGGGTACCTTGAGGAAGGATTTGTATGGCTTTTAAAAACACACAACACACAGCGAGAGAGAAGCAGCAACAGATATTCATTTACTCAATTGCGTGCGGAGTGGCGAGCAAATTGGTTTCTATAAATATCAACCTTTGTTCTTTTATTCTATTAATTTTCATTTTGCAGGTAAACAGACCTCTCACTTCCTGGCGCCATGCAACATTAAGATTTTTTTTTTCAAATCAAGCAAATGACATTTTGGCCATTTGTTAATTATCACAGATGCACATTTAATGAGTGTAACATCACGTTTAGTTCTTTTTTTCTGTCCGGGAAGTTTGCACAGTTCGGCCAGCGACTGTCAGCGGCTCCTCAAATGAATTCTGTTGGCGATGTCGAACGCCGCAGCAGCAATGTCACGTTGTAAGTCGTTCCGTGGGCAGCGCACACCTCTCTCTGCGTGCACACACAAACACGATCGTGAGCAGGGACGCTCACCCTCCATCACCACACTGTTAAATTAGATTTATGGGAAGTGACAACAGCATCAGTGTTTTTAATTATTAATAGGGAAGAGTCCACCCGGAGTCGTCTCTCAATCCGCCCACAAAGGTAATGGGGTTATTTGTTGTGGCGGACGCCCTTAAACTTTGATTCATTTGACAACCGTCCCTTGTGTCAAGTGAAACAGCAACGGCAGGTTGATAACAAGGCTATTCCCAGTGTCACGGTGACATTGACCCGCCCTACTGGAAGGTACTCGCACACGTGCACACGCACGTGCACGCTCACAAACACAAGCGGCGCACGTACACGTGCGAATCCAATTCTTACGGCCCGTGGTGCGAGTCTTCTGCGACATGCTGACGCTATTACGGGAGCCGGAGATCAAGGGGCGACCCTTTTCTAAATTGTGCCTCAGTCGGACTGAATGGAGAAAAAAAAAACACATTAAGAGGTTAAATGAAAAGGTTAAATGATCTTACTCCCACTGTTATATCCTTTCATACAAATCGAATGTCATCCCTCCTCTTATTTCTTTGTTTATTCAGATTTTTTTTAATGTAACTGTGAATTGGATCTCGCACGGCGGCACCCTGTGTTTATCATTCGAGGCATCTGTCATGCTTCAATCTGTGCTAATTACGACCCTCCTGTGAAGGTACACTACTCCGAAAACCTTTTTTTTTCCACCACTCCCTCCGTCGGACTGTGGCGGCCCAGAGCGAATTAGCCTAATAGCCGAAAGTGCCTTCGAAGCAGTGACAGAGGTCAGTGCAGCTGGAGGTCGCTCAGGTACACGCCGGATAAAGGACAAAGCAGCAAATGGCTCGAGCCATTGTCTTTGGATATGCCTGAAAAGTATTTCTGAACAATGGAATCGGGGAAATATCAAGGTCGCGAAACTTGACTGTGAAGACATGATTTTGAAGTTAAAATTCTTATACACACCGCTGATATATTTCCACGAGGGTACACACTGTGAATCCAAAAGTCACCATCAGGGAACCACTTGTTTCAAAATACGAGGATTGAGTTCAAAAAGTTCCTTGATGAAATCAGTGACTACAACTAGGTGGTCGGAGGGGAAATGCTTTGAACAACCCTGTATCGCATACGTGCATGTAAAACTTAAGTCACTTATCATGCATCATTTGTGATTGTGGGAGAGAGACTTGTTGAACGCGTTGGCCGCAGACTGCCACGTCAGTCAACACCTTCTGAACAGAGTGCATGTGAGCTTGACCGGTGGGCTTGATTTTACATGATGGCGAAGTAAGCAGTACTGTCGTCCAATGCAATGCCTCTCTGTCTTCAGTACCAATCTTCCACACCGTTCTAAATACACCTCCAGCCAGGCTTTCCTGTGTGGAATGCAGAAAGCCTCCATCAGTCTTGGCGGCTCACTGAACCTCGAGTCCTTTGCATGCAAGGCCCCCAGAATCCATCAATTCTGCCTTCTTGGGGGGTAGTTGCTCGCTATCTGTCACCCGGCAGTCGACGAGTTCCTCTCTCGGCGTATCCTCATTCGAGCACAACTGTAGGACCCACTACAGCCCCGCCACCGAAAAAATAAAACCACCGTGTTCTGTCATTGATTTATCTTGAAATCAGATTGTTTCTCTCCTCACATAGACAGAGAATGCACGGAAAGCATCCGGTTCTGCAAGATAAAACAAGTCCGGACACCTTGACCTTTGCAGTCAAATCATCTTGCATGAAGTGAGGCATGTCAGCAATGACGTGGACATGACCGAGATGGGAGCATGGTATACAAAGGGTGCGGTCGAATTGTCAAATTGGCTTAGGATATTTCCTAAAACGTGACCTGAAAGTATTCCATCTGCAACTGTGATAAGAGCGGTTCGGATTCTCTAAATGCATAGGAGAGGAGCTTCAATGCTTCATTTCCCATCTGCTTTAGCATAGGGCACACTGGACCTTCCTTTGCCAAAGGAAAGGAGATAAAGACGCCCCACAATTCATTTGCTGCAGCGATATTTAATGTGACATGCACGAAATTAAACGATTCCATCCGAAGAAGAAGAAGAAGAAGAAGAAGAAGAAGAGTATGAATATGACCCAGAAGAGACGCACGTCATCATGTCAGTTATTGTTACATATGAACCATTTACATCCAATGTCACACGCTGGTAAAACACACTGAAACACGCTGATGGAGCCGCTGCGTTTTTTGTAGTCCATCTTCGGAAATTTGTAGCTTCACCACGACGTACGCACGTCAACAACATCCGCCATCGCGTGATGACGTAGAGTAGTGAAAGTCCTATGGGTCCTCCTTCACAGCTTCCCTTGACCTCATGACATTTTCCACCGAGGTCAAGGAATAGTAGATAAGAAGGACAATTTGACCGCACCCGTAGTCAATTCAAATCTTAAAAGCGCAGTGCGTGGTGTCAATCAATCAAGAGGTTCGACGTCCCTCTCCCTTGTCCACAAAGCACCCTGGATGGTACGAGGTCGCCCGAGAATCGCCCGATCAGCCTGCACATCTCATCCTGGAGTCTGTGAGTCTGCACACTGTCAGGACCAGTCGACAGTACAGACAGTTTGACATGTTACTTTGCCCCCGCCGTGTGCCCTCAGGTCATCCGCTGCTGGTCTTTTAGGTCATTTCCCCCAGTAGAAAATTGGGCGATACGGCTTTTTTTATATGAAACCCTGCCACACATTTAGGGGTTTGTTTTTTTTCACCATGACACATCAGAGAAAAAAAGCTAAAAACCTGTAACCTGGAATTGTATCAGAACGCTTACTTACCGAACTCAGCCTCATGGCCTTTGAGGTAAAGCATGGTTAATAGCCAGAGTTGCTCACCTTTGCAGCTTATGTTATTGGCAAATACACTGTTTCTCCTCTGATTTTGCTTTTTGAAAGTCAAAATATATATCTATGTATATCCACCACAGTCCAAACTCTTTACATACTGAACACACTTCACACTAGAATAAACTATTCGCTTCCCTTACCCACCAAGATGTGAAAACAGAATCTGAACGTCATTTCAGCTAAACATTCCCATTACCAGTGCGTCACTTCACGCTACGCAAGTCAACCGCGGAAAAAGAATCCAGGAAATCCATCTTTGCCCGTCTAAGATCAGGCCGCTATCTAATTGTTTATCCCCCAGCATGCATCAGCAAACCAAATTAAAACTCGTATCTTTGTGCGACAGGCTTCGCGCCGTATTATTTCCAATCAGGGAGAGCGCTATTCGTTGCTGCGTGTGTCTAGCGATCTGTTGTATTTGAAAACGGCGAGGCTGCATTACCAGCAGTAAGGAAGGAGATTAAATATCAATTGCACGTTCTTATTTATGTCACCTGCCGAAACGCACGCAGGCCGCGCCGGGGCAAGGGCCCTTTTTTTTTCCTGTGGGTGCAGCTACAAAGCCACAAAAATGTCAGCACTATAAATACATTTCAGGCAGCGCAGATCAACTTTTTGTTTTTTTAAATCTATACATTTCATTCATATTGAAGATTGAGTATTTATATAAACACATTGACTGTAACATGGCCATCAGCAGTCTTATCCACTAAGAACTTCACCCACATGGTTCAATTTCTACGATCAAAATAATCCAAATCAAATTAATAAAGGGTGTCCCTTGAAAAAAAGACAACAGCAACGTCCGTTGCAGTCTGGTACTTTCTCATCACTTCCTCTTTTTCTTCATCTTTCAAAGTGTCTTCTCCTCTGCAAATGCCAGCGTGAAGCATGTTGTCACCAGCTGTTCTTTTTTCTGTGCCCTCCTCCTCTCTGCTCCTCGACAGGATGCCCAGCCTAGAATCACACACCGGGTCGGGACCAATGAGTGCGTTAGGAGCATTTTTTCCTGCTATTTATCAAGATGAACATGCTGATCCGCAGCCTCTCCACCCTTCTCTCCTACTACATTTTGCCGTCTCCCTGGATTTTTTAAATGGGTTCATGGCGGCGCTTGCTCGCGCTCACGATGACACCCGGACTCAAACTCCGGATTTGTAACATCACAGGAAATGGAAATTTTGAAAGGTTCTATGCAAGAATAATGGTCATCCTGGAGAATCAGGTCACAAGGTTCAAAATCTCATCGGGCTTGGAGACATTTTCTACACTTTACTGTTACTAAATTGCTCTCTGCCCTACTTGGGTAAAGGCCTACTAAACTACTTTTCACCCTCAAATGAATAACATGATTGTCTTCTACCAGCAGTCTCGTAGAAGGAGACATTCATCGACTTTCAATTACCTACAAAATGGGATATAACTGGCCTAATATGAAAAATCTTGTGAGATGTTCCACTGGTCCCAGTGTTCACTGCGACCAGTGCCTGCATTTTGTGAGGTAATGGGGGATATATCCCTGATACATCTCGGGCAATCGTTCCCACCTTGTCGCGAACCCATTAGACGGTGTAAAGTCACCCCGCCTTTTCACTACCCCAAAAGCCAAATGTACCCCAGCTCCCTCTGTGATTTCTTCTGATCCATTACCCAGCGTGCTGGCGTGTCGTGCTGCTTGCAGCCGCGTCTGCTGCAAAACATACAATCAACCGGAGGGGCAGGCCTAACAGACACAGACGGCCGCATTTGGTATGAACGCGGTCTCGTTGGATTTCCCGCCGCGCTGCGGAGTACAGTAGTGCACAAAAGCAACACCGGGTCCATTAGTTCATGTGCATTAGCAATGGAATCTAATGGCTCATGCGCACGAAGCCACCAGCGGCCGGCTCGGATGATTTAGGATGATGCTCGTTTTATGGAAATCAAAGCAAGAAATAAGGAGAGTCCTCCTTCTGTTTATTTTTCTGCAGCACGGTTGTCCGTGTCAAGACAATTCCGCGCCGCCCTCACGCGCTTCCTTCTCCTTCCATCTCCCGCTCTCTTTCACCTTCCCTCCGTCCCCTGCTCCTGTTGCCGTCAGGACGCATTAGGACGTTGCTAACGAGCGACTTGAACGAGGATCCCCTGCAGTCCTTGTCAGGTGTGTGGGTAATGAGGCGGGAAGACAGGAGATTGGTTCTCCCGCCCGCCCTCCAACGGGAAGCGAGGAGCGTCGCTCGGCGTGCGCGAGCAACACATCCCCAAAGGTGCAATGAGGTCGCGCGCTGGTGATGCGACAGAACGGGCTCGCGTGGAGCGATCGTAACATCGTACACTTTGGGACGTGAACCTAAAAAAACAAAAACGTCACGAGCTCTGACGTCCGATTCACGGCGGGTTGTTGTCAGTTACGCATCGCCTGTGGGTTTTATAGCAAAGCAGCGCTGGGGTGCACTGACACAGAGGCCGCGCCCTAATGAGAAGGAAATTGAATTTGTACGTTGGTGAAGTGCAGTCAGGAGCTCCCTCCTCAATGCCGTCAGCGAGATCTGACCCCCTACGACTGATGGGCTTGTGATCTGTTATCGTCCCCGTGGCCTGGCCTCTCGCAGACAGCCAAAATAGGTGGTCTCCCTCCACTGGAGGTGGAAATGAATCTGGCCTCGGATCCCCTCTCCATTCTGCTCCCTCTACTCTAACGCCCTGCTTGTCTGCCCGCCTACCTATCTAGACTTGTGTTTGACGTGACAGGTGCTTGTGTGTGTGTGTGTGTGTGTGTGTGTGTGTGTTTCTGTGAACCAAAGCCTCAACTTTCCTAAACTACAGAATGATCAATTACGGCGCAGATCCAATTACTTTTAATTCTTTCTCCGGCCGATCCAACGCTCTCGTGGCAGCAGAGTCAGCTGAACGCAGTCAGGGGCTCGCACTTTTCCAGCTCTTCGTCTCTGTCCATCAAGCCGCCATGACTTATCAGGAACAAGTGAGGCTCTGACAGAGTGACATAGTCGCAAATGATGCCTCTCCGCCTCGCATGAAAGTTTTGGGGGGAAAACTAATCTGATTACCATCCCTCCTCGCTGCCTCAGCGTGTTTCTGGTCCAGGAAGCCTTTACTGTCTGAGTTACAGTGGGAGAAGCAGAGACGCGGACCTGGACTTTCCATATATACTTGTAATAAGGTTCACCGGTTGTCTTGTCTATCCGCCTGGTTGTTAGGCCGTCACTCCAGACACACACACACAGGGCTTCTCCTCTCGGCCTCTGCACTTATTTTATCGCACCTCGAAGAGCATTGCCGTGTGAGGATGATAATGCCAAGTCTAAATTAAACTGCCTTTCAAAACAAAGACTAATCAAACGTGAATTCATTATTAATTCAACTGTGACGTTCGCTGAAGTAGTTATTTGGTGGATTTGTATTTCCCCCACACATCTACTTTTCATCTGGTGACTTTCGATAGTTTCCAGGACACATTTCAACATTGTCCAGAGAATATAGAACTTGTGCATTTATAGAAAGCTTTAGATAAGGTCAGCCTGCCGGGGTACCTACATTTCCCTCTGTATGAGTGTTGTTGAACCACAGGGATGTTCAGCGTCGCTGCAAAAGTCCTTTTTAGCCGTCAATTCTGAAGAGCAAAGCAAAGCACATCATTTAGTACATTAATACGAAATTGCCTTGGAAATGTGCTCTCGTTGTCGTCAGCTGCTCGTCTGGCTGAACTTTGCAAAAGACTGGAAGCAGGGAGAAGAAGTTAGCCTGGCTCCTCTCTCACCTGCACGATGAAGAATTGACGTGCACATCTTAGTTTGTTCAATGAAATAGAATTTGTGCACGGTACTCTACTGCTCAAAACCAGCGGTGATGGTTGAGTGTCTCACCCTCTCCCGGCAGATTCATGCGGCTCATGACTTTGCCTTGTCATCAGAGATGTGCCGGGGTTAGGTTGTTGAGCTCAGCACTTTGCATAAAAGGTAACCAGCTCATGTCAGTGAGTCGTCTGCGTGAATGCACCAGATTTACGGAGCCAGGCGGTCTACTGCCTCCAGCCTTCATGCTGATCGCCTCATGGCTCCATCCCGACTCAATATTTCACACACAGAAACGAGAGCGGAATCAATCTTTTCAGTTATATATATATATAAAAAAAAAAAAAAGGAACTAGAGTGTTTCCCCAATTGATTTGTTCTTTTAACAATCTACGCGGTATATTTTCATCGTAGTAATTTGCAATATTTGTTCTTAAATTGTGATAAAAGACTCTCCTCTCTCACAGGAAATCAGGCTGCCATGTTTTTAGAGCAGGGCACAACAAAGAAAACAGTACCGAAAAAAACCCATTTGCCAATAAATAGCTGTGTGGGTTCGGGGAGCATTGGGAAAATCTGGACATAAAAAGCGAGTATCTTTCTTGTGCACATACAGTACCTACGAGTCCTCCACTCAAACACAGAGTTTGATGATCTGAGTTGACAAAATAGATGTGACAAATTACACCAAGATCCATCACACGTTGGGAGAATGAGCCGTCTTGCCGCTCTCCCTGGAAGCCGATTGGACAGATTGGACGAGCTCCAGCATGTTGTTGTGGAGCAGATTGAGCTCCGGCAGCACCTGGCGCTTTGTCCCCACTTTAAACGGCTTCCGTCTTGGTCGCGGGCTCCCTTCCTGACACAAAAAAAATTCCCCCTGTGGAAAAGAGAGGAGTGAATTGGTGTCTGCCTTCCTCTCAGGTACATCCTTCCTCCCTCCTCCTCCGCCTCCTCCTCCCTCCTCCACTCCGCAGCAATCCGCTGCCCACTCAAGCAGCTGTCAAGGTGAGGCAGCTCTACATGGTGAGGCTCCAATGCCCTTGTCCAATTTCACTTTGGAGTGAAGCTGGGCTGAACATGCCAATCCTGATATTACCAAACAAATTAAATCACGCGGTTGGCCGCAGAGGAGAGCAAGAGTGCTGAGGATGCCGGGCTGGTCGGATGGAAGGCGGGGAGTGGGGAGGAGGCTGGGGGGGGGGGGGGGGGGGGGGGATGCACAGCTCTCTGCTTGTTCTGATCGGGACAATCCCGAGGAGGAGAGTCATTCCTTGGCCTCTGTTGCTGTGGGCCATGTCAATGACAAAAGCCATGGCTGACTATTAAAGGTCTCATCAGAGCTGAAGTAGTTGTAGTGAATGCTCCTCGGAAATGAATTCCAGCAGAAGCACTTAGATTCCAGGTGCAGTCCTGAGACATATTCAATATCCAGCGTTCAACACCTGTCACATACAAAGCTGCGGGCGAGCTTAGCATAGGGACTGGTGTACAAATGACATCCGTACAAATGTAATCAGCATGTTGATGTGCTGCTTCGTCACTGTCAACGAGGGGGGCGGTGGGGGGTGTGTGACTTTGACTGCTTCCCATTCTGTTGTGTGTACAGCTCGGGCAATTAAAATCATAATGGCAGATTTTAGACACAACTAATGAGCTCAACTCCTCTGAGTGGAAATGTCATTAGAAGTCCTAATGGGGCCTCCTTCAATGAGCAACAAAACAAATCCTCAGCTGCTCGATGTGAGATGTGCCGCCTCCCAGACGAGAGATCAGCGCACAGTCATTATTTGATTAATACTGTTTGTTTACATAAAGAAACAAAAGAGCCTTCTCCCGCTACTGCGCTACAAGGCCGTTACAATGGCAAGCGTAATTGGATGCTGGCTGTGAAAACAGAAAAAGAGAGTCGTGTTCTTGAACGATGAATTGTGAAGAGGGGAAAAAAGTGGATGAGGGAGTTTGTTAAGTGCTTTTATCCTCTGTTCTCTTTACACTCAGAGGAGCGTACAGTATGCACATGTCTACTGTAAGTTTACATTGCACTGCCTACTCCCCCCCGGCTCCTTACAATGGAGTGGTGGGGAGGGGATGAGGAAGATTTCACAATGAGGCCATGTGTATTCCTGCTTTGGTGTGTCCTCCGAGATCTCTGCTCTGTGCCAGGGCTGCCGATGATCCAGGCTCTAACGCCTCCGCTCCCACCGGAGCACATCAATCACCTGCACTCGTCTCATGGTAGCTGAGAGAAAAGGAGGGGGGGGGGGGGGTTGGGGAAGTGGCGACGCCCTCGCCTCCAGTCCACTCACATCAGGCACAGAGGAGGAAAGAAAGATCGAGGTGGGGTTTGCTGCAGTCGTCGCCTCTGCTCATGTGTCCGTGTGTTCTGCCCTTGTGAATTTCATATTTCACCTGATCTCTCTCAAATCAGAACTGACACCTGAGGCGTGAAATGGATGCCTGTGCCAAAAGAGGGCACCGGCAACTTCAAACACAATCGCTCCAAAGGAGTAAACGGCCTGGGTGCGTGCCTGTCTCCGTCTCCATTTACCGAGGACCTGAATCCCTCCATCATGTTTCGTCCCTTCTTGACATGAATATTATTTCTTGTTACAGAAGACATTTCCCCAGCCTGTGACCCCGGGACCTGCAGCCAATGCGCGTCTCTCTAGGCTTTCACCTATCCAGTGACTGTCAACAACTGTTGTGTGGACTGTCATGAAGGTGTCTTCAGATATTCATGGTTCCCATTTGATGCATCCACACTAGTTCGATGATGCCAACTCTGGAAAGACACTTGACAAAGGTACAGTAACATTATCCTTTGTTGGAAATTTGCCGAATAAAGACACTGCGAGTACAAAACAGGTAACCAGGCAACTTGAAATCTCTTCTAACTTTCAGGCATTTCCACTAAAAAAAAAAAATAATCAAGCATTTGTACACACAACCCCAATCCATATTTACTTGAGCACTTAAAAAACTAAACAACCACAGACAAAACCAACTGAAAAGAGTACACACAACACAAACATAGATGCTTACCAAGAGGAAAAAAAATATGTTGAGTGCTGGAAACTAGCTTTTAGACAAAAGTGTTTTCTTCTGCAGCTCACGGAGGAAGAGAAATGTGAGAGATGGCGTGTAAACATGTTTAGAGGCAGAGATCGTGTATGTGGATTGCATAGAGGCGAACAGAGATATAACCTTTGTTTATGAGTGCAGGCGGGCCAGCTGACAGTGTGTATAAGTCAAGCGAGGCAAGCCCACTCGGAGATCTACTGGCACGCATTAATCAAGCACTGGGGAGGAGACGAGCGACCGAGCACACCTCCACAGGACTTTCTAACCAGGAGGAGGGAATGACCACAAGGTTATTGTACCTCCACGAGGCAGAGTCGCACTTTGATTCGACACCGCTGCGCTGAAATGCCTCTCCATAAACGTCTGCTAACTGTGAACCGTGAGGATGTGCAGCAGTAGACTTTTGAGCGTCAGCGAGCGGTTTTGTCTGGAGCCATTTCACAGCATGAGTTATTGCCGCAATAATATCCAGGAGTGTGTCCTTCAGGGTGATTATGGCTGTGACAGTGATGCAGTAGACGAGGAGCGCAGATGGGGATTACTGATTATTATTGCAGTTTCAAAACTGAAACAGGCGACTCAGAAAGAAAACTAACAGAGTTTTTCTTTATGGTAATTATGAGTAGGGCTGAAATTGATTCTTTAGATTCATTGGTTGAAAGTGTAGAGAAATGCAGCAAACAGCATCTGTATTAAAAAACAGCATTTTATTAAAACAAAATGCTAATTTACAAGGCAAGAGATAATGCTTCTGTTGGAAAAGGCTTTGCACCTTTACAAAAAGGTACAAATGCATATACACAGCCAGCTCGGGAATGATATTTGCATTGCAGCAGTTCTAGGTTATGATAGTGTCCATTCCACCCTGAGGTTTGACTTTGTCGCAACAGGACTGGTGGAAAGACTGAACAAATATAAAGTCAAATGGCTTTTGGACTTGTCAGACATTGTCAGTGGGTAAAAAAATAAAAAAATAATAAAGAACAAAATCTGTTATTCACAGGACAACTAAATTCCTCATTCGGCAGGGAGAGAAAAGAAGCAACATATTTATCTGTTTAAATAAAAAATACACGTTTGTTAGGATCGCCTGATTTTTAAAAATGTTTTCAGAGTAAGCACTGCGTGCAGGTGAACTACAACACAGATGCAGCTAAAGCATGGAAAAGGATTTTTCCATCTCTTAAATATAAAAAAAAATTCCCGTTAGCTTGAGTGATTGGCTCATTATGATACCTCCACCAATATTTGTACAGTCTCCTTGTCATATCAAACACAGAGCGACTGGTTTCAGACAAGACTCCGTGTCATTTAGTTATAAAAATAAATAGAAGTTGAAGGACGAACAATGTTTTCACAAGAAGATTCTTTCGGTCCAGCCTTGGTTTCACATTGACACCGTTTCAGTTAACGTGTTCTAAAAGTGAACAATAAGACCCTTCCTCGCCCCCGCGTCACAGCCCATCCTCCACCGAGTATCACCTCCTCTCTCTGTCTCGCACTCCTCTGGTGTCTCAGAGCCACGGGTGCCATGCGGGATCCATACGACACAGATTGTCCAGGCTGTTTGCCGCAGCCACCAGGGTGTTGACTTTACTCTCCCCTCCCTCGAACTGCGCCAGGTTGTGGAGGCGGGTCATGATGGCCGTGACGGCCTTTTGGACCAGCGAGACGAGCTGCTGGGAGTCCATGTTCTCTGGCTGGCCGGCCGGGGACAGCGGCATGGACGTGTCCTCCTGGGTCTTCTTGTGCCACGCGATGATCTCATCTCGGAGGACGGCCTTCAGGATGCCATCCACCTGTCAAGACACCGGGGGAATTAAGACTTTCACAAATGGATGTTGTAGAAGCATTATTGAAGCTACAGTGTGTAATATTTAGAAGAACTTCTTCACAGAAATTGAATATATTGTCCATAACTAAGTGTTCATATATGTATAGTCACCGATGTTTTTTCGTCAACTTTGAATGAGTTACATATAGTAACATGAGGTGGACCCGACTACGGTGTAATTCACCATGTTTGCTACGTCGTGTTGAAAATGGTTGCACAAAACAGTCCAAAATAAATCGCATTCACGTTGAATTTTCACCGATGCCGGAAAACGGAAATGGAATTGGT
Source organism: Scophthalmus maximus (assembly GCF_022379125.1). Taxonomy (NCBI): domain Eukaryota; kingdom Metazoa; phylum Chordata; class Actinopteri; order Pleuronectiformes; family Scophthalmidae; genus Scophthalmus; species Scophthalmus maximus. The sequence continues at coordinate 9,350,610 of NC_061530.1, forward strand.
GGTGCGCCACCATAAAGTGTCCCCTTTCGGATACTCAGTTGTTTGCGGTTTGCAACTTTACCACCAGATGCCGCCAGAAAATTACAAAAAATTACACACTGGGGCTTTAAGGACAGTGTTGATCTCGGACAACTGTCCGGAGTTCTTTAATTACGATTTCTACCCTATGTGGAAACCCTGGGCTTAGGTCAAAAGCATAGATGTAGAACTTGAGGTTGTATGGTTATTTTTTAGTTGTTTTTAAATTTAGGCAAAACTCCACTGTTGTAACCAAAATGGAAGATCAAGTGTTACAGTTGCTCATGTGTCAATGTTCTCCTCCTCGCCATGTGTCCATGTCCGTCAGGGGAACGGGAGCAATGACGCATGATAAAAACCTCAGATTATATGAAGCCATGCCCGATCTCAAACATACACATGAAACTCCAATTACAGAGGTGTCGATCCACGACAGGGCCGCAACACCGACCACAGTCACCCAAATAGGCCGATCCCTGCCCTTAGCTTAAGTGTTTATATGGTTTCACCAGGCACTAGAATGTTTAAGCGGCCTAAAGCTACACTATATTTGAGTGGATGATTGTTGCGTGTTGTTGAGTTCCTTGGAAAAACGGCCATTTTCTTTGACCACGAGGAAACACTGGCCTCTGGCACCGGTCCTCAACTAGTTCACGTGGTCGAGTGTTTTGTGTATTTGCATTTTAAAACATTCCTGCTCCCCGCACATCAGTCAAACTTTAAGTATGAGCTGGAGCTATACATAGACACCACACGCCTGTCATTACTGCCCTGCAGCAGATACATTACACAGAAATCTGACTGTTTTTATTTGGTTGGGCCTTAGACAAACCAAGAAGGCAAGTCACTAAGTTCGAGTGCAAAAAACAATATCTGGAGAAACTATTTGTTTCAAGCAGGGTTATTACAGAAATCCAAATCGTATTTTATTTGTTCGAGCCTGATTGAAGCTAAAATCATAAAAAGGCTCAAGTGTCACGATGGTTAAAACTCTTTACCTGACATCAAATGTCTCAACACTGAACATATTCAATCTTTAATCTGTATCAACTCTTGCAGACAGATCACCTTGAAGTTTGGCTGTGCGAAGCATCGTGCCACGGCAATCATGGACGCGGTGAGAGGGCCAGAGACGCCGATGGTGGTCAGGAACTCGGAGATATTTGGCGTCAGGCGGAACGGAACGGGACGATTGGCGTCCAGGTCGCCCGTGGCATCGTTGATGTCGAAGCGGAAGTAGGAGACATTGAGTTTCCCCGTGTCCTGGAGAAACAGAGAACAGAGTTTATCTTATGAACGAGCACAGGATTTGTGAGGTGGGCTCTCACATCCCGCTTCCCCCCCCCCTCTCTCCCCTTTCTCACCTAGCTGTCCTGTCAAATTAAAGGCGGAAAAAGCCCCAAAAAAATTATCTTTAAAAAAAAAATTAAAGCGTTAGTCACAGCTCAAAAAACAAACGAAAACAACAACAACCCAAGTCTATTTAAATCTATAAATATTCCTTCCCACACTTTTCTGACACTTCTCCAGAGATGCTAGGTAAGAAAACAATCTCTCACATGCCGAGTGGCTGCAGTTATCGATCTGCGTTGCCCCAGACACAGTAACATGTCAAACTATCAGCAGCAGAACATCTTTAATCCTCAATTCACTCCCACCCACCCCCCCGCTCCCCCGTCGCTCCCCGCTGACTTGAATATATACAGCAGTTTCATCCTTAAGCCTGCATTTATGTGCGAGAGGGCCGCAACACAAGCAGCCATTCCAGGGAAGATAAGCTCCCTTATATGAAAAGGTGAGTGGCTCTGACAGCTTTATAGCAGAGCATTTCATTCCAGCCCGTGCTTCCTCTCATCCCCCGTCTTGCCTCTTTCTCTCCCACCCTCTCCCCTACTGTCATTTGCTCCTCCAGGCCCCAGCGGAGAGGGCCTCGAGGCAGCGGGCTGAGACGCAAGCAATCCCCAGGTGGCTCCGATATGCCTGCAGAAAGTTGGACGTGGAGGCGGCGCTCAGAATGCTAAATGGACGGACTAGTGGCCGGCGACAGTTTAATTTAGGCGCTGGTGTGACGCAACCGTAGTGCGTCACATGCAGTGACTCAGGGTTGCGAAGTTGACAGTGAGAAATGACAAGACGCTGCGTGATTGTCAAAAGATATCCGAGCAGATACAGAAACTGTTCCACGAGGCGATTCAAGAGATTCTCGGTGTTGAAAGAATAACATCTGTTAACTGAAATAACAAAACAAAGCAGGCTCTTCTCAGCATCACTCAGTTCCACCAGGGCCAGCTTAATGGAAAATAAGGTTTCTGTTTAGGCAGGGTGCTGTGATGTCCTGTCCTGCCCTTGCCCTTTCTCTCTCTTTGTATGTGTGTTTGTGTGTGTGTGTGTGTGTGTGTGTGTGCGCGCGCGTACAATCCCCGCACCGTAATCCTCCTGTGTCTAATGGGATCTGCCGAGTGGAACAGGCAGAGAGAGGGGGCTTAATACCAGCGCTTAGCTGCCCAGAGGAACGGCTGTCAGCAAAGGCAGATTAGGATCAGAGGGGAGGGGTGGCCAACTGACACAATCATCTTTAATAATGACTTTAAGGAAAGCTGCCTGTGGATGCTGAGCACCAGACAGATGCATGTGGACTAGGAGGCGCGCGTCTGCACACAAACACGGCCTCTTCAAAATTGAAACGTCTTTCATAGCTGTAGAGCAGAGGAACTGAATATAACATTCTGTCAAAACATCCCTCGCATTGACAGCTACCGGCTAACTGATAGGCCGAGCGTGAATGTCACAGGGGAGAGAATGGTATTTCACATGGCCAGATATGGAGAGGGTAATGGTGATCTCTTAATGCATCTACGACGGTGTATATCTACTGAATTAGCCCCTGTCACATGGATCCCACTTGCCCTTGATGGACACGCTTCTGACGTGCTTCTGTTTGTTTGCGTCTCCTACCTGCGCTATCTGCAGCATCTCGGGGTTGAGCCTGTTGAGGTGAAGCATGAATTCAGCCAGACCGATGAGGGCCAGCTGGATGGTGAACATCTTCCGGAAGGTCCAGTAATCAGTGGCATTGGGGAAGGTGTGGAGGGCCCACTCCTTCAGCATGCTGCGAGGCACCATGTTCCCCTGCACCTCCTTCAGGATGTCCCGTAGCACCTGGTTGTAGAGGGGGCAAAGGTTAGATATGCAGTGGTAGATGAGCCCTTATTGGGCTTCGTATTCAGGGTAGGTTTTATTCAATGCCATAGACCCCGCCCCCCTAATTTTACTTTTTAACTAAACACACAACAGCAGTAGTAAAATATGATTCAACACAATCGTTGGGTGAACTTTCTTATTCCAGAGGCCAAAAGTAGACAACCCGAGAGCACATAACTCTCTGGCTATCTGAAATATCAACGATAAATGTGTCAGGGGTCTGTACTGAAGAATGCAAAGGCTCCATTTTTCTCTGTGGTGAACCATTGTAAAAATGGAAATCCATTTCAGAGGAGGCAGGTATGCCAACCAAAAGAGTCTCCGTTGAACAAAAGCTATGCAACCAAAAACATAAAAAATTGAAATTGAGCAACAGGCCTTTTTGATTGATAGTCGGCCATCTGAAAAATACAGCCGTTTGTCTAAGTTGTTTATGGTTTCAGGACACTGATAAAAGCCTTCCTTTCATATCATTGTATATATTTGTATGATTGTCTCCATACCTGGTGACTGGCCTGTGTGCCTCTGGCCTGTACAGTGGCCAGGCGTTCGTAATATCGGGAGATGGGGTTGTCATGCTCGATGCCCTTCTTGGCACAGCGCTGTTTGTAGATTTCCACCAGTGACAGAGACGAAGGGTTGTCCTCCACTAGCCGCATCTGAGGCGACACTGCCACCACTCGGGGCACTGGAGAGGTGGAGGAAGAGGAAGATGACAGGATACAGGCGGGACAGAGATGGGGAGGAAATTGGGATGTGGGGGGAAACCCCAAAAAAGGAAGAGGAGAAGGTAGGATAGAAGGAAGGAGGTAACAAGAGGGGGAAACAAAGTCATGTTATCAACATTTGGCTGCACTTGCTAACGAACAGTCAAGTTTTCAACCTACAACTAAAATACTCTGGGGATGGGAAACAGCTGCACTGAAGGCTGGTCAACACCAAGCAGGGTCAGAGAAGGTGAAAGGCTGCGCAAGGTTTGTCCAGTCAAAGCAGACTAAACATTTTCATACACACCAAATCAAATCAATACCAGCTTCTGTATTTTCCCCTTACACAAACCAATCAAGTGCATATATGGAGAGTGGGCAAACATCTGGGCGGAGGCTAACCACAAGGGGATGACTAGAGAGGAAATGGCGCTTGAAAGCCAGTTGAAATTGTGTGCGGTGTGCGAGTCAGAGAGGGGAAAAAAGAAGGGAAAATTAAAGGAGATGGTCAGAGACGACAGTTGTCTGTGGATAAAAGGTGTTAAAAAAAAGAAAGAACCTTTCCTTCTTTCTTGATCAAAAGCTGTTGAAATGCGAAATGATGGCAATTACAAAAGATAAGAAAACATAAAACTAGGAGGAGAGATGTGCTTCTAATTCAATCCTTGATAAAACTTCAGCCTGGGTCCCTAGCCTCCTGCATAAGTTATCTCTGCTCCTACCGGTGAAGAAGAGGTGTCTCTTTGTGGTCTCCTTCCTCTTCTCCAGACAGGGGTTGAGGAGGCGCAGGAGCTGCAGGACGCGCTCCTCTCGCCGTGACTCGGTCAGGCAGGCGTCGTTCATCACCAGGTAAGGGTAGATTTTGCCGTTGTGGCCGCGGATGTAGAGGCGACGTGCTGCAGTGTTGTGCTTCTGAACAATTTCCACCCTGGGCATGAACCTGGAGAAAGTTGCAGAGAGACAGGACTGAAGTGGTAAACAGTGTGGGAGGAATGATGTGGGTTCACTGCTCCTGCGGGATTCAGTGCTTCTACAGAGCTCAAAATTACCAATTTTTGTCAAATAAGGACATTTAGGGTTTCAGTTTCACCAGGACAGGATAATAAGCATTTTACCCATACTTCATATCTGCAGGTAATTCTGTTACATTCATCTTCCATTTGAAATCATTTACAGTAACTATTGTAAAACTAGGACATCTACAATGTCACCCTTGTGCTTACTGGCCCCAGACTTCCATCTCTAGAAAAGTCCTGTACCTTGCAATCTTGATGTAGTAGTGCGTAGGTTTGGGCATGAGGAATTCCCCGGGGATCTCCACCTCCGCCGTCTGCGCGGAGAAGTTGCTGAGGAAGCGGCATTTCTCCTCGATGAGGAAGAACTTCGGCAGCTGCTTGGTCTTGGCCTCCAGGATCTTGATCCACTTTTTCAGCTTGGAGATCAGATTGTGGAGCTTCATGGAGCCTGGCACGCTGAAGTCAAAGTCTGGTGAGTAGGAGGAGGGTGGAAAGAAAAGTCACGGTTACAAGGACCTCCTCAGCTCCCCGTTCCCCCAACACTCCAAGTGTCTCACATCCCACTGGACTTTCTCCACAATAAGGAATACAAATGTCAAAGTGTTACACTTTCTCTTCCTTAATCAAGTCTTCTCGAAATGCCCTTCGGCATGACACTGACCCCCCTAACTGCCCTGGTGCAGCCTCAACAGTAAACAAGTCTACAGTAGTGAGCAGCTCCCAGGTGTTTGTATCTGTGCGACCTTTGACCTTCCCCTGCAGCTGTATGCTCGCGGATGTGTGCTATAAATACAGATATGTTCTTTAAGTGACCTTGCCAAGTAAAATACTGAGGGGGCTACAACACATGCAAGCAGTAAACCCACAAGGGAAAATACTCAAAGTCGTGTCAAATTATAAGTAAGAAAATAAAACTGAAATAAACAGGATCAACGAAGTTGGTAACATGACATTTCATAGCCTGTTTGACACCGCAAATGTTTATCATTAATAAAAGTGAGGTATTTACTTTACAGTTATGTATCCAGTAATAGGACTAAGAGCACCTTGTTTTCCACAGTGATGGCCTAAAGAAGGGTAGTGGTTACACAAACCTACATTTGGGAAATGTCCATAAAAAATATTATGTTGCACCGTCGGCCATTGCGCTGCCTTGCTGAAGAGAACTTCACGGATAAGTTATTCATGGCAGGCTGGCAGCACGAGGAGAGCCGTTTGCTCTATCAACTTAAAACTCCCCGGCGGAAGCTGGGGGCTGATTAAATTAGAGCAATAAAAAAATGAGAGTCTTAAAGTATTACATTTCTGTTTCAAGTCACAACTCATATTGCACATAACATATTGTGATGAGCTGTAGCAATAACAACAGAAGGAGGGGAAGTGAGCCAGGCAGGTTTTCCATTTTAGAGTAAAGCCCCCAGGACACACACACACACACCTCCCCTATTTCAGTACACCCTGTTGTGCCGCCTGTTATAATGAATCCATGAAACTGCAAGGTCTTGCCATTTCAAACCCGTTCAATCTCTCCCAGAGTGAGACCTCCTAATACTTTAAATAAGCCCTTTAAAACAGCCAATGTTCTTTTCGGAGCGGCCCTATTTTGCCATCCGTCTGCCTGCAATTCACCTGTCTCGGTATCAGAGGTAAAATTGAAACAGTCCTGAGAAATTGCAACCCGACAACAATTCAGCACCATGAAAGTGTATAATGCCGACAAATGGAGGGGGGAAAAAGCAAGGCGTGCTCCTCTTCTGAGCAATACAGTAATATCATTTCATCTTTATCAGATAAAACATTTGACCTGCTTACATCTGGAGACGGCAGCTTGTGATATACAGGCTTTATGTTATTAGAACTCATAGAGATACCAGAATACTTCAGTAGTTCAAACATTCTGTCAAACATAAACAACAAACTAACAGGCAGTGTCCCCTCTCAGCAAGAAGCCGGACCAATAAACCCACCAGGGCCTCTCGGCATGGAGTGTGCATGTTCTCCCCGTGTCTGCGTGGGTTTTTCTCCGGGTAGGTAGGGCTTCTAATTGCCTTAGTTATAACTTTGAAGTGGTCAACTTTTGTTAAAAATCAGTGGTGCATTGTGCGGGACACATTAATGTGTGAACAAATGATGTAGCACACACCTAACCTTAGGCCATGATCACTCTTTTCCCCCCCCACCACAATCCAATTAGTAAAATGAACAAACACTGCAGTGCCACCCTTAGGCCAACCAGTGCAAAGCGCTACGGATATAGCACATATCACAAAACTGTAGCGGTGTAAAATTCATTATATATCTTCCAATTTTAGTCATTGGTCATTATAAAAAGATTATAAAAAGCCAGCTGGTGTTCTTATATTTACATTAAGGTAAATTTTGAAAAACAAATTGAACCAACACAACTTTCATTATATATATATATATATATATATTCCAATAAGACGCTAAGAGAAAGCACAGAAGTGCTCTGTAGCAAGTGTAACACAGCCAGTGAGACCAAGGAGAGTTATTTTCACTCCCCATGAACTCATCTTTGACCCCTGCTCCATCAGCAGCGGGAATAGGACACTGAGAGAATGAGTGCAATGTGGAAAGTAGCCAGGCGGCTCTGACCTGTGTGTGGAAACCAGGGCTGCTGCCCTGCCCTACCTGGCCTGACCGACAGACCACAGCAGAGAATCTGCACCGCTCCACCAAATTGTGGCTCCTGACTCAGGAGGTGGCCCACCTCTGTGTGGAGACTCATCATTTCTTAATGCACTGCCCTCTTACTTACTGGGTGTGGGATTGAATGTGTCCTGACTGTGTGTGGTGGGATGGAGTCAACTGGATTTTATTGTGACTGATTGGTGGGCGGGAGTTGTGTGTGTTTCAGAAGCTGAGGGTTTGTTTTTGGCAATAAAGGTTCACAATTAAAACTGCCCTCTCCGTGAAGCTACATAGGTGATAATAGGTGCTAAGCCAGGGTGCTATTCATAATTATAATGGATTAAATTTGACAGTGTTAAATATCATTTTAGCATGACAAATGACTATTCAGGCACAGAGTGCAATAAACTTGTTCTTCTGACAAAAAAGTCTCTGGATCAGATCCACTGCTAAAACAGTAACTCATGCAAATAGCATTCACAGTAATTGGATTTGAATGCCTCCCTGCTGCCAAATGTTATATGTGCAAACATAAACCCATATTTTCCGGCCCACAAACCCTGTGAAAGCGAGTGAGCCACTAACGTGGTGCGGGGAATGCGAGCTTGGCTGCTCAGCGGCTCTGTAAGCCCTGTTTGTTCCGCTCTAGAAGGCTTGTGTGGTTTCAGTCTCTGTCGGCCCCGCTCCCACGTCGCCGTGGGGACAGCTGGGTAGCGACGGACGGTCGGCGACGCCTGGCTGCCTGAGCACAGCTGGCACCGCAACATCTGGTAAGATTCATCAGTACGGCGAGTTTCACTCAGTCGTGTTTGTGTTGTTCATTCAGTCTGTCCATGTGACGTTCCCATGCTTTCGCACACTAATGCCATCACACCTGTCTTCATGTTTCCTCTCAGGCTCTTTTTTTCTTACTTAGCCAGGTGAGCATTGTTCCCGAGCTGCTTTTCATTAACTCGCCCCCCCACCCCCTATCCCAGGGCCAAAGGCATTAGCTCTATTGGCCACTCTCAGGACCAGTGGAGGGGAAAAGCACAGGAGACACTGAGAAGCAGAGCAGGGGAAGGGGAAGGAGAGGGAGGAACCGCTCTGTGGAAATGTAATGAAAAAGGAGAAACCGGGGCATTCACTGTGAGAGTAATTCAGAGAACACGTATGTGCAGTCAGTCCGTGGGAGAGGAAGGGGTTTATTTAAACACTGAAGGCCGGGGGAGCTGCAGACGGTCCTTGTTTAAACCGGGCCCAGTCAACTGTGTTCAACTCCCTTATGTAATGTCGGAAAACTGACACGTGGCATCCAAAAAACAGGGCAATGATTGTTTGGAGGAAATATCTCAGAGGGGGCCTTGGCTGAACAAGAAGTGCACCTGTCCTGTTGGATTCCAGAGTCTGCACATGAATGGGAACATGCAAGACAAACTAACTGGAGGCTTATTGAAATTTCTTTAAAAAATCACATCTGGGGAGATCAGAGAACTGCCTCTCATTGTTGAGTGTCTTCCAACTGCTGATGTTTGATGTTGCATCAGCTTACAACACCTCGGAGAATACGACAGTTGGGAAGGTAGAACATGTGCCATTAGGAATATTGTGGGGTTTCATGCTTAAAGGGGAAGTCATATTTCCTACGACAGCTCAACATTACAATACACAGCTATACCTATTTATTTTTTTTTTAGACCGATATATAGCAAGGGCGGGGAATTAGGTGTTTGTTCCCTGTGCCCCAGTGGCTCACCTCCCTGTTCCAATACTTTAATGCAATCTTTTCCTGACAAAAAGGATAATACAGTAGGCACAACTTACAATAAAACAGCACTTGACTGTTGGCTGGTAGTACAAGTACAATAGATAGTTATAATACATTTTCATGTCAGTATAAAATGGCACAAGTTGCAGTGCCAATATGGTGAAAAGAGTTGTACTCAGCCTCTGGCGGACTGTGAGTCTATAAAACTTGAAATGAGAATCCATTTCACTCTGATCCAAAAAAGCCATTTCATTACAGTGCATTTCAGTGGAGAGAGAGAGATATAGTGTAATATAGACTTTTAGAGGCTGCTAAGACTAAAAGCTGAACTTTTATGTGAGAAGTGAGAGGTTTGAATGTCTGCTTAAGATTAGAGATGCTGCCGATTTGTGAATAATCAAAAAAATGGTGTGGGCATGTGCACACAAAAGTCTAATAAAGACAAAAACAGACACAGTCCTATCGCTGACCAGTCACCAGCCCCAACCCCTCGCTCGAATCAAATCATCTGGTTGAAAACCTTAATTACATGGCAGAACACCAACGCTCCAGCTGCTCCAAGCGGCAGTGCAGTCTGTCCCGGCTGCACTGGTGTGTGCTACACAAGTGTCCATGCACACTCAATGTAAACACTTCAGTATATCGCAACAGAGACCAATTGAGCACCTGGCTCATCACTTAAACTAGTGCAGACATACGGTAACAGCAACGCTGCTCTTGTCTGCTGAGAGGTGGCTGATGGTTGATGCAGGGCCTTGGGGAGAAGAGCTACGAGGTGTTGCTGGTTTTCATGTCTCCGTGTTTGAAGATGGAAACAGGTAACACCAGTGATGCCTAAAGTTAAAACGGCTGAAACCCATAAAACTAAAGTTCAAAAAGTAAATACAGATGACTGGGGGCATATACGTTTGTAAAGACAACCTCGCACTGAAAGGGCTTCTTCATTGCATGTTTGTTCTTTCTGTGTATACTTCTGTCCACACAGGCTGAGGTGAGTGAGTGAGTTTCAAAACCAACCAAACCAACCTGTTGTGAACTGTCCCTTCATCTTCTGAAAAACAGGGTCCTGTGCGGTGGCCTGAGCCCGGCGGGCGAGGGACTCGGAGGCAGCGCTGGAGAACATGGTGGAAACGTTGGAGACGTTCTCCAAGCCGACACCGAAGGTGCTAACCAGCTTCTTGACAAAGTTGAGCGTGTGAGGTGTGATCTTGGCGTCAGAGACCGCCCCGCTCTTTTCGAAGGCCACAGAGTAGCACTTGGCCAGGCCCTGCTGGAGCTGCCTCAACACCTGCAGAGAGGTAGAGAGATGAGTTAAATTAAGGTTAATCAGAGTTGTCCGAACAACATTCTCCATTCAGGGCGTGTTAGTGTGGACGGAGATTACCGGTAATAATGATTCGGAGTTAAAACTCTTGTGTTGAATGAAAATGGTTACGTTTCAAACACAGTTTTAAACAGGCTGAAAAGGTAAAATTTGTCAAATAACACACATCTCTGAAAGAGAAAATGGCAGCAGTGCGATCTCAAACAGCAACCACAGCAAGGGAAAGGGCCGCGGTGCCCCTGCTTGCCCAGTGGAACGGAGGATAGAAGAATGCAGCTGCTGCCGTGTGCCACAAACCATCACAGATAATCACACGGAGACACACACACACACAACAAACTTCCAGCCCTAAATCCCCTGCCCCATCCTACACGCTCACCGCACCCATCCATCACCCATCTGGGTCCCCTCTCCTCCTGCTGTCTCTCCTTCTCCCAGACTTCCACCCCCGCCCAGAACATCTACCTTGTGTGGATGCCGACTAGCATGGTTGGAACATTTTTCGGAGGCAGGTGCTGGAGGCAGGTCTGACTCCAGCACTGCTACCCACACAATTATAGTTAATTAGTGAGTTTAAAAAAAAAGAAAAGGCGCTGGCTGTATGGATGATTTAAGTCTTTCAAGAGATTTGAAAAATATACTGGCGAGAACATAATAAAGTTAAGGGGGAAATCGAGTATCTGAAATGTAATGTGTCTATTGGCTATCCTGTCTCAGCTCTGACCTGTTTATGACAACACACTAGGTCGTCACTGTCTTCCAAAACTATTCACCGCAGACCAAACATGTGTCGCATCACCGCAGACAAGACTGTGCTCTTCTGGTTGACCAGGAGGTGTGATACATGGGACAGTTCTCCCAATCAGGCTGTATTATTTTCTCACCACCTGATCTGCTGGAAACAGACACGCGGCAACAAAGTCCGACCCATCCGAGAACCAACACCTTTGTTCTTCTCACCTCTTCATGCCAGTTCTCCCTGAACCACACCATCTGGTCGACAATGCCCTCCAGCGATGACAGTAGGGTGGGGTGTAGCTCCCGCTGCATGTGCATGATCCGGCTGCAGCGCCACATCGGGGCGGTGGCCCGTATGGGCCCTGGGTCGGAGGCCCCCGAGTGAGGCTGGGCCCCCACTGAGCTGGGCTGCTGCTGTCCAGATGCATCTGCAGACATGAGTGGATAGGAAAAGGAGTAGGGCAGTGGAGAGGGAGATGGGACAGACAGGACAGTAAGGGAGGCAGAAAAGAAATAATAGAAAGAAGGGGGGAAAAAAGGAGAGGATAATTCTTTTTTGAAGAACAGATAAACAGACAGCAACATGTTATATGGTGCACAACATATTCAAAATGCAACAGACACATAATTTAAATATATGTAGTAATAACTCAAAAGCATTTCTGTAATCGATTTCCTGTGTAGAGCGTGGTCAAAAAAAAATTAAAAAGGGAGCACACTAAAGCCATCCATGTCTACGTACCACTTTTGTAGCGCTCCCTCTGCTCGATCTTGAGCGTCAGGTAAAGGGTGCGGATGGGGAAGTAGACAGCCTGGGGGTACACTCGTCCCACCTAGCAGATAAAAGGGTCACAGATTACATTTCAAAGACTCCCCCTCAGGACGGCAAAGGAGAGAGACAGGAGGCAGACCGAAGTGGAGATGGAGAAAGAGAGTGAGAAGCTGTTTGTGTATGTGTGTCAGAGGGAAAAAGAGATCATACCGATACAGCCAGAGACCTCTGCTGTAACAGAGGGACTGTTTGAAGCTTTGAGTCGGGGGAGTTATGGAAGTTGAAACACATCATGGCTGAATTACAAAACCGAATGTGACTGATGATGAAATCGCCCTTAAGACTTTCGAGAAAAGTCGCTGACAACATTGGACGGCTTAGTGGTTGAAGTCGGGGCGTAAGAGGTTTCGAATTTTTAACATGCACCCGCAGACTAAGGGGATTTGGAGTACTGATGAATTCAGTTTATACCTTTGGTGTATGCGTCATAAATCTGTCGTAAGTCACAGTTCAGTGTGATAATAGGATTATTTATCTACACGGCCTGTTGTCATGCATCAAAGATGCATCATTCCCTGGAATCAAAATTCTGTGTTCAGTGAAAATGTCTGCTACTTATCCAGGAAATTAACAACCGTACGCTACTTTAACAACATAAACGTTAGGCATGTTTTATTCTTCCGTATGTTATGATATTATCTCAAAGGCTATATAATGTTACACCGGGACATCTTTACTGTAAATGTCCTTCAGTCATCATCCATTCATGAGGCCCTGCGAGCTCAGATGACAATACAGTGAACAGACGTTTGTCTAGATACACACTGATTCAGTAAAAGCTCTGAGCAAATTCTCAAACGCCCCCTCTTGTCACTGAATGACACTAATAAATAAGAGAGCGACCAGTGACTGCGACACATATCACACACACACACACACACACACACACACACACACACACACACACACACACACACACACACACACACACACACACACACACACACACACACACACACACACACACACACACACACACACACACACACACACACACACAAGGAATCATCCTTTGAATGACAGAGGTAAAATTGTGTGTTTGACATTTGTCTTTGAATGTGACTGTACAAAGTGCGAGTGCCTGAAGGTAGAAATATGAGCAGTAACAAAGCTCCCTAAAAATTCTGCAAAGGCAAGAATAAAAGATCTGCCTTTTTTATTAAAAGTATAAGCTGATGTAAAATAAGCTCTGCCTAAAGCTTTTCTTCTCACAGGAAAGGTTTGTTTTAACATTAAAAAAAAGATATAATAATCAACATTTTGATCATCTGACCCCGAACGTTGCTCCTTACCATGGTACATACTCATGCAGTGTTGTAAAAACTGGTAAACATTATACCAAATAGTAAAAAAACAATAACCATTACAAAAAAACAACAACCTTTTCTTGAAATTCTAGGAAACCCACGAGCCCAGTTTAGGCCCATTGGATATGGCAGGAGACCACAAGTTTCTCTCAGATCACCAAGCAAAATTTAATAGGCTGCAATTACATGGCTACTTGATCCCTTCTAGACCCACCACCATACGCCTGGAGGGCAGAAAGGGATACCCCCACATCTCAACAACAAACCTGAGCTCAGAATGACTACAGGCAGGTCGAACAAGGTAGGCGATGATGGAGAAAACAAGACAGACACTGAGAAGAAAAGAGAAGCAGCCTTTTTTCACATTTTAACCTGAATCTATGTGGATTTTGGAACTGCTCTTCCTGACTTGCTTGACATTCCTCTGACATCTTGCCCAGGTCTTCAGAGGGATTCTAAAACTACACAAATCAAGATTACACGAAAACTAGTTCAGGTTTAAAGCTATATAGGAATAGGTCGGCCAATGTGTGACTTGAACATATTGTAGTTCTCCAGAGTCTACTAAAAAGAGATGTTCCAGATCTCGGCAGGTCTCAAATTCTACAAAAGACTTAGTTCCCTTAACTCAAAATTCCACATGGTCAGCCAGTCAGTGTACGTGAGCAGTAAAGGCAGCACCGGGCAGGGTAGACTGACAGGGTAAGGTATGTGGTGAAAGAAGCTGCTGCTGTTGGAGGTCTAATGGGCAGCCATAAAACGATAGAAAAAGGAAGGAAAACTTATGAAAATGTAGGAAAACACTTTCCTCTTGCTAAATTGTGAGCTCATTGAGTTATGAAGCATATTAAACACTACCAAAAGGATTTAAGGGCTCTTTACTGTCTAAATAAAAAGACATCTGTACAATGATTTCAGAACAAAAAGCCTCAAAATGAATCTCCTCTTTTTCCTGCAAATTTCTAGGAATGTATCAACTATCCATACCTGCTTACGTCAAATAAATACTTACATTTTGTTAGGTACTACCAACCACTGCATACCAGGAACACTCCAGAAAACCTGCCGTTTTAGAGATGCTCTGTCCCAATCATCTAACCATCATGAAATGACTCTTGTCAAAGTTTCTCAGATTCCTACACTTTATCCTGCTTCGGACACATTAAGTTCAAAAACGGACTGCCACTCAGTCACTGTAACAGGATAGATGTTATTAATTTAACCAGTCGGCGGCAGTTTTTATGTTGCGAAAACATAGTCAAATAATTTTAAAATTTGAAAACACTGTACATTATCAGGATCCTGTAATTGTCTCCGCTCTGCATTTGCCTTTTCTCATTTTCTCTCCCATTTTCCGTTCTTATGTACCGATTACAAAGTTAATGTTCTGCAAAAAGACATTCGCAATTAGTCAGGAGTAACAGGAAGCGGGAGTTCTAAGTGGCCGTTAACAGCAGGATTAAAGATGAAAGAGGAATTATGGCAGAGAGGAAGAGGAGAAACAAGAAATCAGCCCGCCAATAGGAAGATAAGAAGTGTCATATTTTGGCAAAGCTAAGGTGGGCCAAGGGGAACAGGGGCGAGTGGTAGACAACGGAGAGGCAGCGAGGGAGGGTGGGAGTGCATGTAGGGAGGGGTATCGAGATTCTCTGTTAACTTCTGATTCATCTTCCCGCCAGCCCCCAGGCGATCTTCTGCTCACCTTCATCAATATTTCAACATACGTTTTTTAAACATCCCGCCGCCGCAGAGAAACTCTAAATAATTCAGGCGCGCGGCAGAGATAAAGCCTGTCATGCATTAAAATGTGGTTCTCTCTTTACATAAAAAAAACAACAAAAAAACGGGATGAAGGAAAGAGTGGCAACCTTTTACCCTTCAGTCATAATGGGGTGACGAGGCAGACCAAAGGAAGGACTGGATCTCACTCACCGACATCCATTCATATACGTGGACAAGGCACCTCTGCTTTAAATGATTCACCTTCATCTGACAGGCCACAACTTTGAACCTTGTAACAACTGTTCTATATGTAGATAGAGATAAAAACTTAAACGGACTGATGCTGTGTAATAAAATCAAATCAATGACGGAAATATAGATGCTAATTATTCAGCATATTTATTCAATGGCTAATCTGCATTAAGCCAGATTGTTAATAGGCGTAATAACCTACCATCATTGAGACTATTCTTCTATATCTACATACCATAAAGGGAGAGAGAATTTCAAAACTAATCATGACTTCACCACACACTTGGTTTGTCTTTTCATGACAGTGCTACATCCATCTCTTACATTACGCACTTCCCTCTCTTATCTTTATCCTTCTCCGCACCGTCTTTCACATCCTCTTTACAATATTCCCCGCTCTGCTGAGAGGACGGCTGTTTGTTAGAGCAGGCTACTCTTTGAAGATCTCCCTCTTCAAATTGTACGGAAATAATACTCCATTAGGCAAGGCAAATTAGTCCTCGGTTTAATTACCAACCCTGTTCCCGTAGTGCGGAATGCTTATGATATTAACTTTATAATCATTTTTTGAACAAATAATTTAAATGCCAATTCACCAGGGATTGGTGAAAGCCAATACATTTCTGTAAAAGGGACAGTGATTGAGTCTGAATGCTTAATTTGGTAAATAGAACGCCGGAGAGAGGCCACTTTGGCGTGAATGCAGTTAATTTATCTAGATTAGATTGACATGCATGAGCACTAATGCTAACACGCCAGCCAGATGTGCAGCCCCAGAATGGATAAAAGAAGAATAAATGTATGATTGGTGGGTGGGGTAGACTTCCAGACATAAAACTGAAGAAGACAAAATAAGGGGAACAACAAGTGGAAGGAAACAATGATTTTCAAACTCACTCTAAATGGTTCCACTGATTAAACAGTCGGTAACAGAAAAACGAGAGGATTTTTGCTATGTTGTGTGTTTGTACCTGGCTGATTAGGTTGAGCAGAGGTTTGCCTTCTGAACCAACCAGGCAGGTCAGGAGCTGCGGTATCCACGCCAGCCACTGGATGGGCGGCACTCCAATGCAGTACTTGTCCACGGCATCTGCAAGGGTGTTTTTATCATCAAAGCTGAGGAGCCACAAAACCTGCGGACGGAAAAACAACATAGAAAATGTGAGAGAGGTGAAATCGGGGAAGAGAGAGAGAGACAGGTAAGTAAAAGAGGAATGAGAAAACAATAAATCAAAATGCAACTCTATTCTGCCTAATAAATTTCAAAACAAAGTATGTACTATACGACACCAAGTAGCAAGAGGTAAGGTCTCCATCATTAATCAGACCGTTGCTGCTTCCCCGACTCTGTTGGCGGCAGGGGGAGGGGCTGCAGAGGACTGAGTACATCTTGGCAGTCATCCCTATGATCAAAGCCGAGCCAGTGTGGAGGTGAGCTCTCCTCCCCCGCGCCCGTGTGTGCATCTACATTATGATGAAGACATTAACCCCACTCAACCCCCCAGGCTCTCTTCAAAGAGCCAACGTGGGTACACAGATTGTGTATAATTACTGATAATCACTGGTCATCTCGCTTCATCCATCAGGTCTAAGCACTGCCAACCCGGCTTGGCAGAACAACACCAGAGAGGGCCACCAGAAAAGGGGGGGGAAAAACTTCCAATTGGAATGTGACGGTGGTTGAAGCCATTATTAGAACAGATGATGATAGCAGCGCCTGATGTTAACACCGGACGTGACGAGACCATATTTATTATTTATCCAGCCCGACAGTCTCAAATCTGACTCTCCTGTGGCTCTATGAAAACAGAAACCCAGTAGGCAGTCAAGTTCCAACAATTTCTTTCACTTCCAGTCCATTGCTAACAGAGGAAAGGAATCCAGTTTGTAAAATTTTTAAAAGGAGGGAATAGGAACCTACTGAGAAGAATTGACCATACTTCCCATAATTTTTCTTGCAGTTTGTGCCGTTGTCATCTGCTAGAATGATTTATGCCTCTTTTTCTAAAGTTGTTTCCAGACATTAAGTCCTCATGAGCGACAGACGTGTTCACAACAGCAGGAACATTTCCGCAACATTCATGCGAGTGGCGATTGCCTGGGTAGAGCGAGCCCCGAGTCCTCCTGAGATTTCCACGCTGTGTATTCTCAAATGGGCTCACTCTGGCATTTTCCAGAGATTTTACTAGAAGGCTGGCAGGACGAATTAACTGGGGGGAAAAATGTCCGAAACAACATTTGCGTTCTCACATGCAGCCCCTCCGGAAAATGTCCAGACTTCAAGTCACGTCTAAATACAGCTTGACATGGAGAACCATGTGACTTAAATACAGTATGACAGAGCACAGCAAACGCTTTACCTAGTATAAGAGCATATAGTGGTGTTACAGTGCTAATCACGGAGGGGCCGTACTGAATGAACTGGCGTGCGTGTGTGTGTGTGTGTGCTTGTTTGGTAGGATGCTTGTAGGCAGAGAGTCCATCCTTTCACTTCCCACACAGGGCTTACTCAACTGTTAAGTATGGTAGCATTGGTCTGACTGTGTGCTTTTAAGCCCCCCATGCCAGAGGATGGCCTTCGCTCCACCATCGATCTGCCGTGGGAACCCCTTCCACACTATATACCCCCGGACTGTAATCGATCAAATGACTACTCTCTGCTTGTAACTGTGACAGGGTCTGAAAGAGACGGGGGGGCTGAGGATAAGAGATAAACACCCGTGATGTTGCTGATATTAGCACATCACAAGAACTCTCCACATTCTTACGGCCACACTTGAACATGGATAATCCCACAAAAGGCCTCCTTCCCAGGGCACTTATCACCTTTGCTAGGTACTTGCGGGACTTGCTCTCGTTCTGGTGACGGCAGGCGTGGAGGTAGCAGGTGATGGCGGAGACTCCCAGGTGGAGCTGGCGGTCCTTGACAAAGATGTTCTCCAGATAGTCGCCCCACATGGCCCACGCTTTCACCAGCACGTCGTGCATCTGTACAGCTGCTGAAAAGGCCTTGTTGGCCTCCTCTGACCTGGAACAAAAAAGGGGAGGACAAGTGAGCAGAGGGAGGCAGCTGGAGGGGTGAGAGAGGAGAGAAGCTTGAGTGAAAGGAAAGTCAGAGGGGGAAAAAAAGGGATAAGAAATAGGGAGGGAAATTGTCGAGAGCGATAGAGATGGATGCAACACTTGTGTAACGAGTGGAGAGGAGGTTGAAGGAACAAAATTAAAGGAGAAAGATGGAGTGTGCCAGCAACAGATTACGATGATCATTTTCTGAATTATGTATGACACATCAATAAGCACCATATTTCATTTGCGGACATATTCAAGGCCTTTCCTCCTGGCATTACAGAGTAAGCGTTTAACCCAGCATGAATTACTGTCACAGAGGGTTCATCTATTTTGATACAATGTACTATGTGTTGAACCCGACCCTATCGCGCTGTGTAGATCAATCCTTTTAATACTCGCTGACATATGAGCTTAACATATTCCTATTTAATCAGAAGTGACAGAGCCACGGCGAGGTAAAAAACCTCAGTGTACTGGCTATATTTATCTGTATACTAATGCATTTGCAGTGAAGAGCACGTCGAACACTTAGAGACATCTGCAGTCCGATAAACCTGAGAATCCTTGGGATTTTTACCCTGGCACTGCAATCTAGCAGTCACAATTTAGAGTATTTGATTTGGACACTGTTAAATAGCAAGGCAAAGAAATAGAGGTGAAATCTGGCAGAAGACCCAAGTTTTGACTGCACTATTTATGCTGACAGGGAAATATATTCTGAATCATCAGCTGTTTTCACCACGCCAAGTGGTTTCTAACCACCCACTGGCACGGAGTCTGAATAATTTTTCAACACCTTTCAGCCTCTGATTAATAAATAAGATGCAAGCGGGACCCCAAGACGCGATACCTTGCAGTCAAAACAAGGAGACAGGCCTGTCAATGAAAAAAGCCTCATTGAGCTGCAGTTGGAAAATGGACCTCCATCTTAGGAGTGCTTCCAAAACTACTCTGCCACTTACTTACAGTGAAATGTCTACTAAGCCAATCAATTAAAATGTGTTATTATAAAAGGCATTTTGGCATGTGATTAAGAAATGGGAGCCTGATTGCTGTGGGAGTCAGAGTCAAAGACCCTCAAGTCATAATAAATGGGGTTGCCTCAGTCACTTTGCCTGCGTTGAAGTACATTAACAGTTTCTAATACCCTGCTCAACAGGAGCACAGGCACCCAACAGACTGTCGAATCTCTGACGCCCGTTTGATTGAGGGATCCCAAAATCCTTTGCATATGTGCCTGCACATATGTGCATGCACACACATACATGAGCACGCACACACTCTCTCTCTCTTAACCCCTAACCCCCCACTCTGTTAATTCTCCCCTGGTGTAGGAGGTAGTTAATGATTGCAATAAACCCTGCTGAGGTGAAAGCAAGTTCTGCTGATACCATACATTCCTGCAAATTGCCTGGAGTTAATAATTGAGCTGCATATACATTTAATAGCCCTTCCTCAATTTGTCTTTCACCCCCCAGGATGCCATGTCACGTCAAAGATGACGGGCGTAAAGGGGGGGGGGCTGATGACACAGATTTAAGCTACGTCATTGGGGTCACTAAGTAACACAATCACAGAGTTGCGTCAGTGAGAAGTGCTTATTAAATATGACTGCCATGACCGGAAAGATGAAAACACCCATGCAGAGTTAAGAGACCTGCCCAGACCGCTGACAGTTTGGAGACAGTGTGATGATGCATATAGAGAAGACATTGAGATAGAGAAGACATGGACAGACAGAAGGATAGATTCAGACTGCGCTGAAAACATAAAGGCGAGAGAGATCTTCAAAGTGACAAGTAGTGTGCGAAAGTGGAAAGGCAGCGACAGACGGAACAGCTGGCGTGCTGGTGGACATACTTGTTGATTTGAGCCAGGAACATGCCCTTGAGAGCGTAGAACTCTGCCGTCATCTCCTTGGTGAAGTACTTCAGATTGGTCGACTCAATCACCTCCAAACCCTGAAAAACAAGAGCAAACGACTAACGAAACTGCAGCAAAGGAACGTTCACTGATGCCTGGGAAAGGAATGGTGAGGAAGACAGCACGTGGTCGCTTTAGCCGGGGCCATAATCACAGGTGAAAAACAAACAAACTGCTCAGTGTTCATTAAGAAGTGAGAGAAGAGGTGCTAAGGGAACTAAACTTCCATTATGGTGAGCCTCTGATTAGGTGTCCCTTATGTACTGCTGTGACAAATGATGTGTAGCAGGAGAGAGAGACAGAGAGCACCAGAGGATATGAGGTAGAAGAGGGGGGGGGGGGGGGGGGGGGGGGGGGGGGGGGGATGTGTGCTGGCACCACTTTTAATGACTTGTGGGGTTCTGGACTGCTTCTATTAATCAGAGTACTCCATGGGCTTAAGAGCAAGCTCCTGAGTTACACTCTATTATAAGTCTGCCTGCTATAACTTGTCACCTAGAGCCATCCCAAAACATGTCTGGCTCGCACTGCTTTTCCCATTCAAAAGTATCGCTAACTGTGAAGCTAGTGCAAACAGAAATCAACTCCGAGTGCTCAAGTCACGACAAAAGCATCAGATGTGTTTGCTCTTCAGCATCAGACTCGCGCAGTTCAACTCGGAGGGGTCATCCTCACCACGGCCCACATCTCTCGCAGCGGTGCTGGGTTACAGTGCAGGTGCGTTGGTGCAATATATTTATAATGTTTTGATCACACAATTGCACTGTACAAATTGATTATTTCGCTCTTTCAAGAGGGCGACTTTGTCAATAAAATATTTCATGAGTTACTCATAAGCTGCGATAAAGAATTAGCATTTGCTAATAAAACCAAAGGCGACTTTGAAAATGACAAAAACAATCACCAGCATATTTACATTTGTAATATATTATAAATTACAGGGAGAGTTCTACATGATAACCCTGTGCAATCAAGTGCTTTTCCTGCAGTTTTCATTTTCACCAATACAAATCACAGAAATAAAAATAAGAGAATTAGAGTCCGCTAGGTTTGCATACAAATAGATATTTGGTGCACGAGTCAAATAAACAACGTACAGACACATTTTTCAGAGAGAAGTTTCCACGTCTCATCTTACCTGCATGCATTCATTCTTGCCCATTACACCGGCCAGCTGCAAATAACATTTGACCTGTTGTCGGATCTTCTGGAAGCAGTCGACGATGGGCACGGTCGGGATGGTGTGGATACGACTCAGGATGTCCAGAGCCACGTTCACTAAACCCTGTGGAAACAACAGTGTGACGTCATTTTACAAATCGAATTTTAAATTGATCAGATGAAATCCGTTTGAAGCATTACCTGTTTGCGTCCGATCTTGCCATACTGAATGATAGCAGAGGCCGAGGCATGAACTCCCAACATGGCGTTGTTGTTGTTGGGGTCATGCTGAGTGTTCGTCTCATACGCTGTCACTATAGCTGTGGAGAGAGACAATACAGTCATTTGCTCAGCTTTTTCCTCCTTGTGTAAGTGGGATAGTTGAAAAAAAAAAAATCAGCAAAAAGAGGCAGGGGAGCTTTGAGCAGTGTGAACACTGGGGATCTTCTGGCTCTCTGAAAGCTGTGCTGTCATAACGCAGACGAGGGCACTGGGGACACTAAATGTATTGAACAGTAAATGGGCCATGGTGATGAAATTTTATCAAGAACATTTCATTTCACTTTAACATAAGTTCGTAGGCTGTCATGTATAAATGAGGTGAACTTTATTGGCATGGTGCCGCAGAACCGGCGCTTTTATTATTTCAGATCCTCACAGCCAAGCTGGAGCTCAAGTTGCATGAGACATCACATTTTGCAGCGGCTGCCTCTCGGAATGGTTTCAAAGTCACCGCGGGAGAGGGTAGAGCACTGAGCAAGGTGTGTGTGTGTGTGTGTGTGTGTGTGTGTGTGTGTGTGTGTGTGTGTGTGTGTGTGTGTGCGTGTGTCCTGGAGCCTGCAGTGAGTGCTTTATGGAGCTGACATTAGAAATATACAGAGACCCTGAGGTGGTTCTGTACAATGTGGCTGTTTAAAGAGGACTCCTTTCTTGAACTAGTGTAAACCTCAGCAGCTAAAATGAGAATATGTCTGCATGAGAGTGGAACATTATAACAAACCTACAAAAAAGTAATGCATGCGAACAGAAATATATGTTTCAATATTATTGTAGTAAAACTTTGGGCCTGTCAGTGTGAGCGTGTGTGTCATACCTTGGTAGTGGTGCTGGCGCCACATGAAGATGCTGCTCCAGTGTGACAGGTCGTCAGAGACGATGGGAAGCCGGTTCCTCCAGGTCTTCACCACTGTCTTCATGTCATGGAGGCTGGTGTTACGGCCCAGGTTTGCTGGCTGAAGCCCTGCGTTGATCTGGGCCGCTTCTTGGAGCTCGATGATCTGCTGTGCCGCCTGAGGAGAAATGACGAAAAATATCTGCTCGGGAACTTTTCATACAATGTCGCAGGTACTTCGCCACACTTGCTTGACTCTTTTCACCTCAACTTTAAAACTTTTATGGCGCGTGCCAGGTGGCGGAAGTGGAGCCGCAGGCAAATGGAAAACACTTCTCATGCTTGCACTGGCTAACTTTTTTTTTTCAGACTCAATTTTGTGTTCCTAGGCCTGCTCCACAATCTGCTTCAGAGATTTGGTCCAGAGAGTATACCAGATGCACTACATTTTGCCAATATTTTGTTTACACAAAAACAAACATATGCACCTTGCCTAAGTTTCCTGCCTATTTTGCACAACATTGCACATACTGTGTCCAACTGCTGTCAATCTGTGTACGAGCAAGAAATCCAATGGAAATTGTTTCTTTTTATGTTGTTTTGATGCTCCACAGTCACAATGTTAAGCTTTGCTTGCTTCAGGGTTTTTGATATTAAAAAAAAAATCTTGCAGATTTCTAACTCATCTCTCTCCCATTATTTTATTTTTCCCCCAGTGTTTTAGAACATTACTAAAATGTAAAAATGAAGATGCTATCAAGACAAAGGCAATGTCAACAAAGAGTGTGAGACTCCAGAAAGCCTCCAAAACAAGATGGATCAAACTGACTATAGGTATATTTACCTCTAAGGACAGCTAAACATGACGATCTCTACCACACGCACGCAAAAAAAGCAACGAGTTCTCGAAGCATCCTGCAGCAAACTAACACTTTAACGCACAATTTAGGAGAAGACACAATTTTTCTTTGCACTAAAAATACAGTCCGGCAATATATTTTTATCATGCCACCATCGCAATTTAGGAGGGAAAATCATTATGACTTCCTGCATCGCTTCAATACCCCATCTTCTCCAATATGGCACAGAAAAAAAGGACAAGGAGATGGGAAAATGTGAAAATGATAAGTGAGGGCTTCTTTCTCATTCTGTGAAAAGAAGCCCCATTGATTGGCCCAGAGCCACTATGTGAACATATAATCAATCACTCCATTATAGCTACTCATCAATCAATATTAATGCCAGACCACACAATCGATAGTGCAGGTGATAATCCATTGATCGTAAGTCAGCGCTGAGAGCTGAGATTTGATGATAACTTGATTCAAATGGCATTTGAACCCGTGTGTATTTGCAGACTCTGGGTTTCTCATTTCTCCGAGGCTCATGGAGTCGTGAACGTGAGATATAGAGTTTGGAGCGGAGATTTACAACAAGCCGCTTGGCTGAGTAGAGGAATAAATAGCTTGTTTTCCCGCAGCTAGACTAAATTAATTGGACTGCACATTTGCGAGCACGGGCATTCCAAAATAAACACACACACACACACACTTACAAAGAGTGTAGTCACCCAGTTCAAATACCCATTTTGAAAAGATAAATGTAGTGAATCAGAGCTGTGCTGAAGACTTAACCCCCCTGCTCCGAAAATCAAATCTCCCAAAACAAAATAAATTAGGCAGGACAATATTTTTCACAATTATCTGCTAATATCAGCTGATGGCCCATTTCTAACCTTCATTCAGACTGTCCCATTCATCATGTAAATGTAATACTGCTGCAGGTATTTAATCAAATGGTATCTGATGGCGGGGAAGTAATTACAGCCATTCTAAACTAACTCCTTTTCCTCCCTTTCTCTCCCTGTGTGCTCCTCCCAATTCTGTTCACTCTACACCTTATTCAATTTCCATCACTTTAGTCTCCCTTCTTTTCTCACTCTCCTTTTTCATCTTTTTTCCTGTCTATTGTAATCTCTTAAAACATTTTTTTTAATCATCTATCTCAATTTTACAAAATGGAGTGAGAGAGGGAGATAGCGGACGTTATCGGTGCTACTCAACAATGCACCGTCCCGGGGCTAGATGATCGCTCCACATGCATTGGTCCGAGTGCTTATTACAATAAAATTACTTCTCACCACTATTGTCCCCGGCCTCCTGACTGCCACGTGACTCTAAATGGAGCCGTGCGATAGAGAAACCCCGTCACGTATGTCGTAGACTGACCTGAAGCAGTGGCGTGTGCACATGGGAAACAATGTGAGGCAGCCTCCTCCACTCGCGGATGGCCAGGCTGGAGGCCATCTCCACCAGCCGCTCTATGAAGTTGAGCTGCTGCTCCTCTGGGTGGCAAATGGCCAGGTAGCCACGGTGCATGTTGACCTTCCAGGCCATCTCCTTGGGGCAGCTCAGCTCTACCTGGAAATTCGCACAGATGTCAGTGTCCTTATCTAAACACAGTTTTAAAGCAAAAAAAAAAAAAAAGAAGAAGATTGCGGCTGCAAAGCTTTCAATGATTTTAAAAACGGATGCTTTTTTTATCAAGATGATTCACAAGAACACCACCACTCTTTGAAATAAGAGTTTCTCTCCTTGTTCATCGGAGCAGCATACATTTAATTGCTTTTTTTTTCCTTTTCAACTTGCAATTTTGATAACGTTTTTTTTTTTTTACTATTGTGACTGCAGTGGTAAACTGCTTCATCTTCATCTGCGCTTTTATGTTGTCAAGCAATCTGCCCGTTTTCCTTTAAAATTCATACTGGTGTCACTGCAGGATAAAATGTAGTGCTGAGCGGGCTGCCAATCTCTTCAATGTAATAATTCACAATTATTTTTCTCAACGTTAATTATTGCAGTAAGGGTCTAAGCACCCAGAAAGCCAGGAAACCCTTGATTCGGACAAATAAAACACTATACTGTTTCCTATTTATTTTCTGAATGGTTTCAGCAGGACATTTGTACTAATGACTCATCAACCTGACAAGTCTGACGCAGCGGAGGTGGAGGAGAGGAAAGGGCCCTGCTATTGATTAAAACACTGACAGAATACAAACAACAGCCCAGGGGAGCCTGCTACGTCAAACACGTGGTTCACCTGTTTGTGTGTTTACAAGTGAGTGAGAGAAAGACAGAATGAGAGAAGACAAAAAAGAACAAGAGAGTGAGAAAGCACAGGGGTGCATTTGTGTGAGCTCCAATGTTGGAGAAAATTAGAGTGCTTGATCAAAGCGCACTTATCAGGGGTGACGCCGCATGAATATCCTGGAGACAGGACTGCCCTTATCAAGAGCCAGCTTTAATTGAAAGCAGGGACATTTGGACTTTGTCTCTTTCGGCAGGCAGGTAAGTGAAAGCCTGGCTTCTCTCCTCCACCATAAAACAAATCACCCTGCAGCAGATGCCAAGGCAATTATTCACACACGCAGCCGTCGTAAATATCAGCTGCTAGAACCAGAGCTATGGTGCGAGGGATGAAGAGATGGGGGGGGGGGGGGGGGGAGTGGAAATAGAGAGGGTAGTAATAACAAGAGGATGGCCAAGAATAGAAAAGATGGTGGGGAAGAGAGAGACAAAAGAAAGAAATGGATACACGGAGGAAAGAAGGATTGAAACAAGGAGGAGGGGATATAGCGAGGCTGATGCTGCCACCCAGACAATTTAATTAGGTGTCACCTCAGGACAGAGCAGCTCAATTGGTTCCAAGTCTCTTTGAAAGAGCAAAGCAGGAGTATTTGCTGTATGTCCACGACTATCATCCGCGCGGCACCCATCTACACTTTGTTCAAGAAAACAAAGGACCAATGAATAAACAAGGCAAAACGCTGAACTGTATCTGCCGGGCTTTACGGCCAGCACTCTCATTTCCCCCAGGGGTGTGGGGTTGTGGAGGGGCTGGACAGTACCTAGATCAAGTTACTGTACTTCACATTAACATTAGGCCTGGACTTAATATACAGCATAGTACAGGAAAACAGAAATAATAAGTTTCTGGTTGACTGGGTCCAAGCCTACAGGCTTCAGTGCATCTGTGATTGTGTTAGTGAGAACTTGTGGTCTTAGTTTTCAGTTAGCTGTCAAAATGTTTGGAGTTGTTGCACCTTTAAGTGTAATGTGAAGGCACAAGTGTGTAAATGTGTGTTTAAGTGTGAAGATATGCACACATGCGTGCAGTTTTACAATGCCACTGTGCACTTCTCACCTGTACCAGAGCCTCCTTCATGGCAGCCCAATTGGAAACCCTCCAGGCACACTCCAGCACAAGATAAGGGTTTGTGTGGCCTTTGGATTGGCCGTATTCTGTCAACGGCTCCCATTGGTTCAATTCCTTTGAACATCTGGACACACAAGACAAAGGAGATGAAAAGTTTAGGGACCTTCAATTTCTACTTTTAAATGTACTACAAGGACAAAAATGTAGCCTTTTTATTAGTCCTGTTCACAGTGCGTCAATTGTAGGAGGTCTGCCAGACTAAAAATACAGTTCAGTTACATTTGCAAAGGCCCTTTAGGGTTCTCTATGTCTTGCATATAGTTTTAGTTTGAAACGCATCTCTAAAGCTTCGCTTACGCCTGCCGTCCACACTACTCCAGAGCTTTCATGCTCCTAAAATGGAGAAGTTTGGAAATGCGGCTTGCCCCGTTTCAGTTTGAATTTTTTTTTAGAGTTTGTCATTTCTCATTCATAGTATCTTCTGTAAGTAAGTAACCAACTGTGGAGTCGACAATCTGCTTCTTGTTTACAGCGGTGCGCACATGCTCAGTTTCAGGTGTGTTTGTATGGACGGGAATTAGAACTGATACAGAGCTAAAATGCGTGTGTGGGCAGAGATCGTTTTAGTTTTAATATGCCGTTCTGAAATGAAAACGTGTTTGAATTATTGTAGCCTTTGGCAACATTGTTATTATGAAGTTTTAATTTAATTTAATTTAGATAAAGAGATGCAAAGGAAGTGGACTTGATTGAGGTTTTCCTGCTGGCAGAGACATAATTTCCCGAAACCCTATGCGCCTATGCCATTAATAAAACACTATGGTTTTGTACCCGGCTGGCTTTCACTTGATGTGTAAGACAGACTGTCCTGGGGGATAACAGTATCTTTTCTGTTTCAGATATCTTACCGTATCCAGTGGTCCTCCCAGAGCTGGTACTCAGGGAAGATGGCTGGGGAGATGTTGCTCCTCTCGTGCTCTTTTCTAGCCTTCTCCATTGCTTTCTCGTAGCTTTCCTGGGCCTGAACAGACACAATGTTAAGGTTTTAGTACAGGTTTCTTTAGAGAAATACAATGATTAGTTCAACGTGGTCAACTTGATGAAACTTGCTGTAATATTAAGTTTACGCTTACTGATAATATAGAGAACAAAATATTAAAAACATATTTTTGTATGGTGCTTTACAGTTTAACAGCAGTCCATTGTTTTCTTTGATGTTGTATCTGACCTGTTCAAAGAAGCCATGTTGCTCATAGGCAATGGCAGTAGCTGTCTCTGGAAACTTGCACCTCTTCTGCCACAGACCCGCCCACATGTCCTCCTCTTGGAGCAGAGAGTAAAGCTCTGCCAGGGAGTCCAAAATCTCCTGCAGAGAAACAGAACAAAATGTGGATGGCAGCAGAACAGATTGGAACATTTGCAACGATCAAACTGCAAATTGAATGAAAGCAGCTTTGCTAATGAGCCAAGTTCAAACAGGATAAGGATCAGATTTGCCAGCTTTAAACGTGCAGCAGTTTCAGACACAGGTGAAAACCGTCCAGTGGAAGAGAAGGAAATATACAAAGAACATTTAAAGGACTAAATATAAAATAAACTCTAATAATCCTAATGTTAACAAACCACCAAGCAACTGATGTGCAAAAGGCTAAACGTAATGAGCTTAAGTTTTGGGCCTTTTTGCCTTATGGGACTTCATTTAAATACTTGATATCAGAAATGAAAAAGGCTTTAATAATTAAATTCAGTCCACTGTATTATTCTAGATACACCTACAACTAAACCTGTGGGAATTAACATCGCCTCAAAGAGCTAATATAGTAAGAAACAGTAACATGTACACATTTACATATAGTAATTTTTTTGGGTTAGCCCATCAAGTAAAAAAAAAATGTGTGGATACATTTACTTTTAATAAAAAATACATTACCTGCTGCGGTGGTGTGATGCTCTCCTGCTCATAAAACTCTGTACTCTGCTTGGGCTTGCTGTGTAGGCTGAGGCCCTTCTCAAAGGCCTGCTGCTCCAGCATCAGAGTGGAGCGCAGCCAGAGGTTGTGTGTCTTGCCCAGGTACTTCAGCACGCAGGGGCGAATGGGAATAGGAGGCACACACTGGGACATGGCCTCCAGAAAGCAGTTCAGGGCACTGGGCTGGCAGTCCCGCTGGGCCTGGTGGCTGCCACTGCACAGGAAGGGACTCATTTCTCCAGATAAAGCCTGGAGACGGGAAACAGTGTCCATCAAATAAGAAGTTTCATTTGAGCGGCAGTGCACTGATATAGCATATTGATAAAGGAGTTCTGTTGCATGTATGGTGTGCTACACGATGCCTTTTTCCAGTAAAAGAAAAAAAGGGTACGATAAATGGACTTCACTAAACAAATAGCAAACCATAGAGTGCATTCCTGTGTATTCAGGTCAACAAGTCACAGGAAGAATTTTCTATATTGTGAATTTATACAAACAGACATAGTTTATGTGAATAGAACTCAAAGATATTAGATATTAGAAGGTATTCATTTTGTAATGAAGACATTAACTGTGTTGCCCAGTTTAACTCAGAAGCCCAGCTTGTTTTATTTTTTAATTAACAAAACCTATTTAGCAATTTACTTCTAATTATGGTCATGAAAATTTTATGGAAAAAAGATTTGTCTTGTTTGAACAGCACAGTTCCTCTCCTAACAGAGATCCCTAACTGTGGGATAGTGCTCCAATAATCATAACTGACACACTCAGAAATAAATGAAGTATTAGTAATGGATATAATTTCACTTGCTGTTGATGGCAAGGGATAATTAATGATTTGATGGTCACTTTGATTAGGCTGTTGCTGGGGAGCCAATATGCCATCAAATTTCCTTCCTATCAAGTATAAGCTTTTCTATCATTCCTATGAAATAATCAGTCCAGAGATATAAACCCTGACTAGTAATCAATCTATTTTAACCACAAATTGATGTGGTGTTATAGTGGCACGCAATGCAGAGCTGATGCAGGCATCAAAATAAACACATATGACAAGTCACTTCATGCCTGTCGTGAGAAGAAAAACACCATAACGCTCAAGCCATCGTATTTCTGATGCTTAAGACCTCAATCACTTAAAATCAAGGCCTTTCAGCGACTCTCCAAAAACTCTATATGAATCCGCTTCATTAAACCCATTAAAGCTTTCCTCCCTCAGCTTTCTCGTTTCCATATTTAGCATGAATGAATCTGTCCTCATTCGGTGGAAGTACACGTTATGAGACAGAAATGGGATGGCCAAGGTCAGAGTTACTGTCTGCTTGTTAACATCATGGTAAAGACACCGAAAAGGGTATACGCGACGTAGACGAGTGCGGACGAGATTGTTTGCACAGAAGAAATAAGTGAGTGAAAAATACCTGGGGAGAAGAGAAGGAAATAAGTGCATGTCTGTGGTTAGGATTTATATGAATTTTTTTTTCTTCGGTTGATTGGATTTGAGCAGGTAGTGTTAAGAGCCAGGACAAGTGTCATGCACAGATAATATATCTTTGCCATTGCCTGTAAAATTACATTTTCCCACAAAGTCAGATGGAAATCATGTTGACAAATGAACTGTCATTCATTTTCCATTGCTGAACAGCTTCAACCATCAGCAGACGTCTCTGGCCCAGTCAACACTAAAACATACTGTACATACAGCTGAAGTCACAGAGATTCCTGCTTCTCTGGTCTGCCAGTAAGTTTTACTCACATGTTGCTGCCGATCAGAGAGGATCTTCCACAGGCGGGGGAAGAGCTGGACCCAGGTCCTCTCGGCCAGCGGTGTGGAGATGTGACAAAGCTGGACCAGAGCGTTCAGAAGGGCCCCCGTCTAACACACACACCAGAGAAAAATGACAGATGCTGACTAAGCAATCCACAAGATGCAAGGGCACTGCTTATTTACTATCCTACTGGGTGGTTCAATCCCATTTGACTGATGTCCTAGGTCAGAATCCGTTCACGATTTTATAGCTTAAATAAAAACCAGCAGGGTTCTGCGTCATGAAAAACGTCTGCACAGTAGACAGGAGGGAAAAAAAATGTTTTAAAAATTTGATGAAGTTCAATATTTTTAACTGAATTCTGTACTGCCAGTAGATCACTGAATAATTTGGGTAATTATTAAAAAAAAAAACCTAACAGAACTGTTAGTAACATCATCTGCAGTCACTTTCTTCAACCCCTCAGTACACTCTGAAGGGATGGACAGAGTACTTGCTGGTTCCGGAAGGACCGAACTCACCTTGACCTCCCTCAGTGAGTCGAGGAACTTGTCATGGCGGTTGGTAAGCATGTGCAGTTGGTTGCCTGTGTCTCGCTCAGCTTGCTCCTTGGTCTTGGGGATGGCAGTCTGGTCACCTGGGGCTAACTCTATGTCTATTTCCACGTCCTACCAGGGACGACAAGAGGAGAGGAAAACAATCGTCTTTCAAAAGATCTTAAATATTTACTCTTCATGTTGCACACAGCACTATTTTCAAATGGAATTTCATGTCAATGACCATCAAGAGCCTCTCGGGATGAGAACAGACATGTTGCAGAAGCTAGACTTGCAACATTTTCGCAGAAACACAGTATGTAACACACTCCTATTGGGATAATTGGGCTAAGTTGTGAGAGAGCACGTCTACTGATGCATAGTGGTACGTGTGTGTGTGTGTGTGTGTGTGTGTGTGTGTGTGTGTGTGTGTGTGTGTGTGTTTGTGTCCCACCTCCTCCTTCGTCTCACTGTTCTCCCTCTCACGCGGCTCCTGCTTGACGTGTGTTGCCATGGCAAAGGCGGCGCGGTCATGGCTGTCAGCCAGGTTGATGACGTTAGTGATAGACGGCAGCATGGATCCCTGGCAGCTGGTGCCGATGATGGTGTTCCGTTCACACACTGCCAGCAGAAGCTATCAACCCCACACACACACACACACACACACACACACACACACACACACACACACACACACACACACACACACACACACACACACACACACACACACACACACACACACACACACACACACACACACACACACACACACAGGTGCAAAACACAAGATGGGTAACAGTAAATGACAAGTGAAAGACATGACAAGACTGCCAGAACTAACAAATAAAAGGCCTGAACTAAAGACAGACTTATCTGCGAGTCAACAACACATTATTTTTCCTTCTGGATACGAGGCTTAACACAGGCCCGATGGAAGATCAGACGCAGCGCTCTGTTTACCTCTATGCACTGTTTGATCCAGAAGTGGCTGCCCATTGCCTCCCAGTTCTGAGAGCAGCAGATGTAGAGCAGCCTCTCATAGACGCGCCGCTTCATGGAGCCGTCAAACACCTCAAAGAACTTGGCTCTGATCAGTGGCTGAGAGCAGCGGAGCCCCGAGAGGAACGCCGGCTCCAGCTTGGACGTGATGTCACTTCCCGAAAGGCTCTCATCCCTGAATAAGATGATGAACAAAACATTCATTTTTCATGGTAGAAAACAGTTGTGGATTATTAAAAAAAAAGTAATGCACTATGAACCTCTACATGTATTGTAACAGATAGTAGAAACAGCATGGATTCAAGAGCCAAACATTACAGTTAGACATAATTTTTAAAAATGTTTTTGCTTCAGAGTTTAATTTTACCAAGACCCTTTTATAAAGCAAACAGGGGCACATACAGTCATCACCCACGCTAAGGTCTGTCGAGAGAAAAGTAGTAATATATGCCAATACTCCCTGGCCTATGGCACCGACACAGATATGGTGTAGAAATTTGAGGGGCGGGCGTGTCTATGATTTGACTTTTATTAACGGTATCTATAAAATTATTATATTAATAAATATCAAGGTGATACATTTTTATAGATGCAAATTCATTTTAAGTATTAGCTTTTTCCCCACCTTCATTATCACATTTTCTAAAAAAATATTTGAAGGAATTATCTGATCCACCGTTTGACTGTCAAAACAATTTAAAGAAAACTCTGAAAGTAATAAGTATTGAAAAATTGATCACTCAAATTTCCTGGTGTTGTTATGTAACTGCAGACACAATCACACTTACAAAATCCAACCAATCTAATGATTGGGTTCAAGGGTTCGTTTATAAATACGACTGGCAGCTGCGATTCCAAGCACATCACAAGCCCCAAAAGTAATCTCATAGCAACGTATGAATGTAGGGCACCTGGGAAGTTTTAATAGCCATGTCATGCCATGCTGAGGATCACTGAAGTGTGAGGAGATGGCAGTTAACACTGAATATTGGTTGAAATTAAATATCTGTGATGTGGAGACTGCGGTGATAGTGAAGCACTAAATGCCACGGAATAAACACTTAAATAACAAATGTCATAATTTCTGCGTCGTCCTGCTGCATTGAATGTGCCTCGTGGGTATGATTCACATGAACAGCAGGAGGAGAGTAAGGTGGGATAAAAGCCAGGACAAAGACGAGGCTAGTGTGGCTGTACACTCCCCCCCATTTGTGCTATTCTCTTGATCACATATTGTTGTGGAACAGCTGCTTTATCATTCCATTAGCATTACTTGCTGTCCATCATGGCTGCGCTGCTCGTTTGAAACATTTTGACATGAAGAGCAGATGGTGTGGAGGGATAGAGGGTACATTTGGCTGATTAAATGTGTATGTGTCTCAGACTGAGAGACAGAGAGAGCCCTGCTTTGATGAATGGCAGACAGTAGGACAGTCTCTCCCCTCTGGCCACCACCTGCTGGGTGTCCTGTCATGAGTCCTGACATTGCTGTAGCTCTGCCGAAGACCCAGTTGCAAAATCTATCTATCACTACCTGCCGTCTTTCTCACGCCTTCTACACAATACCACCAACCGCCTTCTACACAAATTATTTTAATGTATTCCTCTGTTGACATGTGCCCCCGACAAAGCATTTTCATGATCTTTCCCCATCTCCATTGTCCATTGCTTTTGTGTCTTTCCCCACCCCAACCTCCCGACCTTCAGCCCTCCTTTTAAGATGGATGCAAGGGCGGCATGGCGTCAGCGGCACGGCCATTTGGCCATGTGATGAATGGCGGTAATTACCTGTAGACGTAATTAACGAGGTCCAGGAACTGGCCGTTTAACTCAAGTTCATCGGGGAAACGCTTCTCTATGTAGGTCATCATCTTCACCAGCAAGATGGACTTCTCGCGCAGGTTCGGCATCTGGAGGGAAAAAATATGTTGATTAGAAAAATCACAAAGAGAGACAATATTAAAATAAAAGAGAGGACAGAAAGAGGAAAGATAAAAAAACAACAGATGATGTATTCAGGTATTTTCTTTTAACTGAATCTCTGTGTGCACCTCAGTCCTTCACCGCTCGCTCTCCTTCTACAGCTTAAAAAGAAAATATATAACAAAGACCCCTCTGTGGGTATTATGCTAATATTAACTTGACTGGGTTTTTAAAAAATGTGCTTGGCTTGTTGTTTGTCCAAAGGTTTCAAACCTTTTAAAACGTACATTGCTGATTCAGTTCTTGGACCTACACATGGCATTATCAGAGAAATAATACAATGGTCTACTTGTTACATTGTAACATTCAGTTACACAAGTAAAAGCCTCCTCCTTACCTGGTTGGCAGCCATCGGCGAATTGTTTTTCACCCACTCTTCCACAATTTTGACGACGGCGCGGAGGATTTTGGGGTCAGGCGACTTCTCAATCAGCGACGTGAGAATGACCTGGATGAAGTTCTTCCTCATTTCCATGCTCATGACCGACAGTCGTGTCTTTACCAGGTCAAGACTCAGCATCACCAGCTCACTGGTCACTACAAAAACAAAGATGTCATGTGGTAAGAAGCGAAACCGAGACAAATGTGCTGCAGAGAACACCAAGCCACAACAGCAGCAAATTTAGTAGCAATACTCATAAGAAGTGTTTGTTGACATTTATGGATGATTAAACCTATTTCTTTTTTTGTTATGCCAAAATGTAAGTGCTGTAATAGAAATGCAAGTTTCACCTCAATAATGTTAAAAGTACAAAGTAATGTGACTACGCTCACATTACAAATTTAACATTTGCATCTATGTTTTTCCACTATGACAGCAGCTAAAATACAACTAACATAGTTCTAATAAAATCAGTTCCTCGGGTAAGATGATTAGATTTGGAAGACAGGCGAAGACCTTGCTGGTCAGATAACCTTTGGTCTTGGTGACTATAAGTGTTCCTGGTGGAGAGTAAATGTCTGCATTTCCCGATATACTCATTAGGGGCCCATTTAAAGCACTGATAGCATCTAACAACCATTACCTTCCGTCTGAAGTAGCAACAGGAATTATGTTCGCCCTACTTCTAGAAACCTGGTGAAGCCAAGCTCAGGGAAGAAAGTGAACAGGGAACATTGTTGAAATTTGTAGTAGTCGTGACGAAGCTAAAAAAAAAGTAAATAAAGCTTAAACTTGTGAAACTCTTTACCCTTGCCGACAGAGATAAAAAGCAAGTTGTGTTTCCAAGTCGAACAGTGACTACCCTTTCAGACGCGGGGCTGAACAGCACAAGGTGAACCATCTGTCGAGTGGCTATGAGACGATACAGGCTGGTAACCAGAACTGAGGAACGTTCCCTGTGAAAACAGACTATCTGTGGATGGAACTCCCCTGACCAAGACAACTATTGAGGACACAGCGGCCAGGCGCTGCTGAGATAGATAGGATATATAAGCTACAACCGAGACAGAAAAAAGGGACCATGCATACAAGTAAACATCAAGAAGTGTGGTCACATGGGAGTGTGGTTAGTTTTTAATTCATTGGTGGTTTCACCATCTGTACAGCTGTAACTCAGTGACAGATTGCACATCATTTTAGATGTTTACAAATCAGATTTTTATTGTATAGATTTTCATTACTGCTCTTCTCTTTTTACTTACAGTGTGTAGTTTTTCATTTGTTTTGTTATGCACCAAAACACAAAAGCAAATTTATTGTGTGTGAAAACCTACTTGACAATAAATAAGATTCTGATTCCAGTGCATTTGTTTTTTATACTCAACAGCTGGTAGTGCTGTATTGTCATAGTATCCCCTCTTAATAATAAAAGTTGGTATTTGTTACTAGTGGCACAATTCTGTCCAAGTATGTTTTGATGTGCTAATTATCCTGTTATATATATATAATGCACTATAAGGTACACTGTGTATGTGTGTCTGTTTGGGCTGTGTATGGCCTTCTCATATCTTTCCACTGAATTTATGTCCACACATGTACCTGTGCTGGTCTCCGTCACCCCAGGATTGGCCTGCTGGGGACTCAGGTGTTCCCGCACCATCTTCTGTAGCGAACGCATGAACACAGAGATGAGGCGGTCAATGTAGCTGGCATTGTAACTGCAGGCTGACTTCAGGATCATCAGTGTTCCTGGAAGACAGATGAAGGGGAGAGGAAGCAAATGAATGGAGGAGAATTTAAAAAAAAGGGAAATGTAATAATCTAGACAAGAACCTCGACCACTGGAGGGGGGGGGCAAGGTAACAGACACGTACACCTGAAATCAGCTTGTGTTCATTTGCAGACAAGGACTTGATTTTTTTCTTACAAAATCTAACAAAAGTTCCACCGTGTCACAGAGGCAGAGATGGGTATGACTAATGTCCCTCTCTGTAGGGGAGACAAATGTTAAAATGTCACACCCCTGGTCAGGTGCATGCGTCACATCACTGCTACGTCTTTTCGACAACAGTATACCAAAAAGCTCTCCATTGACCATAAACTGCCATTGTGGGAAATCATATCAAATAGCTTTATCTTTAGGCTGCTCTCCAGAAGCCATGTGGTCACCTTGAGGGCCCCTTTATTTGAAAAGCTACCGTGCAGTTTTAAAATTGTTGGGGAAAAAAACTATCACCAACAGTCTCCTATGAATAAGTTTTAATCTAATTTTTTCCATAAAAACTTGACTACAGCTTGGTAGAGAACAGCAATGTTTGTCCAGGGAGTGTGGTCGAAAGAAGAAATCCTTCCCAAGACAACCTTTCCCAAACCCCTGGACTGTGGCCTCAGTTTAAACAGACCAGATGTTAGACGGAGCAGCAGGGCCCATCAGCTTGCATTTTAATGACCCATTCACTGGGCTTAATTGCTCAAATTGATTGAGAGGTAGCTTGGTTTTTCGTAGGGGAAAAAAAGTGGGAGTGTAAAAAGTAAAACAAAAAGATTACAGGGTTTATGAGCAACAAAGTGAGAGCAACAGAGCACAAAAGAGATGAAAGCTGGAGGTCTCACCGAAGAGCTGTGTGGGGTTAGTGTTACTTGTCGCTTTTTCGTAGTTGGTAAGTCCCTCATAGATGACTTTGCCCACAGCAGCATACAGACACTCCAATTCCTCATATTTGGAGGCCACAGTTGATGTGCCTGGAGAGAGAAAGAAACACTTGCTTCAAATGAAGAATAGCTGAAGGCTAATGCTGTGCTTATAACATGTGGCATGGCAAACCAAGCTGAAGTATTTAACCAAGAATGAATCTACAAGAACACAGCGATTTGAATAGTGCGTCATTCTCTAATGAAAACAACACGGAGTGGATAATTTGTCGTACTTTCCTTTTGACTTTGTATTACTGGTCTCTTTGTGAATTTAGGTATTAATGAACCAAAAACTTACTAGGCTCGGTGGGAAAGATGCTCATGAGGCGCGAGAGGAGGGAGTGGACAGCCCGCAGGACTTTGGTATTGCCGCAGGTCATGCATGCAGCAATGCCCCGCTGGAGGGGCTTGAAGTGCGCCAGGATGGCTGGGGACTGCAGCACTGTGAGCAGGAAGCACAGGATCTCCAGGCCAGTGCAGATGTTGGAGATGTTCGCCTGGGCTGGTTGCTCCTGAGAAGACACACATTAGAACAGTGAAAAGGGCGTGATCACCAAAAATCCAGATAAGTTTGAAAATTGTTCTTGTTGTTTTGCTTTTAGCCAAAGGCGAACAATCCTAAAGCAAAACAACTAAAACTACAGTAGATTCATTATTCATTCAAGTGTTATTTCATACAAAACCCAGACAACTTCAGGGAAAATCAATTTTCGACACAAGAGCCAAGGCTCTGTGATTGCTGCTAAACCAAAGATCAATAGCCAACATCAGGCAGTAATTTTGTCTAAATTGCAATCAAGGTTTACAACTATGGCAGGGCCAAGAGGATAATCTGGGACAGATCCATGGCACTAATCTTGGCTAATGAACAAGGTGACTCTTGTGATAAGACTGCTGGTAGATATTTAAGGTAGTATTGATTTGGCACTGTATTAACAGAATGGGACCCCGTCTCTGGGGCCATGCAGATAGGGCGCCTGCATTTTGGTGCGCGGGGATGTGATTGTGTGCACGACCTCTGCCCCTCCTCATTTGCCCTCTCACACCACTTCAGCAGACTCTTAATCTCTGTCATGCCAGTACAATGAAATGATAAAAAGGAAATCCGATTAAGAGCATTGTTCATTAGTCTGAGTAAGTCTGCTGGGCAGGTAGAGCATGGTCCCCAAGGGGGAAGGTCCTGTGTGTGTGCATCTGCATAAGACCGACATAAGCCCCGTTTGTCAGCCCGTCCCTGTGAGTTCCGGAGGGGCAGATTGAGTTAGTGTGTGCAGGCAGAGAGTAAGGCGCGGCCAATGCAGAGGTCCCCGACAGAGAACGGGGGAAGTACGTGACAATTCCCAGCCCGTGGTGATAACCTCGTCTGAACAGTGGAGCCGAATCAGACCCTATAGATGAGTGGAGAGGTGGGGCAAGAAGGGGAACAACAGATAAAGAGACAGAGAGAAGAGAGGCTGTGATAAGAAGCTGGGAATAAAAGAAGAGATGAGAGAAGGAAGTTGTGGCAAAAGACAGAGAGCAAGGCGAGCAGAGAGGCAGAGAGGCACGGTGGAGCGATAGAGAAGGCGAGCATGCGGGGTTTAGGATGAAGAGGAGTGAGGGGGGGTTGAACGAGAAGGCACAGGCCAAACCGGAGAGACTCCTGTTATCTCGCCACTGTCATTATTTTGTCATAATGGCGGTTTGCGCCTCACTTCATGTATTACTGATAACAGACAAAGGACTTGGAGGCATTAGAGCAAACACTAAGACAGAGCTTAAGCAGGGAGAGGGAACTTCTGCAGTGTCTGGGAACATGAACAGCAGAGATACATTAGTTGTCCTTTACTTTTTGCTTCTTATTACATTGAGCCACAACAACAACAAGCCTGAATATGTTGAATTTTATTAAACCGTCTAAAAACACTGTTGATGACATAAGACTTTTACCAGCAACTTTAATCATCAGGGGCGTGCTCACCAAAACAAATACTGTTATGCAGAATAACAACCCCCATCACCAAATAGTTAAGATAAACCAGAGACTTTTTCTTAAAGTTCATATTCATCAATGGGGAATCCAAGGAAAAGCCATAACAGGTGTTGAGACAGTGACTGACAAGAGAAACACACCTGTAGTGACCGTTGAGCATCAAAAATGTCACCAACACAAGCATGAATCTGGCCTCATGAAAGACAAAGGAACCCTAATAAGGTACATAATAACAAAGATGTGTCATATCAAATGCATATGAAGTCTTACCACCGTCATAAGCAGCTTGTCAAACCACTGCAGCTTGAGCTCGGCCCGAGGCCACATGTCAGGCCTCAGGGCGGTCTTCATCAGGCTAACACAGCGACGGGACAGCAGCTCCCCTGGAGACCCAGCCACGTTGGTGCTGTCATTCACCTAGACAGGACAGAGCGGAGAAGTTTGGGGTCAATTTCTTTATCAATGGATTATAAACATTAATGTCACAAAGGTGCCCTGACAGGGTAGGGAAACACTTCAGGCAGGCAGTAAGTTCAACAGCGGCAGAGCCAGGAAAGGGACCGTCCTCCAATCAAAAGGCCTAGTTCAAGACCTCATGGTGACAAGCATCCACCCTGTTTAAGCATCCTTGAAAGTGAGCTCTAGGTGTGCCTTTCTTTGGTAGACGTTAATCCCTGGGGCCAGTGAAAAGATCATTTTTCTACAGGGATCAATTTGAAAACACAATACACTGTTATCAACTGAAATACAATGAAAAGATTATGTTTCCATGGACTGTTCTGTGAGCAGTGACTGATCCTCGCCAGTTACACAGGAGGTTATATTCAGCAGAAATGGTTGGATGAGCAGTGAGTAGGAAAGTAGGAAAAGTCAAGGGGAGTGAAACCTCTACAGTCTATTTTGGGCTTGTAACCAAGGTCATCACTGCCACTAGACCAAGGGACAGCAGTGTGAGGAGACACAATGGTGTGTGTGTGTGTGTGTGTGTGTGTGTGTGTGTGTGTGTGTGTGTGTGTGTGTGTGTGTGTGTGTGTGTGTGTGTGTGTGTGTGTGTGTGTGTGTGTGTGTGTGTGTGTGTGTGTGTGTAGAGATGCGTTTAGGACAGCCACCAGGTGTGTCCTACCTTCACCACTCAGGGGTTAAAATGGTTGTGTCCTACCTGGCAGGCGGTATGGATGGCAGAACTGTACCTAGTCTGTGTGCATGTGTGTGCGTGTGTGCATGTGTGTGTGTGTGTGTGTGTGTGTGCGTGTGCGTGATGATGGTGAGGCTGTTACCTGGCATGCAATCCTGATAAGGAAGTTGACCACGGTGTCTGTATGCTGTTTCTCGACAGGCTTGGTGAGCATGGTCTCTGTACCTGTCATGGACTGACTGCGGCCAAACACCTAAAAACACATCGAAATATAAGTATTAATAGGTCAAGGTCATTTTTGTTTGAATACTGACAAAACAGATTCTAATCAGGAGATTTAAACCCTTAGTAGCTAGGAAAATAAGTTTAGCCTCTGTGTAAACAAACTGTATATCCAGGTCCTTGCTAAAGTGTCAAGCCAATGCCACATTGTGCCAGCATCTGGGTGATAGTTGGTGAAGCTCACCGTGGAGGCAGCTCCAGACGCTGTACGGAACCTCTTGACGTCCTGTCCGGCAGCGGCTGCTTCCAGAGACACTCCTCTTTTCACAGCTGCACCGCTGGTTCCTTCACCACCACCAGCAGCTGCTTCAGCCTCAGACTCCGGCTACCACAACCGAGAGAGGGAGGGACAGACAGGGGAGGAGAAGTTATTATAATTACAGTTCATAGAATATACAAATATATGTGTATATCTTGTCGAGGTTTCTGACCATGTTATGAGATTATGGGTATTTGTGGAATTTATTTTTAATCTCTATGATAAAGAGCTTCATCTTGTAAAATGATAAGCATTTTCAGTTTGCAGGGATCCATTCAAAATACAAACCGGTAAGGTTGAAACCATTCGTAGTTCATAAAAACTAAGCGTAGTTCTTGGTGTGACTGTGTGTGTATTGACATAATCCAGAAACACACCTGTTGATCTTTGATTCTCTGTAATTCCCATTTGATGACCACCTCAGCCAGGTCAACAGCCAGTTTCCTTTGCTCTATGGTCACACTGGGGGTGAATCCCAGACGTTGCATTGCACTGATCATGTGCTGCACCAGGTGGTGGCGTACAGGGTAGTACACCTGGAATGACGATATAACAGATACATTTAAGCAGTGAGCATAAACATATTGATTATCTATTCTAGAATATCTGGTATTCTAAACACAAACTATCAGTTTTGGACAAGACTGCATTTTCTTTTCCTAAAGCATCAATGGGAGATGCTCACTGATGCCAGTACAGTGGCAGTGAAAGCCAGCAAGATTAAAGATCAGAGCATACAGAACTCAAACTCTAACATGAAATGCCCCTCTAGCTTGGGGCCTGTTTTTTTCTGGACATCTCACACCTTCCACCTCCAATCTTTTGAAAAACCAGATGCCGAAAATAACGGGATTGTAAAATAACAAACAACCCTCAATGTCAAACTAAATTTTTTATCATGTTGTTAAATGAGCTGTTATGCCATGATAAGCACATATAAATGACAATTATTCCCGTTGCCTTGGCAACCAGACAAAACCATTCCAACAGCGAGACCTTTTGCTAGTTTGAAAAGCTGCTGCAACCATGTCATTTTGCAATTCTCACAAGAATATTTTTTGTTTTCCAAGAAAACCGTGTGTGTCTAAATGCCTCAAAATAAGAGGTTCCTGGTGAAGTGAGAATCCCATAAACTGATCACAGCCTCAGCCTCGTGTCGGCTCCAACTCGCTGCAAGAGATCTCTAGTCAACCTGCCCCACACAACATGTTTCTGAAGAATGCAGTTTATTAGTCAATCAAAGGCAACTACATTCATTGACAGGAAAAGTGTATTTTCTTTTACATAGCCTGTGCTTTGCTCTAGATTCTGATGTGAGAACATATGCAAAGTTAAACAGGGTCCTCGCGTCAGAGAAAGCAAACTCTTCCTAAAGTCATATTCCCACTTGGTTCTCAAGGACATGATGACACACACTTAGCCCCGAACATTCAAACTCAAGAGTCACTTAGCTTCATCACGGACTGAACTGGGACTGGGACAAAAGAGCAAAAGATGAGATGTCTATCTGAGGGTTGTTGCCAGTGTCAAAGAATATTAAAGCTTCACACTTCGAGGGTAATTATAGTCAATAGAGCAGGACTTCACAGCCCCTTAATGACAGAGTGGCTAAGCCCTGTCCATCATGTGTGCACACAGACAAACACGCACGCCATCTCTCCATTTCTTGATCTCACACACACTCACACGCACACACACAAAGTCTCTCATCTGTCTGTCATTATCTCCTCCCCAGTGTAATTATGCTGATGTGATTACATTAGATTAGTCATCTGGCCCAGTGAGAGCAGCCTGTCAGTGAGATAGAGAGGGGAGTGGAGGAAAATGTCAGTCTTCTGCTAAGAGACTGTCGCTCTCTGCCTGGCGAGGCGGCGGACGCCGGGTGAAGGAGCGAGAGGGCAGAAAAGTGGTTTTGAAATTTAAGGAAGAGGGCGACCATAAAGGCCAATGATCCTTCGCCGGTGTTGACTTGTGCGCAGGTGAGCAGGTCTTTGACTCGGCTGATTATCTTTGTGAAGGGTGAGTCTGAGAATGTGTCTGCATTAAGGCGATTACAGGCAACAGGCAGTTACCATCAACTTCACTGCCCAGAGTTAATGATCCAGCTGTTGACGAGGAGGCACCAGAGCACAGCGCCATTGCCATGGTTACCACCAATAAGAAATCAAATTTAGACAACCTTTTATAAAAACAATTAATTGTGCAATACAAGATAACACAGATTTTTTATTGCGTTGCATCATGAACTGGTAAAGCATTGCCAGATGATTCAGTGTACTCACATAATAAGTATAAAAAAAAGCCTCCACCAATCGTTACCCCTATGTGGTCCCTCTGCAGTTGCATAAACCACAGAGAGCAGTGAGATGACAGCAAAATGAGGTGACCATAAAATGTCAACCACACACACACACACACGCACACGCACAGACACACACACACACGCACAGACACACACACACACACACACACACACACACACACACACACACACACACACACACACACACACACACACACACACACACACACACACACACACACACACACACACACACACACACACACACACACTGTTGTCAGAGATTAGTCAACCTCATAAAATGTATGAACATCGCAGCACGTTAAACATGTCCATCACGATTATGTGCAGGGACAGAAATCCCAGAGACAGATTTGTTTTGACCTTTCTCTCTGTCCCACCCGACCAGAATGAATACGCTGGGAATCAATACATTCAATAGTGAGGGATTTACAGGAGGAAGTTCACTACTTGACCAGTGACCAGTGACATCAGCTCACCCTGAAGTGCTGCACGATGAGATGCAGTATGTGGACCAGCTGCGGCACTGTGTGCCCCTCCTCCACGATAATTTTGCGAGTCCAGTGGGTCAACATCTGATGGCCGTCCTCCATGCGTGCGGGCACAGCAGGGGTGAGGATGGCCATGGCCTGCCGTACGATGGCCCGCGCTTCCATGGTGTGGGCCTTCAGCAGGCTGTGAAAGACCTAAACAAAGCACACAAACCACATCTCCTTTGGTAAAATACTGAGGTTT
The DNA here is from genome assembly GCF_022379125.1 of Scophthalmus maximus. NCBI lineage: Eukaryota > Metazoa > Chordata > Actinopteri > Pleuronectiformes > Scophthalmidae > Scophthalmus > Scophthalmus maximus. The sequence goes on from NC_061530.1 coordinate 9,394,646, forward strand.
TCATCTTTTCGTAATCTTTGTACACATATCTCATTGGATTTAGGATTCCAAGCAGTGCATGATCACACTTTTTCTTTCTTGCTCTCTCACAAACATACACACACCGCTACATCATTCTCAATTCCACTATAGTATCATCAGTTTCTCCTTAAGCACTATTCACACAGTAAGTGTCCTTATTGAAAGTGTCTTCTACTTCTATGTAATCAGCAGTTGTCATTTCATTTTAGTTGAGTCTTTGAGATCTGGATGTTTTTTTCTTGTGTTGTCTGTTTCTGTATAATTGTACAAATTCATTGGGTTTTTTTTTTTTTCCATCTGCTACACAACTTTGCTATGTTTTTTGTTAATTCTCTATTATTAGCTGTGTGTGTTCAATCAAACCCATGCTCCAATGAATTTGCCTTTCTCCGTTTGCATTCTTCCTCACCTGCAGGACGATCTTCTTGTGAATGGCGAACTTTGCGATGATGTGGGCCAGTAGTAAATGGCCACTATATTTACAGGCGGGGTCCACACAGGCTTTGGGCAAAAGGCACGGCCAGGCAAAGGTCATAAGGCGCCGCAGCTTGCTGTTGCGTGACTTGTTGTTGTCGTGAATGTGGTGGGGCGCGTGTTCCACCAGCAGGGTGGAGAACTGCAGCAGGCAGATTCGCAGCGAGTCCAGCAGGTCAGCCTGCTTCTCTGGGTCCAGAACCTTGGAGAGCGACGGGAGAGATGTTGGGTTAAATGTTATATATTTTTCTGAGGGATGAGATGTTTTATGGATAAAACAAAAATTGGGTTTGTAGAACAAAAACACCTGAGACAGTTGCCGACAGATGTCAAAAGAAGACTAGATTAGATTGTGCACCTCAACTTCCCAGCCTCATATATGAGAAAGAAAACTTCATTCTTTAGAATATATTGTTTCCCTGAATTGCCAAAGTACACTAGCCTGGAAACTAATAGGGTGGGTCTCATAAGATGACTAACTGAGGAGTGTCCAATTGAACAACCAAGATGATTGCCGCTGTTGCGGCGAGGTCTGTCAAATCCACTATCGGCACTTATTAAACAAAGTGAATGGTATATATATATATATTTATTTATTTTTCATTATTTTTTTAAAAGAACAAGCAACAACTGCATGTTGTAGTTTATTTAAAATGTTCTGTCACTCTGGGCTAAGTCACACTTGCCATTGCTCTGACTTGCTGTAGGTTTGTTCTGCGACTGTTGATAACGTCCCTCGGAAATCATAAATGAACCGAGAGGCTCCAGATGCATTTGCAAATGCAAATTGGTCTGGCAATGACAGGCTACAAGTATACTGCAGTCCTGAGTAATGTTTACTTCCGAAAATGACATTTGAATGACGCTGCAGCACAACAGCAATCTACCTTTTCACATATTGAGAACCTCTTTCAAAAAGGACCCCCCTCCTCCCCATTCAAATATACACATCACCATCTGAATTCCCCGGAGAGGAGGTAGAGAGGAGAGCAGACAGACAGAGGGATGTGAGAGAGGAAATGAGTTTTAACCAGACCATAGAGGAGCCATTAGCAGCCATTAGGACCGGTGTTAGCCAGTGATGAGATCTGCCACAGCACAAACAAACATGCTGACCTTTGGCATGGTCAGACCATGACATTTACACCCGGAATTATAGTCTGGCCTGATGAATGAAACGTGACGGAAGGAGGGGCAGGTGGGCTGGTTGGAGGGGGGAGAGAAAAATGAAGACGGATGGAAGAGACAAAAAGGAAGAAGAGAAAGATGGGATGCCAGCAATTAAGTAGAGAAGAAGAATCAGACAAAGTGGGATGCAGTTGATGATGACCGAGTATGGAGATGTGTTGGACTGATAAGACATTATGAGAGGATGTGCAGAAGGTAATGAAATCAGAGTGGCTGATGGGGAGACAAAGTTGTTGAGCAATGAACAAAGAAAGCTGAGAGGAGAAGTGAGCAGGCTGAATGTGAGGAAAAAATATTGAGAAGATGAAAAAGAATGGCCGCCTGCAGCCGTGTGCGTGCATGTATACCTTGGTGATGAAGACACTGGTAATGCTTTCAGGATTGTCTCCTTCGGGGTTGGGCGGCCCAAGCAGCTGCTCTCCTTCCCCCTTCTCAAAGCTGTGCAGGAAGGCTGGATTTAAGATGTGCTGCAGCACCTATGATGCAGGGAAAACACACTGGGATGATTTTTACAGATAAAACATTTTCCAAGAAATGGAGAGAATATGCAACTTTCATGCCTTCAGATTTTGAAGAGGCTGCAATGGGTGATTTCACCGAGAGCACACAGTCGAGGGAGGTGAAACTAATCAGTGAGATCACCTGGTGTGGTATTTTCAAGGCTGCATAAAAAGAAAAATCGGACTGCTCTTCCTGGCACATTATTAAGTGATGAAATGGTCATCTACTCCAAAATCTATTCCAAAAGAACAGCGTGACCCGAGCAGATTCATACTGTAATTTATGATTTATATCGAGAAGAATTGGGCTCATCAGCAAAGGGAAACATTTATTTAGGAGCCTCCGAGACAGACTGTAAAATGTGACCTAAAACAATTGCAATGAAAGGGGTGACACAAAACATAGGGACAACTGTACTGAAGAACAGACAGAATTAGGTTTTCTTAATTAACCCAGAAGCCTTGAAAAAAAGAAATATTAACTACTGCTGGGGGAAGGCTTAAAATGCAATTTAGTTACACCCCTGAAACCTGCGGGAGACTTGCCAGATATTTGCGTATGAAGACAAAGGCTTGATTAGCTGGTAAAATGCAGAATAACCTCGCCACGGTGCGACTAACGACTGCATTTATTAAAGAAGCTCCTATCTGCTAATGAACTCTCATTTTCAATCAATCATTGGGGAGGACAGGGCATTGCTCAGTGGAGAACGAGCTGTGGCAGCATATGTTCCAGCTCCTCCAATAGCACATTACTCACACACATTCTGCACTATGTACATGCCATGGTTGATAAACATATGCAGAAATACACACAACCTTAAACGAAGATACAAAGGAACTGCATGGACCACAAAGTGCATTCTTCGCTCTTTAACTTCTCTGATATGATAACTGTAGGATTACAGAATATTTTTTGTAATGCCGATCCACCATAGGATGTGATTGTGCAGGCTGTGTTGCTGCACACACACAATACCTCTGGGCAAGTAGCCTAGATTGCTTTCTGCAGGTGTCTTAATTATCCAAGATCCCATTTCCATACCCTCAGACAAATAACGTGCGTGCGTGCGTGCGTGCGTTGCAGTGCTACTAGAGTTCCTCACAAACCACAACAGAGGGGATATAGCAGCAACTGGGGAACCAAGGATAATATAATGCCCTTGACACACGCACGCACCAGGGATTTGCAAATAATGTATGAGTTTTCCTGTGAAGTCGCTACAGGAAGTCTTGAATAATAGTCGCCACCAAAACTAAAACCATTTTTCTAGAACTTTTTTTTTGCCAGCGGATCATTTTACACAGTTCTGTGAAGACCCTCAGGATCTATTTTCACTGTGGCCAAATGTTAAACCTCACACAATCAAATTAAGCCACTGATTTGAAAAAGTCTGCTTTAGTAATGTGTTGTCATTCAGACGGTTTTGTTATTAGTCCAAATCTAACCTCTTGAACAAGCTAAACAAAAGGCAATTAATATGTGCTGATAATACATTTGCTGCTGCTGTAGTCATTATTAAAAAGGTAGCCTGGCTTTAATCGTCTACGTTGTTGTTGCTATTTGTAATTTAAATTTAAGTAAAGGAAAGGGAATTTTAAATTCTACATTGTCGTTGCTCACGTACATGCTAGAATATAACAGGTACAAACAAGAATATCTACTTAGCTATTCGACTTAAAACAGATGATACTAGCACAGCATGTAGACACACTGCAGTTGTAGGCAACAAGAACAAAAGCAGCAGAATGTGAAGAAAAACGCTTCATAAATTTCATACATATATTTTTTTTTTGTTGTGTGCTTGAAAATCTATGATTAGTCAGATGCCTTTGAACCAAAAAGCAGCTTTCTTAAAGAACAGTAGTTTGGAAAGAACAAAATATGCAACACAAGAGCAGCATGGGGTCAGACTGTGCCATCACCGATGATTCATTGCTGCTGTCACACATTGTCTCTCGCCCTCTCTCTCTTACACACCTCGTTCTGTGTCTCGCTAGAAGTGAAATATTGTCCGGATCGCCGTGAAGCTCCAAAAGAACACGAGTACAAACACAAAATACACAATGTGTGTGCGCGCGCATCCCTGAGATTTTATGTTTCCGAGAAAATGCGAAACGCAATTATTTAAATGTCAGTGGAGGTAACACTCCAAATCAATAAACATTCACACAGAGAAGCATTATCTCTCTCTCACACTCACACACTCACACACACACACACGCACGCACACGCACGCACGCACGCACGCACACACACGCACACACACACACGCACACACACACGCACACACACACGCACACACACACACGCACACACACGCACACACACGCACACACACACACGCACACACACACGCACACACACACGCACACACACACGCACACACACACACTAAGCATTCTGCTGGGCAGTTGGGGTGTGCAGGCTCAGCGCTGCTAAGAATTAAAAGGCAGCATTTGGGCATGGAAAGCGGGCAGCACTGTCCACCGGACGTTTCTTTTCTTTTTCTGGTCCACATGCTGCAGAAGCAACACAAGCTGAAAAGAACAGAGTGGACCGAGCAGCATCATAGAAACGAGTGAATGTCCTTGGATTTGGGCACATTTGCCAGCTTTGTGTGTCTGTGGTGTGTGTTCAGTTTTGTGTTCTTGCCACACAGCCATTTGGTTATGTGCTACCGAGTGCCAGGGCAGCCCTTCCCAACTGACCCGTTTGTACTTCACAGCAGCGCTGTTGCTCCTCTGCACCAGGTCGTGTGCTTGTTACAGCTGTGCAAAAATAAGTGTGCACGTGCGCGCATCTGTCTGTGTCTACGTGTGAGTTCATGCATTCGAGAGAGTGAGCTTAATTAAAAAGCAGCTCGGATGACTGTGATGCTGGCAGCACCAGGTCAGGCGGAGGACGGGAGCATTCATCTGTGAGCCCTCTGAGGGTCTGCAACCAGACAAAATGACCTCCCTGACTCCGTCAAAGAACTTCTGCTGCTGAACACACAAACCATAAAGGTCACACAGACCAGGTCCCTAAACACCTGAAGGAGCAAAGAAAGTAAGCTCGAGTCGAGCTCAAAGATTCTGGCAACATCATTCATAATGCATTATTCAGCCTAGGAATGGGCAATGAGGCAACTTTAAAAAAAAAATTATATAAATTCTCCCAGAAAGAAGCAACAACAGTTTACTGTCACAAAGGAAAATAGATCACATTTAAGAGACATAAATCTGAATTTTAAAAAAACTATTTAAATGGATATTTAAATTTATAATATTGTATTAATTGCAGATTAATTTAGTACTTCATAACTTATCTATCAATCGATTAATTGTTACAGCTCCAAAACACTGATGTTTATCCTTCAGTGAAATCTAATTCCCTTCTTATTTTACAATTTGAATTGGATCGTTTCTTAAATGTTGGACGATCAACTGTTAAGGCCACATTAAGAAAGTAAGGCTGAGCAAAGCAGCAATGCTGTGTATTCGTCCTCCAATCATCATTATTTGAGGGTCAATTCTCAAAAGATAGTAGACAAAACTATAAATGTTTTGGGGCATTTCAGGTCCATATAACATGTAGCCATTCACTGACTTTCTCTATCTGGCTGCCTGATTACATACCTTAGCTTTGAGCTCGTCATGGAAGTGCGGGTCATTGAACTCGACAAAGCGGAAGAACAGGGCCCGTTTCTGGGCAATGGAGTAGTTCCGGGGAATCTCCTCCTCCATGTATTCCTTCAGGAAGGTCATGTTGCATAAGAAACGACCCGTGAATGCCCGCAGCAGCTGGAACAGCAGCTCAATCTCCGAGTAGTTTCGCCTTTAGAGGAGGCATGGGGTGAATGAGTTCAGTGCACAGGTAGGAGGAGATTTGTCTCATGTCAACATCGTGTTGGCATAATTGTCAAATAATCTTTGATAACAATGTGATTGTGGCAATGAACATTGAAAAGAAAGGTGAATGAACACTGTGAGATTGATGTCTGGAGTGGTTGGGGGTTAATTGCAGGATCTAAAATATACATCTGTCGAGTGCCTAGTGCACAAAATGTGTCAACTCCTAAGCTCCTCCTAGACGGAGCTGTGGGGGAAGAGGTCAATTGTGATTTGAATAATACTATTGTTATTTAGCATTAATGGCTTCCAAGTTTTATTAATTCCATTGTTCATTTTAAAATATTGGTCAAAAGTTTCATCTGCTGTAACTGTGACGGCAGCAGACTTCCATCAGTTACACATCATCTGTTCGTCTACAACAATAATTAGACACTTTCCATCCCCATTACAATTTCAGTAACTGTACATACTTGCAGTAGCTCAGCAGGCAGAAAGCCAGCAGCTTGGGCTCCTTCCAGTTGGTGGCAGCCATGTTGTCTTTGCGATGTCTATCCTGGAAGGCCTCGCTGACCCAGACTCGTCTGAGCTGGCTGACCAGGGAGTGCTGCCCTGCCAGCCAGCCTTCATCATTCTTCACTATGATGCTGATGATCTATGCAGAAAGGATGAAGCGAAGAGGTTAAATGATGGAATTACTGAGAGTTCGCTTCAGAAAAGGTATACATATATCTGACCTGCCAAGAAATGACTGTGTATAAGTGTGTAATTGATGATGACCTAAATAGAATTCGGATGAAAGTGCACTTACCTTGATGGCTTGAAACTGCAGGTCCAGTCTGGCTGTGGTGGTGGAGGGAGATCCGGGTCGCACAGTTGCTGCAGTGCCGGCAGGAACCAGCAGGGGGACGAAGCGATTGGGATTAGAGGCCAGCACATCTCTGAGTGGCTTGGCATCTTTGTGTTTCAGAAAACTCTGTATATGAAAAAATACAAGTGATGTAAATATAACACAAAATTACTTATGGTGGGACTAGAGGACTATATTCGCTGCACTACACAAAATTACACACAAAACTATTTCTTGCCGAAGGAGTGATCCATCTCACTTTGGTTTTAAAAAGGACCACTGAGCCCCACAACATCCAATATATCCCTGATTATAGGCCATTACTGAGACGGCAAAAGAAGCAAAATGCTGTTCTAATGGAAAATGTGTCAAAGAAAAGACTGAAGGGGCTGCAGCTCAGTGCTGCCAGCGTCTGACCATGAACATGCGGCTCCACTGGGGGTCGTTGAGCGTCGCCTCCATCATGAACAGCTCCACTGTTTGAGACGGGTGACGTGTCAGAAACTTGATCAAAGGCTCCCTGAATGGACTCCCGGCCTGGCACAGGACAAGAAGAGAAACAGCAAAGGAAACGGTGAGACAGGAATCATTTCATTAACACAAACACAAATTTAGATTCCATCATTTTCTTCTGAAGACCTGTGCTGATTAGCACAGTGTACAGATGTTACACTGTAACATCCATGAAAGCATAATTATGATTATTTCCACCTATAAGCCATTTTCCTCATCTTTTCCACTATACTGTTTGGCAGAGCTCTAGAATGTACTTGCTAATCCTCCGATGGTCTTCACAGTCTTCGTATCTACGATGAATTTTAAGCGTCTTCTAAAGTAGGGCTGGACAATCACTATAGGCCTGTGTAAAGAATGAAGCTGGTGTCCTACCTCTATGAGCATGGCCCTCTCCGTCTTCATGACTACCTCCAGCAGCGGTTTGACCAGAGTCTGGGGTGCGGCTGGGATCAGGTGGAAAAGGTTAATGATGGCGGAGCAGATCTTCATCTCCTGCAGAAAGAGTCAGGAAAAAGAGAACAGACAGAAGAAGGGAGTGGATGAAACTTTTGGAAACATGACTGGACTTAAAACGGCATCATTTCTGACAGACAGTCTTGATGGACTGCCACTGTGGAAAGACAAGGATGAATTTTGGTCAAAAGACTGATAATGCCATCTGTCATCTTTAGGTGTACAACTTCCGCCAGGAAAGGTGCAGAGCTACAGTCAGGTGAATTCTTGGATTAAATGCACAAATACAAAAAAATAAACGGCAACATATATTATTATCTTCATAAACTATATATTGCTAATATCTTTTAGCCAAAGGCAAACAGGAGAACTGGACATTTTAAATATGAGGTTAGAGGTTAGCAAGGCTGGGATGACAGTAACGTTTCTGGACACGACCACAGATACATGGACAAGAAAATACAGGGGAACTTGACCAGCACCACTACCACAACATTGCCTCAAATCACCAGCACGACATTGGCTAAACTACGTTTCAATCACTGACAGAGTCACCAACAGAGGGCGTAACACCAGGTCACATCTCACCTCAACGCCCTCCAACGCAGGCTGTACCGGAAATGGGAGAGAATGATCAGAGTCAGCAAAGCAGTATGTGTGCATTTGTGTGTGTGAGGCTGTGTGTTGTCTGTCTCTGTGCCATGTGGAAGGTGAGGAGATAAGACAGGGTGATAATGGAAATGAATGGCACAGCAGCAGCCTTTAAAAGTGACCTCGGGAACAACTTAATAGTGCCCTAGTGTGAGAGCACAGCAGGAAAGTCTCAAGAAGATTCAGGGCAACGAGTGATGGTGTTGACACTCCATACTCTCCTCCTCTCCGCCATACCCCCCTTTCATGCCTACATGTCTCCTGACCATCCTTTTCGGCCCTGCTCCGTCCCTCCATTCTCCACTTTTTGTCTTTATCATGATTTGGTTAATTGAACCCGTGACCCTCACTTTGTTGTCCCTGCCAGCCCTGCTGTCAACAGGCACAAAGACCACGAGCTGGAGGGAGGGAGAGACAAAGGACCAATTTGCATCTAATTAAGCACGCCATTTTGAGATTGGGCAGGAGGAAGTCGCATAAAGAGAAGGCGGGGGGGGATGTCTTTTATTTCAATGAGGGGGGGGGCAGCTGTCTCCCCCACCTCTTTCTCCGTCACCTTTTCTCTGCCTTTACAAGGTTATCTGTCGGGGAGATAATGAGGAGACACAGCGCTGGGCTCACCACCGCCTGCCTGGCGCCTAATTAATCATTGATTGTAATATGGCCACTCTCTACTCATCTGGGAGGAGGGCACAATGAGGAGGTGTTGACTACATGTGACTATGGCTTTGTGTGTATGAGGGGCAATTTCTTCCCCACTTTGAGGGCCATTTGGTTCAGGCAGTCGACAGCTGTATTGACCAGTTTCTACTGGCCACGACTGCTCCTCTATTGTATTCGAGCAGGATTTGAACTAAACGAGCCGAAAGAAACAAGACACATCTGCATGTCTCGAGTGATGACAGCTTCTCGTTTGTAGGTCTCAGTGCTGTAGGTTATTGGTACGCGATACATTAAAGTGTGTGTACTTACACTGCCATCGCTGCGCTGGCCTCCTTTGTGTGTTATTACAACCACCTCCATCCACTTCCTCAGGTGTTGCTGGGAAAGACAGAGGCAATAAGATAAGATGTAGACTGTGAAAGAAGTGTGTAGTGTGTGTGTGAGCTCAATAGGTAGAACATGGCACCAACAAGGACGGAATATTTACTCAAGTGAGAGATTCAAGTAATTAATTACAAATTTTCCCCTAAAGAAGAAAGTTCTTTGCTCAGTTATGAAACTATTACAGAGTAACAAGTACCCAGACAGTAGTTACACCTGCACTGTGACTCTATTCTGTATTAAAAGTGTGAGCCCGCAGAAGTATTAACCTATTACACAGCTGCTAAAAAGGTTTGTATCAGCAAGTGTTACAAGTAAGTTTAAATACTTACAAGTATATGTTACAGGAGCAATACTCAAATATGTTGTGGTCGTCCAAATCTTGGGCCACATTCTTGTAGGTTGTTTTTACAATGATAGTATAACTATATTGTTTACTAATGGTTGTAAAGAAAGCAAACTACACTCATATTTACTAATAGTTATAAAAAATGTACTTGCAAATGACTCAAAACTTTAAAAATAATCTATAGATTTTTTAAAATCCTGTCACTGTTAAAAAGGTTAATCGCAATTTTTGCAATGATGCACTGCATCCAGTGCTGTCAGGTGCTTTGAATGGTAGACAACAAATAAATGTTGTGGGATGAAGAGGAGGCGAGAGACAGAGGTGGAGGTTTCTCACCATCATCTGGTCACAGAACTTGTCATTGAAAGAGTTGGGGAACAGGCGTGTGACAGACGTCAGACGGTTCACCACGTTGAGCGTCAGGCTGCGGTAGTCACCCAGCATCATAAGCAGGGGGCGCATGTGAGTGTGGATCTGGTCCACCTCGATGGTGGCACCTTCCAGGAACTAAAATACAATACAATACAGGAACACATTATTTACACTTTTCAAATAAACGTTTTACAATTCGTAAAATAAATTTTGCAAAAGAAACAACGTTCAAATCCAATATTGGTTTGGTAGAGCTGTTGAAAAACTGAAGGTGTAGTTTGTAAAAAAAAAAAACTGTGTATGCCTCTACTGTGTTGACATACATTATTCATCACTCAAGATCATAACTCAAAATACAGGCTTGTGTTGCTGTGTTGAACCACTTCTAAAAAAAAAATTTGTTAAAGCTACAAAATATTATTTATATCGTATTTAACAGATAAAACCAAATCATTTTAATTTGCCTTTCACAAATCATGTTTCCCTTCACATCAGACCTGGCCTTGTCAGGCTTTCTAGCCCCATGAACTGCTCACTACCCTTGTGTCTCCATTAAGAAACTAAGGCCACCTGCATGGCCAGCCGTAAACAAGCACATGCTGATGACACACACACACACACACACACACACACACACACACACACACACACACACACACACACACACACACACACACACACACACACACACACACACACACACACACACACACACACACACACACACACACACACACACACACACACACACACACACACACACACACACAAAGACGGGAGGGGAATGATGCATGGCAGCCACATTCATTTTCCTCTCAGTGCTGAGAACAAACACTCCATCCTGTATCGATTGGGCCATGGCAACGCTCATTAGTGCTAGCAGGGCAGAGATGAAAGAATGGAGCGAGAGAGAGCCGAGAATGGCTGGGCCAAAAGAAAAATAAAATAAAATAAATAAATCACAGGATAGTGAAAAGGAGTGACAGTACTTAGGAAAGAAAATGAAGGTCACAAAAATGGAAGGGAGAAGGGGGACGAGGAGCTTGGGGGTGTAGATGGATAGAGGTTACGATGTTATGGATACTTTGATGAATGGAAGCAGGGCTGGTTCAGGGAGAGTGTGATAAAGCAGAGGGAGGCTCGTATGAAGACAACTGGGTGGGGAAATAGCATGAGGGTAGGATTAACAAAGGACTTTGAAGATGGCACATGACATGAGTGATACTCTCAGATAAAAACACTAATGAAGCAGAAAGGACAAAAACAAAAAAACAACTTAATTAAAAAAAACTATACATAGAAAACAAAATTAGAAAAAACAAGCAAAACTAGAAACAACAAAGATAGAAAGAGATCAATTAAGAGGTAAAAGCATAAGTAAAGGGCTACTTCAAAAGGAGTAGAAGCAGTCTTTAATCCAGATTCAGAAAGGTCATGTCTGTGCCTCTCAGGTCATGTTCTCGCTCAAAGGGAGTTACAATTAAAGTGAGTGATGAAACACAGGTTTGATAATTTCAAAGTATATCCGGAGAGTCTTGAAATTAATTCCCAAACAATTGAAAACTAAACTGGGAGTCAATGTAAAAGTGCTAAGATTGAAGAGAAGTAAAGACAGAGTTTACTAGCAACAAACAACTTGCAAGAGATGGCAGATTGGGCATCATAAAAAGTTTCAGAAAAGTTAGCCTCCCTGAAAATTTCCCCGGCTTGTGTGCGAATGCGAATCATAAAAAAGCCAAACACATTATCCTTCTCTTGGGCCTTGTAAGATGACATGAGGATATTAAGTCTAATGATCGTCTAAGGATTTTGGACATATGAAAAAATCATTGCTTTCTGAAAATGTGTCTGTTCTACAAACAAACATGCAGTAGTTATACGTGGTAAAGAAGATTGGTTTGAGTGGCAGGTGTAACATCTCATATACTGTATGTCGTGATGTGACGTTGCACTGACCTTCCTCATGCAGGCCTCTCCGGCTTCTTGCAGTTCATTGTTGGTGGAGTTGAGGGCTTTGAACAACGCAGCAATAATCTTCTCTCTGGACTGCGGCAGGTAATTGCAGGCCGCCAGGGCATCTGAACAGGAAAGAAAGATCAGATTAGATTAGAAAGAAGAGATTTGTCCAATCAATAAAAGAGTCCAGATAAAATAAGATTCAGATAATTTAAGAATTTGGTGAACATGTTATTAATCCAGTTCACACAGCGGTGAAACAAATATACAGAAAAAATATTTATCAAAACAATCTCGACTACATAAAGTCCTGAATTGATACTAAATCGGTCATTACTTTCCCCAAGATTGAGGATTATAGTTTGCATGAAAATTCAGGTACTTGGCTTCATCGAGAACAATCGATGACAAGAAAGTATCAGCTGTAAAACTCCAGCAAAACAAGGAGTCACTCCAGTTCAGTGGGGCCTACTCACTGAGGGCGGCGATGCGGAGAGGAACCAGGGATGGGAGGCTCTTGTAACAGGGCAGCTTCATTAGAGCAGCATCCTCTGCCTCACACAGGTTCAATAGCTTGAAAGAGAGAAGGGGGGGAAAAAAACACACACACACACAAACACACACACACACACACACACACACACACACACACACACACACACACACACACACACACACACACACACACACACACACACACACACACACACACACACACACACACACACACACACACACACACACACACACACACACACACACACACACACACACACACACACAAAAGGTCAGAGGTCAACAATCAAAAAAGAAAAGAGGGTTGATTGAATATATTTAGGTTTCAAAGAGTCGCTGGAGGGAAAATGTTTAAGGTGGATGCACAGGGGGAATCTGCTTTGTCCAGTTCCGTGGCAAACTCGGTGCTCAAGCAGCAAAGAAGCAATGTGGGGGGAAAAAACGTGGGAACTGTAGATGAAAAATTTCTGTTCTTTTCATTTGTGAAAATGTGAGTGAGTGTCATTCAATTTAGTGACACAATACACTGTGAAACAAGCATACCTCCGTGTAGAAGACCTTGTGCTCCATGACATTGAGGTCCATTGTGAAGAGGCGGGGCTGCAGGGTGGTGCAGAAGGTGTTGCCCTCCATCAGGCCGATCTGGGCGTTGGCAGGCTGGTGGCGGAGCAGGTGTTTCTTGGGGGGAACCATATCCTGCAACACCTGAAGAGAAGGAGACCACAGTAACACGCATTCTTAATGTAGATTCAAAGATATTTATTTATTTCACTCTCAAGTTTTGTTTCAAAATTCAGAGACTCTCAGACAATATCAGTCAAAAGTGATCAGTTGCTTTCCTTTAGTACAGTTCTATGTGGAAATTGAGGTGGTTTTAACATAAAAGTATTGTCTAGCACAGTATTAAATCCTAATATAAACTATTAGAAAACTTTTCAGTCCTTGGCCTCACCTCTTTGTGTGGCTCCATGATGACAGTAACACTCTTGCCGGTGACCTGTGCCAGCACCTGCAGAGAGTGCATGGCCTGCTTTCTGACGGTAGAGTTGGGGGAGGTGACCTCTCGGACCAGGTCGTGCGTGACCATGTGGAAAGACTTCTCCTGGGCCGCCAGCAGCTCTTCGGTCTTCTCTTCGTCTTTCAGAGGAGTGGCACAGCGCACCAGCAGCTGCTCCAGGGTGGTCTTAGCCATGGCTACGGCTCCATTTGACACCTGTGTAAAAAATCAATAAGTTAGTAAGTACAATGCCACTGTAACAACATTGGAGCAACAGGAGAGCAAGGATAGAAATTGTTACACAAGTACTTGTCAAGTATCATGGGATGACAAAAGTCAACAAAAGATGTGAGGGTGACAACGGATAATGATTTACTAAATATTAGATTATGCATTTTTCCTCTAACCTCTCCAGTGAGGTCCATCATGACGAAGAGAAGGGCCTTCAGAAAGGTGAGCTGGTTCTGCAGCACCCAGATCAGAGGCAGTCTCTCCATCAGGAACTTGATGGACACCACACCGCCGAGCTTGGCGTACCAGGCCTGTTCATAGCAGCAGGCGCACAGACGCTCCACGATGTACGAGAACAAGGGCAGCTGACACGCCTGCAGGTGAAGACAAGAGGGCAAGGTGATGTATCGATTCACCCAATTTGAAAACTGCTGGCGCGCAGTGTAATTCGAGCTGGGGGAATCTATCTTCTAAAGAACCACTCATCCGAAGAAAACTTCACTTCCTTGGGTCTACAACAATACACAACAATACTTCGTTTGAAGTCAGTCAGATGAACAGTGGTTGGGAAGATCTAAATACAGTCAGAAAGACATATCAGGGCATCTATTTAAATAAATAAATAAAACACTAATTTCATAGGGGAAAATCATTGCACAACATAAGTTACCACAATCATAAGTGCAAATGTCCTCATTAAATACGTCATGCTCCTCCCTTTCCTTACCCTCTCCTTGGAGCCGAGGATGATGCTGGCCACGTCAAAGATGACGGCCAGCGCCACTTCTCCAATCTTACACAGCTCCTTCTCCTCGTAGGCCATGCAGATAGCAATGGCGTCAATCAGAACCAACGGGTCCATGCCTTTTGAGCCATTCTCCTCACTGTGGAACATGGCGGTGCTTGGCTGGCTGCCCAGCTGGTAGCACTGCAGCAGGAACGGACCTGCGATCAAGGGACACGACAAAAGTTAAGGAACTGTGTTTAATGTGAATTTTCATTTCAAAAAACATAAAAAGGATGTTTAACAACATGTATGTGTTTGACAACACATACATGTAACTTTTATATTTAAATGTCTTTCTCGTCTGTGTTAAATACAAATTAAATACAAATAATTATTTGGAATAAAATCAGAGAAGGGACAAAAATGGAAAGTGACAGATTTTTTTGCACAGCTGGGAAATGAATGCCACTGTCAGGGCAAAATAGAAAGCTAATATTAGATGTAGAGAGTACAGCGGCAGTGCCGCAGTCCCTCACCACACTGCTGAGCCACAGCGACCATGGTGTAATGGCGAATCAAGCTGGCGACGAAGGGCAGCGCGCTGGGCCTCAGGTCCTTTATCACGGCAGACATGAATGCCCCAGTCAGGGCCTGTTCAAACGTTCGGCGGGCAGGCGTGTCTTGTGCTTTGTAGCGGTGAGAGATGATGACGTTGGGGATCCACTTCTCAGCGAAGCTAATGGGGGAGAAAACCACACAATGAATTAGGGGACTGCATATTAACAAGGACAACATATTAATGTGTGACAGTAGCAGGGAAACTTTCTTTGAGCTGGAGGTCCAAAAATAATTTATTAATGTAAAAGATCCATTTCCAAAGCCTTTCTGCAGTCCCCTACCCCATATCTCTGCTTCGATTTTGTCCTTAAATTTTCTCTGTCCTCAAACTTCCCTCTGCCTCTTTATTCCTTTCCTCTACTACTAATTCTGTCTCCCTCTTCTTCCCCTGTTGGTATTTTTGTTATTTACTGCTGCTGAAGGCAACTGGGCTGTGGTGTGATTGAGCAGCTGTTTTCTCCATGCTTGAGCTTGTGTTTTATAATGCCACACACCAGGGGCAGACCTGATGGATCACTTCATTTCATTATTGCCATTTAAAAGACTACTCTTTGGAGGAAGAGAGCGAAGAATTGGGCTGGGGGGAACGTGGTGGATGGAGAAATTGGGGGTGGCATGGTTGACGGAATGTCAGCTCAATTGCCCTTCATTCATTCAGGGGGCCTGCCACTCCAGTGCTGCTACGCTCTCACAGTCGGCATTTCATGAATTGCTCTGTCTTTTTTTTCTTCTTTCTAAACTGATAGGCTATATAAATATATAAATACAGAGGCAAAAACTGATGGTGAGCGAGAAAATAGGGATAGAAAAATCCGTCAAGAGAGAGACACTGCAAATCGAGATGAGAAGGCAGAGCGGCCCCCCTGATCATAACTGACACACTTCATTATCCCCACAGAAATGTGCTCACAGACGTATTCATGTTCGTGTGTGTATGTGTTAGTGCGTAATGACAGGAGAGTGTAAGGGGCATGGTGTAGCGTAAACAGACAGGAGAAACTCAATTAGCCCCTGCCCATGGATCAATGATGGTAATGTGACTCACCCACCCGACAACACCCACCATCGCCCTTCCTGTTTGTCTGTTCATGTATGTGTCTCTGCCTCGCAGTGAAGCCTGCCAGAGGGTGGGTGGGTGGTGGTGGGGGGGGGGCTGCCAGTGTGTAATTAGCAATTCCTGCTCCTGAGACAGAATTATTGAGCCAGTGCGTGTTGGGGAGAGTGGTGGAGACATGACGCGAGAGACTGTAAAGTAGGGCATGTCCGCAGGTGGGGCAGGACGGGGGGTTGGAGGGGGTACGGAAGAGAGATGTGGAGCTGGTGTGGTGGGTGGGGGAGATGACAGACAGGGAGGGGAAGGGTAAACAGTGCGCATGGGGTAGGGGCAAAACTCAGGTTAAGCCAATGGTAAAGGTTAAAGAGAGGAATGATTGATTGCAGACCTGGTTAAGTGGGCTTGTGTGCGTGACATGGAATCTTACCACCTCTTGTCATGTATGTAGACTTAAGTAGCAGTCTACAGCTGCTTTCAGACAGGCACGGAAGTTCTGACATTTCCCTCAATTCCTCCAGAGGGGCTGCATGTGAGAACGCAAATGTTGCTCTGGATCTTTTTTCATGACATTTTCTGCCAGCCCCCCTAGTACAATTTCCAGAGAATGTCTGAGTGAGCAAATGTGAGAATATACAGCAGGAAAATCCTGAGCGTGTGGGCGTATTGATGACTGTGAACAAAAACACTGCTTTCCGCAGCGCAATAATCGTCATGTCCCGCCTCCTGCTGCTCTACCCGTAGGCCACAGAATGGTCAAACGCGCTTGACTCGGACAATCTCCTGCTGCATTCTGCATATGTGGATGGCGACAATTTTGCGTTGATTTTGAGTTTGTGTCTGAAAACAACTTCTGATTGTACAAATACCACAACTCAAAATACAAAAAAACTACTAAAAGTGTCCTGAATAGCCCATAAATAAAAAAGGAAGATATGAGCATATGCCACAGTCAAAGTCAAAACAAGAAAGTTTGCTTACTTTGGATGAGACAGAAGCTGGTAGAGCGCGTGCTTGTTGTCATCCAGACTGGTCATGGCCACTAGGAAACACTTGATGACCTCCCAGGCTTGTCGTCTGTAGTAGGGCTCTGTGTTGGCGCTTTTCAGACAGTCCAGAGCCGTCTCTATCGCCTTGGAAAGGACAACAGAAAAAACAAAACTTCACTCTTTCCACTGTGAAATGGAAAAGTCTCATTGTTGCAAAATACCAACGTCCTTAAATCATTAACATGGGAATTGAACTGAACTGTATGTTGATTTATTTGCAGGAAGTAACACCGGTGCCATCTGGTCAAGCAAAGGTCAATATGATTTCTACATTATGTGCAGACAAGACACAGGAACCGGGCACTTAAAGAGAGAGAAAATGAGCTAATTAATGCCACTCAGAACAGAGGGGAGAACATTACGAGGATGCAAGAATAAATGGAGGATGAGAGATGAGGGGCACGGCATAATTGAATTGTAGACCTGACAGTGTATTAGAAAATCAGAATATTCGTGTCAGGACTGTGACTCTAACCAGAATTCTATCACGAGTACATGCAGTGTTTTCAGGACAGTCCTCTGGCCCTGTAACGTTTCACAGACTTAACTGTTTTGAAGATTTAATTGGGAAAGGATAAAATTCACAATAACCTATAAAGACAAAGTGAACATGTGTTTTGAGAATGTTTTTGACAGATTGGTCAAAAGTCAAAAACTGAAATATCTTGTGTCCGTCCCCCAATTCTGAACATTGTAGCATCCTTTGGCAGCATTTAAAGTTTCAAGTCTCTTCAAGCATAGCACACCTGAATTTCTGCACTAACACTTACTCTTCCTGGCAGATCCTCTTGAGCACTGTCAAATGGATGGAAAATGTCTGTGAACTGTCATCTTCAGGTCTCTCCAAACATGTACTTTTGGTTTTAAATCTGAGCTTCCGCTGGGCCATTCAAGGTCAGTCAAGACTTGTCTCGAAACGTCTCACTCAAACGTCGACTTGGCTCCATGCTCCGGGTTATTATCGTGATGAAAGGTGAACCGTCAGCCCAGTGTCAGGTCACTCTGGAGTAGGTTTTCTTCAAGGAGCTCTCTGTATTTGGCCACTTTTATTATTTCCTCAATTCTGAGTAGTTTCACTGCCCCTGCTCATGAGAAGAAGACTATCATTTCACAATGGGGATGTTATTATTAGCCAGGTGATGAGAAGTGAGACAAAGCATGTGTTCTGCCTCCTAGACGTTTGTCTCATCAGACCAGTAAGTCTTTTTTCCTCACACTCCCAGAATCCTTTATGGTGCTCAGCAAACTCCAGGCAGGGTGTCATAGACCTTTTACTCAAAGTGGCTTCTGTCTACCCACTCTACCACAAAGGCCTGATTGATGGAGTGCTGCAGCGATGGTTATCCTTGAGGCAAGTTGTCCCATCTTTTCAGAGGACTTCTGCAGCTCTGCTAAAGTGTCAGTTGGGCTCCCCGTGACCTCCCTGACCAAGGCCCTTGGTTGGCAGGTTATTCAGTTTGGCCAAACGCCAAGCTCTAGGAAGAGTCATGGTCAATTCCAAACTTCTTCCATTTCCCTATTATTGAGGCAACTGTGCTCCTGGAACACTATAAACTTTATACCTTTACCCCGATCAATGCCATACCAAGGAAAAATCTGCACTCTACTTCTAGGAGTATCAATTGATTGGCAATCATAGATATGATTTGAAAAGGACTTAAAGAAGTGTGCAAAAAGTTTTAAAATAAAGGGAAAAATGTTTGAAAACTGAGAAAAAAACAGAAAAAAATGAAAAAGAAGAAGAAAAATTAATTAATTCCAAATTCCAAAATTTGTGAAAAATCATGTAGTGTGAACGAGGCATTGAATCCCCCCTGAAAGCTCTTACAAGATGTCCTACCTTGACAAGATTCAACTTATTCAGATCACCTTTGATTGCTCTGCCCATCGTAGAGCAATTTCAGCGGTCTCTAACTCAGCGTGCCATCTAACCATATGGCTGCATCCTGACCCTGATTCATGCCTTCAGTCTGTGCAAGAGTGTTTGCTGCCTATGCTCATGATGATAGCAAACACAGATGGATAGCCAGAAAGAAGGAGCAGCCATTAGTGAGAGTAAATAATGCCGTCATGGTGGCCCACACTAGATTGATGATTACTGACTGGGGATGAGGAGGAGAAAGCAGGAGATGAATTTAATTACCTGGAGGACACATACATCTCCTCCCTCACTCATTCTCTCTCTCTCACACACACACAAACCTCTGACAAGGATATATTGCTCTCTGTGGAGAACAATAATGAGGAATATCAAGCTGTTTTACGTTTCTTTCTTTCTTTCTCAAACGGAAGCGAAAGGGTCTTCAAACTGGTTACAAGCAGTGTGTGAAGTGAAATCCCCCAGCTCTGAAAACTACATGACAAAGTGAAGGACCTATAACGTATAGCCATCCTGTCTTACTTTCTCCATCGGCAGCTGTATGGACGCCTTGCAGTCGGTGAATTCAGCCTTGATGCTCGGCCCCTGGACCTCAGTCACCACATAATGCAGCCTCTGAGACTCCTTCAGCATCTTCCTGTTGCTTCCTCCAAACTTCCCCAACACCCGATAAGCTACGTGGGAGATGCTCTCTGCTGGATTACGGAGGGTACGCCACAGGGCCTGGAGTTGAGACGGAAACAAATGTGAAAAGGGAAGAAAGAGGAAGCTGGCACTGCATATCAAAAGACATTGACCAGATGCTGGGAAAGCCAGTTGCTTAGTCACTAGTAATTATTAGCAATATTGGTCTATAAGTAGCCATAATCGTATTTATGTGTTTGGCTTGTGACACTAAACTAAAAGTCTTGCACACAGTGATTTATTCTGGTTTAGTGAGATGAAAGCAGATATTGCCATGCTACCCGTTGACCATTAGAGGGCAGATATGCTGACAGGTACTGCATAAACAATGAAATATTTTTCTACAAGAGGAATGCTTTTAGATCCACTTTTATGAAAACTGTCCTGCCAATCAGCTTAGTGAGAACTATGTTGGTGTGCATGGTGATTAGAGATG
Organism: Scophthalmus maximus; assembly: GCF_022379125.1. Taxonomy (NCBI): domain Eukaryota; kingdom Metazoa; phylum Chordata; class Actinopteri; order Pleuronectiformes; family Scophthalmidae; genus Scophthalmus; species Scophthalmus maximus. The sequence continues at coordinate 9,415,042 of NC_061530.1, forward strand.
ATGAGGAGGAGAACCCGCCCACCTGCATGAGCTCGGCCCTGACTGGTTGAATGTGGTCGTACAGGAAGTCCGGCTGTAAGTTGTCAACACACAGCTCCAGCGTGCGAAGGCCCTGGCTGACCAGCGTCTGTGAGCCGTTGAGGGCAGACACCAGTGGGTCCATGAGCATGGGCAGGTAGGGCAGCAAGGAGCTCAGGCGCACTGGCACGGTCAAACATAACTCCACAAACAAGTCCTTCATGTGCTGCTTGTGAAGGCCACTCTGCAGCATGTTCAGACCTGATGGCACAGAGAGGGAGGATTGGGAAAAGGAATGAATGGGTGAATCATGGACAACGGATTATAATTTTCTTTTCATCTTTGTCAAACACAACCTTCACGAAAGACAAATTATGTGTGAGGCGTTACCTTGCAGCAGGTTGGGCAGAAGGGGTAAGAACTCTTGGTAGAGTAAGTCATGGCTGCCTCCACCAATAGAACGGAAAAGAGCCCGGAGAAGCAGGAAGTAGTTGTAGGGCTCCTTAGCTGACTGGGCCAGTTCCATTGAGCTGTTCACTATCTTGTGGAGGTGTGGCTGAGGAAAAAAGGACAGTCACAGTAGTATGGATTACCTAAGATAAAGAAAAAATACCACCAAACACAAAAATACACAAAAACCTCTACATACCTTAAGCATCTGTTCATTCTCAGCAGCAAATAGAGACACTGAACCAAAGACTAATTTGAAGAGCTTGAGGTAGAGGTTCGACAGCTCAACATTTGAGCCCATCTCTGGCAGTCGTTCAAGAAGATACTCCACCAGGATGGTGGCAAATAGAGCAGACGTTGACAGGTTGGCCAGGAAAGAGTTTGCCACAATCTGGGGCACAACAGAGAACAAAGACATGGACTTTGAGCACGTGAAGAATTAAGGACTAATAACTCAGTATCCGAAAAATCGTATCACCCCCTATGAATAAAAAAATGTGCAGGTTTTATATATGTGAGATGGCAGATACCTGTAGTGCATAGTTCTTGGAAATCCTCTCCACCATGTATGGCACAGTGGTCTGAAAAATCTCCTTGAACGTGAGCGGGTTCATCATGGTGAAGACGCCGGCAAAGTGCTCCAGCACCTCCTTTTCCTCCTTCATGCGCACAGTCTGACAATTTGCCACCCGGATGTACGTCTGCTGGTTATTGGCAACCTGTACCTAATCAGGAGATATGTCAAGGTATCACAGCCATGTCTCACTGACTTATGCATATTTGTTAGGATTTCAGAATGTTTTTTGCAGATAAAAAAAATTATTTTTGGTCATACCTGGTAAATGTCCAAGGCCTGCATGGCATATTTGACCAGCTTGATGTAGATTTGTGTCTCCTTTGGCTGAAGCTGCTTGTTAGGAATGAACTGAGCCTCTGCAGAGAAAAAACAAACAAACCTAGAAGTTAGACACTGCATGTAGGCAAGTCCAACTGGCATCATGGTAGATCTGTGTCCTCTCACCTCCTGGGGCCTTGCAAGAGCTGATCCCCCATGTTATGGTCTTCACTCCACATACCAAGGTCTTCACCAGGCTGCGGCAGTCAGACACCTGGAATGTCTGCTTGTCTTCCTTCTCACCAGGTCGGTCAAAGGGTGTAGCCGGCGGTGGAGCAGATGGAGCAACAGGCGTGGGAGGAGCAGGAGGTGGAAGGGCAGGGGTGGTGGACGGAGTGGGTGTGGCTGGCACCCCGGGCAACGCCACAGGGTCGACCACGCCCATCTCTGACTGAGGCTTACACTTCTTGAAGATGGAGACAAGCTGGTAGCGTGCAATTGTGTGGAACTTCAGCACAAAAACCTGATATAAAAGACAAAGAAAAAAAATTACTCAAAACATCTTCAATGTGTATCAAAAATGCTGTACATCAATTGTTGTTCTATTGATCCCAGCTCTGTGCTGCCTACTATACCTCCAGCATCCTCATCAAGATGTCCCGTCCATTGCCGTTCTCCTGCTCGGACTTGAGGCGGATGCAGTCGACCAAGTTGAGCAGCAATTTGCAGGACATGGTTTGGATGTTACTCGGGAGTGACTCGTCGTCGATGTTTTTGGCAAAGAGCTGCACAGCGAGGGACAAATCTGTCAGGGGCAGATTCTGACGAACATGGTGCACCAGGTCTGCTAATGTGCTGTAGGCCAAGGGTCTGGAAAGAAAAGGGAGACGTGTCACTGTGACATTTAGACCAGAATTATAATTGTATTTCTTGACTTAATGGCAGTGAAAATTGTGAAGTGTGCGCTCATGTGAACGGACATTCTGTAGAAGAAATGACAAAGGTTGAAGATGGGAAAATCTTGACAGATATTGAAAGTAGCTGCAGATACAATTGAAGCTTATGAAGGAGAAAGAGAGAGGAGGTGAGGCAATGAGTGATATCGATAGTCCTGGCAGGTCTCATCCAGCCGCCTCGTTTCCTTTCAAGTACTAATGTGAAATGACAGCTATTTTGTTGATGAGGTGAGCTAGTTTGGCATCTGACGGGGGTTCAGGGGAGTTGAACACAGCCTGCCCTCTGGAGATGCCGGTGTACATGACAACCTGACAGTGCAATCTGTGCTGCAGCATTCCATACGCAGTCAGCTTCCCTGAGAATTTTGGCAGCCCGGCGAAGCGCCGGATTAATATGCTCGGACACTTGACATGCACCTGGCCGGGCAGCAAACGACCATGAGTGTGAACACACAGGACTCACCTGAGAGTCTCCCGAGCAGTGTATCCAGAGCCGATCAGGATGGATTCGTCGAAAAGTTTGTCCATACAAGGGATAAACTCTGAAACACAATGAGATGCGGTTTCATGGTATGATTCAAAGAGGTTACGTCTGATAGGAAAGATTCTTTAAATGTACTAGTACAAATATTTGAGGTGAAAGAAAAGTAAGCACAAAATAAGGTACTTTTTTCCTGCTGTCATCCAAACACAAAATTACAGTTTAATACTTTACTTCTTTTATATTTCTGTGACTTCAGTGTCAAATCTCTTGCAAAAAATATATTGAAACTTTCAGCCACATAAGCAGAAGTATCCCACAGTAAAAATGAAGAAAACCACATTTTTATGCAGAAACTCCGCCAACATGCATATAATTGTCTCAAGGTTCCGTTGATCAGCAGTTGAACTTTTCATTCCATTTCATTCTGTCTCACTCTTCACCACTTTGTCAAGCAAATGAGGTTCTACAGCCAAGTTTGACAGCTAATAAAAATGTAAAAGAAGCAGTGTGAAATATGGAAAATTAAGTGTGCATGGCAAGAAAATATAGACTGCTGATGTTTTGACCAGGAAACTGGTGTGTGTGCGTGTACATACGGCTGCGTAGGTCAGTGGTGAGGATGTGCTTGGCTGCGATGAGCAGCTCCTTGCGGAGGTGAGCAGTCTCAGAGGGGCAGTTGGACAGCAGCTGCAACATGCCCTTTACCATCTGCTGAGAGTACTTCCCGACCAGGTCCTGAAAAGATGGACACACAAACGAACCCTTTCATTTAAGCACAATTCATTTTACACATTCTAGTATACTGAGACAAGCTCATTTTCTCAAGTAATGTAAAAAAAAAATTAAAGTCAATATAAGGAAATAAAGTTCAACTGTTTTATCATAATTCTTTCCAGCTTCTGTCTTCAAATCAGTGAGAACAATATATTAAATTCTGCCTCCTGACAATCACCCACAGGAAGAAATTATATCAAGAAAACTATCCTCCAATACATGTGCGTTTGATTTATGGCCATTTTCCTTTTCGGTGGGATGACTCATCGAACCGATTCATCGGCAGTGAATGAGGCACCAGAGTTTACCTGGTAGATCCGAATGATGTAGGCAAGAAATGACAGAGTCTTGATCTGCGCAGCAATGAAGTCCGCATACAGCTCCTTGTTATAAAGCTTGTGCTGCCTGCAGAGGAAACGGTACGATTAACATACAAAAGCCATTTAGTTCCATCACAGGCATTAATGATGCTGTATAACTGCAGTAAGTGGCAATAACACGGGTTGGAATTCATACGCGAGTAAATTCTACACGGGGTGGCTTTTTTTAAAATTTGTATCACAGCTGTTAATACACGTCACAAAGAAACTCACCCTTTACCTGCCAGAAACCGCAGGGTTTTTCCCCCCAAAATTAATTCTGCTCCATTTCTTTCCTGTACAGAATGCTTAGCAAAACTCTCTTCCTACCCCGAGAGGTTTCCCCTCCTGCTAAGCCAATTCGTACAATTTTAACTTCTTCAAATAGATTGTAAGTCCAGTGTTGGCAGGCTACATGCACAGAAAGACCACCAACAAACGGTGCGACGGAGGAAGAAAAAAAAAAGGAATCAAATTCTCGTAAACACGACCAAACTCAATCGAAGGCTGTAAAATAAAATGTGTATAAGGCACACTCATATGCCTACCAAGACGAGTGTGCATGGAAACACTTACCTGGCCTGTGGGGACACCTGGAGCATGATGGTGTTCATGATGAGGGGCACGAACTCTGACACCACATTGTGAATGTTCAGCTTATAAAGCTGAGGGGACGCGGCAAAGACACAATCACAGTTAGTGAGAAATTTAACACGCACACAACATTACAACTAAAAGATTTTCCTCCAACAACACAAAACATGTATTTTTAACGGGAACAAATCTCATAACTACAATTAAATTGCAGATGAGTCTTGGCAATAAACAGCAACTTAATTCCCACCTCCATTGGAAGTGTATTTTACAGTAAACCTTGTAATACAGTCATTTTTACATTTCATTTGCATTTAAATTGCAAATTTATTAAGAGGCAAAAGCAGATATCCCATTTTGTAGTGAATCATTTACTTATTGCCTTTTCCTGTTATGAAACCTCATTATCAAAAGTAAATGTGGGAAAAAGGATATTTATGTATTGATTGATTTTATTCACCTGATACATCAGCACCACTATGATAGGCAGCTCTGCCAGCACCTTGAGAGACAAAGACCCCCGTGGGATGATGGTGTGCTGGAAATAAAGGAATAAACATAATGAGAAGAATGTAATAACTGAGTGATGCAGCTGCTGGACGTTCAGTTAGTGTGAAAAATACTCCACCGCAGCAGTAAAGACCAGATAAACAGGTCATATTTAAAATGTGAACTCACAGCCGCAAGGTTGCACAGTCTCTATTTAAATTAAACTTTTTTTTTTTTTTTAAATGAAACGCTCTACAATACATTTTCTCACTGACACATACATTATGTACGGCATCACCTTTATATAATCTTGACATCACTGTCACATAGATCTATTCTCATATTAAAAAAATCAATTTTATTTGAAAATATCAAACATCTTGGCACAAAACCTCCGGAAACAAAAATCCACCTTAAACCCTAAAATCTCAGGTTTAGGTGTCACACCACTAACTTTCCATATATTTATGGATCTACTTGTGGTCAGTGGTTATGTATCTACTAATGTGAAACAAGCTGAAGAAGAAAATAAATGTACTTTCTATGTGTTTTTTATTTGAGGATAACCGCAGTTTGTGGTCTCTACTGTTGGTGTGCCATCACAGTTCACTACTACCATCCGGTGGTCACTGAAGGTACTGTGAACTAAGGGAAGTAAGCATTTAGCAGTAAGTGTATTTGGAGAGTTGTCTGCTGTCTATCTAAATGTTGTTATTCAAAGCTGACTGCTAGCCTGTAGTAGTATATCCGAGTTGTGTTACAGTATTCTGCTAGCTGCAGTTTTTTTTTACAGATTTATGTTGTTTGTGCCCGTCTTGTCGACCAAGTGCTTGTTGATTAGTGAGTAACTGTAATATGTTTGAATGTTCATTCCAATTCTTGATAATCGTTAATTGAATTCCTATTATACAATGTAATGAAGGGATAAAGGCACGCACGCACACACGCACGCACGCACGCACGCACGCACGCACACACACACACACACACACACACACACACACACACACACACACACACACACACACACACACACACACACACACACACACACACACACACACACACACACACACACACACACACACACACACACACACACACACACACACACACACACACACACACACACACACACACACACACAAGTAAATCCACTCAGGATTCATTTGAATTATATCCCTCCCTGGTCTGCACCTTCACCTGAGCAAAGGTTTAGTGTCCTGATCCAAAATCCGGAAGCAATTCTTGGCACACCTATTGATCCACAATACACACCATCACACATGTTGGTTAGCTTACCGTTCGCGTTTCGCTGTCTTCCCTCTCGGGCGCCGTCTTAACCAACACAGACGTGATCATCCCCACCATTTCTGGGGAGGGAACTGTGTTCTCTGCTATCACCTGTGGGTTCTCAAAGTACCTGGCCTGGTGGGGGTACAATAAAAAAAACTGGTTTTAGAGGCAACAGAGGAACATCATAAAGGTAAGAAGAAAGATGATGGGACGGTAAAAAGTAGCTTGTATCCATTTAAAACTTGGGCGGTATCCGACTAAGTATCTTGTCCGTCGAATTCCTTTTTTCTCTCATACAGAAAAACTGAACTGTCAGATTTTTGAACAGTGATTGGTGAGACATTCAGGGTGGGTTCACATACTGTGAACTGTTGTGCCGAGTTCACACTACACGATTTTCAGCTCACCGACAAATCCTGGAGTTGCAGCTAATCGCTGGAAAATCAGCGTGAAATTGGGCAACGCAAACAGTCGATCGCTATGTGTGAACGAACAACGACGCGATCAAAGTGACTCAACGAGGCCTAATTTTTCAGATATCTAGCAGGCTAAATATCTGGACATGTCGGGGAACCCATCTCCTGTAACATGGAGGTGATGTGACAGGCAGCGAGTGCGTCAACCGGGAAACCACTGTTCTTTTTGACGTCCATAGTGAGAGTGACATACAATTCCTGTATTGCATATTTTCCCGTGTCACTTCTCGCGTGAGACATTTCTCCTGGTGAAGGATCGTGTAGTGTGTGAACCCCCCGTCGCAGATGAGTCACGTAGTGTGAAGAGCACAACGACAGAAAGCCTGCGATTACAAGACAGCACGTTGTGTAGTATGAATGGAACAGAGATCTTACGACTTTGAAAATCAGATATAGTGCCTGAGGCACTACTGGGTCATCAGCTGCCTGCACTTCCAACTCCAGGTCAAGCATTTACAAAATAAATGCTTGACCTGAGGAATCTGAGTCGACTGATGGCCGGAGGAGGATACGGATGTACTTACAACAACTTTGGGAAGATCTTTATAAATCTGCTTCACAAAGTCCAGGAAGTGATGAATCTGAAAAGAGAGGATTATTGAAAATGTGTTAATCCAAGACAATGTACAAAAGTTAATCTTTTCACTGAAACAGAGAGGAAACCAGCTATTTTTTCTATTAGTTCTGGTTAAATCAAACAGAATAATATGTCCTCTAAGGTATTACATATTAGTAGTGCTGCATCAATTCTTTCTCATTGAGGGTTTGGTCAACATTTAAGTTTGGTAAGTTGATTACTTTTTTATTTTTAGTGGTGATTATCTACTAAAGGGAGTTGGGTTATATTATTCATATGACATGATGAAAATTAACAAATATGTGCTTTTGTCTTAAGGAACTAAAACAGAAAACTCTCTGTTTGCATTGCTCCGCACAGGGACAAAAGACTGAGGAACCAATCTGGCATATCTTAAAAAATCAATGATTAGTCAACAAAGAATTAATTAAACTGAGGGCAGCTTTATCAACATCACTTTCAAATCCTTTCACAACTCAAGAACTCACCTCCTGAGAGATTGGAGGGCGGAACTGTTTGTGCAGCTCGATGATGATGCGAAGGCATATCAGCACATTTTCCTCACTTTCAATCTGGAAAACACAAGGGAAGGAAATTGTGTGAAATAGCCGTGCCATAGCCCCTGTAGGTGTGAAATCCCTGCATATATAACTATGTTTGCTTTGGCCCACAGCGAGTTGTAAATTCATCATCAGCAATTTCACCATATTCCATCCGATATATTTGTGTCACAGCAATGAACCCCAACAATATAGTCACACTTTGTACAATGTCTGCAAAAGAACAAACCCATTACCACCACAGGCAAAATTCTGCAGCATTTGGCAGCTGGGTAACGTTAATTTTCCAACACTTCCATGTGCATTTAGTGCTAGAAAACAAGGCAAAATAAACTACTAGCAATAAAATAGTCAATACAGTTTCGGAGTAAATGAATATAATGTCAAATGTCGTGTTGCAAGAGACTAAGACTCGTACCTCCAGGAAGCGAAACATGACAGACAAGACGTTCTTGGTATGTGGACGAAGGTGTTCGTTTGTTGGGATGCGGTGGATGATTTCCAGGACCAGCTTTCTCAGTTGCTGAACAAATGGAAGACATTTTAATAATGAATAATCCAGCTTCACATTCAATTAAACTATATTGTATGATTTACCAATGTTCACTAATCTTTTATGGCTGCAAAATCTTAATGTGTACCGAGACCAATATCAGCAAATAAAAAAAAATGTCTCCCCCAAAAGTTTTCCCTAAATTGTGTTGGAAGGGGCCCATTTCCTCGCCTGAGCCTCATACCTGTGTAGGTTTCTCTTGAAGGAACTGCACCTCTCCATCCTGGAGAAATGTGAGGAAGCGAGGGATGATGTGCTCCAAGAAGGTGGAGTACTGAGGTGAAGACGTCACATTCTGAAATTGACAAGTCCGAGACATTTTATTCTATGAAGCAACTCAGTACATCAGAAAGTCGAATGCTCAAATGCTGTGAAACATGTATCGACTGTTGTCATTTGTTGCTACATGCCTATTCCAATCAGAAACATACAGTATTTTTCTAGGGATCGAAAAGCCACCCTCAGAGACAAAGAAAATAAATCTGTGCCATCACGCACACAGAACGTCGCTCAAACTCACCTCAAAGTTCTCGCTGACCTCCTGCATCATCTTCAGCTTAGTTTCGTCGGCTGGAAGGTGAAGGACAGAGTGCCGCCATTAATCACACTTGCCGGCGATTACAGTTTTACTTTTCACGGTCGCCTCCGCGCGCTCGGCAGGGACTCTCAGATCTTATCAGTTTGACTTTCAGCGTCCAGCTTGATCCAGAGGCACATCGACAGACACACTCGCACTCAAACACACTCGAACCCACTGGCACTCTCGCAGTCGCGCGTACCTCTGACTGGACTAAAGCGTATCGCTCTCATCACATCGCCCATGCCGAGCACACGTTAACTCATGTAATCAAAACTATACCCTAAGAATTTTTTCTGTGAATCCTATTATTCTATCCTGTAATTAACCTCCTTACTGCCTTAAAAAAAAATTGCCAAATAGATAACCCTCTGACTTCAAGGTTTTGTAACTTATCCATACGGCCCTTGATCACCTGCCCCAAAGTTACCGTGAGAAGGTGAAGTGGAAGTCAACTGTGAATTGAAACCCAGATTTAACCAATGGAGACGAGGCAGGTCCACTGTGGGTGCCAGTTAACTGACGGATGGACCCATTTACTGACTCCTGTCTACATCGCTGTGCACACCGTCGACCGGAACCCCGTGAGCTCTTGTGGACTTACGCGTGTTGGCGTCCGTGAGCGCTGCCACAAACTGCAGGTACTTCTTCATGAGCGTGGTCTGGTCCACCACGGTGGGGCTGGGGGCTGTCACGAAGGCCATGGCGGCTGGGACGGACCGATCTCAGCGGGGTCTCGTGTACGCCTGCAGACGTGAGAGGGGGGGAAAAAGGAGAGACCTCAAAAACACACTGTCTCCAAGTGATGCGATGGTCCTGACGGCGGCGGGCATTTGGTGAACGAATCGTGCCGGCGTTTGGGAGGGAAAGTCCTCCCGGTTACGGAATAAGTGGGTTTGACAAACCAGAAACAGATCCACAAACAACACGCCTCTCGGGCATCAGCTAGCATATGTTTCAATCGTATTAATGAATTAAAAACTCTGTTTTAGGCGTCGAAACGGTGGCCCTTGTGTAACACGCAGATCGAGCGTGCTTATTCGTATTTCCCAACAAGACACAAGAGTCACATACTGCGTTAATTGGGCTAAAGCACGTTAGCAGCCGTTAGCTAACACAAGCTAGCTCCCCCCCCTCCGAAAGAAAGAAAGCGCTCTCGCACACCGTGGCGTCAAACTGTTGAAAGTAAAGACACATGCACGCCACAGAGACGGGCACGTTATTTCAAATTGAAGGCTTAGATCTTGTGAAGCTGCTCGTGCGCACGTGCCTGCGATTAAAGCCCAGTATTTTTGCCAAAGTTTGAAAAAAAAAAAGCCGAACCATTTGCACTTACCAGGCGCTTCAGACAGGAAGCCGTCGCTCTGTAGCCGCCGTGCTCGCGCTGCTGCTCGGAGCCTGCGGCCGACAAAGATGAGTGATATCCCTCCGCGAATTCTTTAATATGTTTTCACTATTAACGTGCATGTATATTATATAATTTACTTTCTTAAAAATACCAGGTATAGTATTAAACCGATGTTCAGTTTAATGGAAATAGGTTATGTTGGTCAAAACGTTTTATTCTAGTACCAACGGCAGGATACACGGTGAACACAGGTCGATGTTAGACCATCGTTTTCGATGGTCTTCTGGCTCTGGCACTTCCGGTATAGTAAATGTGCGGGGGAACAGCGCATGCTCATTGGCGGTAGTTCCCGTCCGTCTGAGGTGTACTCATCCTGATAATTTCCCAGTGTCGATAGAGTCGGTAAAGTATGTCAACTCATATCGGGGTAATATTTAGACAATGCAGACACTGTTCAAAACATTTGCTTTATTCTAAACCAACAGGCTAGGCAAGGGATATTGGCAACGTAGATGTGCAATTTTATACATTTGATTTGAAGTTGAATTTTTATAATTTGGTACCACTAACTAGTAAGTCACTATTTACAACGAGGGCACTGTTATAAGTTATCTGCTTAATGGGTCTAATTTTTTCTATGACATTAATTCCTGCAGTTACAATGTTAATAGTGTCGTAAATGACGGGTCACGCTCTCTAATAAGTCATCAAGTCTGCAGTTATAAATGTCAGCAAGTCGTTAATATACAGTCCATCAACTCGTTGTTGTGAATTGTTTAAAAGTTGTCACGTTCTTTTTGGACCAGATTTCTCTGCAGTTCTTTTCAGGAGGTCAAAGGTCAACTGGTATAGTGGAGGGATCTTACCGCTGAAGTGAATCACAAGTGTCATGCTGGAGGAAAATAAACACTGGACAGGCAGGAGAATATTTCCCAATCTGTCGCCCAAAATATCTTTATGATAATGATTCAAAAAGGAAGTATGAAGAATTAATGGGCCATGAAACTTTATATCGTTTGAAGAGAATAAAGGTCATTGATTAATTTATTCACTGTTTTCATTAAGGTCTTTGTACTGTTGCACCAGTTGGGGGGTCTGTTTTTACCACAAGATGGCAGTGCACCGAAGGTGAGAGTGGGAGAGTAAACTCTACAATTTCTCAGTACTCATCGTAAAACAAGCATAATGCCAACCTTTTGTGAATTAAAAAAACAAAACAACCGGAGCTGCATTTGACTTTCTCCCAGATCCCTTTGAAAAAAACATACAGATTTCCATGTTTCACTATTTTCTTATCTGATGTGTTTTTAAGAAGAACAAAGCTGACGGAATATTGATCTTCAGGGCAGATTTTCTCTTTTTTTTGAATAACAGACACTTTCATACGACTGGAACAGTCCTCGAGAAAATGTGTGCAACAGTTAGTAGAGGTGTGCCAGAAGTCTGGAGTTGGGGTATTTGTGGGGAGCTTTAATAATTTTGAACACGCTGAGATTTTGTTTTCTTCCTTTTATTTCAAGAGCCAAAAATTTTAATTTTCATCAGTTGTTGTGGTGTTCATTGATCTTCTAATCTCGATATTCTTTCCCTTGCATTGAGCTTACTGGTCAACTAAGCCCATTAGTTGTTGTCTAAAATCACCATTTAATCATCATTTACGAGATTATCCCAAGCCGCATCGAATTTAGCTGCTGACATGTCTGCTTCTGTAATACATAAATTAAAGTGTGTGTATATAAAGCAACAAGATATGAGATTTTCATATTTTTTACAAAATGCTTTTTTTAATAGCTTTGGAAGTAATGAAGTCTGGTTGAAAGATGGTCATTATTTATCTTGCATAATCCATCAAGCCTGTCTTTACCCACATGCTTTGCTAATGGGTTTTAATTCACAACTCTCTCCTTCACAGCCTCCTCCGTCCAAAGAGCGAGCCCACTGGCAAAAGACTTGCAGAATGAGATATTCCTTTCAGTGAATGTCAAATATAATGTCACTGATAATTTGACATAGAATGTGACACTCTCATTCTCTTGCGCTCTCGGTCCCTCTGTGTAATAATAATCTGCTGAAAGATGTTTGTCTCAGGCTTATTGCACTGTCCCTTTTCGTTTCATTAGTGTGTGTGTGTGTGTGTGTGTGAGGGGGTTCTTCCTGACAGGGGCTTTATCCTGAGAGGAGAAGGGAGAGTAGATGGCACACAGGTTTTGCAGGTTTCCAAAACCACTCATCCGTCCATTAGATTTGTGTTTTTTTTCTGCGCGCTGCTCCCGCTGCTGTTGCCCTCTTGATGAAACCGGACGACCCTAGCGTTGTTTCTCATATAGAAAGAAGTGCACTTTCCTTGAGTCTGAGTCTGAATCATCAACAATGAGCCCTGAAAAATCTATTCTTGCATCTGAAGCTCCCATTCGCATTCACTCCTTCTACCCTTATGAAACACCGAGGTCTGCAAAATGAGCGGACATGTTCCCTGTGAAGCAGGTAAACAATTCTTTAAAGCATTCGGATCTGACAGTCCTCCAGCTTTGAGAATATGATTGTTTTTGAAAATTGTAACTCCATAATAACACTGTTGTATTTTGTTGCAAAAAATAATAATCCTTTTCATTTCTAGGAGCTGTTTTTTTTTATTCAACTTGGGTTTATGTTGGGTTGGTGAGTAGCTTTTTTCTTTGTCACCTGGTAACCAGAAAATAGGTGTGATGTCAGAGTAAAAAATATGTGTATAACAAGGGAGGGAGGCAGAGTCTGTCAAATCCTGTGTTCAACACACTGCAGGTGTTTATGATCACTCACTGCTGTCCCAATTGTTGCCTTTCTTTCTTTCTTTCTCTATATCTGTCTTTCTTCTCAACTCACACCCGAAAACGCAGATTTGTCACATTTTAAAATAGCATTCATGTGCAATTTGCCTGTAGCTGTTTTGTTGTGGAATTAATGATCAAAACAAAAGCAGCAAATCAGTTTAAAATGAATATGTGTAAAGTGTCGCATTGCCTTGAAACCCCCTCAATCCGGACATCATTTGTCCATGAGATTAGCGACAGTCTTAAAATGTTCATAATATTCAGTTCAGTTTGGTTCCAAATACTCTTAAGATGTATTTCTCCGTCACATTTCAAGATATTTTTTATGGAAATTTTGGCCTTTATAGGACAGTGGAAGGAAAGTCGCATGTCAGACTCAGTTCAGTTGCTTTCAGCTGTAACACACTCTTTATTTTACGTCCCCCTACCTTAACAATATGAGCAGCAAAACATAAACATCATGGTTTACCACCATAATGTACAGTAAGGTCCGTAAGTTTTTGGACAGTGACACAATTTTTGTAAATTCGCCTCAATACGCTGTCACAATGGATTGTATATGAAGCAGTTCAGGTGCGATTGAAGTGTTGACTCTCAGGTGTCGATGCAAGTGAAGAAGGCCATCATAAGGCTGACAAAAATTTAAAAAAAAGGCACAGGTATGTCTGTAAACATTCCCTTTATACTGGAAGGTGCTCAGGCAGAGATGGTGCTCAGGAAGAGATCCAGTAGTTGAAATGTGTGGACTGATTCAACACCCCTTATAGATTAATATGAATGGGAATCTCCTTCAGACACCTGGATACATGTTTTCAATTTCAATTGGTACAAACATGACAGTCTTTTGGAAATATTTCGTTGACACGCGTCAGTCATGACAGTGATGATATGACTTATTAACACTTAACTGTCTTCCAGTATCTACTTTGTCACTCTTGGGTGTCATTAAAAGAAGAGAAAATCCCCCACTGACTGTGTGGCGAATGGTTGGATGCCATGTTCAAAGCACAGTGGCATGTCTTGCAGTCTGCACTGCATGCTTTATTGACCTTTCACAAGCACACGGGCAGCTCCCGCTAATTGTTCACCACCACATCCTGTTTCTTCACCGCTTGGTGTGTATTGAAGAGATTCACATGCAGTTTGAATTATTTGTCACGTTTCTGACGGCTAGAAAACTTTATCAACACAATTATTTTTGCGTGCATATCTGTTCTTTTCTGAGTTTGATTAACAGCAGCTCATTATTCATTCAGCTGATTGTGTTATGTGTTTATTAAGTTTTGATCCATATATTGTACAATCCAACACAACCATGTGTTTCACACATATACCCATAGGTGTCATTTACACTGGGGACACGTCCCCACCACTTTTTCAAATGGCCAATTTTGTCCCCACCACCATAACAATACAATAAGTACAATAATAGCTGTTGTTTTTCCTCTAAATGATCACGGCCCATGTGGCACCACCCATAGCTGTGTCGTTGAAAGACAGTTGCCTCCTCGTTGCCCTCACTGCTGAACAAACTTTCCAAATGAAAGCTGGTCAATGACGTCAGCCTACTACGACCAACCGAGGAGCTTTTCCCCGGACACCTTTTTTGGTAATCCTCTTTCCTTGGGGGAGCTGTCCGATCAGCACCACACTGTGCGCTCGGCTTGTGCCAGGAATAGTCTCGGTGAACACATGTCCATTTAACCGGGCTTACGGTGACAGGCTCGTCCTCTATCGGATCTTATGCTCCGAGTTTTTCGAGATGTTTGTGTTGCGACATGGCGCTGCTTAGTAGAAGTCGTCACCCGTGATGTCTTATTTCCTTTTTCCTGGGTTGTCCTCACTTAGGGTTTCACTTTTACGCACGACCTCCAAGTTGATTTCATTAGACGGTGTTGAGGCTGTAGTATTCGGCTTTCCCCTTTACGGCAGACCCGAGCCGCCGCCGGTATGATTTCAATCTTGTTCGGGTTGTTATGTTGTTGTTGGGCACTGGGCTCCGGTCAACTTGCGAGCGGCCAGGCGGACGATGGGAAGCGGTTCATCTGCCGGGCAATACCCCTCAGCGGCGATGCCAGTTGCCCCGTGACGCTGTTGCCGGAGCTTAACGCCGGCAGCCAAGAAGAGGAGCTCAGGAACACCGTGATGCAGCTACGCGAGACAATTCTGCAGCAGAAAGAAACGATTTCCAAACAGCGAGGCACCATCAACGAGCTTACCACCAAGCTGTCCCTCTGCGCCTCGGCCACCGACGACAGGAAGTACGACAAGGGGGGCCCCTGGGGCAAAGAGAAGCAAAATACCATGGGGGACGTACCCAGAGATCCTAACGACACCATTGACAGTCTTGGCAAAACCATGCAAGGGCTCAAGGACCGGCTGGAGAACCTGGAGGTAAGGTGCCACCAACTGCGCAAAGCATAACCCCCCCGTGCCAAATGCGTAAAATCACAATTTGATTCGCAGAAAGGATTTTTCTAGGATTAGGACACATTGTTGATTCACAGCTCAGCAGTATAACTTCTGGGAATCGCTAGGGCACATATGGCTGTGATCAAACCCACGCATCCGTGGGAAAGAGATTCATTGTCTAATTGTCCAGCCTCAAACTTCCTATTAGGCAGGGGGGATTATATGACTTGTGTGTTTATAGAGCTTTGTCGATCACCTACAGCGTTTTAAAAAGCTTATCAATATCTTCATCACAGTCTTAAAATGACTGCCTCAAATTATGCACGTGCTATAACTGGAACAAACAAAGATAATTCATTGACATAGCAGAATAAAGGAGGAGAAAACTGACCAAAATCTTACACAGTCGTCCAATAATGCGGAGAATGTACTTCTCTCCAACTTCAACTGGTGGAAAAACCTTGAAATTGTATTCATAGGCCTGCCAGTCTCTCATACAGAAGGGTCACAGCTTGTTTAACAGTGATGTAAGGCATCACTTTCATTTCACTGAAGTATTGTTGTCATCTGATTATCTCTTTATGTCCTGTCCATCTCTCCATAGCAACAGCAGATGCGAGCCAACGTATCCGGCGCTTCGTTCCCCAGCGAGCTGCGCAACTTGCTGCAGCGTCGGCTCGGGGAGCTGGAGAAACAGCTCCTGAAGAAAGTCAGCAACCTGGAGGAGGAGAAGAGCATGCTGTCGAATGCCACAGCCGCCTACCGGCTGAAGACCGAGAGCACGCTGAACGCCCTGGTGGAGAGGATCAGTGAGCTGGAGAAAGGTAAAGGATGACACCGAGTGACTTTTTACAGTCAGATTCAAATTGCCAAAAAGTTTGACTACACCTGGTCTCAGACTCTGAACCTGTATTGATTTAGTAGGAAGGAAAGGAAACATTGTTTTGAGATTAGATCAGGGTATATGGTTGGGTGACATATACAGTAAATGAAGTACAGCATATAAGTGGAGTGAGTGAATTGGAGAGAGGTGCATGATGACACTAAAGCATCCGACCTATTTTGACTTAAAACACATTCACGGAAAGGAGGCAAAGGAAGGCAACCAGAGGTATAAAGAAGTCGAGAGGATCTGATGAATCACAGACGGTGAAATGAAAGTGAGAGACATGCGTATTCTTCACACAAAATAGACCTTTTGTTGCAGCTGTTTCAAACCTTGACTGGGAGGATGTGTGTCTGTTTTCTTCATTGTCATTCTGGGGCAGAGATTAACAATCTTAAGAAAAGACATAACCTCATGGGACACCTCTCACTCCTCCTGCCCTCTCACTGTCTTGTCTTTTTCTCTCTCTCTCTCTCTCTCTCTCTCTCTCGCTGTGTCTTTTCAGGGGGAGGAGACTTCAAGTCCCCGGAGCAGTTCAAGCTGTCCCTGCCCCAGCGGACCAACTACCTGTACGGCCGCATCACTAAGACCCTGCCAGAGATGTACGCCTTCACCCTCTGCATGTGGATCAAGTCCAGTGCCAGTCCGGGCATAGGGACACCGTTCTCGTATGGGGTGCCGGGCCAAGCGAACGAAATAGTGCTGATCGAGTGGGGCAACAACCCTATAGAGCTTCTCATCAATGACAAGGCAAGTAGCCTCCGTTTTTTTCTTACATTTCTCCCGAACTGTGTGTAATTTGGGTCCAATTCAAACGATGAAAACCCCACAGTTGAAAGTTGACGCAACAACTGAGTTCAGTGTATCGTGAACATACTGTAGGTTGCCCAACTGCCATTGGAGGTACGTGATGGGAGATGGCACCACATCTGCATCTCCTGGACAACGCGAGACGGCCAGTGGGAGGCTTACCAGAATGGAGAAAGACTGGGGAGTGGTGATAACCTGGCGGCCTGGCACCCCATCAAACCTGGGGGAGTCATCATCCTGGGGCAGGAGCAGGTGAGGAAGTGTCGGGGGGAAATTGGCGATCAGATTCCTCCATAGTTGTCTTCACAATAGTTTGGAATGAAACCACCAGGGACTTTTTAATGAGTGAGGCACACTAACCACGTAGCCTGGTACCATCAACTCTTCGGAGCAGCATGTTCACGTTATCAGTTGATTACTTCAAAGCCTTCTGCTAGTGGCCGGTGTTATTCATGACACATCTGCTGCGCTCTGTGTTCCGTGCACATGACAAACTTGACCATGTTAGCATTGTCACCGTGGGCATGCTTACGTAGGCATTTAGTTCAGCCTCGCGGAGCGGCTGGCCTGGCCGCAGAGTCTTGTCAGCACTGTGAAGGCAACAAAGCTGTTCAGAAGCTCAAACTGTACATTAAACACGCTCCGACCTACGTATTAACAACACATGCATTAAGAGTGAATTCGATCATCGTCCAGACTACACGTCCGTTGTGATGTCCTCTTAAGAATTAAGTAGTAGTAAAGTAAACGAAAAGAAAGATAAAGAGTAATTAGGGTAAGTTGCAACTAAAGAAAGTAATTAGACGCATCATTTCCAGAAGTTTAATCAAAATCCAATTAGTGGCATCCAAGGGATTGATTTACAAATACTCTTTTAGGTGATTTAACAGAGGCCAGAAACGGAAGGTTGAGTCTACAACTTGTTTTAATTATTCCAATTTTTCATATTTTATTAATCCATTTACTTATTCAGTTCAAATTAATTAGAATTAGAATTTTTTTAGTTTTGTCCCACATCTTTTCACTAATGGAAATAAAATTCTATGGGAGAAATTCTGCTAAAAGCAGCCACATTTATGATATTCCAGTCTAGTGATATTGATATAAAAAAAATACAATTCTCTTTGTGTGTTGGTTTTGTATTTGTAGAATATAACCAGGTTTCTGAAATCACAAAATTCAAAGAACTTCTTTTTTAAAGACTTGATCTCAGTGTCCTCAATAGAAACCGCTGTGCGTGGAGCACCAGTCTGGAGGAGAACAAGGCAATAACAAACATATAGCCTTGAAACCTTAATGACTCCTCCACCTCGAAAAAGATAATTACCTTTGATAATGGTGCTGTTGTTGATGATGCTTTGAATTTACACCCCGTTGTTTTATGGCACTCACAGGACGTGGTGGGCGGGCGCTTTGACGCGGGACAGGCCTTCGTGGGCGAGCTGAGTCAAGTGAACATTTGGGACCGCATTCTGAAGCCGGTCGAGATCCAGTCCATGGCCAACTGCAGTACTTACATCCCCGGGAACGTGGTCCCCTGGCTGGCAAGCAACGTTGAAGTGTTTGGGAGGGGAGCATTCAAGCGGCCTTTGGAGTTGTGTCAGGAGCGGCTGCCCAATGCTTAAAAACTGCTTCACTGCCTCTGCTTTGATTCATCGGTGTTTGCATCCACTCAGCATTTGTTCTTGTTTACCGTCTGCTCTGACTGTAGGGAAGTTGATTGACTCTCTGTTATACATGCATGTGTAACAGTGTTGTTTTATTTGGTTTTGCACAGAGATACTGTATATTGGGGATACGTTGAACCAGGTAGGATCTCTCACAATCAAATGCACGCATGCGCACGACAGCTGTGGACATTTTGACAATAGGATCTGGGACGTTGAATGTGGTAACACACCAAAGTGCACATTGTACCGTGGAGGCTGAACAGTGGCAATCAGGGAATTACCTACTTGCATTTCTTTCTCCGCCTTGATTAAGGTACTTAGGTCAGTACGCCCACACCACGGCGAAAAGGTCCACTCAGGTCTTACTGCTAACACCAACCCCCCCCCCCTCTCCACCCTCGACAGCTTTGAGGCCAGCAGGGAAATCCAAGCTGGTGCGGCACAGACGCACACAGCTACTGCGGCTACTACAAATACACTGAGGTTCAGAACAGCTGACAGTTTGGCGTTGGCATGTGAGCTGGTGTCGTTTGTGTGCTGTGTGGGAGGGGAAGATTAAAGGTTTTGCCAATGTTATGTCTATTCCTTAGCCAGGAAATGGGCTTAGAGCCAACATCAATCAGGTCTCTGATCCTGACGCGTTCAGTAACTTTGTGTGGGGAATGTAACTGGACAAAAGCTATTTTGCACTTTATCTGTGTCGTGGCACTGGTTTGTACTGTAGTTTGATTTAGTCTTAACATATAATTCTCTGCATGTGTAACTGACACCAGTGATACTAGTGAGTCTGTCACAGTGCTTCTTTTCCTCCTGCCTTTTGCATTTGGAGACTCATGTTACGTATATTCATAGCATCAATATTGTGTCTAAATCTGTGATTTGTAATGTCAATGCAGTGAATATTGTGACCAGGCATCCAACAGAGATTTGATCATGAGACCCATCAAAAATCTTACAAATATATTTTGAATGTGCTGTTGAATTTACCTTCATTATTTGTCTGTATCATGTAATTACACATCATATGATATTTTTCATATTTCAGTATGAGTACATGTATTGGGAATTGATCACCTTGTTTTGTGGCCTTCTAATGGAGACCCAAGTGCCGTTTAATGTTTTCTAAATGTCAAAAATGAATTGTTTTGCCAGTAAAAAAAAAAGGGGAAAATAAAGACAACTACAGCTGCAAAATGAGTTTACATATGTGGTTTTATCATCTGTCAGCCATTACTTCATGTGTTTCCTGCTGATCCATACATGTGTTTAAGAGTGAAATGAAGCACGGTCATCTGAGATTACACAGTGGCAGACGTTGTTTAAGCGCATGGCAGATCTGGACCGTGTCTCTCGTTAGCAGTATCTGTCAAGTTGGTAAGGTGACACACAAGTGACATGTGCAGCTAATGGCACAGGCTGAGCGGGGTCTTTAGAGTCGGATGGCTTGGGACAGAGACAACAACAGGTGTCCTGGGTGGCATTAGCAACGCTTAACTGATGAGAGAGGCCGAAAGGTCACGGGTGACGTCACAGACACCCTCCCTTTGACAGAGCAACTAGTTCCATCCACACCGTGCTGTGAAAACATGTAGGTTGAAAAAAATGATGTGAATGTTAATAGTTGATACTTTGGGAATCACCAAGGAAATCCCGAATGGTTATCAGCTATTTAAAAGGCAGCTGAACAATCAATTAAAAGAGATGCGCAAAAAAAGTATGCGTAGAATGTGACTGCAAATGCACCAGTTTGACGTGTGAGAGTTTGAGGGGTTTTGCTGTTGTCGCCTTCACACTGTGCTCGTGGGTGAAGTCGACTGATTCATTTGGAGAGCTCACGCCAGGGTGTTTTTCTGGCCGCCTTGTCTGAGGACAGAATTCATCCAGCTTGAATGGCATGTTCATGAACATGCCATTTTTCCAGTGACACAGGATGCTCTGCATGTTAAAGCCTTTTATCTGGACTGAGGGTGGCTGGGTAGCGCCATCCGGCTCTTCAGAGCGGAATTTTATCAATAATGGTCCCGGTAATGGAAAAGAAGATGTACAAGTCGGCATCTGTTGGAACATTAGTGGCTTGTCTGATTTAAGAAAGCTGCGTAAAAGAACGAGGCATAATGAGTAATTCTTACAAGCAAATGAAAACAGAAATCAATCAGTGTCACGTGATATAACAAAAACAAGTTGTTGAACAGAAAGAGAAATAATGATGTCGAAAATGGAATATGATGAATGAATGTACACGCAGGCTTCAGTTTTTTTCTTTGACTGGAAAACCACTTTGAGTCCATGTCAGTAGCATTATTTAAAGCTGCATCAATATAATCATATTAACAATGAATCAAATGTGCATCATGTGAACGGGGTGCCACAGTGGTCTGTCGTCCAACTCTGCAGTTCCTCCTGGCTCCACTGGGCATTTCATCATTCTTCAGCTCGTTGTTTTGGTGCATTCTCAATGCTCACAGCATCATTTTTCTACCGCAGCACGCCTTTGTTGTCAGCAATTAAAGCTTCATAAATCCACTGTATGCCACCTTTTTAACGCCAAAAACAGCAAATAGACACAGTTAGTGCCTAGCTGGTTAACATAGTGGAGAATTTATCTCCTAAAGAGCCAGATATTTCCCCCAGGAGTTGGTGGAGACCAAAAAGGGAGCTACAAGGAGGGTGACTATTGGACCTCAGGTGGGCAGAAACACATCTCCAAATAATAAATGCTAATGTTCCTCCATGTCCGCTGGATGTGCACATGAACAACCGGTTGCTAGTGCATTCATCACATCAATTGGTTATGGGCAGACTTTCACCACCGCAGTGTTTTAGCTCAAAGTCGATCCTCCAACGGAAGATATTCATCAAAGCACCTGCAGCTCCTCACGAGCATCACTGACAGCGGGCATTCATCGCGACACTCACAGTGAATGAATGTTGTGACTTCTCTAACGGAGGACAAGCTGTCAGTTAACACCGCCAATGTACTAAGTGGCACACAAGTCATCTGACACACGTCAGTGCCGTGAGAAAAGATCCAAAGTTTTTGTTCTGTGTGTGGTAATCATATGCCATCACCTTTGTTTGGTTAAGTCCCACTCAAACTGTTTTTCTTTCTTTTTGACAATTTGATGTTCTGTAATTTCATCCTTTATCACCTGTTAATCGGTGCCAAAGAACAAATAGACTCCCTCAGAATCTCATGTACTGCAACTTACTTGCCTTCATAGTGAAATAGATATCTTTGCATGTTTAATAAGGAGGTATGATTTTCCTCATTATGATAAAAACCTGTGTCCCCCATACATTTTAGTCTATAGATAGCAATGACAGGTCAGTCAGTCAATCCACTATACTTTCACGTTGAAATATGAATTAAATATTGATTTAGTACTATGGAATTTGGTCCAGATATCCAAAGCGCCCAGAGGATAAATCTTCATGACCTTGGCACCAGAGCAGTCAGTATCTATCTCGCTAAATAGCAAATCTTGGCATGTGAAAATGCAAAAACTAAATTGAGCATTGTAAAAAATGTACCCGCCAAACATAAGCATGTCAACATCTAAGTGAAAGCACGGTTGTGCCTAAGTGCGGCCCCACAGCCGCTCTCAGTCGCAGTCTGATAATTAAACTATAGTACACGGCGAAGCCAACCTTCAAGAAAATATATATCCGGGCCTGACAATGAATCACAAGTAATGCAGAAGTTCATAAAATTCGTGACTATGAAGTGATGTGTAGGTCTGATCCTATACAGTAGCCCAAAACCTAATCTTTGGCCTTTTCCCCAGTCATTTTATAGATATTATAGATGATGCAATTTCTCTCCTTATCTTCATTACTGGGTCCAACACCCTGAACATGATCGGCCTCCTCCGTCATGCAGCCATCCACCCTGTTTACATTCCAGCTAACCCCCCCAAAAATCTGAAGCATTATATTAGTCTTTGGAGCAGTAATAGTGGTGGTGTTTTTGTATGTTCTGCACATTTATTGCACTGATGAATCTGCCTTCTTCAAATGAGTTTCTGGTATCCACTTGACAGAGATCAATATTGAATGTATCAGAGAATTGATTATATTGTTATCAAACTATTTAACACTGCAAGAAAAGAAGAAAAAAAGGTAACCCAAAGGAAGCTTCAATTCTGAGAGCAAAGCAAAGAAAGGCTCACATTAATACATCAATATGAGAAAAAAAGAAAAAACATAAATAAATAAAAGCTCTGGGGCATTTTTCTCAGCGTGCTTAAATTAACACTCATTGTTTAAACATGAGCTACACTTGAGCTATTAAATTATCTGTCTGTCTGAATAAGCTCACAGCATCATTAATTGATCACATTACCTGCTTTCTGGACAAGTATTTGACTTACTGAACCATTAACTAACACAGCTTAGACCATAGTCCTAAACAGGCACTGCTCCATTGATTAAAAAAAGGCCCTATCAGGCAAAGTGTTGTGTACTGATGTACCTTCACAAATTTGGCTACATAAATCTATAACATGTTGATGTGTGATAAGATGAAAGTGGTCATAACTTCTATAACTTCATAATTGTGTTGCTGTCGAATACATATATATGTGCACGTGGAAGCATCTGGGACGCGGGCAGAGAGCAAACGGTGCAGCAGCGTGATGGTTAGGAGAAGTACTGAGTCCCATACTGCATGAGAGGCTCTTTCTCTCCTCTCCCCAGGTTGGAGAACTTAAAGAGGATCGTGCTTTGGTCATCTGAGTCTGGGTTCTTCAGGAATACAGCGTTGCTGGAAGCGGCGGTCTGCAAAATGACATTTATCCACAGGGAAGGCAAGTCAGTGGGTGAAGTGTCTGAGAGTTTCAAAGTAGCAGTGAGATAAGAGGCAATTTCACAAACAATAAAAACTTGTCAGATTCCCACAACATTTGGATCTGGCCGCTTCTTCTCCACACACAAACTGTTGCTGCGGTGTAATTTACTTCTGGGCGCAGGCAGCCCCCTTGTGGTTATTCGCAATATTCAAGTGCAAACACTGATTTTCTCAAAGAGGGTTAAGATTGTTTAGTACATCAGAACTTATGTAAACAAACAAAAAACAATTCTGATGATTTAACCTCAAACAATAGAATAAAAATTATGAAGTACTGTATATCATTTTACAACCACTCATTGATTTGGCCTGTAGGAGTCCTGTTTGCTACTAAATATGCATGTTGTGACATCCATTTATCAAGCCCAGGGAGGAGTATCAAAGGAGACATTTACACACAGTCGGTCGTAAGATCCAGCAGCACATTGTGTCATTCGTGTACCTGTGATCTGTTGCGACAGGCGATAACTGCGATGAAGGAGAAGGTTGCCACAAGAACGGCAGCACATGACAGCATGAAGAAGAGGTGGGGGTTGCCTGCAATCAACACGCAAAACAGTTTTCTTTTAATCTGTGAGTGTACTTCTCTTAGTGACAATGTGTCATTTAAAAGTGCAGTGAAGTTCTTTTTCATGGTCAGATTTCATTTAGCATCCGGGTGAAATGAAGACAGATGTTGTCCTGCGACTGTGAGCTACAGTCCAGCTGCTGCTGCGGAGGTGAGACGATGACCTTGCCCTTTGACCTAACCGAGGCGTTTCGCGTCAAGTCCATATTTTACCATTTAAGTACGAAGCTGACATTAAAGGCCGGTTATGATGAGTCCTCGATAGATCCCATGGCTTCGGTTGGGTCACAAAGATCGATTAAGCTCAGCAGACATGTGCTGAACTCAGTGTCTCACTGGCTCTTCGCTGTGCGCGGAACTAACACAGCTAAGCGGCACATGGCCAGCCTTATCTAAAACATCGCGTGACACAGCTTCCTCCACAATCTGTTTGATTGGAAAAAAATCAAGATAAAAAAGAATGAGCCAACTGCATGCACTAGATCAAATCGATGAACAAAGAGTGACTGATTCGTCACTGGAGGTCTGATCAGACAGAAGGGAACTTATTATGGCAGAAGGCTTTTTGCATTCTTTTTGGTCCTCTATGCAGACTGGTATTAAGTGTAAAAAATGCATTACCTTGCGTGTCAAATTCACATTCCAGTGAAATATGCAGTTGCCCACCCTGGGAACAACTTCCCGTGTACAGTAGCCTATACCTGTCCCGTGTAAAGTACAACCCTGAGGCTTTGGTGTGACGTAATCTTGTTTCCTAAAATAACATGAACTCCAGTTCAATGAATTCACAATGAAAGTACTTTATTGTGACGCATAATCAGTCCCAGGCATTAGAACCTGTCAAACCCCTCAGGGCTGAGATGTCACATGGGAGTGGTTGAAGTTTTGTCGAAGTGACTTGTTGATCATGTCAGAGTCATCACAGTGATTTTAATCAGGGTGTTGACGGTTGTAAAGCAAACTAATAAAGTGTGTTTTGCTTGTAAGACCTACAGATCTTTCTCCCTCTTCAAAAGGAACCAAAGGAAGTTTCAATTGATTCACACCCTTCTGTAGAACTGGTGAGTGGTGAAACTGTGTTACACTACAAGTTATGCTATGAATACGGCTAGAGTCCATTCAAGTACATGACGAAGTGGATGAATGAGATGCATCCATGAAGATAAAGCCTTGGTCTTTGTTCTATCACTTGATGACAACGCAATTTTGACCTTATCAAACAGAATTTTTGTGTTGTAATGGTTTCATAACCCTGAAACGACAAAGCATTTCATTCCATTTTACAAGCTTCACAACTTGTGACTTTTTAGTCGAATGGAAAACAGCCTGTTGTATGTGTGTGCGTGCATGTGTGTGTGTGTGTGTGTGGCCACCCACTGCTTCTCTTGGCGTAGAGGCTGAAGGAGGTCTGCAGTTGGCTGATGTCGTTGCGGACGCTGATGTCCAGGCAGTGGACTCCGGTGGAGGTGAAGCTGTGGTTCAGTCTCAGGGTGTTTTCATACAACATGGTCAGTGTGCAGCCCCCTGTCGTGTCGGGCACACACATAGGCAGGAAACGCCAGCACACCCACATGGGAGGACTGAAGACACAGGAGAGGAGATAGACCTTCATTATTGTTTTTAGATTTTTTTTTAATAATTTTCAAACGTGTCACTTAAATGTGAAAGATAAAGGGAAAGAATAATGGTGTCTTTTTCATATCTGTCAACATAATTATTTCCCACATGTGCCTATTGAACATGTTACATTTGATGGGGGGGGGAAAACTGAGACGGGGTGAATGATGAATATCAAGTATCTTATAAAATACAGTAACAACAGAAAGGAACACATGGGGAAATAAAATTGATTCACTCTCTGCAGAGTGGAAAGGCGTATGTAATTTCTATTCTGTGCATGTTAATCTCTTTCAAGAAAAGACGGAGAATGAACAAAATAAAATGCAGCTTACCTTCCATCGACATGAAAATCCAAACTGAAGTCCTGGGACACCGCATAATCAGAAGGGCCCTTCAGCTCGATGTTTTTGATTACATCTGAAAAAATTATTTAATTTATTAATTTCTCTAATTAGTTTGGGAAGAATGAAAAGATTGTAATTTCATTCGAATCCATTTTAAGAGATCATTAAATACTAAACATCCAATTATGGTTACATCCGATAATTTGACAATGCAAGTTGAATTCTTGGTGTAAATTTCTTGAAGTAATTTCCAAAATACTGATGACATCTGCCTCAGTGACATTTGCCAAAAAACTGCACTTGGAAACAGTGACATTACCGCAACCTCATCTTATGATCAAAAATATTTCCTCCAAGAAAGTAAACTTGTGACAGTGAACTGTAGTTTTTTTTTTTTTTTTTACTCATCTAATTGGAACAATTTGCTGATGTATTTATGAAAGAAATTACAAACCGAGCACTTTAACATCGGTGGAGTAGACCCCGGTGATTTCAGGTGCATATTTGGTCATGTTGACTACTTTCAGCTGCAGTGTGTAGTTCCCTGACTCTGGGTAATGGTAGCGGACAACCGGTTCCGTCCCCTGGATCACTTCTCTGCACCAGAGATCAGAAGAAGCGTGAATGATAACAAAAAGTACATATCAAACCTTTGTGAAAAAGTGTAAAAAGAAGAATCCTTGTACCCGTTGCCTAAGTCCCATGTATAGGTGAATTTTGCAGTGCTGAAATTCTGCTGGGGATCGAAGAGTTCAAACATGGTCTCTGTGGGGATGTCTGACGCCAGTTCGCCTGTGTCTCTCACATAGGTGGCATTTCCCTCCATTTGATAGAATACCAGCTTCCCCGCGATTTTTTCTGTTGAAAGGAGAAGATATACGTCGTCAGGAAGCCACTACACCTGTAAGAAAAGAACAACATAAGACAACTGGATGACCTACCCAGATCTGCCAACGGGTCTGTAGTCTCCGCCACACCCAGGAGGACCAGGAGCAGCAGCATCAAGATCCATATGCCATTTTTTCTGCGGGTAAATGTCCAAAAGTTTAAAAATGAATCTTAAAAAAAGGATTCATTTTTGAATTGTGGATTTACCTGTCCATGTCTGCTGTAGATGTAGCAGGAGCTTACTGGTGGTCCTCGGGCTTGAATAGATAAAGATACAGAGCTACAGAAAGCAGAGAGGTTGGACATTGGGGGGGGGGGGGGTATAAAGACTTGAAATTGTCACCATGCGTTGCAATCATGTGGCCGCGGACAAACAAGCAGCTTTTGAGGGAGGAGGCTTTGTCCTGGGTCACATTTCACATTCCTCTGTAAAATGGGACATCCACTCTCATGTTTAAGGTTTTATTTTTACTACGAAAATGCCAACTTGAGGCTGTTTTAATTAGGTGTCTGTATTATTATCATTTAACAAACGTACATATATGAATATGTTTTTAAATTTATATTTTGTAATGTTAATGTTTGATCATTTTATATGCCTATTATAATCTTGATATCATTGACAATTAGTGGTATCCTTTAACCCCTCGAATTATGGAAGACTTGTTTTCAGTTTGAAATGAGACATGTCCACATGGGGGCGCTAACAACCCAAGAATTACACAACCATCAGGCTGTAACTGATTATTCCCTATTAATCAAGATTGAACGAAATCACCGGGTTGAAATACACGTTGAATGGAGCAAAAAACCATGATGATAAAGATAAATATGCGTATAGCAAAAAAAAAAATCAAAATCAAAATCTCTAACTGGTCTACATTTAGATTTACATGTAAAAGCTTAAGCTCCCACTTTAAAAGGTGGACGTTTAAATTGCAAACATGTGTTGAGATGAATTAACTTACTTCAGTCCTACAGTTAGTGCAGGACCACATTTTATCATTTAATACTCACATTTGACCGCACTGTGAAAACGTTTGATTACATTTTGGTCACCTACTGAACGCAGAACTTTTAGTACATGGCACTAATGCTCCTTTTTACTACATGTTCCACTCATGCACTGCAGAGTTATAACGCCCTCTGTAGGCCAGTGGGGCGTTTTATTTCAATAATTTGTATACTTTGTTACCCCCCCGTCATAATTAATACATAATTATTGTTCTTAATAATAATATCACACACACACACACGCACACACACACACACACACACTCACGCATACACTCTCACACACACAAACACACACACACACACACACACACACACACACACACACACACACACACACACCCTCTCTCAAAACTCTTCATCTCACCAAAACTTTAAGTGCATGACGTCTCCCCTGACGTCACTCCCTCCCTCTGTGCCAGTCAGTGGCTCCCTCCCCCCGCCCCCCTCCTCCCCCGCCCCGCCCCCCCGGCTGCCGAGCGTCGCTCCTCGGTCCACATGCCCGGAGTGAGGCTGAGGACGCAGACAGGGAGCAGGTCCGGCTCTGGGATATTTACAGTGAGCGAACACCTGGATTACGAAGCAGAACTTTTTCTTTTTTTTTTTTTTAATTTTTCAAAAAATTGTTTCCAACCCCCCCAAAAAAACCTGGCCACCATGTCTCGGGCTCCGGATGGTGTGAGCAAGCTCACTGAGAGTACATTCAAGGTGAGTGACTCAACATGAACTGGTTCATCTGTACCGTGGTGGATAGTATCTATATGTTTGTGTGTGTGTGGACATCAGCGTTTTCATATTTGGCTTCTGATTCGGACTTGTTGCCTTTTTACGCGTGACCATAAAGAGGTGGGATCATATTGTTTTAATTTAACCTTTTATGGGAGTTGTATTTCCATTGTATTACCTTCTGAATCACATAAAAGTTCGTCTTTCACATTGTAAAAAAAAAAGTCAACCAAAAAAAAAAATCACCTGATTGAGCAACTTGTGGAACTTGTTTACAAGGGAACGTCTTCCTGAAGTCCAACAGCCTGGTTAAGTCCAACAAAACCAATACCAGCTGGGGGGCGGAGGGACGGTATTCAATTATTAAAAGGTGGCAAAAATCATAGCAAACCAGAGTTTGCAGTCAAAGTCCTCCGTGGTCGTCTAATGTGTGGAGAGAGAGAGAGAGAGAGAGTTTGGAGTTTCTCCCAACCCACCAATCAAATTAAATCATGATCAAAAGCCACTTGAGCATGAGAGGAATCTTTTTTTAGTGAACCCAGATTAATCCGATCAAGCTTACACCCCTGCCTATCACAATCTGATAAGCAGGTGTGTGTGTGTATGTGTGTGTGTGTGTGTGTGGACTCATATTCCTGAGGACTACGTGTCCTCATAATTCAATTGAAAGAAGAACAATAAAAAAAGAATATAGTAAGACATACAACTTTGTATACAGTATATACAAAGTTCACAAATATTATAGTATGGCTTCATATAGGATTTAAGTTTAATGTTTAATTTAATAGATTTTTTTTCAGTGAAATTGTTTTGCACACACACACACACACACACAGATAGAGAGAGAGAGAGAGAGAGAGAGAGTCATAATGTAGTTTACAGTGTACCACAGTTTCAGCTGAGAGAGAGGCTGACAGAGAGAGAAAAAAGAAAACAAGGAACACATTTCCCTTTTTCTGTCTCCTCCACTCTTTTCTTTTCTCCGTGTAAAGTCATACCTGCCCCTTCATTGTTCTGCCGAGGGCGTGTCAGGGGAATGGAGACAGGGAGGTGAACAGAACTTGATTGTTGAGGCCTTTCAATAGAAAGTGAGCAAGAGAGAGAGGGAGGGAGGGAGGGAGAGAAAGAGAGAGGTGTGTGTGTGTGTGTGTGTGTGTGTGATGAGGTTCATGCTGCAAATAGCTGCAACTTTGTGTGGGACTCAACTCCTCCGAGGGAGTCGTAAGGCCTACGTGAGGGGGGCAAGTTTAAAATTGAAAGTTTTTATTGTTCTCACATGGTGATATTTATAGCAAACAGTTGCACTTTGTTTTCATGTATTTCTCCTCTCCACCCACTCCCACGAAAAAAGAAAAAACAAAGAGCTTCATGAGTTTTATTATTCAAGGCAAGCACCCCTTCTTTTCTTTTTCTTTTTTAACCAAAGAGAACAGACGAAATTAGAGACGTTTGTGTGTAGCTGAAGAAGAATGCGAAATGTGAAATGGCGTTCTGGGCTTTTACAACAGCAGACATTTTAAGTTGCTGCAGTAGGAAAGGCCCCGCTGTTCCTGATGTTTAATAACGGTGGTTCTACTAATTCATTTACATTTTTTACACGTGCGCTGGTGACAGTGTCAGAATGACTTGTGGGATAAAGTCCCGTAATACCGGGAGATGCTGCGGTTGTTGTTTTCCTCCGACACACACTTTTATCTCTTTTTCGCTCCCTGTCCCAGAATGTGATGGAGCAGTTCAACCCGGGCCTGAGGAACCTGGTCAACCTCGGCAAGAGCTACGAGAAATCCGTCACAGGTAATCGCAGTTTTCCCCCCTGGACTGACGCTGCTTTCGTTCGTCAAAAGTCCCGTTGCATTTTCACGCGCATATTCGCCAGAACTGTGTAACGACGACGCCTGATGACGTCCGTCTCTTTCTCCCCCGCGCAGCCATGACTCTTTCCGGAAAGGTCTATTTCGAGGCGGTCTCGAAGATCGGAGAGAACGCCATGGTGTCGCCCGTCTCCAGAGAACTTGGTGAGTAGTCCAGAATTAAACGCACGCCCGCAGGGAGTGAGCTCCAAAATGCCTCCGGGATGAAGACGGGAACGTGAAACAGTTCAACTTGGCCCAGCCTCCTTTTTTTTTTTTGTTGAAACAGGTTTAAAGGAATAGTTTGACATTCAGCACGTGTACGTGTGCATGGAATCCACAAGGCTACAGTCCGCAGCCTTTATCTTAGCTGAGTGTAAAGCCAACAGGTGGAAGCAGCTGACCCCTGCTCTGTCTGAAGGTGACAAAGTCCACGCACCAGCACCTTCCAAGGCCACCAATTCCCCCGTTATACATCAATATTTCATTCTCTGAAAAACTGCCAATTTAAGGTTTTACAGGAGTTTTGTGAGCACAACTATCTTGACTCCAAGGTTTCCTGGCAAACTCAGTTAGACTCGCAGAAGTCAGTTATCGCTTGTATCAATGACCATGGATGGTTTCATACAAATCAAACAATCACTCAGTTAATTAATGAGGTTTAGACGTGTTGTTACCCTTGGGCAGAGCTGTTTTCCCTTCATAGCTTATGCGTGCATCGCACAGACATGGCTTCGATCTCCTCATCTAACTCTTTGGCAAAAATCGAGTAAACACACTTCAGTTTTCGCCCCCTGGTTTTCACGCAAACATCCTGTCGAATGAAGGAGACTTGACACCATCAAAAGGCTGCGTCCATACGCCTCCGTCATGGTGACGTGTTTTGCCTGCATGCATCCATCATCATCCAAAATGTGAACAAACATTTTGGATGTAACACAGATTGAACCGTCGTGACGCAGCAGCGGCAGCGGCAGCGGCAGCGGTACTGAAGTTCACTTCTATCAAGTGCTTCCTCTCCTCCCCCGAGGCTGCCACCCTGTTTTTACAGGTTGATTTTCATCCACCCTTTTGCTCACCTCTTAATCATTTTATCAGGGTTTTCTTTTTTTTACATTCCGCTGCATCACTCCTGGATAACGGGTTCTACAAAGTTGCCTCATTTGAGCTCAGATTGATATGACTGACAGGGAATCAAAGCAGGGCAGTTAAAGTGGAAAGACGCTGTTCCGTGTTGGTCTTTCAAAGGAAAATGGAGACCACAGTAAATATGACACGCTGTGCATTTTGATGCTTGGCTTTGAAAAAAGGCGGTGGATTTTCTGCTGGTATTTCTGTCCGAGTTCATCCTCTGTCAGAGGCCATTTGCGTTACTCGGGGTCAAACACATTTTGATGAAATGTCAGACTAGGTGGAGTGATTTTCACAGAGCTGTCACTGGGTGAGCGACACAAGATTAGGTGGGTCTGTCACATTTCAAACCTGAAGACGCTACAGGCTTGATAAAAGTCACACTGAAGTTCTTTTACAGTGAAGCGATTGATTTTTGAGCCAACCAGCACCTGCTCATCAATCCTGGGGAGTTTTGTAATAAGAAATAAGGAATTCAATAAAACATCACGACAACATTGGTGATTATCATAGCAGTGTCTGTCTGAAAAGGAAGCTGTGAAGAATATATTCCATAATGCTAAAATGACAGTCTTTGCTAAAAAAAGCAGACTCTCAGACGTCACTCGCTAAAATTTCTTAGGATAAAATGTCAACCAAGCCGGCTCTGAAATCTAGAAGCACCGCTGAAATCTGTTCCAAAAAGCATTATTATTAACTGATACCTGACAGTGTAGATATGACATTAGCACTGCAATCACGGAAAGTTTCTTTTGCAAGAGGAAAATCCGTGTTTTGAAAATTGAGATCATATTTCTTACTTGTCTGGCAGAGCGCAGTGAAACTTTAACTGTGACTGGAGACCCTGTCCGTACGTGTTATATATATCTGTTATGAAATGTTGGTCGACATTTTCCCAGGCCACACCTGTCAGTTAACAAAGCCGATACTTCGTCGCTTCATTAAATGACATTGTCTTTGGTCGGCCGGTCGAATTTTCACTGCGTAGCAAAAAAAGTACAAAAACTCCACTGTCTTTTGGACATGTGGAAAGTTGAGGGGAAGAAGCTTCAACTCTGAATCCCAGTGTTAAAGACTCTCTTCATGCCTTTATCTAGTGTGCATGTGCCTGTGGCCGAACGGGAGCACAACATCACGTGACACGTGACTCGTCAGAATTGGCCACCGACGCATGTGGAAAAGAGAACATTATGCCGCGCCGTCTTATTCCACCTCAGCTATGACAATCCAGCTCCAAACAGAGACGTTTTTTCAAAATGGCTCCTTGTGAAAAAAATTCGCAGCCATCCTTTGGTTGCCTGGTCAAGACGACAACAAGACAGTGTGGATTCTCTCACACGTCGCAGTGAGAGGAGAGCAGCAAACACGCTAGACAAATAGACAGACAGCCTTCCCACCAGTGATCCAGGCTCATCCCCCTCGTCCTCCATCTGCCTCACTGTCAGTCTGCGGACGCCCCAACAGTACGGAAATAAGGGGAGCGGTGACTTTCACAGGATTTACCAATTAGTGGGAGCTGTACCAATTGTGCCAAATATTGGAGAATTTTTAAAAGTCAAATCATGTATCTGATATTGGCATTGTGTCAATTCGGAAAGAAGAAATACACAATGCTCACCATACAAATTTAAAATTCAGAAGTCATAAAAACACATTCTCAGTTCAATAGGGAAGATGTTGCTGCATGACTTAGAAGGTCGTGGATATACGTTTGACCTTCTTTCACAAATGTAAAACGAGGTAAACAGACCATGCTTACTTAGGAGACGTGATTGATGCTAACGGCTTGTCAACTCATTCCACTTGCTCTCGGTCAGGTTTCCTGACATTTAAAGAAAATTGAATGCGCCATCATCCTTTTAACTTTAGGCCATTGTCTGGTAAAAGTTGCATTGTTACAACAGTGAACATATCTCATTTTGTACCCATACATCTATGATGCAGTGCCGTGGCAGCGTCGCTGTAATGCCATATATCACAATGTATATTTCCACGTTTCAGTGGGTTGTACAGTCAGAAGCTTCCTGTGCAGGACTCCGCGGGGAGTTGCTATTCTACAGTGAACAGCAGCAGGTATTGACGGACTGGGCAACGATAAGAATAAATATGGAGAAAGAATAGCATGGACCCCACCCCTTCCACCTTTTCTCTCAGCTGTTTGTCAAGCTCCAGTTGGAATTGTTTTTTTGGAAATATTGAAGTATACTGACAGCATGAGAAATGGTAATGTCAGACGTAGCAGGGTTTTTTTTCCCCCCAGAGAAGGAGGATTCAGAACAGAGGTATTGCCGAGTGTTTCCCGCTGATAGCACCTCAAATGTAGTTCTTAGTAGTTTCTTCTGTAAGGAGGTTGAAATTGCGGATAATCAGTTTGTGACATTTCAAACATCGGGCTGAGACATATTTCGCCGGACTGTTTAATCTTTATAAGGCTGAGTCTGTTCATGGTGGCCAATGCACCTTTAGTCAGCAGCAGCATCAGGGAACCATCCATGATTTCCCAATCTCAGTGAAATACACTTTCCCTCAATTTTCTCGCTGCATTATATTTTACTCCAGGAACATCTGCAACAGACTCTTGGTTCAAAGCACATTTTCTATTTGGAAGAAATCTCGCTCGCAGGATTTCACGTGTGTGTGTGTGTGTGTGTGTGTGTGTGTGTGTGTGTGTGTGTGTGTGTGTGTGTGTGTGTGTGTGTTTGTGTGATACCAACCGCACGCACAGTTTATTTCCCAAACCAGACTGTGGTTGAGACTGAATATAAATGAAAAAGGGTGGAGGATGTTTCTAAAGAGTCTACTCATTGTTGAGTCAGTTATTAAGTTATGACTCGTCTGCCGTCACACTCCAACACCGAAATGATCCCACACCTCAAACACCTTTGTTCTGCACCCACCATTAAACTAAAGGTTTCCTCCAAGCGAACACTTACCGCTCAATAAAGCGTGAAGGTGGAGCCTCTACAAA
Organism: Scophthalmus maximus; assembly: GCF_022379125.1. Lineage (NCBI taxonomy): Eukaryota > Metazoa > Chordata > Actinopteri > Pleuronectiformes > Scophthalmidae > Scophthalmus > Scophthalmus maximus. Next base: position 9,449,931 of record NC_061530.1, read on the forward strand.
CCCGTCACACTCCAGTCATTTCACAAAAATATCCTATGATTATTTTTGAACCCTCCTGTGTCCGCTCGGCATTTCAAGTCCTTTATGAAATATTGCAGATCTCAGCCTGTATTCACTGAAATTCGCTGTCTTTAAAAACTCAAAGAACCTACTGTGTGATACGCACATGCAGGTTTTAAAGTCATTTGAGGTTTGCTGAACCATGTGAACAGAGATTTATTGCAGTTACATGATCTTGTGATAAAAAATGTTTTGTTCAGTGTGTAGTGGCAGGTCATCGCTCTATGTTAAGGAAGCCATCTCAGCTATTGATCTGCTGCAAGCACAACAAGTTGAATGACAGTAGATGCACAAATCACTAAAAAACATTGGATGAATACTAGCTAGAAAGGTCACTTTAATTATTTATGTGATGAACTGATAATTAATATTCAAAGAGTGGCAAGCAAATGCACGCTTCTCTCTACACGTGTATGTTTTAGAGGTGAAATTATAATGGATTGTAAAAATAATGCATTGATAATCTATTAATCATTTAGGTTATTTTTAAAGCAAAATATGTAATAAAAATAGTGATAGATAGTAGAAAATGTCTTAAACTGTATCATCGTAAAAAGGGAGCTTTGGTCAACAATTTATGTGAATTGTAATGGTGGTGTGTCTCGTTAATTTCAAATTTATTAACTAAGTAGGAAAGCCTTGTCTCTATTTTTTTTCATTTTTGAGTTTATACAGTTGTTGACAAAACAATCTAGATAGTTTGCTTGGTTATCACCAAAGTTCTGATAAATGTTATTTCTTTTCTAAGCATCTTTAGGACTCCTCGTTAATGCTGGCATCAGACCAGTTTCACAGTTCCTTATTGACCTCGGTAATAGCGGTTGAGAAAACAAAGGTCACCCAAGTGTAGACTATAATCTGCCGTGGAGCTTTCAGTCTTATCTGTGCCGTAGGTGTAGCTAATGGTCGGCTGTTTTAACAACGAGCTTTGCAAAGGTGTCCTAAACCCTAGGAGTGGTTGGAGTTGGGCCCTGCAAGATGTGGTTGTGAGGTTGGATGAGTGGATTTCCCTTTACCGCACAGTGGATGACAGAGGAGTGACTAAGATCCTCCTCACTCCTCCAGTCGCTCCTCCGTCGTCCACTGTGACTATTAACTCTTACAGTTTAAACACTCCCCTCAAATGGAGTTGGAGCCACAGCCAGTGATATCGGCCACAGGGACGCCAAGGAAGTCGCTCCTCCATGGCAAACTCCGAACACACTCTTTCGCCACCTGCAGGGAGATACCGCTCAGTCCCGGGTCACGAGAGGTGGCCGCATTTCATTCCAAACCCTGCGTGTACAAGCCCAGTGACGCATCGCGGTGATGATGACCACCGCTGGGTTCAGCACCGCCTCAGACCAAATAGAGGAAGGGTTGCCAGTCAGATAAAGTGGTAAAACAAAGGTGAGCCAGAGAAAAGGGTGCAAACGGGTCAGCTGTGAGTGTTTGCTTTGCCATCGTCACCACATGTTGCACTGCCTCCTCACCCAACACCAGATGGGCAGGCGTTGTGATGGCACAGGGCATTTCCAGCTCATAAATCGCGTCACCTGTTGGGAATGTGGAGGGCGTTTCCCTCCGTCCTATCAGTGTACTTGTAAAACAGGCATTTGATAAACACACAAATTAATGATCTTGACTGGAATAGGCTTTGTTATCACAATAACATAAAGAGTATTTTTTTTTTGGTGCTTTTTATGCTTTTTCTCAGCCTTCACTTTGATGGACTGCATCAAAGTGTCTCTCCCACATGCTGATGTTGTTATATCAGCTGATCTTAAAACACACACGGGCAAGCAAAATGTTTTGGACTCAACGGTCAAAGTTCATTTTCTCAGCGAGAGCTACAGTATCTACGTGACGATACACTTTGCGGAGTATGAGAAAATTGTTCGGGCGCGATAAGATTTTCTTCGTACTTAAGATACTCAAAGATCTAATCACTAGCAACAGAGTGAGATAGGAGATGAGATAATCAGAAAAGGCTGCCACATGATGTTGATCAACTTGGATAACCAGGAGACTTTAAAACATACAGTGTAGCCCGGTGCGACTGTTTTTCATGGACTTAAATTTACATTTAAACCACAAATATTGAATTAGTTTTTTTACGCGCCAGCTCTCATGTCTTATTTCTATGGATATAAAACCACCATCAATTCTCTCCCAGTCCCCAATATCCAGCATTCACCCTCCCTCAGGCATGTGTTCACACCTTGTTGACCCCAAAGGTGAAACCCGCAGGTATACAACGGCCTCTTTGAACCACCCCCCCCCAGCCTTTCTCAGCCTCCCCCTTCCACGCCACGCAGTCTGTTGTTGGGGCTGTACAAACAGCCCGGCGGCCAGCGCCACCCCTCTCTGTCGAAGGACAAAGGCCGCATTTACCAGTACGTTCTGGTGACCTTCAGAGGGCAATGTTGTTGTAGCTGGACGCCGGCTGCGGGATCGCAGAAGTCCACCTCTGTACTGCCAGGCTATTGCGTCTGTTTGCTTTGAGCGAAGGCGTGCCGAGGGGAATGCCAGCTTCTGGGTCAAATGTTGCGAGTGTGCAGGGGTTCACGTTTAGGTGGAGGGTCCCGGCATGAGCGGCTCTTAGGAGATTTTCTAATTAAAACGACAGAGTAAACCTGACCCCTGTGCTTTCTTTGCACTCTTCGGGAGGTGATGAAATCCATGTAGGGTTGTTCACTTTTGCACCTTTCCCCCATCACGACACTGTCACATGTCCAGTTGTGTTGTCCCATACTGTATTTTTCAGGTTTCACCAGAACACTGTGTCCTATAGTAAACCTTGAGTCTAGATTTCGCCCCATTGTGATAGAGGTAGCACTATAAACTGCTTACCTATGATTGTCCACGTCTGTTTCCAGTATTGACTCACTCCCATTGTCTCATGTCATATGCTGCTCTATCTACAGTGTAGCCCGTCTGTGAATGGAGACTGTTCTGTATGTGACTGCATGATACCAGAACCTTTCATAGAGATTACTTATTGACAGCTGTTTAAATGTTGAAAGGAGATAAGTCATCTGTAAAATATGGGCCGTAAAGACATATTTGAAGGCTAGATGAAAAAACGGATTGCGTTTATAGGGGAAGGGTGGAAAGTGCATATTGCCGATGGATGATTCTCAGCAAATCATTCAAAGTGCATCTTCTGCTGAATCTGCATTCAGTTCTACACTGGTTTTGGATGCTTGGTCTCTGGTGTTGAAATGCTCTGTCACTGCTTAACACTAATTAACACATCACATATTGTTTGTTTAAAGAAACCAAAGCGTAAAAACCCATAACACATAATTCTTTAGCCATGTGTCGTTACTTCCTGGAGTGGTATCACTATTGTCTTTCTTTTTATTTCCCAGCAAGGAAGCAAATTCGCACATTTCTCAGAATGTCAAACACCTCTTGACCCCCCGGTTGCAATACAAATCCACAGGACCATAAACAAGTTTCCATTTCTTTGTAATGATCTCCACAACAATAAAGGCAGTCCCTGATGTCTTTCTAGGCGTGGTTCTTATGGAGATGGCAGAGGTCCACAGGAAGGTCCATATCGAACTCGAAGAGAACGTAAGTACCGTCAATGGCTATGACTAGCAATATTCTACTTGTTTCTTACTATTAACAAATTTCATGAATTAAAAAAAACAAACAAAAAAAACTTTGAAAAAATTGTGAATTCATTCCCAGCAAATCCACCACACTGATGTTCGGTTAAAACGTATGCCTGGCTGCGCCGGAAAACTATTTAGCCTATTTGCAGAATTAAACTTGTTTCTGATCTTTTTTTTTTTAAAGATTCAGTCATCTTCAGTGGGAATCAATTCGTAGATCAACATCCCCCCGTCAGCTCTTTCATCTTCATCTGTGCTCCGTTCTGTTTAGTCTTGAATCAGATAATTGAACGCAAGATGATAGATCTGAATGATAAAAAGAGCAATCATGTCATTAAGTAATTCCTCTGCATTGACGTGTCACCAGTTGAGCCTCCGGGAGTAACTAGTTGTCATTCCTAGATGTGCTCCGTGGTCACATGTGGTCAGCTCATCTTCACATAATAGACAGAGATAGGCCATTTGTCACGTTCTCCTCTCTGGACACGTAACCTCTACAACCTTTTGAGCTCATTCCCTTTGTTTTTTTGAGAGTTTGAAATTGTTGTGACAATAGGTGAAAGAAAGTCTTAGAAGAGTGGAACAGCAACATATTCATTCCTGACCCTGCTGCCTTGGGGTGAGATGCTTCAGATGCCTGCGAAGGAAAAGTACAAATTTATGTGTCTTCAGAATGAATATGGCTATAACTGAAACTCAGCTCTCTTTGTGAAACAACTCCTGAAGTGCAAATGATGTGTAATGATGTGTAGCTTTCTCCTGTTTAGCTTTCCTCATCACCGTCCTGACCACATTGTTATTTATCTGCGCGAGGGAAATATCGTTAATCTTTAACCTTAAGGGGCTGATAAGCCATCCCTGGTGAGTGGAATCTCATCCTCTCAGAAACAGATGATTATACGCTCCTGCGGGACCCTCCTCTCTTATCGTGAGAGGCCATGTGACTGAAATGTACACTGTGTTTAGAGTCATGTGCGTGCAGGACGATGTGAGTTACAATGTATATGAGGTGTGTGTTTTCTCTGTCTGCAGTTCAAAAGTTTTCACAAAGAGATTATTATCGAGCTGGAGAAGAAAACAGAGATGGACGTGAAATACATGAATGTAAGTGTCAACACAAACTGTATACCTGTATTCTTCGGTGCAAGCATCTGCCAATCCATCCTCCCTCTACTTCAAAAGTTGAGGAAATGGAGGAAAAGCTGCCCTGGAGACAGAACTATGGAATAAAATCCCGTAGTGAACAGTCAACACTTAATTAGTTTGAGTCTCTAGTTTAGTCACTTATTAGTTGATTTCGCCAGAATATTTGATTTTCAAACCTACATTATTCCAGCCCGTCTGCCTCTGAGCAATGTCTATACAATGAAGGCTGCAATCTGCTCCTCTCCCCTTCCTCTGTCCCATGTCTCACGCAGGCCACCTTCAAGCGCTATCAGTCGGAGCACAAGCTGAAGCAGGACTCTCTGGAGCGCTCTCAGACAGACCTGAAGAAGATCAGGAGGAAAAGCCAGGGAAAGCACTCGTCCAAGTATGAGATCAAAGAGAACGAGGTGAGACTGAAACCCAACTCCGGCCGTTTCCTCCCTTTCAAAACATGGCGTGCACTGCTTGCGATAAGAGTGTGACAAGTGTGCAATTAATGTGACGAGGTGGCCAGGAAAGTTCTCGTGCTATTCACACTACAACACAAAGGAGGAGGTGTTTTTTTTTAATGTAAGATGCCACATCGGACTGAAATTCCAGGTTTTGCTTTCCAGCTGTGTTTCAACATCATGTGCAGATATCAGATCTTTGATGACTGAGATTTGAGACGTGTTCAGAACATTACAAAGTCCTAAATGTCTGCAGAATTTTACACAAGAAATGTGACTGACATCATCAAAGGTGCCACCACTAAAGCTGATTTTTTTCTGCAACAAGTGTCAGTCAGCTCAATTTGTTCAACTAATTGTTATTGAAAGTTCACACACCCAAATTTGCACAAATGAAAGCATGACGACCGACATGTATGTGTGTTTCTGGAAACAAATATGTATCATAAAATCCCTGAGGTAACAAATAACAGATTGGCCAAAATCATTCAGTAACTGGGTATCTATCTACACTTGTCCTCCCACATGGGACCTGGCTCACAAACAGCAATAAGTGAACTATTCCATTTGGGATCTTTTGTTTCAAATCCATAAAAATGAGAAGTGCATTGCACAACTCTTTTCTTGTCCACCATCTTGTCAGTTTGAGGATGATTCTGGTTTTCTGATTTACAGTCATTGATTAGTTATGTGACTTATTAACTGCCATAGTATCCAAGTGTAGAAAAGAAAAAGAAAACAAAATACTCCTACATGATTTGACAATAGTTACATAAAGGATTATGAATAAAAAAAAAATTATCAAATACCAATATAATCTTTAATTCTATCTCTCCAGTGAGTAAAAAGATTGAATCTCCATTATCGTTAAAGGTCCAGTGTTTAGTATTTAGAGGGATCTGTCTACAGAAATTGAATATAATATTCATAATTCTATTTTAGTTAGACCCAAATCTTTTCCATCTCTTGATTTTATTATTCTAGTCATGATTGATCATGAGGCTGTTTATTAAAGAAATTTATTTTTTTAAATGGCTCACATTGGTTTCACCCCACTGTGTTAGCAAATCCTTTTTCTGTTTGCATATAATTTCTGGTTATTGAAGGTCACATTTTGGACTTACTGTAGAATGTGATCAGTTTTTTGTCTGTGTATTCTAGCCAAAGAGATGAAAAAGACTCAGGGTTGAATAAAACAAGCATCCATGACAACTATTTTCAAGCAGCAAGTGCATTTATCTCTCATCTGAGAAATCACAGTGAAAATACAAACAGAGCTAAAACAAATGTCACCGCTGAGTGAACAGCGGTACACGGAGATGACTTTGAGCTTGAACTAGTCCGTGTTGACATTGCTTTGCTTCGGCGGGTCTCTTTTATGCAGTGCAGCGTCCCTGAGAGTATCGGTTGTGGTGTCTTCTTCCAAATGCATGATTGTTGTACATTGTTGGCTGTTTACATCTTGCTACTGACATGCAGTGTGAACACTTAAGACAGAGATTAACTATAAAGGAGGGACTGTGCAGCCTGAGTAATAACTTCTTCATGTCTCTTGTTTTAAATTTTCAACAAGCCTGACTTGTTTCGAGTGAATTATTAAACAAAGCCTTTAATTGATAAGTCAAGAAGATCGGTTGTAAAAGGGTTGTTTTGACTTCTCTTCTCTCTCAATGCACTGTTACATTTTCTCTGCTGCTATAAACTGTATCAGTCTCCAGTTTATCCCTGCACTTGAATAGCAGCTATTACTGTAGAACACATCTGCACAACAAGTCATCTTAACTGGGGAGAGAATAGTTGCCTGGCCTCCCATCTCTCGCTGAGAGCCTGGGCGATTGTTTGCTCTGAAGATGGGCAATGAAGAGTTTAGATTCAGCATCTGACAGGGCGGACAGTAGAAAGGGGGTCTGTGACAGAGCCCTTAGAGACCAAGGGCCGTTTTACCATCACCATGACAACCTGGGGGAAATGGGAGAAATTCCGATGGGGGTGGAGTGTTGGGAAATCATTTCAAAGCATTCAGTCAGGTCCAATCGCCCACTTGCCCCTGCGTGATGGGCAGAATCATTCTCGGGGCTCTCGGTGGGGACGGCGTGTCTGTCAGCTCACTGTTCTAAGATCAATCAATGAACAGCAAGAGACCAGAATAAACGTGCCACTAAGGCTAAAAAAAATTGTCATCCTGCTTTACCGAAATTAATTATTGTTGCCGAAGAGGAAAAAAAGGCAGAAACGGAGAATGAAAGTTTGAACTGCAGAGCTTGAGTTTCAAACTGTTTGTAGCACGACTGCAAACGCAACCTCTCAAACTACGATGAAGGATATAAAACGTAGGAAATGTGTCTCCCTACAATATGCGACACTGCAATCTATCACTCATACTTCTTGTTCAATTGAAACCTGACTAGTTATTAATCCTGTACCCTGACGTCCTTGCTGTCCCGTGACCCTGTCTGCAGTACATGGAGACCATCTCATCACGACAGACAGACATGCAGAAGTTCATCGCTGACGGCTGCAGAGAGGCCCTGCTGGAAGAAAAGAGACGCTTCTGTTTCCTGGCGGACAAACACTGCATGTTCTCGTATCAAATTGGCAACTTCTACGAGAAAGTAAGCGCGGACAGAGACGAGCGTCCTCGACAACCGGACCCCCGACCGGACGAGTGTGTGTTGTTTGACCCCTGCCCTCTCTCTTTTCTCTGGTGTTCTCCAGGCCAAGGAGATGCTGGCCATGAAGCTCCCCAGCTGGCAGGACAAGTGCACCGACATCACCAAGGTGCCGGACACGGTGGCGACCATGATCGAGGGACTCTCCACCCCAGAGCAATCGCCGCAGGTTGAACACTGCAACAGGGTGAGCTGTAGCTGGTCATCTGTGGATTCGTGCTGAGTTGCATTAAATCACACACGGAAGCTGTTCCTCTCTGAGATGAGGATTATCTTGAAAGATCTCTTTCTCAAGACGGACCTGTTATTTTTGATCACAAACTCCCTGGTATACTACACATGTCACCGTCAGGTTCCTTCAGATAAGGGCCCTTGGGTGTTTTTATCTTGTCTTGTTGTTGGTTATAATTCCTCTTGTATCAGATGGAAGCTGCTGCGAGCAAATTGGCAAGTTATCATCACCTGGCTATCAGCCATGGGACAATATGTTGTTGTCACTTCCTGTTCAAAGTCCACCGAATATTATGAGGCCACAGCTGTTTATTGCTGCGTAAGTGGGAGATGATGAGTTTCAATTACAGTAATGACTGTTTAAAATCAGTGACTCAGTAAGGACTTGCACGTGAGGACATTCACTCCAAATGTTTGTTATGATTTGAATATGACCAACTCGTATTGTAATGGCGGTTCATTTGCTAACCCTATTCCCTGCTCTCTCTTCAGAACAACGCAGCGTCACTGATGCCTCCTCCAGCACCTCCACTAAAGGCTCAGATAAGTCCACTAGCCATTATGTTCAACCCCGAGCCCAGATCGCCGCTCACCTCCGCCTCAGACCACAACTCAGGTAGTGATGGCCGTGATGGCAGTCTTCCTTTTCTCTTCTAAAGTGGATAAGTGTCAATCTCCTGCTTTAAGTAACTAACCTTTGACATAGATAATGACATATATCTGATCACGATCACATCACGTTTACATGTGTAAACATCTGCTGCCTCCAGACCAGGGCAGTCTCGGAGAGGGCAGTTTGTCCCGGTCGGCGTCCCAGTCGTCCGGTCTCAACGTGGCGAGGAGACACCGGGTTAGGACCATCTTTCCCCACACATCAGGCAACAACAACACACTCCTCAGCTTCGACGAGGGCGACATCATCAGCCTGCTCATCCACGAGGAGAAGGACGGCTGGCTGTACGGAGAGCTGGACAGGACGAGGCAGTACGTCTTCAGCGCATATGACTATTTATATAATACAGGGATTTGTTGGGCTGAACATAAACGCATGGAGCATGCAGTGAATATTAGCAGTATGAGGTCTGGAGCAATCTTGGGAAAACTGATGAAAATATTTTTTTCTTAAAATGTTAATTATGTATGGGGTTTTTTTGTGGCGTCTCATGAGGAGTTATACATATCAGTCATTTTAATCATCTCGGCATTTCTGGTTTTTAAGGATAAGTCTGGTGATTCTATTTTTTTCTTATCTGGTATTTCACATTGGATTTGTTGTTGTTGTTTTATTAGTTTAATGATCTGAATGATAACTTGCTAAAAAAAAAAGACCCTAAACGCACAATGTGGAATGGTAAGTGTGTTTGTGGACCCCCCCCCCCCCTACTTAATTTAAATAACAGTCTAAATATGACTATTGGCACACCCAGAAGAGGAAACGTACTTTCATTCCAACAAATATGCAGCACCACTGACACAGGCGTTTTTTTTCACATAACTCAGGTGGCAGTACTCGTTTCTGCTTTGTGTTTCTTGATATTTCGCTGCGCTAATATGCCATGCCTAGAAACACAGACTATGTCAGGAATGTTCAACATGACAGTCGTAAAACTCTTTCTCTCTCTCTCTCTCTCTCTCTCTCTCTCTCTCTCTCTCTCTCTCTTCTTCTGCCCTGCCTAACAACACCACACACGTAAAAGAAGTCCAGGTGCACACACACACACACACACACACACACACACACACACACACACATACAAACAAAGAGACATCTGGCCTTTTATATTTCATCCAACAATGAGCAAATGTTGGGTTTTCCTTCGCAAGTGACAAATAATGAGGCAGAGAAATTCATATGTCAACCAGGGTTTTAAAAATGTTCGACTGAGACAGCGGAGAGGGAAAAAATGCTCTGAGGTGCGAAAAACAAATCCGTCCCTGCTTAATACTCCCCCATACGAACAGACATCTTTACATTCCTTTTGTGTTTCTTTTTAGCTCAAATCATCAGGTTTGCATATGCAACTGCAGCTGCAGCATGAATCTGTGAACTAACCTCTGAGTCGCCCGCGTAATTACAGCCATCTCCAGCTCCTCAATGGACCAATTAGGCCTGACAAGCCAGGCGAAAGGATGATGGAGTGTTTACAGGGCTTGTGGCGGATTTGTTTTTTCATTACCCCAAAAACAAATCAACACAAGCCTCATCCGCTCCCTGATTCTCCGCGTGTCATTAAGTGGCCTTTTGAGGCAGAGTGGTTTCGATGCAGCCTGTGGTGGTTCGCATTACATTTTTCTGTATCTTAGCAACAAATCCAGTGCATTGGCCTGGTAAACCATCTCCCTCGCTCGACGTGACTCGGAGACGACATCTGAGTCTTAGTGGGCAAAATCTCGTTCTGTTCCTGAGGTGACCTCGGTGAAAACTACTGAGCAAACATGTCCACTGAAAAGGAAAAGGGAGTCAAACCTCCCACTTGTCGCAGCTGATAAACATGATGCATACCACCAGTGTTGTGCAAGACCGAGATCACTGACCCGTATTAGTCGATTCTTTCTGTTCTGAACTGTACTCAGAGGTTGCACCAGATTATGTTGGTTTCAGTAACCGTGAATGAATGTCAACCGTCGAGAGGCTGGGTGTGGAGGTCTCCTCTAGAGAAAAGTACACCATGAAGGGCAGACATATTATCTCACTAAATGCTTAACTGGCTCCGTCCAGAGGTAACAATCCATCAACCAGGACCCCACAAGTACAATCCTTTCAAAAAGGACAATTTGAGAGACTCTTGGAAGTTGCTGCACGTGGTCAAGTAAATATTCTGGGACATACAATCCCTAAAAGCCCCAAAACCTTTGCACTTTACTTTCTGTATGGCAATAAAATGAATTGGGTTAAATGATGAGCCTCTTTTTTTTTACGTTTGGTCAGTCAGCCAGTTCCTCCTTTTTCAAGCTTTTTATGGCTTCAAATTTATTGTGTTTTTAATTTTCTCTTCTAATTCTAGACATGGAGTAGAGAGCAAGCATATTTCATAAAACATGAAAGTGTTTGTAGAGTAGGTGTTATTTCTGTAATGGTATCATGCAATGTAAGCAGTTGGAGCTCATATGTACTGTATGTTACATCAACCCCAAGAAGATAACAAATGTGGACGCAAATAATCAAGAGAAATTTAAAATGCGGACAGTTTAGATAAAATTGTTTTGTAATGTCCTAGTTTGTGTCTCTTTCATCAGGCGGGGCTGGTTTCCCTCATCTTACTGCAGAGCTTATTCTGAGCCAGCGATAACATATAGGTAAGTAGACATGACAGCATGCCAGGAAGTGAATCGATAGCGTGTTTCACGGCTGGATTTTGTTTACAGCTGAAGCTTTGTGTCGTGTTTTCCTTTGCAGCAATCTGGGCACGCCGGTGCGTAGACTGAGTGTGGCCAGTCTGCCAGAGCAGGAGGAGGAAGAGCCAGTGTTGATTCCCCCACCGGACTACGGCGACGACCCCTCGAGCCCAGCGGTCCCCTCGACGCCCTCGCCACAGAACACGGTTAGTACCAGCACCTGCATGAGCACGACCCAGCCTGGCCTATCAAATCAACCGGTACAACATCTCCTTTTTTTTCAACTGGAAAAACACTATTGATGAAAGATGAGTGTAAGGAACAAAACTGAAACTGCGGAGAGCAACGTTAGATCGTTTCCCCTCTCTGAAATCTTTGGTTTGCTTTCAATATAAATGTCCTGGTGGAAATTGCATCAGCCAGTTTATTAATGTGATGTTGCAGGAGTGTTAATGCAGACCATTTTAAAAAACACAGTGTGTTTTAAAAAACCCCACAGCAGGCTGGTCTGTCACACTGATGTCGGGGGTTTGCTCATGTAACATACTGACATAAACGTGTTTTAAAGATATTTTACTGTCCAGCAAGAACAGATGGATTCTGTCTCATTGGTGGTTGTGGGTAAATGGAGCTGTTTTCTGGTTGTGGTTAACAGAAGACTAGTCATCCTTTAAGTTATCAGTTTTTGTTCGCTCTTATTTTTTAATGACATAGAAGTGCTGCAAAGAAAACATGAAACAACATTTTAAAATTGCATAATCAAGTATGATTTATGTACAGCAAGATTTATTTGCAAATTGACTTTACGGGTGCTATAACTGATTCATTTCTTAATTGCAACAGGTAAAATGAGACTGTAATGGCTCAAAGTGTTGATCCCCACAGTGAATTATCACCAGAATCTGCACTTCCCCCTCAGAGCGTCAGAGCTTTTCAGCATCTTCCAGCTGGTTGTTTTGGTTTTGCATTCTGCAGCTTTACTGTTCTGGTTCACTCTCACCAGCCTCAGCAGGGAGTAGCTCAGAATAAACACTCAAAGACCTACTGAACCTCCAAGTGGCTATAAAAATCAGCTACAGCAGTTTTAATGTGTCAATTTCAGTCATATGTACGGTAAAACCCTTTATACTATGACTAGCTAATAGAATCTATTCCAATAGTATGAAGTGTGTGTGTGGCCAGTCTAGTTTAAAATGAATAATACACATTTCTGTCTTATTTCTTTAACAGCTGATGCCATTGTGCCTTTAGGCCAGGCACCAAGGCTCTGGCTGCTGCCATGAAAGACTTTGTTTGTGTTGGGCATCTGCCATGTTTGAGTTTCCATTAAAATGGGCCATCACACGTACCCGAAAAAAGGTCTTACGTTTCCTGACAGGATATCTTTATTGCCTTACCTCAGACACTGCAGTGACTCCACACCCACACCACAAAATGCCATCATGTCTTATCAACGTCTCCTCGATGCATAGTCATCACCTCCACTCCCTTAAAACAGAAACACACCCCAATTCCTCCAACCAGTTTAAGTAAATACACTTAACTTATCTAGACAATGATTTCCCAAAAGGATATGGGAGCCTTTTCAGATGTTGTTTGGGTTCTACCTATTTACAGTCATAAGTAGTCTTTGAAGACAAAGAGTGAGAAAGTGTAAAACAGAAAGTTGTTAGATTAAAAAACATTTTTCAAAAGGCATCTGAAATATGCTCTGAGCCATGTTTCATTTGGGACTGGGGCGAGAGAACGGAGGAGGAGAGAGATACAGAGGGAGGCATGAAGGACAAGAGGGGACGAAACACAATTTCATTTCGTGCCTGCACTGTGTCCGCTTATTGAAAATGAGCTAGTGGCTGCCAGCAGGCAAGCCCAGGCACTCTTCTTTCTCCCTCATCATCACCTTCCTCGCTGCTCCGTCTGCACTCGGTGTCCTCTACAACTGCTGCCTCAGGGTTTCACCACGAGATAAACGTCTTACTCTTATCCCATCTTAATATTCTCACAAATGTTACACCAACTGGCTTAATGACATAGTCCAGAATAGACACAATATTGTAACGCCACACACACACACACACACACACACACACACAGTTCCCAAAACCCCAGATACTATACTTTGGAGGCCAGTTAACTTTTAGCGGGACTAGAGCTGCTTGTTCCTTTTTAATCATTAGATTTAGTTTCCTTGTACCATGTAGCCCATAACAAACTCGGTTACCACGATGTCGGAGCATTAAAATGGAATTTGCGATTACAGGCAATGGGTCAAAAAAATGTTTCAATTATCTTTAACTGTAGGGCTGTAGTCTCGGCCTGTATTGTGTAGTTCTTTCAAACTTCAGGATTTTTTAAAAGTTGTATATTTCAATAGCACAATATCTTAGATGGTTAAACTTGTTGAAAAAAGGCGGATTCTGAAATAACAGTTTATGTTACTGAAGAATGCGTGAATGTATGTATATAACGATTTGTTAACAGAAGCTACATTTAAAATATTTTTACTTATGATTTGGGGATCATTTAATCAGCAATTTAAGTTTTTTTGCAGATAGTTTTCAACCCAGGAAGAATATCTGAGTTCAGAGTAAAAGTATCATTAGCCTTCTTTGACTTCTGGCCGTTTACTGCCCTCTGCTGGAAGAGTCGGATAGTGCATTTGAAATTAGTAATTTCTATCCGTGATATACTTAAATAATAATATATATATGTATATATATATACATATATATATATACATATATATATATAATATTATTAAAATGTTCTAAAATGAAACGTCATACTAAACTACAATCTTTGATGAGAGTTCGCCTGACATATTCATTAGCTGCTGTAGCACTATAAACCATTTTTACAGCCTTTTATGTACAAATATGTGGCTACAGTAGGCCTCAGGGCACACAACTCAGGTATTTTTGTACCTCAACGTTATCGTCCCCATGCTCACTTGACTCTGTGGAGACGATAAGATTGCCATTGTCTTTGGGTGAGAGAAAAAGAGGAGTGTGTCTCTCCGGCCTTTCTAGATTGTCTAGATTCCACACTGAGCGAGGTCTGAGGTTGTAGCTTACAGTAAGTACGTGTCAAAGCAGGAGGGGGGACAACTGTCGATGAGAAATCTGGTCAAACCAGTCAGACAACAGTGACTTCCTTCCCGGCTAGAGGGAGGGTGTAGGTCTGCGTTGACTGTGGTGTGTGGTGGTGTCTTTAAAGTTGTCTGTGTCATCTTTGTGTTTGGATCTTCAAGGGTCTTTTCTTCTTTTTCCCTTTCTGACAACAGGTCTCTTTAGTCAATGGGACTGCGAAGGCTTCTTTTCTAGGGTGAGTGGTCTAACACAGCTAACAATAACTCACAGATTAATGCCCAATGTGTGTGTGTGAGCTGACTGATTATCGTTTGATGGTGAATTGGAAACTATTTCAACTGTCTCCTTCTTGCAGAGGAGGGAATCCATTTGCCACGGTGAAGCTGAGGCCAACGGTCACGAATGACAGATCAAGGCCTCACATCTAACACAGAGCTGGAGAAGTTTCACCGCTGTCATGCCTTCGGGGGAGTCATGCAACATGGGACCCCTGCCACACAATGAATATCACCCCCAACCTGACATCTCACCAGCCTGCATGCTGGTCTCTCTCAGCAACAGTCTGCTCCATTAAAAGGAACCATTGTTTCTGGACATAAGTGTGCTTTACTGTGCCAGTGTGTTTCACATCACCCACAGCAGTGAAATACTACATAATTAACACATGGATATTCTGAATAACTTTGTAGTTCAAAGAAAGACTTTCATAATGTTATACACCCAGTCTCAAAGTAATAATACAAACCAAAATGAAAATGTAGGCTTTGTCTCATATATGTCACTAACAGTTATAATCAAATGTGGCTGCGTCACAATTTTTTCCGAGGTGAATACCTTTAATGTGAGGTGGCAGCAAAAGAAAATGTTCAGTTTGCATTTGCAGTATAACCTGGTAAAGATTTGTCACGGTGTAAAAAATGCTATTTTTATGAAGTCCTCCATCAAAAAACTAATACGAAGAGAGATAAATAATACATGTGAATGCAATTGGATATATTTTGTTTTAAACATGCTGCCAGTAAATACTATCAAAAATTGGGGTTTATTTCATGAAAACTATAAAAAACAGAAAACACTGTTGTAAGAATGGTTGTGTGGACCCGTCTGTGAAGTCCTTTGGCCAGACAACACTTGAATTTCAGTGCATTAAGTTTTTAATGTCTTTTTTCTTTCCATGTAAAAATGATATTGAGGTTTATTTTGAATCTGATGGTGACATGACATGAGAATGTGGAGATTAAACCTGCATCTTCATTTTGGTCTGAACTACTCCTCCTCCTCCCTAAGACTGTGTCTAGGGGAAGAAGAGAAGTACCCTGAGTGTCATCAGGGCTTTTCAGACTTGTTTGTGTTTTCATACAGAATGAAGAGATCCAGATGTGAATGTTAGTGGCCTGATGCTGACGAAACGGACCAGAACTCTCTTCCTGACTTGCCAAAAAACATGTACACATTGTTATTTCTATTTTTCTTTTTTTTAAAAGAGGCATTGAGATTTACAGAGGTGAGAATGAAGGAAGAGATCATTTGAGTAAAGACAAATGAGAAGTCTATTTATATACAGAAAGGTTATATGAGATATTAAAGTATAAGTATTTAAAGGGGCATTAAGATTCCCCTCTAAATATTTTTTCCAAGGGTGCTCAAGATGAGCATTGGATCCCACACTGATTATGATTTGACTGCTGGTATGTATTTTATATGGTTAAAAAGACATTTTCACCCCTCATGGCTACACTTTTGTTCAATGTATAGATTCTCTGAACAATGCACAGCTCATACTAAATGGTTATGTGAATACGGTGGTCATAAAGTATTAAGTATTTTGTGAGGAGAGGGGCAATTTGCCATGTTCTTGCTTTGCAGGATGTAAGTGTACGATGAGGAGCTGATTGATGAAATAGATCTTCATAGACCCACTGATGTGCGTAATTGAACCCATCATACTGACGCAGTCAACGCCACATGCTTTCTTCAGAGTAACGTGCCACTGCATTGACCCATGTAGTCTCTCAATAAAACATGTTCAAGTAAAAGTCTGCATAATGGGGGCTCAGTTGTGTTATTTACTGTCTTTACAGCAGGACGGGTGTCTGCATACTGAGGGAAAAGGTTTGTTTCAAGTTTGTGGATTCCAAGATTACATAGGCAAAGTATTTTTTTAATCTATTACCCTGGTTATGTCGATTAAAATTGTATAAAGTGATACAAAAATAGTGGAAGCAAAAGTGAGAAAGGAGTACTTAGATCGCGGTTCTCAAATCAGATGTGCCTGATAAGACATAATCATAAGACACTTCTATATGTTGAGAGACAGTAAAAAAAATATTTCCCCGTTCATTTATTTGCCTGATGTTTAACGTCTGTCATCAGCTGTTGTTCACCAACCGCTGCAGCGTTGCTCTCCTACACATTCAAACCAGCGTGACGGGCGTGAGGGAAGGAGCCACTCAGCCTCAGGAGGACGGATGTGGTGAAAGAACAAACTGTTTCAGAGTCAGATCATCTGTTTCCAGTGACCCCATGACATTGATGCTCGCCTGTAATTGAGGGGTGGGGGAAACATTAGCAATCTTGCAAATGGTGTGTTTCTGTCAGGTGAATAGTTGTATGTGTTGCTGCTGGAGGACAAATCCTCGGGGACAAAGCATCATGTTTTGGGGGCCTGCGACATGAAGAGGTCATGGCTCTGGGTTTGACCAGCTGCTCTGTCTGACCTGACGCATGAGCCAGCAGCGCCCCCTGCTGGACGCGGGCCGTCACTGCTACAACAGCAACAACAAAAAAAACAACCAATGGCAGCAGCACTTCCTGTGTCACAGCGGAGAGGAATCGGGCTCCTGGGGAGATGAGAGGAGGCTGACTTCATGATAGAACCAGCCGTCCAGTCAGCACCTCTCGCCGCAGCGGACACCGGCCACATCCCGCCGGCGCCAGCGTGAGAAGGAGGAGGCGGCTGCAGGTCGGTGCGTTCGAGCTCTCGCTAACTTTGCTATTTTCTAGCCAAGCCTTTCTGGAAAGCCTGCACCAAAAAAAACAAACAAGCCGAGTGTTGTCACTGTAAAAGCCTGACGTCTCCCTGTTTCCGTTCACACCTGCACTATTTGAGCTATTCGGGCTAACGTCGGTCCTGTCGTTAGCATGCTGTTCGCGACGCGGCTACGTTGTTGCCATGTAACAAGACAGTTGTGTTCATGTTACTGTAGTGTCGCCATCGTCGGTGCTTCCGAGGCCGACCGGCGTTCTTCTTATTACTGATATTAGCATGCCGAGTGTGCAGCAGGTGGCAGAGGACACACGCCTGTGAGCAGCAGCAAGCAGCATCCTTGACCTTTTTTGATAAAAGCCATTAGCAAACCTAGCATGATTTGTTACCTGCACGTCCAGTCCCCACTGTCCAGGATGCAGAGCAGTGTGCTCGGCGACATCATGGAGTTGTCAAGGCTTGTGGAGCAGACGTGACAAGTAGAGCAGTGGTGGTGTGGTGAACACTGCACAACCAGGACCTGGATCAGGATCAAGATCAGGACCAGGACCTGGATCAGGACCCGGATCAAGATCAGGACCAGGACCAGGATCAGAATCAGAATCAGAATCAGGACCAGGATCAGGACCAGGATCAGGACCAGGATCAAGATCAGGACCAGGACCTGGATCAGGACCCGGATCAAGATCAGGACCAGGACCAGGATCAGAATCAGAATCAGAATCAGGACCAGGACCTGGATCAGGACCAGGATCAAGATCAGGACCAGAATCAGAATCAGAATCAGAATCAGGACCAGGACCAGGATCAGGACCAGGATCAAGATCAGGATCAGGATCAGGACCAGGATCAGGATCAGAATCAGAATCAGAATCAGAATCAGAATCAGGACCAGAATCAGGATCAGGATCAGGACCAGGACCAGGATCAGGATCAGAATCAGAATCAGGATCAAGATCAGGACCAGGACCAGGATCAGGACCAGGACCAGGATCACTGGGCACAGCTCTGCCCTTTGACCCCTGCTCTTCGTGCTCAGTGTGTTGTTTTACCGAGCTGCGCAATATGTTATAGGAAATCATTGATTCAATCTTAATTTTGGACAGTGCCAGAATGAAGTTCTACTATTATGGCTCCCCAAAAAAACATTATGCTATCATTTATAAGTTACTTCATCTTATCCCTTTTCCTTCAGAGTAATTGTTGGTCCCTACCTGCCGTTGGTAGAAAGATGTTTGTCTGTAACAGTAACGGACAACAGAGAAGACGTTATAGTGTCGTACCATCCTGAATTTCCCAGCTTGGGATAAATAAAGTAACTATCTATCTATCTATCTATCTCTATATATCTGGTATTTGTCTGTGGTGACTAGGCAAGGCAAATTTATCAATACAGCACAATTCCTACACAGTGGCTTTACAAATGAGCAAATTGAAGAACACAGAGCAAATAATACATTCAATTAAAAGGTGAAGTGCATTAAAAGAGAGGGCACGTGGAGGAAGTCAAAACGTCAGGAACAAAAGTGTATGAAATAGCATATGAGTGCACGAGAGGAAGTCAAAACAAAAGGGTTGATGGAGGTTGGTCAAAGAGAAACTTTAGCAGTACCATGTGTTTCTTTCATTTGAATATGTCTGTAACAGTGGGAAACTAACTCTGCTCCCAGTCGACCACGTGATCCACATTCTTTGCGTAATCTAAAAAGAGGTCGAGACAGTAGAATGAATAATGGCTGAATTCTGTTTGGCTGCTTCAGTTTCAGGGTCCTGGTATCGTGCATGCTTGGTTCACTGTTGCCCTGCCACGGTTTTCCTGGGAAACTTGAATGCAACAGAGCCATTGTTAAGTGTCATTAGAAGCTGACACAGCCGGTTTTCATGTATATATTGTCTAATGATAGAATCTCAGGTTTCTCCTTCATGACCATTTATTTACAGGTGCAGCCATGCCCGTCTCCCTGCTGTGGGCCGTGGATGTGTACGGGCGGGTCTACAGCCTGTCCACGGCGGGCCAGCAGTGGGAGCATTGCCACGACGCCCAGCTGGAGTTTAAGCGGGTGACGGCAGCTGAGCAGTGCTGCTGGGGCATCGCCTGCGACAACAACATCTACCTGAACGTCCACGCCTCCGACCTGCCCGTCCGCTATCAGGAGGAGACCTACGAGAATCAAGTAGGTGTCGTCCAGTGTCATTATTTATAGAGAGTCCTTCTGAAAAAAAAGTATACAAAAAAAGCAATGCAAGTTTAAAAAGGCTTGTTATTTTTTGTGGGTATCCTTTGTTTCCTGCGTAAAGAGTCCTAAGCAAAATAGAAAATTTGGTGTTCCCCTCTGACTAGTGTTATGTTTGACTGAGTGACTGAAAAAGAAAGTGCAACATCCTCATACAGCAGTGTTCAACTTCCTCTGTTGCTAACTTTTGCACACTCTCACTGTTGCGTGTTGAAACAAGCGAATTAGAAGCTTGTGGATCCAGTTTAATTTAAAAACAAAACAGCAACAGTATACTATACTAACTGTGAAACGTAAAAGGTAAACAACATGTAAAAGAAAAAAACGTAAAAAATACAATAGATTAAATTCATGGCCCATGTGACTTACTCTTACATCTCAACTAAAGTGCGGTTTGGCTGTGCATGTTTGAAAAACTAGGGCAGACAGATTTACGTTATCTTTGCCTCTCTCGATCTCTTGTGTGATCATCACCTCCATTCCTGTCTGTCTGTCTGTCAGCGATGGAATCCAGTCGATAGTTTCTCGGAGCGTTTGCTGCCAAGCGATCGCTGGCAGTGGAGCGACGTCACGGGTCTGCAACACCAACCTCTGGACAGTTTCCGGCTTCCCTCGAACAGCTGGGAGTGGGAGGGCGACTGGTACATGGATGAAAACTTTGAGGGAGAGCCCACAGACAAGGAAGTGAGTATCTGATGATTATGTTGTTGTTGTTGTTGTTGTTGTTGTTGTTGTTTGCGTCTCCCTACTTCAAGCATCAGCTTGTGTCTTTGCCTCGTCTCATTTTGATAGAGGTGTTTTTTGTGTGCAGGGATGGACTTACGCCATCGACTTCCCTGCCAACTACACCAAAGATAAGAAGTGGAACTCCTGTGTCCGCCGCAGGCGATGGCTCCGCTACAGGAGATACAAAGCCATGGACACATGGGCTAAGGTAAGTATCATACTGTGTGTGTTTGTGTGTGTGTGTGTGTGTGTGTGTGTGTGTGTGTGTGTGTGTGTGTGTGTGTGTGTGTGTGTGTGTGTGTGTGTGTGTGTGTGTGTGTGTGTGTGTGTGTGTGTGTGTGTGTGTGTGTGTGTGTGTGTGCTTAGTTGTGTGTGTGTGTGTGTGTTTTTGTGTGTGTGTGTGTGTGTGTGTGTGAAGCCTGTCTGTGTGTTCACCAGCGTCTCTCTTCCTGTGTATGTGTGCTGACAGATCCCCTCGCAGCAGACGACTCTGCCAGATCCCTTCAGCGACATCAGCTGTGGAGGCTGGGAGATCAGTGAAGAGCCCAGAGGCCGCCTCTCACTGTGGGCCGTGTCCCTCCAGGGCAAGGTAGGGCTCACACACCCAAACACCCAACCCAACACTGAGCGTAGCCTTCAGGTATCCGTGGCAACCTACTTCAAGTCTTGATTAGATTGTAATTTACATAAATAAAGTCAACTGTAGCCTGTAAAAATTGTATTTTAGTGTCCTCTCGTCCAAACTGTGATGCATTTTCTGGTATTTTCTCTTTGTGAAAGAGTAATAATTGATTGATGAATCAATACAGCATCGTTGATAAGAGACTAAATAAGCTATACCCAAGCATAATTTACATTGTCTAAGGTAAAGCATCTGTTCAACCTAATGGATGTTCAGATTTTGTGCTATTCACACAATTCTAAAATGTTATTTATTGAGCTCATGAGCTGCATTGGTATCAAATGATGAAAATACTCTTTTCCCCCACTTAACTGTGTTGCTGTCATCCTTGGTCGTCTGTCCCCTCCCCTTCTCTCCGTGCAGGTGTGGTTCAGAGAGGGAATCGATCACCACAGTCCAGAGGGCTCTCTTTGGGAGGAGGTGCCTCTCCCCGGGGAAGTTGTCCAACTCAGCTGTGGCCCAGGAGACGTGGTCTGGGCAGTGCTGTGGGAGGGGCAGCTCATCGTCAGGGAAGGCATTGGCCGAGATTCCCCCAAAGGTACACAAGTTCCCTAGTGGGAGGAGGATGTGGTGTGTATGTTCATCTGTTTATCCTCTTTATGGAATGTAATATAATTTTTGCGGTCCACCAGGCACCTCTTGGGCGGTGGTGGAGTCTCCCAGTCTTGATGTGGGAGCCATACATGTGGCCGTCGGGATCAGTGTTGTTTGGGTTGTGACCAAAGACAATAAAGTGAGAAAATTCTCTGATGAACATTATTTAAGATGCGTCGCAGGGTCATAATTCACAGCACTTCCCTCCCCGCTCCTGTTTTTTTTTTCAGGTGTGGTTCAGACGTGGCGTGAACTCACACAACCCCTGCGGCTCGGGCTGGATCAGCATGGTTGGAGAAATGATCATGCTTAACATAGGACTCAATGACCAGGTGATTCACATCATATCCTGTGCACAACTGTCAGCAAAGTCACATGTCTTCTGTCTTACGGTTTTGGTGTCAAGTCGTAAGATGTGGACGCCTTCATGAGAACCTGCCGCTGTTGTGTGTAGGTGTGGGGCATCGGCTGTGAGGACCGGGCGGTTTATTTCAGACAGGGTGTGACCTCCAGTGAACTGAGTGGGAAAACGTGGAAGGTTATCAATGTTCCCCGAGATGGGGATCGATCCCACTCCAGTGCCAGTGCAAACAGCCTGCAGAGGTGGGGAAGCCACAAAGAACACTCTCTCTCTCTCTCTCACACACACACACACACATACACAAAAACACACTCATTTGCATGCAAAATATCAGAATTTTAGTTCGGGAGAACACATAGTTCACACTCAGTGTCAGCGTGATGACAAAGCATTTACCATATGGAGATGGGAAGGAGTTGTACATGAAACATGATTTCAAACAAGAAAATATTTTTTTTATGTAAGACTTGATTAAATTTCATGCTCAAACAATAATAGTCCAAAATAGTTTTGAACCGTTATAATTAATCTTTAAATTTCACTACAAGATCCAGGAAACTGTCAGTGCAGACCATGATGTCAACATACATTAAACATTAGTTTTCGGAGAAAAACAAAGATTAATTCAATTAATTTCTCTCTGTCCTTGTCCTAGTGCTGGATGCTACTTCTGTGGTGAGGTGGGAGGTCAGTCAGTGGTGAGTGATGTGGAATCAGACCCAGAGAAAGCATCTACAGATGGAGCCACAGGCCTCGTCATGTCTGACTCCAAATGTGAGGCCTTTGCTGCCCCGGCAGACCACACCTCTGACCAGCCCCCTGACACCCTCAAGCCCCGCATCCCTAAAGTCACCAGCGACAGCTTCATCTCTGAACTCGTCTCTGACCGAGAGCCCGCAAAGACTTCAAGAGAACTCGGATCTGCCGCTCCCGCTCTGCTGGAGGAGGAGACCCTCCCTGACGAAGGGGAGGTCAACGCTCCCTGTTCTGCAACTCTTTCCACAAGTCAGTCCGGAGTTCCTCTCGACCCCCAGTGGAGCAACGTGGACCTGGAGGAGACGCAGGTCCAGCTGGCACAGACTGGAGTGGCGCTGGAATCGGCCGATACCTGCAGCTTGTCGTCTGTGGCCACATACACACTCGCCATGGACGACCCATATGGGGCAGATGAGCCCCCCCTGTGGGCGTGGGTCAGCGGAGGAGGCTGCTCTGTTGACAGTCACTCCCAACTCAACTGGTTTAACTGCTCCATTAACACTTCAGGTGATATATTGTATCAAAGTGATGTACTGCCTCAGAAGGGGCTAGCATGCTTACATTTCCATTTTATACTTGCAGGAAAGGTGCCATCAAGGTTGGAAGCCTGTTGATTTTGTTTCCTGTATTTATGTTAGCTATTGATTTTTTTTAATGTTTTTATTTCTGTGCTACTTATCGTCCTCCAGCTTTGGTCCAATCAGTCCAGTCCATGAGTCTGTCTGTAACCCCAGCCCAGACGGCAGCCTGGCGGAGACAAATCTTCGATCAGTTCAGTGAGAGAACCAAAAGAGAGATGGACAGTTTCAGACATTATGAACAAGCCATAGAACAGGTACATGTCCAACTGCAGGAATGTCTCCGTACTTGAGCTTTGGAGTCACACTTTCTTCATGTGTTTTTTCTTCTTTTCCCCCTTGATTCATCCATTCATTCATTTATCAATTCATTTGCCCTGAACACCCTGCAGTCGGTGTGGGTGAAGAAGGGAACCATGCAGTGGTGGAGAGACTGGAAGCCCCACAAGTGGATAGATGTTCAATTTGCCTTAGAGCAGTTCTCAGGACCAGAGGGCAACAAGGATGGCATCTTTTTCATCTATTACAACTTCTATGAGGAGAAGAAGGTGAGGAAGACGCGTGTCTCGTGCCTTCCTGAGGGAGAACATTGTTTTGTTTCGTCTCATTGTAAGACTGTCACAAATCTTGTACATGATAACACGTTCTTTTACTTTCTCTCTTCTTCTTTTCTTTCCCTGCCTCCCTGCTACCGCTCTCTCCAGTACCTGCATGCCTTCATCAATGAGATCACCATCCTGGTTCCTGTGCTGAATGACTCCAAACACACTTTCGCCATCTACACTCCCGAGCGGACCAAACAGAGGTGGCCAATCCGATTGGCAGCTGCCACGGAGCTGGAAATGCGTGACTGGGTGTGTGTAGCTGCAACACAGCAGGCTCGCGTTCTTGTTCTGCGCAGATTTCAACCCTGACAGGATTTTAGAATATTGGTCAAATTTTCTGATGAAAAATATTGCTATTAAATACATATAAATGTAGCCTGATGGAGATCAAAATAACTGCCACGATTTCTTTTAAATGAGAGAGAAAATATATTGTTTTTGTTTTTCCTGCTGATGTGAGTTGCACGCACATTTCTACATTTTTCCTTTTTTTTGGACGTTTTTTCTTATGACTTGTCTCTCCCTCCCTCTCTGTCCCTGTCTGCCTCCACCTCCCTCCCCCATGTGCAGCTGGCACTGTTGAGTGTGTCATGCTGCGACTCCAGGGGGCTCCAGGGTCCCCCCTCCAAACAGGCCATCTGGTCCATCACCTGTAAAGGAGACATCTTTGTCAGTGAACCCTCTCCTGCTCTGGAGGCCATGCCTTACCCCACGCCCTGCGACCAGATGTAAGAACAAGGCGGACATCGCTGGAATGTGAAGGAGAAAGAATATGATGACAAACGTCTTATAGATAAGGTTGTAAAGGTGCCCTTTCACCATATCCACTCAGGCACAAGTCTTTTACTTTTGTGTAGGTTCTGGCGGCAGGTCGGAGGTCACCTGCGCGTGGTGGAGTGCAACAGCGTCGGGATAGTGTGGGGGATTGGCTACGACCACACCGCCTGGGTCTACACCGGGGGCTATGGGGGAGGCTTCTTCCAGGGTCTGGCCAGCAGCACAGATAACATTCACACACAGACGGATATCAAGAGCGTCTACATCTACGAGAACCAAAGGTGGAACCCAGTTTCAGGCTACACCAACAGGTAGAAGACCCGCTCCAGATACACCTGGGATTCAGAGTGGGGTGGGACAATTGTACTTTTCAACTCATTTTTGTCAGTAGAAAGAGTTGTTGCAATGATATTCTAACACAAAGGCTAATGGGGCTGACTTATATGTGCAGGACAGTGTCTATGTAGAGATTTGAGAGTACTTTTCTTTTTAATTCAATTTTCACATTTAAGAAAGTATGACGACTTTTCACTGACGACGCATTTTAGCTTTTTAGCTTTTTCTGATAAAATGTGACCACAAAAACACTTTTGCAATCTACCATTTAAATCCAGTGGGATTGGAATTTAGAGTTTTTACACAAGTGGAACATTTTACATTTCATTATTTCCCCCCTTAAACTTTTCTTATTACATCATCGTGTGACAAATAAATTCAAACTAAACTACTGCACCATGCCCGTTTGTGAAAGTTTGTTGTGAAGTGTAAAGTCAAGTCAAGTGTGTTTGCTTTGTTTCAGAGGTTTACCCACAGACCGCTACATGTGGAGTGATGCATCAGGGCTACACGAGTGCACAAAAACAAATACCAAGCCTCCCTCCCCTCAGTGGACATGGGTTGAGTACAGCTACACAAACACACAAATACTCAAACATGCACATGTGGTCATAGGTCATAATACTTTATTTGGTCTTGTATCATCATGTATCTCTATAATAGCTGATGTGCTCACCATGTTTCACTCCCCATGTGTTCTGTTTTCAGGTATCTGACTGGGTCATCGACTACAGTGTGTCTGGAGGGACGGACAGAGAAGGCTGGCAATTTGCCGCTGATTTTCCTGCGTAGGTTTCATTTGCCATTTCCTCAAACTGTTGGTTTAAATCATGCTGCCTTCACAGTCATGGCCTTACCTTGATTTCTGTTTTACTTCCTCTTCCTCATCTCTCTGTGCAGGTCATACCATGGCTATAAAACGATGAAGGACTTTGTCCGTCGCAGGCGATGGGGCAGGTACTATAAATAGCAACACTGCAATACTAGTCCCTCTAGTTTTGCTCAATTTGCTCAACAGTGGCACGACTGTGACCATTGCACTTGACATATGGACAAACCTTTACAAACTACAACCAACTCTTTATAGGTTATGTCAGATTACAGGACTAATGTGCCTAATTAGAATTTGTGGCTCCCAGTCATTTACTTAACTTGCATAATGTTAAAGTTTACCCCTCTGGTTTTCCCCCTGTGAAAGACAGTGTATGTAACCAGTGTTTCCAACCACGTGGAGCTGGAACTTCAATGTGCTTGTGAAGTTGTTTGTACGAACACTTCTTGAAAAAGCTGCGAGCGTAAAAAATCTTTTGAACAGGCACTGCACCAGTATCACTAATAGTTAACACATCAGAGACAACATCAGAGAAGGGTTTTATTATACATCTTTTAATAGTATTGATAGTTTAACGAGGTTAACTCTATTGAGGTCTTGCATACAATAAAAGCGGGCATCTGTACAATAATTCATGTTTGATCTGGGTTGTTTGCCTCATCGTACAGTTAAGGGCACATGAATTTTCCCTCCTGCACAGGAAGTGTAAATTGACCACCACAGGACCCTGGCAAGAAATCCCGCCCATCCCACTGAGTGACGTAACCATCCTGCCGCATGCTGCTCAGAGCAGCGTGGACGTTGTCCCTCTGTGGGCCATCAGCAACAAGGGAGACGTGCTCTGCCGACTGGGAGTCACCGCACTGACACCTGCTGTGAGTCACATAAATAATATGTAAACAGACACCCCATGACCACAGGGTGTGCACCACGTGGTGAGTCACCCATAAACATCCACTGCCAACTCCTTGCTCTCATCACAACTGTAGAGTACAGTAGTGCAGATTACAGTGTGGGGGATCTTCTCCGAAAAAGTCATAAAGGACATTGATACAGGTCTGCAGAAGGGCATTTCTTTTAATGTCTAATTCATGTTGATAAGTAGCTAAATAAACACTATAAAAGGGCACTTCCAGTGTAACAGCAACAAAAAAATTATTAAGTATTTGAGAAGTAATTGTTCTTACATCGTGTTGTTGTCCGCCCAGGGCTCCTCGTGGCTCCACGTGGGAACTGACCAGCCGTTCAAGTCTATTACCATCGGCGCCACCAGCCAAGTCTGGGGCATCGCGAAGGACGGTTCTGCTTTTTATCGTGGCTCGGTCTCTCCACAGAGCCCTGCAGGTCAGTGGGATAAACTGTGATATTCATCCATGTCCCTGTCAACTCAGAACATTTAGGATTTACTCAAAATCAAGCAGAGTTGGGGAAATGAAAGATGTTGGCCTCTGATGATGTAAACACGCATGATTTTCACTCATGATTGTGTTGAATTATGTGTCATGGTGTGTCTCCCTCCGCAGGAGACTGTTGGTACCACATCCCCTCTCCGGCCAAACAGAAGCTGAAGCACGTGTCTGTTGGGAGGACATCAGTCTACACTGTTGATGAAAACGGTAAAGCAACTTACACTGATGGATAACATTTATTTAAAAACACAGACACAATGTTTCTCGATCTACTGTCGTTGATCGTGTCTCTGATGTGGTTACTTCCTCTCCAGGTAACCTGTGGTACCGGCAGGATGTGACTCCCAGCTACCCTCAGGGCTCATCCTGGGAACACATCTCCAATAATGTACGCAAAGTGTCCGTAGGGCCTCTGGACCAGGTGGGTACCATGTGACAGCCAACATATTGATACAGCAGTTCGGTGCCTGCGATTTTCTGCGCTGTGAAGCATCATCGGCTGGCTCTGGTAGTAAACAGGAGCTTGTTGTGGATGATAGGTCACATGTTTTCAGTCTATTGAAGTTCAAATTTGACAACTTCTACTGTTTGAAGCTGCCAAGGTGTGAAACCTATCCAACCTTAATTACTAAGGATATATTTATAAACACGTAAGTGTTTGAATTTAATAAATACACTATGAGATGTTCTATTTTCAGGTTCACCTGAAGTAGATAAAAATGGGCATAGCGACAAGTACTGATGAGTTAAGATAATCGATAATATGATAAAAAACTTCCCTGTTGTGTTGTGGGTGATTTCCGTTTTCTTGCTGTGGGGATGAAGGTGTGGATCATAGCAGACAAGGTGCAGGGCAGCCACAGTCTGAGCTGTGGGACAGTGTGCCATCGACTCGGGGTACAACCCATGGAGCCCAAGGGACAGTCGTGGGACTACGGCATCGGGGTAAGGCGAAGAGGGAACTCAAACTGTTATGTGACATTCCTGAAGGCTGCATATGTTTGGAGTCGAGTGTGGCCACATTGTGCGTTACATTCCTCTCATTTTTCAACCCCCCTACCCTTTGAATAAAAACAACAAACCGGTGTGTTTCACTGTCGCTAGAGCATGATCTGGCATGATTGGGGTTTGTTTGTTTTTTTGCTAACAAACATAAAAACCCGAAGCTGATCCCTCCCCCTCTGTCTCATCCTGTCTCGTAGGGCGGATGGGATCACGTCACAGTGAGAGGAAACTCCCTGGAGCCGCCGCGCATCCACCTTCCCTCTCTAACGGGCCCGTCCAGCCCAGCTCCTTGGAGCCTCCTCCCGGTCAGGAGCGGGGAGGCCAACGGAAATGCTGCCGGATGCTAGGTGCACACACGAACACAGAGGTGCACACGTACTGTATGTAGACATCCTAAATCATATTACCTTTGTAGTGACCTTTTGTTTAAAACCACTGAAACGTTTAACGCTGAAGTAGCAGCAAGGACCAGTGTAGCAGTAGGTTATGACTTTTGGACATTTCATAACTTCGTCCTTCCATCCTTTGACCTGGATGTTGTTCATTGTACTCAGCGTTCATGTCCTCGCTACATTTCTGTGTAAATCTTTGCCACCGCTGCTCGTCTTCTCTTCCTGACACTGAACTTGGCGGTCTTAATGCATTTTTGTTTCTTATTTAATCATCAGGGTTCGATGTTTGTTTGGTCTCTGGCAGGGTGATGGTTTTGATTTTTTTCAGAAAGATATTTTATGAGTTCATTGGAAATGTTAGTGTAAATAAATTACAGCTGCTACTGAACTGTCAGAACCAGGGCTGGTGATGTGTACCAAGTCAAAATGCTGTGTCATGTCAGCCTGCAGGCGCTGGGTTGATAACACAATATAAAACAAGAGTAAAGCCTGAAAACTGGATGAAACAGGCAGGACAATGTTTGACCCAGGCTGCTTCTGTTGTCTGCTAATCAGAAACGCTGCTGAATAATTATATATACCACAGAAAGATGTACCTTCTGTGTGTCACCCACAGGCTCCATCCTTAATTCAAGGTTATCGAGCGCCACAATCCTGCTCGTATGGCCAGAAAATCCAAAGTTGTGTAATGTAGGAAGTTTGTGTGTGAAGCTTGAGTTTGGATCAGCAACAGGAAAAGAATCCCATAGTTCAGTGTGGCAGCCTGAGACACCTGTAAAAGCAGTGAGCACCATACTGTAAGAATGAGTCAAATTAACTACAACTCAAACTTCTTGTGGAAAAAAAAACTAACTTTGTATTTCTACTTAGAGGTTTACCCATTGACTGAAGTATTTTTTTGTTTTTCGGTGCCTGCATGTAGCAGCTTTAACAAGATCTGCAGCGGCTCCATTTACCCGTGGCGGATGCTGCTTGGCTTGTAAAAACTTCTTTTTTAAATAAAGATTTAAATGTTATTTTCCTAAAACTAAATCGAAAAACAAGAGTATATGATTATCATGTTGCTGTCATGGAGGGTGTAATAAGGGAAAAATGTGTAATTACTCGTAAAAAGTCTTGTGGTCGACCTGCTAAAAACTGAACCTTCCTCTTTCTCAGGAGTTTCCATTTCCATGTCGTCTGCTTCTTTTCTAGTCAAGTGACTGAGAAAAAAAACTATATTTTTGTTATTAACCTGTAAGATATTAGTATTATACGGTGAGTGTCGTGGTTGTTGCAATGTTACTATCTAAAGCTGTAATCGTGTGTGTACAGTTGTCAAAGAGCAATTATTTTAAATAGTTTTTCAATCATGAAATATACATAAAACCACACACACTGATAAATTGTATGTTTTCAGGTGTTGATTTATGTTTCTGGCTGCCTACATTCACCCTACTATAGTAAGTGACTGTCTTAATATAATGTGGCATTTGTAAATGTGAATAGTGTACAGAGATCTGTCTGTATTATCTGACAACATCAAACAGTGTTCCTGTAGCGTGCTGTTGACATTATGGAGTTGACAAGTGTTGTGCATGGTCAAAACAGTTCTTGTCAATAAATAAATGTGTTTATTGAAGTCGTCAAATATTTTCTCTTCGCCTAATCTTTTTTTTTTCTACAAAGTCATGCCTCAAGACGTGTGGAGACACAAAAAACTCATATAACATACACTTAAAACATCATCTCCGCCTCACAGCTACTGTGCAGGTTCACAACCCGCAAGACGAGTCAACCGAGTTATCACATTAGTGGCAGGTCGTCACCGTGAGCAAATGGGCAAACACACTTTCTTCAGCATTTTTAAATATTCAGGGCTGCTTGCTTGCCTTCCTGTTTCTGCCTGGATGCGACAGTTATGACTAGAGGCTACGCTCGGCAGCTTTCAACAGAAAACACAATGAGATCACAAGATAACACAAACGAGCCTCAGCTCAAACTAGAAGAAGGAAGATAAACACAGAATGGCAAAAGATTAGCCCTTCTTTTTTTGGGGTACAGTAACAAAGGAGTTCACTTTTCACAACGGTCTTCCGTCTGATTTCTCTGTCCAGTCTGCAGACTTTGTGTCTTTCAGGTGAAAGGTCCTCAAATCAAGTTCTAGACGGACGCATTGGGTTTATAATGTCAGACGTCTACGATGTGGAACAGGCTCCTGCAGAAATCACCACTTCTGACCAGTTCTCAGAGCAGTGTGAACTGGGGGTCGTTCCAGATTTGGCCCTTGAAATGTCTTCCCACAACATCTCTCTGCCGCCGGAGACCGGCCTCTCGCTCGCTCCCCTGGTCTCCAAGCCGCCCTGAGGCCGCTGCTAGCTGCCTTGGCTGAAGCTGTGCATGTGGGTGAGGTACTGGGTGAGACCCTCCTCGCCCTCCTCCTCCAGGTGCTGTTGGTAGCACTGGAGCAGCTTGGCGGCGCTGGCCTCTGACGCGACCCCGCCGTCGGGCAGGCAGGCCCCTGACATGTCCAGGATGATGGTGGTCAAAGCTTTGATGTAATTCTTGGCCAGGGTCAGTGTCTCGATCTTGGACAGCTTCTTGTCGGTCTTGACGTGCGGGATGGCCTCGCGCAGCGCTTGGAAGGCGTTGTTGAGTTTGTGCATGCGCTGGCGCTCCCGCTCGTTGCTCTCTAGCCGGCGGACGCTGCGTTCTCTGTTGCCGGTGGAGCGCTGCCTCCGCCGCCGCCGCCCCCCGCCCACTCCTCCCTGACGGCTCCTCAGCGAGCCCTTCCAGGTGCCGCCGATCCGCACCGACGCCTCTGAGCCTTCCTGCTCGCTGGAGCCGGGTTCCGGTTCCGTGTCCGGCTCTAGCTCTGGCTCCGGGTCAGACCAGGTCCTGCTGGATGGTTTCACGGCCTTCCCTTTGGACTTCATCCTGCGGCCTCCTTCAACTCGCTCTCTCACAGATCTCACAGCTTCAATGGGCCTGGAGAGGGGGAAAAAAAAAAAAGGAATGTTGGAGAAAAGGCCCAATATGTGTTTCTGAAATGTACAAACCTACTTTTTTTGGGGGGTGGTATTTGAATAGAGTCAGCCGACAAACCCCTGGTTCCTCTCCAACCCAAGCAGCCCTGCATCCCGGTGTATCTAATCAGCCTGTTGCGGTGTGAAAACGCCATGATGTTGGCCTGGTAATCTGCACCGCTCTTATCCCCACAGTCCTGAGATAATGCCCACTTCAAGGTTACGCTCACGAAACAACACACACACGAGAGCGGGCCAGTGCTCAGCAGCAGTCGGGCTATTTCACTTCCAGTGCTCTTGAACTTCACTTTGAACCAGTAAAATGTTTTTTTGACCTTCCACCGAATCATCACTAAATAAACTCCCCTGACGTCAGTGAGGATTGCATGTTCTAAATATGCTGTATTGATTTATAACTGTGGTTTCACAAGCAATGGGCATTTCTTCTAAAAACATTTTCTAATTATTTAAAACTTACTGGTGCAAAAAAAACAATACAGCAACTTTCACGTGGAATAGTGCACACCGTTTTTTCCCACTTGCCTCTTTACTTTCCCAGTGGATTCAGGCCACAACGGTTGTAATGACTGATGTGAGATGAAGCAGGCACGAGTCCGAATCGCACACGTTGCATCAGCTGACGTGTGTTAACTAATATGAACTATTACAGCAAAACAAAAACAAAAAGGAATTCATTAAAGAGCCGTACCTTGGAAGTTGGTCCCACTGTTCCTGCTCATCAGCGCCGTCACGAGAAGGGGAAGAGGCGAGCAGCGGTGCGCTCTCTCTCACAGACACGCGTCACATGTGCCTGCGCCACCTGTAGCTGACTGATGTCCACGTCGCGCTGCTCAGCCAATCAGAGGAGGCGGCTGCTGCGGCTGCACTCCCCTCCGGCTGCTGCCGCCGCTGCCGCTGATGATGACGACGATGATGATGATGACGATGATGATGATCACCGTCACGGCGTCACAGGAAACTGCAGTCTGTCGAATTAAGACTTGTTTTTGGTTTTTTTTTTTTTACCACACTTTCTTCGAGCCACGTAGTGAGTTGTGGAACAGGAATCCAGATCAGATCATTTACTTACACAGTAAGTAAAAAGTTGCAGTTCTGCACCATTTAAAAAAACGACCTCTATTACAAGTATAAGTACTGCATTCAAAAGTGTTCTGAAAAGTACCGATATAAATGAAAACAAAAATCAGCTTAGCTGTTAAATCTTTAAACATGCAGAAACCAGGTGGTCTGGACCAAATGTCCACCTCTGCCAGCTGATGCGAGGTGCAATGTGCAGTAAGTGTTGGTTGTAATGAGAATTAGAATCATCAAAGCAGTCATAAAAATGATACGTTTATTTCTATAACCCTTTTCACATACAAAAGTCACAAAGTTCTCTACATGGGCAACGTGCGACATGCAGTAAAAAGATTTGAAAAAAACGTGAACCGCGAAGCCCAACATAATAAGAGCAACACACGTACATAATAGTTACATAAAGTGCATAATAAAAGCAGTTTAACACATAATACATATATACAAAAGTACAGGCCTGGTGCATACCGGTCAGCCAGTCTAAACATGGAATGTCTGTTGATGTTGCCGCAAACCAATTTTTCTACTGGTAAAAAATAAAGTATCGTGCGCAAAGCCTCTAGCCTTGTTATTATCAGATCACTATTTGAGATCAAATTTGACCTAAATGTTGTAGTTTGTAGTAGAATAGAGCTAATTGTCACAGCCCTGAATGGTAATATTCATCATAGTTTACAAACTGATCATATGGTTTGTATGTGAACTATCATTCTTAAGTATCTAGCAGCCTGACTGCAGCTATTTAACTCATGCGGAAAAAAAATAGGTTCAAAATCACTTAGTTACTTGGTGATATTCGTGCAGGTAACCAGCATAATGTGACCATTTAGCACAAGAATCCCCATTTCTTTTTTTTCTCTTTTTTTGGGCCTGATGTAGGCGAGATAGTTGAAAGAATAAGTAAAAGACGCAAACACTGCATTCCAGTTCCTCGTCTATACTCCTTTAATTCCAGGCAGTTAACATGATTTCCATTGTGGCTTATCGGCCTCCCCTGCTTCATTTGAATACAGTCCTCCAGGCCACACCTGAGTGTACAGAAGCAGCAGGACCAGATCTCAGTTAAACTATGTCATTATTAGCTTTTTAACCAGAAATAAAATACTTACATTACATCTGTAACGAGAGGTAAAGATGTAATAATAATATTTGTGTAATGTGAGCTGCTGGGTGCCATCAAACTGTTGTCAAACTAAATTAATATACAAACCTAAGTGACTAAATGGATCACAAGTGACACGATTCACAGTTTTAAATAGTCACCACTACACCCCTTCCCCTCCCACTTTGTCTGTTGGACCTGGGGCCTGAAACACAACTGTTGGCAGTTGGGATTATTGCCCTTTCCTACTGGGATAGATAGTGGACTTTAGTGATAGCGTGGTGGCATGGCTCTGACGTATACTGAAAATTTCATTTTGTTACATTATGTCAGGTTGTATTTTCTGTAGCTAGTTTCTTTAAGCTTTCTAACTCTCCTCTGACCAATTTTTCAAATTTCTATTGCTTTTTAAAAATAAATTACTAATGGTTGCTTTTGCTTCCAAACAATTAACTCGCGATTAAACAGAATTAGTTTCTCTAAGATCTTAAGGATACTTATTTTGATATTGTCACAAAAACTCATCACCGAGTAGTAGTAATAGAAGCAGTACATGTCGGTGGAGCCCAACACAAAAATCTCCCTGTATGCAGACAATGTCTCACTGTATGTATCTGAGTTCTGCGACTTGTATATATTATTAGTATTCTCTGATAATTTTCCGGATCACAAAATCAATATCTCCTAAGCCCCACCTATGCCGATGGAAAGCCTCCAAAATAGAAACGGTTCTTCGGTACCTACATTTCCATCCCACTGGTCCATGTGACCCTTTGTGTACCTGGATATTCAGATTACTCCTCTTTCTGAAATGTCCTCCGTGGTTTATCAAACATGTTAATTCCCCCAACATTAAAGGTGGAGAAAGCAATTCTGGAGGAGGGCTGTCCATATTTGAACTCAACCAAAAAAAGCTGGCAAGAGCTTGTTGTTGAGGTTGTTTTTAAAAAACTAGAGTGACAGAAGAGAGGACTCTCGGTTAGCTGCTAATCTAACAAAAAAAGGATGCACTGCCTGGCATAGCATTTTCAAATATGCATCTGCTGTGCTGGCCAACTGGTGTTTTTAGGTCTTTGTGGTTATTTGCAAATTGTGAGCAAGTGGCAACCCAGCATGACGTCACCCATTGGTTTGTGAATTATTGTTTTGAAGCATTTTGGCTGGCGCCATCTTGGTTTTTTGAAAGCAAATGTAACCATATTTTTTTAGTGGAGGGTGGGTCTGTCTGAGAGCTCGTCGAGAGG
Organism: Scophthalmus maximus; assembly: GCF_022379125.1. Lineage (NCBI taxonomy): Eukaryota > Metazoa > Chordata > Actinopteri > Pleuronectiformes > Scophthalmidae > Scophthalmus > Scophthalmus maximus. The sequence continues at coordinate 9,485,235 of NC_061530.1, forward strand.
ACGCCCCAATTCAAAAGGTGCTTTATCATCTATTTTACTCTAAATGAGACCATAATTCACAAAATGCTGTACTGAAGAATTAAAATCCTCAGGAAAATGTGTGCCAAAGTTATAAATCAAGACTTCTTTTTTGCAATCAGTCGCCCTTTGCTGGTCATTCCAGAGAATACATTTTTCAGGCACTTGCATGTTGGCTTCACTTTCCAGCCACCGGGCTCCGGAAAGTGACCGGGTCACCGGGTCGAAAATCTGTCGGCCAAAGCAAATTTGTGGACATTGCTGAAATAAACAGACCAGAGAATGATATGGTAATGATAAAAAACAAATTTTACACACAGCTTAGTAACTAGGCTTCTTGAAACATTGACATTGATGTTCAAATTTTGTGAAGGTGTCAAAACAACAACAACAACATCAACAACAACAATTTACAGATGTGCTGCTCCCAGCTCTTAGAAACAAACATGTTAAGCTTTTTGGTTTGGTGTCCTTGAACAGTGTGTGTGTGTGTGTGTGTGTGTGTGTGTGTGTGTGTGTGTGTGTGTGTGTGTGTGTGTGTGTGTGTGTGTGTTTGTGTTTGCGTGCATGCTTTGGTGCGTGCGTGGCTGCCAGGTTCCCTTTGCTCCTCCAGGTACACTGTATCTAATCAACCAAACCTCGCCAAATGCAGGCTCTCTGTAGAAACACTATCTGTTACTTTGAGTTTGTTCAGTTTCTGCCTCCACTGGCCCTAAAGCCTTACACTGTTTATTTAGCCACAGCCTCTGATAAATTCTGAGCTGAACACACTTCAGTAATGAGGCAGGCAAACAGGGCCTCCACAAGCACGCGTTGTTTGAGCAAAAAAAACAAACTGCGTAAACAAGAATAACCCGCAATGTCTTGAATCCAATGATTTAAACACACGGCACGATGTCAGACACAGAGGACAAATCATAAAAACTCAAGTAAGTTGACATTAGTTATGTCTAGTTATGTTTCATTGCCCAGGCCCAAGGACACAACCTGGCATGAAAAAAAGCAGCTTCCGCAGAGTTCTGCAGCTGGAAAGGTACCAGCATGGTTATCCAATGGGCTGTGTTACCACATCACAGCCAGTGGTCGTGTCCACTGTTAGAGCTGAATGCACTGTCACTGTCCTGCAGCTCTGTGATGTCATGAACAGCAGGTGCTTCGAATCCATTCTGGGCCACAGAGAGAGAGAGATAGAGAGAGAGAGAGAGAGAGACAGAGAGATAGAGAGAGAGAGAGAGAGAGAGAGAGAGAAGCCATTAAAGTCCCTGACTCATCGTAAAAGAGGAGGGAGGTGGGGAGATGAGTTAGAGAGGTGAAGAGGACGTCGATGTGGACGATTAGTCAGTTTTTCCATTAGGCCAAGGCTGGCTGTCTGGAAGAAAAACAAGTGTGGATGTCACATTGGGCCATGGTCACAGTCAGATGGCCTTTGGCTGAAGGCGGTGGGCGGGCGGGTGTGTGTGTGTGTGTGTTTGTGTGTGTGAGAGAGAGAGAGGCTGTGTTTGACTGCCACTGTGTCATAGACATCAGCACCTGCAGCACAGTGTGTGTGTGTGTGTGTGTGTGTGTGTGTGTTTCCGGCTGCCTATCTCACAGCTCAAGGTCTGATGCAGCGACATGGGTGAGGAAGAGGCCGGTTTGAGACGGAAGGTAACGCTGTGGCCTGGACACATCGGTCCAGCTCCGCGTTGGCAGGGAAGGGGCGTGGTGGCCGTCACGCTGAAGACGCGAGCTCCTCTCCAGAGCCGAGAAGTCGTCTTCCCACTCCAGGCCTGCAGGGCGAAAAACCAACCAAGCACACAGTTAGTGACAAGGACCTGCCAACAGTCTGCAGGGTTTAGCAGGACTTACAAACATTAAAGTTAAACACAGCAGTTACATTTAAAGAAGGTGTCACGCCCAGATCTTGTAATATTGTCAGAGGCCTTTTTGAAATAGATAACACAGTGACACGTAAAAGTCCTTACTTTTTATTTTCCACATATTCAGATATGTTTTATTGTGAAAATATTGTCTTTTTTATCAATATATTCTTTTTACTTAGCTACAACTGTAATGTGTAAACCTGATACAACCAGAAATACATTACAACATTAAAGGTAGATGCTCATTTCATTATAAGATACTGGCAGGAATTAGCAACCAGTGACTCCCAGGGAGGAATCAAATCAAAGTTTCGCATGTGGAAAATGTATAGCGACTTTCAGTGTCACAAATCAAAAGTAAAGTAAGTTATTCATTGCGGAAAAATTGAATTTGATCACATCATTACATTAATGTGGTTTAATCCATAACGATCCCTCATATTTTATGAGATTACCTTAATCTGTAAAGTTACTAGTGACTACAAAAAAACATTTATGTGCTAGAATAAAAAGGGCAACATATTACTACGGAACAGAAGTATACATCTGTATGAAATGAAAGTACCTCAAGGTATTTGAGTAAATGTACTTTTCTACCACTGCACAAAAAAATTCCAATAAGTGCACACAAATTGTCGTTAAAGAGATAAAAACGTGTTAAACAGTTGGTATGTTGTGTACCACTGTCTTCGTATGTGACATCTGGCAGGTCGCAGGCAGAGCTGCTTGGCAGAGATGTGAGGGGCTCAGAGCGCAGCTGCGCGGTGGGACTCTCCTGGGAAGAACAACAGTGGAAACCAAGGAGTTTTGGATCAAAGCCTTGATTTCAACTCCAACCAGTCATCTAAGTATTGAATTAATCCAAATCAAATTCTAACATTTACCCCTTAAAGCCCCTGGAAACTTGGTTTGAAACCAATTGCGTTTCTCCATAACAATTCATATTCACGACTAAAAAAAATTGATATTTTCTGGGAGGCCCGAAGCAACCAAGCTACAGTAATCATGACAACAGGAGCTCAGTACCTGATCGAACAGGTAGACTATGACATCATCATTGAAGGACACGCTCCTCCTCATTTTCACGTCCCCGTCCCGTCCAGGCGACTCTCCTGGATGGTTGTAGTTCTGACAGGGTTTTAAAAGACTTTTGAGAGTGAGCATGTTAAAATTCTCTCCGGGAGCCGCTTCACCGTGATCGTCCTCAGAGTTATTGTTGAGATCGGCGAGCGACTGGGCATTTTTCAAATTCCTTGACACATTGTTTTTATTGCTGATGCGGTTACCAGCATTCTCTTTGAGTGTCCTGCGATCACGAGTGGAGCGAATTTCCCCAAAAGGTCGCGGCTGTATGTCCTCGTCACAGAAAATGATAGACCTATTTGGGCGATCCATTGTAAAAGTGTGCTGCTGGGAAGCCAAATTCACATTCCTTGTGATCAAGGTGAAAACGTCCCGTGGGTTTAAGATAAGTCTTGTCCACGGTGCCTCCTCTGGAAACTCGGGGACAGAAGAGTTCCCCAGAGGACGGCAGAACTGCGCTGAGAGAGAAAAGGATGATGGCCGTGTTACAGAGCTCGATCTGCAGTCAGTGTCCCTCCACAAGTCACGAAGTGCACTTCCTCTGTGCTTATGGATACGGAAGCACGTGGTCGGCTGCAGCTTCTCGTCAGCCGCCATCATCTGACCTGAAGGTAGCCAGAACTGGAGTTCTTCACCCCTGTGTGAAGGATTCACAATGACGCGGTTATCTCAGTGGCTTTAGTTTGATTGGGTTCATCGTCCTGTGATGAACAAGTAAAGGACAGCAAGCTATTTTTTTTGGACAACATTCAAACATTCTTGCAGGTTATAACGAAACCTCGAGTTTGTCCATGTTTAGTTAGACATAAAAAACCAAAGGTGAACAGTCAACTTTCAGTTTGGAAACATCACAATTTGCAGTCTTTGCCAAGCTCTCCCTGTTGTTGACAGTGTCTGTAAACCTGGGATGATCACTGAGACATACATAATGCTGGGGCACTTTGACCTCAGAGGATATTTAGGCATTGTGCAAAGATGATGTCCTCATACATACAAATAGAATTTTTATATCTTTTTATTTGAATCCACTAGGTCAGCTGCAGTGCACAGACAGCCCCTCGGAGTCTGTTAACAACAGAGTGTACCAAAAACTGATTCATCAGCATTTGCCCACTGGACAAATGCATGCGTGCACACAAACACATGCATTATTTGGCCCTTTCCCTCCTGAGCTTGAATAAATATCGGGGCTCATCCATCTGCGGAGGCAAAGACGCAATAGGAAACTTTCAACCCTCTGCAGTAACCAGGCAACTATGACTCAGGAAAGGAAGGGAGGAGCTGACTCACAGCAGCAGTGACGTAAAGGATGTAACAGGACACACACACACACACACCACTGTACGGTCTCACACACACACGTGAACACACATGTATTCAGTAGGCCATGAAGCCAATAATCGGCACTGTTTGAGGTAAATTAACACCACACTGTGTAACAGGTGGAGGGGCTCAACGGAGGACAGACTATAAGACCACACAGTCCAAACAGGAACAGCACCTCTCAGGTCCCACCACGTCCAGAGAGAGGGACAGAAAAAACACATCTGACCTTCATGGTCTCCGTGTGGACAGACCATCAATCACAGTAACAGAAATCAAAATGATACCGTTTCTCCCTTCCTTCGCCGCCGCATCTCCTTCTGCAGAGCCAGTTCAAACCGTCCAGTGAAAAGACCAGCGTGACTTCACCCCTGAGGACGTCTAACTCTGCAGGAATAAAGAGAGAGGAACTTGGTTATCAACTGGTACGCCTCGCTTCCAAAATCTTGCTGCATCACGATGCTGCTGCTGCTGCAAAAAAGGTGTTGCAACATGTTTCATCTCTCCGCGTCCACCACGCGTGACACCAGCACATTCGCATTCACGTCCTCCTACCTTGCACTCTGTGAGCCCCACTCATTCCCCCGGCTGCAACCGCACGACAGAACGCTCATCGGGGGCAACGGGAGGCGCACACTAAAACATATGGACAGAGAGAGCAGACAGAGAGATGCACAGGAAAAGCAGGGACTGAATGAAGTAGGGGGGGTGGGGGTGTAAATGAGGGGAGTACATCACAGGGTGGGTGAAAGGAGAGTGAATGAAGGTGACGGAGAGGATGAGATGCGAGGACAGAGGAAGGACAAATATCTCACATGTACAGCACACTCCCAGGAGGCTGCAGGACTCTCAGCAGCAGCAGCCGAGTGCAAGACGGGGATCCATAACTTATCTGCTCTCATGTATCACGGCTGTCTCTCAGATACAATAGAGAGTAACTGCTGTGCGGATGGCACTGACACATTCAGGCAACCGCATTACTGTACGTTATTCTGAATAGATCACCCATATTCACGCAATAGACTGACAGATTTTGTTGCTTAATGAATTATCAATGTGCCATGCTCACACTCGATGTCCACAAAGGGCACCTCTGTTTGACGTGGACATATCAAATGAAAAAGTCTGTCACAAGACCTCAACAATTTAAACAGTTAAATTTGACTTTCATATTCATCATACTGTAGCATGGCACCGGCCAGACTGTACACACTTCTATTCTTTAGGTTCGGTGCTTACAAACATTCCATTTGTAATTTTAATAAAGGATACAGCATCAATGTACCTCAGCCTTAATTTGATTAGTTTTACATCAATATAGAAAGAGCTGTGCGAGAGATATTGCCTTTTAAACTTTAGTGTATATATACTCGCCCTTCTATTCTGTCACACAAGCTGCATCAGTGAACATTAGCTACTCCTAGTGGTTACAGGCAGAACAGCAGGTATTAGTGAGGCACCAAGCTAAATGTGAACTGCTGTAGTTCTCCTCCTGCAGTTTGTTCTGAGGCTGTCCAAAAAAAACATATGGCTCAGAAACATCAGACTGCCACTGATGTAGCTATAATAACTTTTAATGATAGATGATTAATTGCTTCTTCTGCTTGGTCATTACTACCTCTATAAATATAACTACTATCATGGCTACTACTGTAACTGTACATGCTCATTCATTTATGCTGCAATGTCATTCATCCATCATCGTTGCTGCTGCTGTCGCCGTCATCATGCAAATTCCAGGCAATATTAGGAAAGTGCTGCTGGTAAAGTCCTCCCCCTGGCAACAAAATCACTGATGCTGGAGTTCTGCTTTACACACCCAGGCAGCATCGGGATGTTGTTCCCAGGAGGCGACGACGTCACCACCATTCAGTCCATCTCCGGTTACACAGATGGGGGATATGAAAGTGAGGCGATGAAGAAGCAAGTAGAGCTAATTAAAAAATGGGAAAAGAGACACAGAGATGGACAGATGGTGTTTCCAATCAGAATTCCTGTCTTCATCCTTGTTTTTTGCTTTTTGATAACTTCACCCCTCCGCTCTCTTTGTTCCTATTCCTAGCATCATGTCACCCAGCAGCCCACCCATTCACCCATATTGGGTCAGAAAGGGCACCCTGACTGCCTGTAGTACAGTGTTTCAGTATAGTCAACTGTTTTTTCACTGGACTTAGCATTACACGTGAGGATGTGATACAGCCGCGGAGCTGAAAGCCTCCTTGCTGGAACAAAATGTGAGCTTGTTCCGGCCTGTTTCAACTTCTATTTTCACATTGGCCTGTATGATTGATGAGTCCCATCTGAGTTTCTCATAATCGGATATCTCGACAACTTGCGCATCTAAATGTCAGATGAATGAGTGACAGGTCTTTGGTTTCAGGGCCTCTGTGAAAAGGAAGCTGAGGAAGCCTCCCAGTTGTATTTTATTATCTGATGTAGTTTATTTAAGCAGGGTGAGGCACTGGATATATCTTCTCCACTGATCTGCTCTGCTCCTTCTGCCAAAGGTATGCCGAAAGCCAACAAGTCGGCTGAACTGCTTTTCCAATTTCTCCCCATGACAAAACAGAAATTACTCAGGTCCATAAATCCCTGCATCATCGAGGGGAACCTGACCCCGAGCACCAGCAGGTGAACTAGTAACAAGAATGTGTCTGTTGTAGCAAAGAGGGTGAGAACAAGCCTTGGCGCCGAGGTGACACCTCAGCCTGAATGTTTTAATTAATTGGTCTGGGCTTGCTGTTTTCTACTGGTCCGATAGACTTGAAATGTGCACTGTCCATGCCAAAAGAACTGCGCAACTATCCTTTTACACTGCAGGCGCAGAATCATCATATCCAGCCGGCAGACGGCAAGTGACACCTAACAATCCGTGAGAGGGGGGTAATTGGAGCTCATTGGGCTTATTCTGAGCATGCCAAATACACCATGCTCAAAGCCTGAAGAGGAGCATATGGAGGCTCCTGTCTCCAAAGACACTGTCAGACGCCAGTGGAATGGGGCACCGCAAAGCCCTGCGGGTAATATGGGAAAAGGAACTATCCAGTCAAGACGCTGGTAGCACTGTTTGCAGCCTTTATTTGGACACAGCAGGGTCTCACGGCTGCAGAGGAGAGTGGCTGCGAGGCGGGGGGGAATGCGATACTACAATATCAACATATCAGAGAGGCAAATATGTCACTGATATGCAGACATTTGTTCAAGGAGTGCGGCTTCAGCATCAATAAAACTAGCTCACTCTGTCGTTAACGAGTAAAAGGACATTTTCGAAATGACAGACTAATTTGTTACACAGCAGCAGTGCCACATGTGCCATCATGCCACAAACTCCCTTTGTGGAGAGGGACTGTTTTCTCTCAGGCGGAAGATTAAAGGGTCTTAAAAGTGTTTGCTGACAGAGTGTCTTTAATATGATGACATAAATGTGTAATCCATCTCAGATCACTGGCTGAGTATTAATGAGCCTCTGTTGACAGCAGTACACCTGCTCTTCCCCAGTCCAGACAGAGCCTGGACAAGCACCAAGGGTGCTACCATATTTGGGAGAAGCGTGTGTGTGTGTGTGTGAGACTGTGAAGAGAGGGACAGTGTGTATTTGTATTAAAAGTTGCAACGAGATGGACATAGGAGTAGAGGAAACTACCGTTAATATGCGTACTTTAAAGCTCTCATTGGCATGGATTTTTTTTTCAGCTGAGACATTTTGAGTGTAAACAACTTCCATTGTACACAACTTCCTTAGTTCTGCAAAATATAAAGGACGTCTAAACTTTATTTTAAAAGAAGAAAAAAAATCTAAACTATATTAATGTAAAAATGAACAAGTAAGTAAGATATTTCTTTTTCCAGTGTTATACGCCAAGATTTCCAAATAAAGGCCTCCGCAACATTCAGTAGCTACACATACCCTGCCGGTAAGCGTTGCTGGACATGAGTATGGATGTATGTGTGTGGCAAATTCATTGTTTTTGCTTCATATCCGAGAATATACAATCAAATCATCGACACAATAACTAAAAGCAGAAATGTTATTCTGCCGTGTGTCGTTGCAGATGTCTACCACTGGATGGCAGCAGAGTGGGGGGGAGTCAGCCTCAGTACGGTAATATGGCTTCGCACACAATCACAAACTGAGTTACTATAATGTTGAAGGGTCAGAGAAAACACCTCCACCATTAGGATCTTCCACATTAGTGTTACTGAACATGCATCATGGGCCATGACAGACAGCTGCTTTTGTCAGTAAACCAGTATGTCGACCTGGGACTAAAACCAGTGGAGAAAGGCCTGTGCCTGTCCGTCAATTGTATGTGCCATTTAAAGGTTGAGCAATATGTGCGACAGCTAATGTAAACACCTACCTCATCCCGTCCTAAATCAAACCACAGCTGACGGAGCAGCTAAGCGGCGCAATAAATTGATATTTCAGCAACAAAATGAATTCAACACAAAGTTGCCGCACACTCACGCACAAGTGAGGAGGAAGTTACTTGTCGGGACTGCTTGCAGGCAATAAACGTCAGGAAAAGTGTTGAAAAGCATCACTGCGACCTCTGACCTGGACAAACGCGCACATGCACGCAAACTGGAACATGCCCGGGCCGAGACAGCTGTGGGCCTGCTCGACTGGTTGAAAGTGTTTATGGAGAGGAGCTGAGATTGAGCACTCGTTGACAGAGCTCTCATTTACGCACACATGCACACAACCCTGATCAGATAAGAGCAGATCTGTTTCAGTGGCTAATCTTACATATGACGAGGGGGCCTGCGGCATTGAAATATTCATATTTGCCTTTATTTGGGAGTCGGGGCTCTACCCGGGGGTATATCACACTACCTCATACTATAGGGACAGAAAACGGGACACTATGTTTTCACGCTTAACCGATACTTTTATTTGGAGATTTGGACTCTTGTACGACTCTTGTACGGCTGTTCAAAAGGAAATTTACTTTGGGGCAAGGTCTCAGCTTGTCAGTATATCAGTATTTATTGTTCTATGTCCTGTACATCCATCTGTCCAATTAATCCAGCCCCATGCCTCTATCTCCAACACCACTATCTTTGCTATAACCAACCACCCTCCGCTCCTCGGAGATGTCCGAGGGAGTCCCTGAGTCCCGCCCTCCCCTCCCAAACCCAATAGCCTCCTCCCCCTGTCCTGTCTCAGAACGAATCCCTCTCTTGGGCCCTAAGATGGCTGGTAGTCACCCCGATCCTGTTGCACAGCAGCAACCACATTTAAGTCAAAAATGTAATGAGTCAGTTTTGTCCCTTAGTTACGGTAACTAAACAGATGAGAAACAGATCGGCCCGGGGCTGAAGGCACGGAACAGCTAGATCTCAATGCATTTAACAAGCATCTCATCTTTGCAGTTAATCTCGCAGGGTGAGGAGGATCATCTTCCCTCCGGGGCTCGAGTGACCACAACAGCAGATTATTGCTGTCCTCCAGCAAGCCTGCGAAATAAAAGCTGATGAGTGTTTTTCCATGTTGAGGGAAACAAATAAGCATTATTCCCTAATGACAAAATATCCCATGAGTAGATGGAAGTTTGTCCTCAGATACTTTCGGAGAACCAAAAGTTATAGCTAACACTTCTGCTGTCATGTTTTTTCCCAATCAGCAGGTCTTTTTTTGTCTCAAGACTGAAAATCTTTACACTTTTTAGATCATATCTGTATCCAGTTATCTGGTTGTTAGCTGCAGACCTAGCTCTTCAAAAGGCTATTGTACTTTTACTTGTAGTTGAGTACACCAAAGTTTTCATACTCTCACAGTTCTGCAGTGATATTTTCATAAGCCAAAATCGTCAGGCAGGTTGGACCACTATGGATGCAAGGCCCACTTGTATCTTACAACCAATTAATTTCATGTGAAACATCATTTTCTCTATGGGACATCTTGTATTTGCCCAACTGGTGTTGTCCAGTGTGAGCACAGCACAGTAGACGTTGATATGAAGGGGGAAATTCGGATTCCGACTCTGTTATGGCAGTATCTTAGCAAAGTTTTGTCGATTTTTTGTGCTTATTTTAGTCAACTGAAAAGCAACACCATGCTCAATGTAGCTATGGGCCCATATAAATACACTATACTGTGCTGTAGAATAAATACCGTAGTTGCACGTGCAGACAAACACAAACTCCCACACATCCTGTCCTGAGCGATTTGTGTCAAACCGCAGTGGAGCAGTAAAGAGGACACGCGTGCACAGACACATTGAGTGCCACGGGAGACAGCACGTCGAAAGGCCGGTGCCAAAACAGAAGAGTGAGACAAAACTCTCAGTGAAGACCGGGGGGGGGGGGGGGGGGGGGGGGGGGCGGGTAATGGTGGGTGGAGCTTCGAGTGTGTGCTGGATGGGTTATCCTGGCCGAATCTGAGAGTGTTACTGGCATGCCCACCCCACAGCTGGTCAGATAGAAATAGCTGAAGCGGTAACTGAGCCCGGGGAAAACGGAGGAGCAGTCACTTTCTGCTGGGATGCATGGATGAACAGGGTGTCTCTCTCTCTCTCTCTCTCTCTCTCTCTCTCTCTCTCTGCCTGAGAAGCCAAACGTGTCGGACATTTCTGAGTCTTAAAGGTTTAGTTTGTCATGCAGCGGGACATTAAATCTATAAAACAATTTGTCTGAATTAAATTGGCTTCCATGATAATCTGTTTCTTCTGAGGGCATGACACCGAGTGACTGCCTGATATCTGACACATGCTTCTCCAGACATATCTTACATTTATTCTGTGTCCACACAGGGAAGGTTAAGGGTCAATATAAGAGCGTCAGACCGATGAGTGGTTTCCTCGTGTAGGGCCTGTTCAAAAATCTAGTTTAGATATGGAGGTTTGAGCAATAATGATGCAACATCATTTGCAAAAACGCATAGATAAAAAGAAATAGATACCGATTAGTTGGTGATATAGTCTGTGTATGCATGTGTGCATGTGGCATGCACCAATTATCACGAGAATTGTAAATCCTACACGTTTTTCTGCAAACAATATGTTTTTTTTAAATTCCAGTGAGAATCTTCAAAATTGGTGCCTTATCCTTTTAAAATTTTAGCAGTATAAATTATAAAGCCCATCAATCGTTATGGTTGTTTATTACAAATAGTAAACAATTAAAAAATAAATTACCAAATTATGACTGATACCACAGGGAGAAAACTATTCTGTAAACCCAATCGTGTATAAAGTTTACTTTATAGGGATACATTCCCAGATAAGATCTGTATCAACATAGCATAGATACACAGACATGTGCAAATCAGTTCAGCACAAAACAAGACTGTGTGCAGTGCTAACAGAATACAAAAGAACCTTAAATTGTGTAAAGTGCAACCCACCGTCGGTTTGTGTAATACCTACACCTGTCGGCTTCCATGCCTCGTGCTGGCTGTGCTCCATATTTTGTCATCGCAAACTGAAGAATGAATTAGGAAAGTGTGTATTTCAAGTCAAAGTACAAAAATCCAGAAACCAGTCCAAGTTCAGAAAGTCCAAAAACTGATTTGTATACTCACAAAATGCCCGATTTATCTTCAGCTTGTCCCAGTCGCACATCAGGCCACTCCCTGGTAAGTTTGCTGACACAGGGACAACACTGATCTCAGGTGCAAGAGAATGGGAAAAAGAAAAGCATTCCCATTCTACGCAGATCTGTGGATTGATCCTCCCTGCTCTCCTGTTCTCTACAGCTGCTCGTACCTGTGAAGAAAACAACCGCCGATTGAAACAAACTTCCCCAAATCACTACGTGCAAAAGACCATCGCCCCATCCCTATCCATCTTTCTCTGTGTCTGTCCTTTCCTCTCTGTCCCATCCCCCTCTTCCTCCTCTCATCCACCACTCCATCACGCAGGAAGCCTGGTCTTCCTGAAAATAAGCATTTGAGCACTGGAGAGGGACAAGGCAGAGGGGGGGCAAGAGCGCGAGGGGTAACAGAGGATGTTTTTGTCGTTCCTCTGCCTCTCTGGTTGCCGCAGGCCTCACTGTGTAGTCCATCCTGAGGAAGCTGGACCCACGTCACCCTGGCCCGGCTCTGGGCCCACACGTGCTGCCTGGCAGGGCTGGTGTGACCCTCTCACTCACACATGGGAGCTACAAAAACTGGGCTGGAAAACACTGCTTTTCCAATTCTAAAAGGCACAGCAAGCAGGATGAAGTCAACGTGAAATCACAAGGACTTGTTTTTAGTTACACAAAAAAAGAAAATAATAGAATTTCCTGAATAATAGTTGCAATTTGCCAAAGCACCTGCAATTGTTAGAGCTGCTCAGCAAGTGAGTCCCATTGAAAAATGGTACACAATGGAACAAGTAGACTAAGAGTGACTAACAAATATAGCACACTCGTACACTCATTTGACAACCGCGGTGTTTATATGCTAAATGTGGCATGGCTGTGAGTGGAGACATTCCCGTGAAGCGCAGCCTGAAAGTGACAGGGGCCGTAATAACAGGATGTTTACAGCCTGCGGAAACACTGCCAGGGCCGACCACCGGCAGGCAGCGACTGCAGCTGGAAGCTTGAGCAAAAAGGGAAATGCAGGCCAGCCAGCGTCCTTCCAGGTGGCCAAATATAATCTCACCGACCACTGGGGTTTTTTTACAGGCAGACACAATCCGACTGGGGTCAATTTAGGCAGATTTAGATTCACCGTGACCTCTGACCCGCCGCAGAAATAAAGCTTTGAAACACACTTGTCCCTTTCTATTGTCTCTGACAAAACAAAACCAGTGATGAAATGATGAAACACACTCATTCAGAAAATGGGTATGTCAACATTTTTGTGACATCTGCGTCGCTAAACATGTGCCATATGTCCAGAATGTTATTGTTACTCCACAGTAATACAAAAGGACCCAACATCTAAAGTGTGTGAAGTTTCACTTCAGCTTTTAGTGACTTTTAAGTGAAAATGCTATTATTATAGTAAATAATATGGCCTAATTTGATCCTACTGTACAGTGTTGTTACTCTACTCTGCACTTGCTGTTTTGATCATTACAAATTATGATGATATACAAGGTATACTGTCTCTCACATCACATAGATCAATGAAAAGGATTTTTATTTTTGTCTCAGTCTTGACTGTCTCTCTCATTTGGAAACCGACATGTCTTGGACTCGACTAGTCCTGGTCATTCGACAAAGGTGGTCTTGACTACAGCACCAATACACACACAGAGACACACACACACAGACACACACACACACACACACACACACACAATGGCTCAAGTGGTCAGCTGCAGGTGACAGCAGACAGAAGGACACTGGTGGTTTCTGACACTGGCTGCTGAAGCCCATTCACAGCCACCAGTTGTTTCTCTCTGCCCGTCAGTGGCCACATATTACATCAGGCTGCAACATCCACCACAACAGACTCTCCACGCACGACCATGGCCGTGACCGACTTTCTAGCAGCTTCAGACGTCACTTTGGCTATTAATGCTTGTAAAGGTGAGGGGGGCGATTGTGTTTGGGTAATATATAAAGTATTTGGGTTATTTTCCAGTGTACCTTTGTGTCTGTATTTCACCATTTAGTTACCTGATACTTGCAGGACAGTGACGCAAGTTGTTGCCTGTTGGGCATCATCATTTAAATTCACTGGACCTGATCAAGTGTTATCTGTCGTCTTACTTCCAGCAAAGGATTCCTTTAGCCCGAAGACGTTTTTCAAAACAGTGGGTTTGTCCAAGAAAAGTCCAAAAGAGATCGAGAGGGTCTTTAAGATTTTGGACCAGGACAAAAGTGGCTTCATTGAACAGGATGAGTTACAGTTGAGTTTAATGCAAAAAAATAACACTTCTGTTCCCTGCTCATGTATCAAGCTGCATTTCACCAAACTGTTGGTAGTTTTCTGAGAACAGCAAATGTTTTCTCACTGTGCTGTCACCTCCCTGCTCTCCATCAGACTGTTCCTGCAGAACTTCGCCAAGGGAGCGAGGCCCCTGACCGCTGCTGAGACCAGAGCTTTCCTCATGGAGGGCGACTCCGATGGAGACGGGAAGATCGGCTGGGAAGGTACAGGCAGTTCTGATGGGTGCTGAACTGTAGGTGCTGCGTTGTGTTTCCTGTTGCGTTGTCAGGAAAAGGAGTACAGCAGCAGAGGTGCATGAGGTCACACTTAAGGAAAATGTGAAGAATAAGACACATTTGTTGTGCTACTTACTGCTACTTAGGGTAAAAATAGCATAAAAATAACCTTATATTTCACTCAGTAATGTGTTATTTTGATATATTTTGAATAAGCCTCTTATTGGTGGATCAAAGACCATACATTCATCTCCCGTCAACGCTCTTTCTTCCCTGTACGCTGTCTTTCACTTCGTTGCCGGGCAACTGAAGGCGAGGTACAACAATCGCCTCCTACAATGTGTCACTGCCAGTTACACACTTAAGTATGTTCGGTCATGTTTAAGGGTGTCGATGGATGAAGGAAGTTGCTTTTTTTATCAGATAATTTTGCATGAAATGAATCTACGTCTATGTCCAAGAATCATATTCTTCCTTTTTTTGTTTCAGAGTTTTCTGCGCTGGTCAAGTCTACATAAGGTGATGATCTCAGGACGGACCTGTTTTTTAATAATGTTTACTAGCTACAGTAAATCTCATGGACTCACCCAGGGATCCTTTGTGTTTAGAGCCATAGAAGAAAACATGTCATAGTTTAAATGAGAGATAATGTAATACAGTAATTGATGTAAAACACAAATTCACTCTTGCCTCTCTGCTATGATTCTTTCCCTGCCAGAAGAGTTTGCCAATAAACTTCACAATTGAACATTAATCAGTTTTTTGTTGTTGTTGTTGTTGTTTTCAATCTTTCATCCAGCAAAAGCATTGTCAAGATGAGCTGGGTTCTTTCTCGTGATATGATATATAACACCGAGCACTGGGAGAGGTCCAGCTGTTACAGGGGCCGGCCCGGGGTTGCACTTTAGTTTCTCCCTGAGCAATGAGTAACATGAGCAACTTTCCCCCAGTGCAAATTAAGTGTTTGTCATTCTGGCAACCTCACTTTGACAACTGAAATGAAATAATGAGGTATGAATTATGTGTTTACACTTGGACAACATGTACACAACATTTAGCGCACTTAATATATGCATATTATTTACTAGGCTATTTTATTATTTACATCCATAAAACTTACAATAAGGTAGAATGTAGCACCATGTGCCAGGATATACTGTTATATCACTGTGGATATTAAAACTGTTTAATGTGATTTGAACTCCCACGACTTTCATTCAATTAACTTGGCAATTTGATTTGAAAGGACTTTTTTTTTCTTTTTACATTCGTTCAACTTGCTCTTGTGGTAAATGACAGAAGTGCAGTATTCAATGGATCCAAACCAGTCACCGTCCAGTTTCTTTAGCACCGCAGTCCCAACCACTGTGCAGACTTGAAAGGTTTATTGGTGTGATTGCTGACTTGGGGGGGGGGGGGGTGCCACACACAGAAATGAGGTCATCAAATGAGTAAACAGCGTTAGGAGAAACTGGGTGGCTGGCAGAGCTTCAGCTGTGTTGGCCCGAGGAGGCTGAGAACTTACAGTGACCCAGAGGAGCCCTGGGACAGGATAAAGTATCTGGGCCAGAACATTTACAGGACTTCTTATCTATGAGGCATATTTAATTTCTCTCAGTGGAATATGGGTCATTCAATTCTATTTCTGCTGCTGCATGGCAGAAGAAACTCCTGCTCTCTGGTGGAGATTTAGAGACATGCACTTAATTCCTTGTCATAAAGAGAAGGGGAAAAAATAACATTTGTTCAACCTCAAGCGTCTTATCATGATACAAAAACGTTTAATGTGGTAGCTGATTTCTTATGACGTAATGTGTCTATTACTCATTGATGTGTGGTAGAGGTATTTGTTGTTTATCTGTCTAGCCTTTCAGATGTAAAATTCAGAATATGATGGAAGATAGCGTCCCTTTCTTTCTCCAATTGCAGAGGTCCATAGCCCTGCTTGGTGGGTTTCATCCCTGCTGTGAGATATTTGTAATTGAATCCTGATATTGAAGAGGGGCAGAAATAGTTACAGTGTCTATGGCTGAGTCATTTGAGGTGAGAGACCTCATTTAGCCACGGCAAATGTTACAGGCCAAAGATTTGTTTAACCTGACTTTTAATAAGATCTGGCATGAAGAGGAAGCAACGATAATTGAACTAAGGGAACAAAAGGCCTGTACCCTGGCTGGCTGGGGAGAGAACACACACAAGACCACTGAAGTGAAGAAAGTGACAAAATGTGTATTCATTGTTATATAAGTAGGTGGAAAGCTGAAGGATTTTGGTTTTATCAATAGATGTGCACAAAAAAAATCTAGCATGTATCTCAATACATACTCCACCCAATAATAGTCATGGGGGCATCTCAATACTGCCACCTGTCGTATGAAAGACACGCGACAGCTTGCGGGCCACACGGCAGCAGTTATGGGCATGGAAGGACCTCCGGGCCAGTTCCTCATTTAATTCAATTGTCCCGAGTAATGTGAGAGCCGTTCTTGCGCAACCACGCGGCGCTGCTCGGAGGTGTTAAGATGAAGATGATGACATGATGTCAGCTGTCGGAGTGTCCTAAAATATCCTCCCAATAAGGGAAATGGCCAACCTCACGTGGAATCTGTACTAATGAATCAAAGCATTTGATTTGATTGTGGGTTTGATTCATTGTGACAGAAGAGCTCAGATAGCCTATCTCTCTCTGTGTGTGTGTGTGTGTGTGTGTGTGTGTGTTGCCACTTTATGCAAGTCCAATTTTTCCAATTTTCCGTTTGCAGACCACCACAGTTGGTAAAACGAGCTCCACGCAGTCGCATAAAAAATTGATGGTTATTAAAAATCAATTAATGAATCAATTAATCAATTATCACACAAAGATGTGTGTATCTGTATGTGTGTGTGTGGGGGGGGGGGGGGCATCGACATCGCATCAATCAGAACAACTAGACTTCTCTGACATTGGAATGCACGGCACAGTTATTGCAGACATTTTACGCACGCCAATTACGCGTATAGGCTCGTTTTCATTGCTGTGGGTCATTGCTCACCACTGTAGAAGTACACAGTCAGAACAAATCATGATTTGCTACAGGATCCATCCATTCATACTTACACTTGGTTTCATTCATCATTTCTTTCTTTAGGAAGTGTCATGGGATAAAATATTAATTATGATAAGACAGACTCATTTTGCAAAAAAGTATAAACAATATATATCTATATATCAAGTATATTTTACTTGTTGTCACAAGAATCCAAAGAAAAATGACATTTAAAAATCATATCCAGTGTTTAAACTACTGACACTTAGTGTCTGCGTGAAATGAGGTTGACAGCAACAAAGCTAAAGCACTGTCAATGTTGCACAAACCTGACCTTTACAAGATAAAGCTCCTGTAATAACTTATACTGTACATATGATGATTCATAATGACAGTCGCACACAATGTAAAAGTCCACCTCATTCACTGGGATTGTGCTCTGCAGGGTTGAGCAGATCACAACTACTTGGCCACAGAGTATGTTTCACCCAAATCAGCAGCGTATATTATTAGCCATATGTAATATCAAGCACTTCTGCATAGGCCTACACCTACCATTTAAGCATCTTCATTTATGTAGATATAAATAGAACCGCTCTGTCTACTAGACACATTTTTTGGACCAACTGCTTTGACTGCTTTGCACACAGTGTCTATTACATAGCCTATGCATCATATTTCAGGCCGGTGGAGGTATATAAGCTCGAGAGAGTCACTGAGGGGTTCACTGCAGTGAGCATCTTCATTTGAGCTTATCCACTCTAGTCTGAGAGATAACCACCCCGAGGTGAGTTCCACTGAAGAGCTTCAGACCTATAGACAAGACTACTGCCTGACTCACAGTGTTTCAGGACTGTTACTCCATGCAATGGGATACAAGTCGAGGAACAGGGCCAGATTCTGGCCATCAGAGGCTCAGAGTTTGGTTTTGGACTAACTGAGGAACCAAATGGAGAGAGAAAAAATCAACCAACCACAGCTGCAAAGGATGTTTGATCTCTTGCCTTGGAGGGCTTGGTTTGGGGGGGGGGGGGGGGATTGGACTATTTTTTCTGATCATTTGTGCCTTGGAATACTCAAAGGGAGCGACTTTGAAATACATTGCATGGCATTATGAAGATTAAATGTAGCTTTGTAATGTTAAATACTGTGTTATTTAGTGCAGCGAGGAAAGTTTAGTGAAAGTGTTTCAGCCTGTCTGGTTTGCTTCAGCTTTACTGATGACTTGTCCTCTGCTCTCCTCCCTCAGTTAAAAATGGCATTCGGTAAGATCCTTTCTGAAGCTGAGATCACTGCAGCCCTCGCAGCTTGCCAAGGTAAATCCCACACACTGGTATTATGGCTTCGTCAATACTAGTATAATAGCTACACATGCACAAAACCATGCATTTTAACAAATCTGCTCGCCAAGCTCCAAAGGTCTCAGACCAGATGTGTACCTGCAGAATTAAGTTGTATGCTAATGCTGTATCACCACATAACAGTACAACCATATCACAATTACAGACAATTACCTGCATCCTTTCTGCATTAATCTTTTAACTTGAATGTAATTTCTGTATGTCTTAGCAGTGAGCATATATCAGAATGACTACTGTAAGAACAGCACCTCTGTGGGATGAGCTAAAAATGCAGCCTTACAGTCAAAGCATGGACTGAAGTTGAGGGGAAACCAACTGCCAGGCTTTGCAAAAGAGAAGCGACGCAGTTGCAAAACACATTTGTCTGATACGATTCTCTCTCTGTCTCCTCTCAGCCGCCGACTCCTTCAAGCACAAGGAGTTCTTTGCCAAGGTCGGCCTGTCTGCCAAGTCTGCCGAACAAATCAAGGAGGCCTTCTATGTCATTGACCAGGACAAGAGTGGCTTCATTGAGGAGGAAGAGCTGAAGTAGGCACCCTCTCTTAGATTTCCAATCAAGCTCCTCTTGGCTCTTCTAACACAGGGATCATCTTTATTTGACCCACAGTGATTTCAGAATGATGTCAGTCAGAGAAATGTTGGGCTACAGGGTGTCCTCCTCCGGAGTACCTCTATGCCCGCTCTCTCCTGTTGTGTCTCATGACATGGACCAATCAGAAGGAACATAGCTTGAGTCTGGGAGACAAATCGAGTGCATTTCATATTTTAAATTAGTCTCATTGTGAGAAATTGAATTGATCCAGAGCTAATATTAACAAGAATCTAAAAATCAAAACAACTTTTGAGCCAAAAGTCATCAGCCTAAATCTGTTCTAAAATTTGAATCGCTCACCACTAAGTATTTCTCTCTTTCTCTGACCATCCTCTTCAGGCTGTTCCTGCAGGCCTTCTCCGCCTCTGCCAGAGCTCTGACCGACACTGAGACCAAGGAGTTCCTCAAGGCCGGTGACGTTGATGGCGACGGCAAGATCGGAATTGATGGTGAGTTTTTTCTGTTGTTGTTTTTTACCACAAGCACAACCACAAACTTTATCTGGCATGGTTTCAAATTAATCTAATAAGCATCTTGAAATAACACTGAAAATCTTCTCCTTCTTTGTCTCCCTGCAGAGTTCGCTGAGATGGTCAAGCAATAAATAAACTGACCAATTCCATCCTCCACAATTCTTAAGGAACAACTTGATCCAAGATATCCTCCTCTATTCACCTCTTCCCTCTCACTCTCTCTCAACTCTCCACACTACTTTTATACACTTGACCTTTCACCCCCAACCATAGACAACCCCCCCCCCCCCCCCCCCGTCTTTCTCTCTGACCATGCTGACCCCTTTTCTGTCCACGATGAATGTACCTGACTAAGTGTATAGCGTGGTTGAATTGTGTCTCTCTCTCTCTCTCTCTCTCTCTCTCTCTCTCTTTCTGTCTCTCACTTCTGCCTTCGTTTTACTATGTGAGTTTTGCTTATTGTGAGATCGGTGTTGATGCACTTTTATGGGAAACGGACGGACGATGAGAAAACAATAAAGGTTCTTTTTCAATAATATGAGTCTGACCTTGGTCTTTAATACATTGTGAATCAAAGGAAGTCCCAAACAAAAGCCTTTAAGGAAAGGCCTCCTGGGAAAATGCACCTCTTGCACCTGCTAGTGCAAACTGACAGTAGAGGACATTGGGAAATAATACCTAGGTGAGGGGATTAAAAGAGAGGGCATGAGAGGAAGAAATACTGTAGGAATAAAAGTATGCAAAATAGAATAGGAACATAAAATAGCATATATTGTAATATAGAAAAGTATAATAAAGACATTGTGGCAGTAAAGGAAACACACTGACTCTTTCACACTATATTGATGGGTAGCGACCACAAGGTGGCGCCTGCCATCTGTCAATAAGTCACAAGGGTTTCACTTGCTTGATGGTTTTAAAGTGCAAACTTGAGGGTAAGGGTTGGATAAACAAACAGGTTTATTCTCTGAACTGAGCTGGATTTGTTCCCTTTTGGCAGGGTAGCGAGTAGATGTGAGACTACTCACAATGCCGTCACTCTCAAAGTGTTAAATTAGAGGTTCACCACATGAGACTTGTGAAGAATAATGACATTTATTCCCTTGGCTCTTGTTACAAGAACCCTCCGCCCTCCCCCTCCTCTCTGCTAATGCAATTAGCACTGACTGGATTCACCAGAGACGCTGCTGCGTCAGGTGGAGTGAAAGGTTTCCCACTGCAACAGACTCATCAGTTGAGTGGACAGTTGTCATGGTGACCAGGTGAAACTCCAAAAAAACGAAAAAAACAAAAGAACTCCACCCACAGCCTCACCTTACAGAAGGTCAGGTATGTTACAGCGTTGTCCAGATGGAAACCACCATAACACACGACGCACACTGACCCAGGACTACACAGCCTAGGCCATTAAAAACTGACCCTCGTTACAAATAGGTGAATGGAGAATTATTTAAGTTTCATATGTGGAAATATCTCATAAAATCTTTTTTTGTAATGTGGAAAACCGCATTGGCGTAACTCAAAAAACAGAATACCTTGCTGTCTTCAGTACGTGTTGTGATGAAACCTTGTGCAGACAGTTCTGCTTTCAGTGCACAATCCAGAATATTTTCCAAAAAGTATATATTTTTTAAAAACTTCCTTTCCCTCCAAAGACAATCTGTGGGGAACTGGTAATATTACACCATACAACCTCTTAACAGAAAAGATATGAAAACATTTGTCACTCACGGTAGTTGCCCATTGTTACTTGTACACATGTTTTATCTTTGCTTGAGTAAAATGTACACTAGCGCTGTATTTGGACCTGTTAAGCAGGCTTTGTGCAAATAAAAAGCAGTTTGACCGTGAGGGTTTGAAGCCTTATTCTTGCTACCAGAGCTAAAGATCAGTCTTTAACCATCCCGGGTGGGTCATAAGATGATTTATGACCTGCTGGTCATCTGAATTTTGGGGATTACTCACTAAAACCAAGGGGGGGGGGGGGGGGGGGTTAAATATGAGATGTCTATAAGCTCTCACATGCACCTGCAAGAGGGTGGGGGCGAAGAAGGGAAAGGGAGGGAAGACAGAGACAGGAAACAGATAGAAACAGATAGAAACAGTAAAGGTTAATTGTGCAGGTGAGGAACATGAGAAAGAGGCAGCAGCCTGCAGGCAATAACTAGATCCTCAGTCAGGTCAGAAACTCAAGCATCTGTCGACGCATCCAGCCCGGTGTATATAAGCCTGAGCCAGCTGTCATCAGCCACCACAAAGCCTGAGAACTGCTTTTGCCGCTGCTGCTGCTTTGGACCTGCACGGAGAGGACACTACCGAGCCAACAGCGGTGAGTCCAACAGCTGCACGGGAGAACACATGAAGGTGCTGGACAGGTGTGCTGCATGCCTGCAGAGCCTGCTTCTTCTTCTTTTTTCATTGTTACAGTTAGTCAAGTTTTAGACACGTTTAACCTTGTCTGACAATCTTTGTTACCCCACTCACAGACGCATTTTGCCACCAAACTTCTCAAAACTACCAATTGAAAAAACTTATTTGACAATTATTGACAAGATGAGAGGTTTTTTCTTGAGCTATAAAATCAACAATAGGATGTTATTTTTAGTTCACCAAACATTAGTTCCTATAAACTAGTCCTACAAAATGATACGCACATAAATAAACACAATGCATTGAAACTCAAGATAACATTTGAACTCCTTGGGCTTCATTAAGGGACAGTACTAAAACTATCAGGGAGACCAGAAAGGTGTTGTCTTAATTTCCGCTCTAACAGGACAACATCTTGATTGATATTCTTGTTTTGTTTTTCTTTTTCATTTATTCAATTCATACATTTAAACAAGACTTTGCCCGGCTGACTCATTCAATAGTTGTAGGTCAAATGAATTGACCGAGGATGTATTTGCAGTTTTATTGGTGTGTTGGGGAGAGTCCAATTTTTTTTTAAATAACAACCTTGCATTGTTATAAGATTAAATTTGAGACCACTTATCAACACCGACTCACTCATCCCATCCCGAATAATTTTCTGAACAGTCCCTACAGGTAAATGCCAATTACCTTGTAACCAGGCCAATTCAATGCTCGAAGCCTGCAAAAAGTCTTAGTAATTAACAGGCTGCCTGGGGAAAATCTGATGGATCCTAACATCAGAACATAATTAATTATAATTATTTAAAAAAGGAATATATGCTACATGAAGCACTGGCTTTTTCAATTTACCTAAACACCTGCAAACTTTGTGATTTTGCTGATTCCCTTCTCTTTTTTTGGATCTCAAGCGCATTTGACAAACAATTACTACTGGAGTCTTTCTGGGTCCATAATATTCAACTAGATGCATCTAGTTGAATAGGACAGGAAAAATGGAGTGAGTTCAAATCAAAATGCCTGAAGCTGGTGGAAGAGAGACAGAGAGAGAGACAGAGAGGGAGAGAGAGGGAGTATGTGTTAATAATCTCTCAGCTTTTCTTTTACCCTGCAGGAGCAACATGTCGCTCACCTCCATCCTATCAGCTGAGGCCATTGAAAAGGCTGTCATGGACTGTCAAGGTAGTATCTCAGTACACACACACACACACACACACATGCGTAATTTTTGAGGTGAGTTTGCTCTTCAGCGGATTTACAACAATTTGAACATATGATGGTTGTACTTTCATGAAATCAAAAGCTGTAACTAACTAACTTTAATTCACAACCAATTTTGATAAAAATGCACAATAATCCTGATCTTCAGTTGATAAATGGAGCGGCCCTGAGCTCATGTTGCCTTCATTCACTCTCAGAGCTCTGACAGAAACATGTATAATCTTCTCTAAGGCTTGTACTCCAGCTTTAATGGTGATAAAATATGAATTTGAAAAGGCCTCTGTCTGCTGGTTTGAAAAGATAAAAACAGGGGTGGCAAATCTCCCACCTGGACAGCAGCCACGTGATGCTTTAATCTCCACATCAGCTCCCAACCTGACGAACCTCATTGGTCAACTTAACCACGTTCTTGTTCTGTTCTGTTCTATTTTTTTTTTCTCCGTAGCATTTGTTTGTATTGTTTTTTTAATGGTTACGTGTAAATGTATGCCCTTTCAGTTCCGGACTCATTCTGCCACAAGAAGTTCTTCAGTCTGTGTGGCCTGTCCTCAAAGACGCCCAAGGAGGTCCAAGATGTCTTCCAGATCCTCGACGATGACAAAAGCGGCTTCATCGAGGAGTCTGAGCTCAAGTGTGTTACACAACCCTGAAAAGTTCCACAACTTTCATACATGAGGCTGTTGCTGTAATTCATTCATACCCGGAGTCACCAAATGTGCACTGAAAACAGCCAAATAGCAAATTTTCACCAAAAATCTACTTCCATAAAATTCACATTACTTGTCGTGAGCTACAGAGTTGAGTATACTGCCATATTGGCACCAGCCATCCCCTAATAATCCACTCTGAGCAAAGAGTAACTGTTCTATTTGTGTTATATAATTCTCCTTTGTTTAACTAGAGCTGCACCTCTGCAGTTGTCAGTAAAAACCCAACTCAAAAATTACAGGAAATAAATATCACCTTTATCTGTGTGTGTGTGTTTGTGTCTAGGTACTTCCTGCAGCGGTTCGTCCCCGGGGCACGGACACTGACTGAGGCAGAAACCAAGAGCTTCATCTCAGCAGCTGATGGTGACAGTGATGGCAAAGTTGGAGTAGAGGGTCAGTATCTGATTTCTCTGATTGTATTTCCAAAACTCTTGATGTAAGGAAAAATTATCTCAGTGCGCACTTTACAGAACTTTTGCCAACAGAGCAATAATCCAACCATTTTCATCTTGGGGTTTGGTTAAAAGCACCCTTGAACTCAGACTTAAAATTATAAAATGTTTCTTTGATGTGTACTTCGTACAGCAAGTACTTGAAATCCGATTGATGTTGACCGTGTTTCTTTAGGTTTATCAGCGCAGGAACCATATGTATTCAAACTAAAAGTCATGACCTCCATGCTTGTTGTCCCAGATTTGCCCATCATCCAGTTACGAGCGATATCTGGGCTCAGCTGCCTTACATAAAAGGATCAAGGATTGGGACAATCCCCCAAAAAGATTAAAGTTTTTTTGTCTGTGTCTCTTCATTTTCCACTCTTCGAACAATTAGAGGTCAATCAAAGGTCCCAGTGTCAAAGATACATGTATAGATTCTACATGAGGTCATTGTTGTTATTAAGGGGAGATTATTTCCAGCCTTATCAACATGCTTTATTTTTCTTTTTTTCTGTAGAGTTCCGTTCTTTGGTGCAGTCCTGAGTTTTGCAGATAAAGAGATAAAGAGAGCTCAAGTCTTCAGTCAACCCCCACCTCCCATCTCTGGAGTCACATGATCCCAACCTCCATTCAGGGATTTCTTTTCTACTGAATTTGGTGTGTGTTCATTGTTTTTAAAGGACCATTTAAAGACAATAGACTTTTAATTTGTCTTTCCACTGTGTTGGTCCATGTTTTCCTGTCTGTGCACATTCAATATCTGATATGAATAAACACGTGGAAACATACATTGCCTTATTACACCTATCTCTTTTCATTCGTATGTCATAGGAATGGTATTAAGTGGAATTCATGATGCAATATTTCATTCTTTCCTGATATAACAAGACAACTGCTCTATTTCCGATTGTTAGAGCGGAAATAGTGCAGCAAACTTTTGCTGCACAAAGTGTTGTGCAGCAACACTTTGATGTTTGGGCTCAAAGTGTTGCTGCACAATGAATACAGGACCAATCAGATGGCTTTAAGTGCCAAAACCGTTTATTCATAGCCCATAAAATAAAATATTTGCATAGCTTATCTTACGTTAAAGGGGAGAGTACAGTATATATACACAGTATGAATTCCAATACACAATCACAGGGTGCTTCACTAGACAGTAAGCAATCACTATCGTGTCATGTCACGATCACTAATGTGCAAGGAAGAGCTGCAGGAGGACGTCATCAAAGACCGCCTCACGGTCCCTCTGGAGAACAGGAACTTTTCTTCGACTCGGAATTTGCTGTCGCCCGAACAGTTGCGCTTGTGACACCGCGCTGTCAGAAGCAGGAAGTGGAGAATGTGAAGTATGCGGCGTCCCCTCTCATTGATCTCATTTCCTCGTTTTTTATTTTGATTTGCGCTGCCCGCGACCACGAGCACGTGAATTTTGCCCCGCTCTATTCTGTGTGAGGTGGGTGTGACCGTCGTGTTGTCTCGTTTCGGTTCTCTGGGTTGCAGACGCAACTCCCCAGTGCTAGCAGAGGCAGCTAGCTGCCCCGGCTGCCTTCACGTCGGCTGCTTGTTGAATGTGAAATGTATTTGTCCTCGTGAACTTGCAGAGCCGGAGGACGTTGCCCTGTATGTTTAATTCACCGACTTATCGTTTACGAAACGGCTGTTGTTGTTGTTGTTGTTGTTGTTGTTGTTGTTGTTGACTCCACTGGCTGAACGAGAGTGGCTCACGATACGAGGAGGTTGAAAGGTGAAAAGTATCGAAGGACAGTCACTCGAGTACTGGACTGAAGTCAAATATACACTCTGAGCTTTTCTCTCCACCGACGTCATCTCGCGCTCTTTGACTCACTGTCAGGTTTCAAGTCGCATGATAATGTAACATAACACTCGCAGATGCAGGTTTGCTAAATTGAACTCAACCATGTTTGTTAAACCGGTTCGATGCCAAAAAAATGATCGTCCGCCAGAAACTGATTTCCGTCCTTTTTGGCAGGTGATATATAATATACTGTGTTTCATGGGTTGTATGGCCCGTTTAAAGGTATTTCAACAGGTGACAATCTACAGACAGAGCAGGTAAAACAATGCAGTTTAGGATAATTGCAATCATTTCTTTATTTTATACACAACCCATTACCATATATCATCATGTTAATTACAGTGTAATAATATTGGCCATACAAACGCATACAAACCTTGAAAAACAATAGGATCGTATTTCCCACTTGCAGCCACAATTGTGATTATTTGGTTACAAGAAACGTTAAAGTTACACACAGACATAGCTCTGATATTACTGCCAACGTAAAGTTGTGTACATGTGCCCGTTATGAGAGTTTGACCCGGATCAAATTAAATTTCTGGCGGGCGATCACTTTTTGGCACAATACCGCATGATTGAATCCTACAACACTCATTTTTTGATAATCTTTGGATCAGAAAGTGTAATATTTTCGGTGTAATATTTTCGATTTTAGAGATTTGAGACCATTGTTTGCTTTGCTGATGCTTGTCCGGTGCATTTATAGTCATATAGTTGTATTCAAAAGTCAGGACTTGGTATTAACCCCAAACATATTCTACTTTGGGCCTGTGTGGCGGACAGTGGCACAGCAAACACGGTACATGTAGAGGTATTGATTGAATTGATTCCACAAAAAGTTCTGGATGCAACTTAGAACCTGACCTATATATTGGCCGATATATACATATCTTTTTTTTTTAATGGGAATGATTCCTAAGATGTCATCATCAAACCCTTATGACAAAGAAATGTAATTTGGGCTGATGTTTTACAGTTTAACCACGAACTTTATTATAACTATCTTAATACTCTATCAAGTTTTTTTCCCACCACTATAAATTTTTCGACTGATTCTGATTTGGCCAATTCTGGATATCTGCCTCAAACATCTACCGATTAATACCGGCGTTCTCCCATTGCCTGGATCAAAATCTCCATACATTGTTGGGTTAAATTCGTTGGAATAATTGTTACATAATGTAACATCTGCCGCGGGATTGTTGTGGAATTTAAAGTCGAGTCAGTGGCCCATCATGAATGAATGAAAACACTTCATGTTGTTAGTCGGAACAGATTCTGTTGCAGCATGTCAGAACTGTGTATCCCTCGTGTGAATGCATTATGTGTTTCCAGCTTTGACCGGATGCAGTGGTCCTCCATGTGACCCATCGGTTACACATCAGTATTTCAAGATTTGTCATGCTTAACTGTGTGATGTGCTTGTCTTCATTCTGCAGGCACACGGCATGCTAACCAAACTGTCTGTGGAGCAAAGGAGGTCCAGTCACAAGTTACACTAATGCTGATGATCAGGTAAGAGATGATGAAAGGCTGGCGTCGATGTAACCGGGGGAAAAAATCTGGTGATCATTCAGCCTTCATATCACTTCATCAGCTTTCTCTTCTTTTTAATCTCACACAGTCCCAGAATGGCTTCAGGAATGCAAGAGAAACAGTTCACGCCATGTCTGCTTAATTTTTTCATTTACAACCCTACATTTGGACCACGAGAAGGAGAGGTGAGCTGGACTTCCAGAGGAAGAGTTTGTTATGCACATGTTTGACACCTGAATCAATTGCCTTTTCTTTTTCATTTTTTTTACTCTGTAGGTATTAAGAAAATATTTCAAAGGGGTATTTGTAATTGCTAATGTACAGATTTTCTTTTATCAGGAAGAGAAGAAGATTTTGTTTTACCACCCCAGTGATGTGGAGACGAATGAGAAGATCCGAAATGTGGGCCTTTGTGAAGCCATTGTACAGTTCACCAGGTACAGATCTCAGAGTTGACAGTAAAACTAATATTTCACAGAAAAAGATGGATTTGGGTGTGTTTATTTAGCTTTCTGGCATTTTTCCAAGAATTGCTGTGAGGTTAGAAATGGTCTTAACCTTAATTACATGACTTTAGTTTGACTTGCTGCGTAAACTGACAGGTCTTCCGTATGGGTGCGCCTCTTTGCCTTTCACAGTCGTCTTTTTGTCTTCCAGAACCTTCTGTCCGACAAAACCGGCTAAATCCCTGCACACGCAGAAGAACCGGCAGTTTTTCTTCGAGCCCGAGGACAGTTTCTGGATAGTCATGGTATCTTAAAGGCTTATATGTAAATTAGTTGCTATGCCTTTACAGTTGACTTTGTTGACCTCCATTGAAATGTAATTGAACTTTTATGTCTCTGCTGCTTTAATATCTGTTCCTTAGGTGGTTCGAAACCCCATGATTGAGAAACCAAACAAAGATGGTAAACCTCCCACAATAGAATATCAGGAAGAGGAAATTCTTGTAAGTATTGTGAGGTGTCTTGATATCTTCTCAACGTGTTGGCAGTTTTACATTTGACCTACCATGCCATCTTTTCTTTATAGGATACTGTGTATGGTGCAGTTGTAAGACAATGCTACAGTATGTACAAGGTCAGTTCCAGTATGTTTTAGATAATATTATCTGTTGTGCTTTTATCGACTTTGTTCTTTTGCATATGTCAACTGTATATTGTTGTTGTCCTCTGCTTAAAGCCATATGGTGACACTCCTACCTCAAACTCCCAATTGTGGGCCTTCATAATGCAAAAATAATACATCTTGGTAATAGTGATTTCTTTCCTCATGCTGTAGCTCTTCAATGGCACGTTTGGCAGAGCAATGGAAGCCGGTGGAGTGGAGCTGCTCACACAGAAGCTTGAGAAGTTCTTCTACAGGGTAAACATCTGTCCACTTTTACTTTGTGGATATATATAGTTCATTTAAATTTGTAATGCACACAGTTATTAAAAAAACTGTTTCACAAGGGCTGGCTAACATGTTCTGTTTTGTTTCTTTATAAATACTCCTGTCCCTCTTGGGAAAACTGTTGCAATCAGGCTTGACCGACTGCAGTCATGCCTGATCTCTCAATGGTTCTCTACCTGCATTAGCTCTCTTTGCCCTCATGCTACCGTCACCTCGCTGGAATGCCGCAGCTCTCGGCAAAACCCACAAGTATAAAAAATGTATTCCTGATCAGGGAATACCCTTCTTAAGTTAACACAGGCTTCCCTTGCCGCCATGTAATTCAAGGACAGTAAGAAAGAGAGAGGCCGCGGGTTGCATTTCACCTGTAGGCACTTGTAGATGGGTAAACTAACCCCTTGGTCCTTTCCTTCTCCTGTGTCTTTAATTTTTTTTGTGTGTGTCTGTGTGCGGTCGTCCTGGGGTTTCCAGTATCTGCAGACTCTCCACTTGCAGTCCTGCGACCTGCTGGATGTGTTTGGAGGCATTAGCTTCTTCCCACTGGATAAGATGACCTACCTGAAGATCCAGTCCTTTGTCAACAGAGTGGAGGAGAGCCTCAGCCTGATCAAATACACAGCCTTCCTGTATAATGATCAGCTTATCTGGTACAAACATGGTGCTTGTTGAAAATGTGTTCTTAACTGGGTGTGCGCTGTCCCTGACATCCACTGTCTATAGGATTGAATGGCTCCTACAATCATATACAAAAATCCAACCATTGGCATCTGCAGACACATCATGACTTGTTGTGGAACGAGTGGTGGCTTTAAACTGTAACCTGTCATCCTCTTCACCGTTTATGATCTCACTGACATGTCACTTGCCTTTAATTTCACTGTCAGCCACCCAGCCCAGTGTATGCACGGGAGGAGGATTACATGATTGCTAATGAAGTGTGTGCAGTGT
The DNA here is from genome assembly GCF_022379125.1 of Scophthalmus maximus. Taxonomy (NCBI): domain Eukaryota; kingdom Metazoa; phylum Chordata; class Actinopteri; order Pleuronectiformes; family Scophthalmidae; genus Scophthalmus; species Scophthalmus maximus. The sequence continues at coordinate 9,515,462 of NC_061530.1, forward strand.
GATCTTTTAAAGCAAACTGTCAATAGACAAACAAAAGGAATCTGTTTAATTACTGTCCAAATGAAGTAACTACATTGTGCGCTCTGCTCTTGCAACTTCATTGTTGCATGTTTACAACCAGAGCTCAACTTTAATTACTATCAGGAGGCTCTGTTTTAACATCCAGCCCCTGCAGAGCACAGCATACAGCATGCTGAAAAATTAAGTCACACAATTTTGGACTTTGCATTTTGCAGTGTTGTGGAGGCTATAAGGTGTAAAGGTTTAACTCTGTTGTTTTTTCTTGTCTGTAGGAGCGGACTGGAACAAGATGACATGCGGATCCTGTACAAGTACCTGACCACCTCACTTTTCCCCAGACACTCTGAACCAGAGGTGAGGAGACCTAAAAACGTTAAGGGACCACACCCAAACTCTTTTTCGCCACCAAATGCTCAACTCTATAATCAAGTTTTTTTTAAGATTACATGACAATTTGGAATGTGGGGCCCCAAACAGTCCTGTTTTAAATGGGCACTGCACTAGTTATGGAAGTAAAAAAAATACTAGCAAGGACTGTTGGTGTTGGATTGAGGATCGAAGCTCGCTGTGTTTAAAATTGATAAGTGTGTGCTACTAATGCTAAGCTTCTCCACACTTAAAGTGACTCCCTCTTTTCTTATTATTTCATTTTTCTCCTGTTAGTTGGCTGGCAGGGACTCGCCTCTGAGGCCAGAGGTTGCAGGGAATCTGTTGCACTATGGAAGGTACGTGCCTGTTTTTGTGTACCTGTTTCGTCTTCACAGGATAGGATCAAAATTAGAAGAAAAATTGGACTTTGGTTTGAAAAGTTTGTTTGTGCGCTGTTGCACCAGTAGAGTGAACAACTGACAACTACATGTGGTTTCAAGTGGCAGTTAGTTTTTCTTGTAGTCAACCAAATTAGACAGGTAGGACACTCCCTTTGCTAATACTTTGTCTTCAAGCAGCAAGAGGTAGAGTATACGTAACTGCTGCCTCCGGAAAATCCGCTTCCTCTGAAGTGTCAGTGTACATATGTAACCAGACAAAGTTTGCTCAGGTATTTCCCCTCTCAAAAAATGTGTCTGTAAGATGACGTGTTCATGTCTAACATTGAAGTCGGGCTGCTGCAGTTGTCCAAGTCTGTTTCCTGCTGAGCTCTCGTGGGACAGGAAACACACAGCTCTAACTGGATGATACACTTGAATATAGAGGTGACTTGTTGAAGGCCTGAAGAATATGCTCTAATCTCAGCATGCTCACCATGACATTGCTAAAATACTGGATTCCCAATTTGGGATAAATAAAGTACATTCATCTGTCTATCTGATGTATCGTAGATATAATATTTACCATATTCACCATAGTTTAGTCTGCTAGCATGATAATATTGACTAATTAGCACTTAACACGAGGCACAACCGAGGCCGATGGGAAGTGTTGATGGTGTTGGTATTGGTCGTAAACCAAAGAACTAAGCAAACAGAATATAAAGTTTTTAATAAATATATATATATATACACACACACACACACACACACACACACAGTTCATTGTGAGGGGAACATGATGGGCAACATTCACAGTGGTCCTTGGCAAGACCTGTCACTCTGAAATAAAAACATGAACTTCATTGTGGTTCTAGTCGGGTTAATTTTTTTCTTTCCACTGCTCATCATGCTCCTTTATTTTTCTAAATCGGTGTCACTGCCTGTTGGGATCCTAGTTAGCCTTTGGCTTTTCATTCTCAATGCAAATTTGTCTTTCAGTTTTGACTTGTCACACCCATGTCCTTAGCCAGGCACGATTGTCTTCTCTCCAGGTTTTTGACAGGACCTACCAATCTTAAAGATCCAGAGGCCAAATTCAGATTTCCCAAAATATTTGTCAGCACACAGGACGGCTATGAGGAGCTGCATCTGATTGTTTACAAGGTACGGTAGAGTAAACGTGATCCGCTATTTCGTGACAGTCTATGGACTCAATCTCTTCACTCATTCATATGCATACTGGAGTTAATGTATTAAAATTGGGGGCAAGTTGTTATTCATTTTTTGGGATGATACTCTATAATCTGTGAACGGGGGGGGGTTATTAACAGTAGATTTAGGTTGAACTATTCCATTGCTCTTAACAAACGATATGGATTTTTTGGGGATTAGACAGCTGAGTTTTTAAAATGATGAAGTATGTCACATGATGCTTATCATCACGTTAATGTAATTTCTAAACTGTGTGACCTTGACTCTGCGTTTAACCTGCGCTTATCTGCTCTTTTCCAGGCGATGAGCGCTGCAGCTTGTTTTATGATCAGTGGTAAGTGTTCACCCATTTACTTAAATGATGAATTTAGCATTTGTTTCCCTTTCCTAGTTGATTTCTTAAAATTAAATTCTACTGTTTTGGTATTTTATAGTTTTTGGCCATGTGTTCCTTCTGCTCTCCATCTCTGTCCAGCTTCTGTGGAGCTGACGAGGGAGTTCTGTGAACAACTGGACGGCTTGGTGGGACCTCAACTCACCCTGCTGGCATCTGATATATGCGAACAGTTTACCATTAACCGCAGGATATCGGGGTCAGTTGAAAATCCAACTCTGTCTCACCTCCTAATATAGAGACTATCAAAAAGAGTTAAACATTTTAGACATTGGTCTCATTTCAACTGAGAGAATATTGGAAACAATATATGAAAGCCATTACTTAATTTAGTAAATAATAATAATTTTATTTTTCTACCTAGTTCTTCCCAACAAACAATGTTGCACAATACTTCACTGAAAACAAATAATAAAAATAAAGATACAGAAGTAGAATCAACAAGTCAGAAACATAGTAAAACATGAATATAAGGATCTAAAATGTGCCCGTGGAAAAGAAAATGACTGATTGACTAACAGACAAAATGATGATGATGGGTTTAAGGAAGTGATTTATAAGATGATGAAGATCAGGCTGCTTAGGTTGGTCATTCAAGAGCTTTGGTTTCAACTCGTGTCACTGAACCAGCCAGCAGGTTCTTGTCTGTGAACCTCAGGCTGTGCAAAGGTTGGTAAAAGCAGAGGGTCTCTATAATATAACCTGGAGCATTAAAAATAATCATTAGAATTTTAAAGCCAAAAGCCAATGTAGTGTTGCTAAACAGTTTTATCTGTATATGTGTCAGATTAAACATTTACTTTTGCCCTGGTTGAAGGTTTAGTGCTGTTATGTCCGTGGTGGTTGTTGCATCCATTGTGTTTGTCACCAGTTTGCAGACGTTCGCTTGTATTTACTCTGCCTGTCTGGCAGTGATAGGTGAGACTCTAATACAATTGAATATTGTCATGGCACTGCATGTGGGAAACTGAAGCAGTGTATCTTTAAAAAAGCTGGCACCCTGGCCTGCTCCCAGCTTCAGATACACCCTGGCCTGTAATCTAAGTCTGGACTCCCTGGCCCACGGACAATTTGATGGGCTCCTTTTTTAATCCCTGTAGTGAAGAATTCCCTGAATAAATAATGCCGTCCCAAATTCCTCCATTGGCACATTCAGGTCTGCGTCCTGATTCGGCCTGGTGAAACTGTAAATAAATGAGATGCAGCATGAATATAATTCAGTTGTGTTGCCTGTTATTAATACATAACCCCACTTCCAGAGATGCTTTGTCGTTGTTGTGCTTTCGTTATTCATTTTTTATCTGTTCTTTGTCTTTCTTGGGTCCATTCAGGCCGGAGAAGGAGCCCCAGTTTAAGTTCATCTACTTCAACCACATGAACCTGGCGGAAAAGAGCACCATCCACATGCGGAAGACTGCCAGTGTTTGCCTCACCTCCGTCCATCCCGACCTCATGAAAATCCTGGGAGACATCAACTGTGACTTCGCCAGGTACAGCTGAGAACATACGATCTGTAAAAGTGCAGCTTTTGTAATCATCAGAGTTTTTCTAGTTCTTGGCCTTCCCAGTAGAAATGTGTGTATTTTGACTTTCATGTGATGGTGCTCAGTTCTTTCTGTCTCTCCCAGGGTTGATGAGGATGAAGAAATCATCGTAAAAGCAATGACAGACTACTGGGTCGTTGGCAAGAAGTCAGACCAGAGAGAACTCTACGTGATCCTGAATCAGAAGAATGCCAACCTGATCGAAGTAAACGGTATGTCTCCGCCACCTGGCAGAGAGTAAATCTGTGTCTTTACCGCCACAATAGACAATCTGCCTTGATGCTTAATCTCCACTTCACCCTTAATGCCCTTTGATTTTTTCTCTTCCACAGAGGAGGTTAAGAGGCTTTGTGCAACACAGTTCAACAACATATTCTTCTTGGACTGATGAAGCAGAGAAAATCTTGCACCACACAAACTGTCAGGTGTTGCAGGGTGTCACGGAAGTATCAGCGTAATGCAATAATTGCATTGTAAAATTTAAAAAATATATAATAAAAAGCTTTTCCTCCATTGTAGATTATAGGGTTGTTATAATCTACAAAATTGTAATTTCGTTTTGTAATTATGTGTAAAAATCCAGATTTTTACTGTACATGTGCTTTATTTTTCTTTTATTTTCTTTGTACATACTTGTTGGATTTTGTTAACTGTTTATTTTGATTTCTTTTGAATTTAAATTCTGTTCTGGTTTTTTTTTGGCCCCGTTGTGACAATCTCTCAAATTAATTAAAAAACTGACATGCACACAGCCGTTAACTCCAGGGTCCTTTGATCAACAGAGATGCAGCCGTTTTAAAATAGGATGTCATTATGTCAAAAGTATTGTTTGTAAAAAAAAAAATGCTAACTTTAAATAAATTAAGAATTAATTTTACTCTGTGCAAGAAATGTCTTTTTTTCCGAAATGTCTGCTTATAAGAAAACTGACATTTTAAATTTCATGTTAGGAATCATAAGGCATGTGTGGCTCGCTTTCATGTTGCATTAAAACAGTGGTTTTATTTATTTAACTTTTTTCATGTGGATGTAGCCCTGCATCAGGAAGACTTTGGATGCTTTTTTTAAGGAATGATGTGTTCACAATATTTAATTAGAAGAGTTTCAGACACATGAACTCATTTGAAGACTAACAGAACTGGGGGTGTCAAAGGATAATCTAAGTGTTTTAGGATCCCAACTTAATTATTTTGAGGAAACCCCTAAGCTTACGATGTATGATAAGCAATCTATAAATACAAAGCATTAATAAAATGTCTCACCATGTCACCATTAACCTCACAATTCCACAGGCTAGAGGAAGTTTATTTGGATCTGAATTGCATCATAACCGTCATTACATGGTATCCCTTTGGCTAAGGCAGGATAAAGTAAAGTACTGTATCCTCAATAAGAAAATACATGTCACAGCTACTCCAGACCAGCAGCAGCAGCATCAAATCCTAGGGTTGTTACTGCCAGAAAAAAAAAACTAACGAAGAAGAAAAGGAACCAATCGGAGCTCACCGTAGATGTCTGACTTGCAAGCCAATCAGCGTCAGCCAAGACGAATTTCAAAAACTCGCCCGGCATGATTGTTGTGTTTTATGGCTGAGCTGCAGAGCGTCCGTTTTTTTTAGGTGTTTTGTTTTTACTGGACGGTCAGAAGACGTTTTTATTCGTACGTTTTAAAAAAAATAAAATTAAGGTAAGGCGTATGCGTTATTAAAAATTCGCTTTTGGTCACTAGCAGAACATTTAAGTTAGTCCGTGACTCATGGTCAGTAGTTTGTGTGGGTTAGCAATGTTTGGTGGCTAATGGGACAAGCTCCGATGAGGCTTTCAGCGGCTTCAGCACCAACGATAGTTAGATATTAATTATTGCCAGTGGTCAAAGTGAAATTGTAGAAACGTGGGTCGTGATATACACAAATTTAACGTTCGCTCAACACGACTTCAGTTTCGGTTTCGTAGTACTGCTTTAAGCTAGCGGAACATACAGAATGTGTGTGTTGGCTCACTTCCTGGTCTCTGTTCAAGCTCTTCGTTCGTCCTTTTGATAAGGTTTGGTTGACTTCGTTGCATATGTGTTTACTATGGTTTGATTCAGCAAAGTTGTTATGATATTGTAAAAACCTTTGTCATTATTATGTTTTTGAGAGGAAACAACTTGTTTCTTGCAACTTTATTTACAATAGACGTTATAACATTTGATAACTAAAAGGAAATTTGACATCACTGAACTTTTCTTTTTTTATACATCTACATTGATAGCAGTTTCTCATATTTGTGAAGACATACAACTACAATTAGATCTGTGTCATTTTCCTTCACGTGTGTAATAACAATCATATTCAGTGTACCTCTAATCCATCGTCTTTGTGCTCCTGATTATTCCAGATACCATGGAGTCTCGATTTGCTCACCTGCGCCAGCGGGACACCAGCGTGTCTATGCTGAGGGTCAAACTGTCCCGCAGAAGGTCTCAGTCCCAGAAGGAGAATCGAGACCGGGCCGTGAACACTCGCAGGCAGCTGGACAAGGTCCCGGAGATGGACATCTCTTCCCTGGATGCCTCCATCGCGATGGCCAACATGTCAACCATCAAGGAGAGAACCCAGAACAACGCAAAAAGTAGTTTCATTTTTCATTATACCGTCAACCTCAGATGTAATTATCTGCGCTCGTCATATACAACGAGGCACCCACAGCAATAACCCATCATTTTAATGATTTAAAAGTCTTTTCGGTGCTTTCATAGGATACAGTGTCTAGCACCCATTTGTAGGATGATGTGATCACATTACATTACATTCATTTAGCATTACCAGGCTGCTCTGCCTGTTTTTCAGGTATGGCAGTAGAAGAGAGGTTGAAACAGCTTGAGCGCTGGAAGGAGCGCAAGGCTCTTGAGAAGGAGAAGGAAAAGAGAGAAAAGGAGCGCAAGGGCGTATTCAAGGTTGGCTTGTATCACCATACTGATACCCGTGCCACTGTCGTCTCGGCTGCCCCAAAAAGAGCTAAGGAGGTGAGCAAGGACTTAACAGTAGACTTGCTGTTAATGTGAATGTAAATTATTACTCTATCCCATTGCTTTATTATGTCCTAACTGGATATGACCAAATAAGTTATATCGAGAGGATACGTTTGTGTTGCTGGATTCAGTGTAATGAGGAAGGAATTCTATTTTTGCTAATCTTCCAGACAAAAGTGAACACTGCTCTGTCCCTGAGTACCAGAGTCACCCGTTCAATGAAACAACCGCAGCAGGTACTACATTTCCCCCAAATCTCGGAACATCTTTCTGATATTAACTTTCATTAAATGAAACGCTGCGTGCACTTTGTCGCGTCATTTTTCTTTTTGCCTAATCTCTACAGCCTCTGAAGAAACAAGACCCAAATACTGTGGCAAAGAAAGGTATATAAATTGGAATGATCCTTTTGATTTTAATTGACACATAACTTCTACTGCAGCCTGAGGCAGGGACTTAAGTTCAACAACCCTGGTGGCTGCATGAAATCGTTGAATGTAGAATTTGGGCTATTTGAAAAGTAAACAGACAGTTAATGAACTAAACACATATTTATGTTGGCTGAGGGTATGTAGCTACAGTGTGTGTGTGTGTTTGTATCACCAAAATGTAAAATAGTCATAGCACATATAGTGGAACAGGGTTATAGTGTTACCGATTCTCGTTTGACTTTTTTAAACAGCAATCTATACCTCCTCTCCTTAGCCCCCCACCAATCCCCTCCCTTGTCATAGGCACAAAACCTAAATGACTATAATTGAATAATTAAGTCAAAGTCCCGTATGTTACAACAGCACATTTTACCCTATACAGTTGAATTTACCTATGAACATATAACTATGTGCATGTATGCACACACTCCCCTGGGCCAATCCTGTCTGAAGTTCTCTCTGCCTCTTTTACATTAAAACCTATTAGAATGGACCAGGGAGCTTTCCATGGCTGCCTGCCATATTGATGGAACACACGTATAACACTTTCTCTTCCTTTAGCTCAACCTGCTGTGGAAAGATCTCTCAGGACCCGAGTAGCTCCTGTCAAGCCTGCACCAGCAACAATCTCAACCAAGACCAAAGTTTGTGCCGGTAACTCATGAGAAAAATCGCGGCGCATAACTTGACCTTGGGACTAACTATCGTGTTGGTTTCACCCTATTGTGTTGGTTTCACCCTAATGTGTTTCTTTATTGGCAACTCAATCTGTGTCTCTGTGTCATGCCATCCTGCTGTAGTGGAGCCTACAGTACGAACTCTGTCGACCAGATCAGCCAACAGGCCTCCTGTTACAACAGTTCCTGCGGTGAAAGACAAACCAAAGGACAAGGCTGCAGGTATAGACTGAGTCAAGCCCAGAGTTCAAGCATTTTTATTTTTCCCCCCATAGAAACTGGAAGACCATAGGAAGTATGATCATCAAAGCAAAAAGAGAATGGACAAACATCAGAGGGGCGATGCATACTCTGTGATATATATACCCTAATCAGGCAACACTCACTTTTTTGTTCTGCAATAATGCCATCATCGTGACATAATTCATACCATATGGTGACGAATGATTGGTTAATCTAAATAAGCTGTAGGTTGTCTCAAATGTCATTGGTTACAAGAGTTCCTGAAGGATTTAGAGAAGCTTGGAGCAATGCATTTTTGAACTATGCATGATGTCCTTTTCTGACTTCTTAGTGACATGTGATTGGGAATCATTATGTGATCAACATAAACTTTGGCCCCATGATTTGTAGAGATATCTGGATTCATATCCTGCATGTGTGGCTATGCTGGCGCGCTGTGTAAAAGTGGTATTGTTCTAGAAAAACACTCTTAACATTGTTAAATGTCTCTCCACATTCAGTTGCAAGAACCACAAGGAGCAGAGCCATTGCTGACTCTGTGGGGCCACCCTCTGGCAAAGAAAGAAACTGCAAAGGTATCATTTTAAGTTGACAGAGCCAATCTGCTTTTGAGACAGTTTGGCTTTTTCCACGTGAACATGAGCAATTGTTAATTGTTCCTTTTTAATAGCTACTGTCAACGACACCACCCAGCCTCCTTTCCCCAAGGTGAGCATTTCTTTTCTTTCTTCTTCATTTTTTAAAATCGTAACTTGTTGATCGTATAATAAGCTGTTTATATGTCGCTTAGGAGCCTGAGCTGAAGGAGCCACAGGAAATACTTCACCCCTCCAGTTCAGAGGAGGAAGAAATGGTGGTGGACCCAGAGGCGTCTGACTCTGTCCCTGCTGTGGACCCCGTTGAGGCTCCACCTTTGTCTTCATTTGCTCCAAAGGGTTTTGTCTTCCAGGCTCCCGTTGGCTTGTTGTCTTTAAAGTTCCAGCCTCTCACTCCTCGCTCAGCAGACGCCTTCCTTACGCCAAGGTCTGTCCGTGACTTCGTTTTTTTTAAAGATGTTTGAGAAATGGAAAGCTTTAATACTGTGACATTGTTTCATACAAGCCCGATCATAGAAGCATCAAAGGAACATTTTAGGATTAAAGTTTGAGTGAATAATCTAAATGCCATGTTGTGTGAATCTTCCTACCCAGTTCCAGCTTCAATGTTCCACCAGTTCCCTTGTTCAATTTCAATGACGATCCTCAGGCTGAACCAAGCGAACTCTCTCCCCCCAAGTCCCCTCACGGCTCCCCACCCCATACATCTCCCACAGTTGCTCCTCCACCTACAGGAAGCCCTATGGAATCAAACCATGATGTACCATACTTCAGGTGGCTTTTTTTTTTCCCTCAATCTTTCTAGTCATGTGTTCAGGTTTTACAATCAAATTGGTTTTTAATACATTTCTTCTTCTTTTTTGTCATTCAGATCAGAAATATCAAGTGAGACAGACCAACTCACGACTCTGTCTTTCCACTGGGAGTCCAAAGTGGAGGATGAGTCCATCCCAGAAGAGAGTGAGTGTTTCCTCTCTAACAAGGACAGAGTGACATCCAGTGACTATTTGACTCCACTCAGTTTGGTGCCAGCGCTCCCAAACTGAACAACTGTTCTGTGTTTTTTTTTCTTGCTCACGTCCGTTTAGTGAGAGACCGTATGCGTACAGCAGTCGGCCAGGCGAGGCTGCTGATGAAGCAGCGTTTCAACCAGTTCAGTGGTCTGGTGGACGACTGTGAGCTGGGCCGAGGAGAGAAGATCACCACCTGCACTGATCTGCAGGGATTCTGGGACATGGTTTATTACCAGGCGAGTGCTCCATGGGAGAGGATCAACTCGTTGTTTCAGTCACTTAATTCGCAAAGACGTAAAAACGACAACCGTACACGTTGTGCTTTCCAGGTAGAGGACGTGAAAAAGAAGTTTGACGCCCTGAAAGAAGCAGAGGGCCGAGACTGGGTGGAGGAGCACAAGCCCCAACCACGACAGAGGAAAGCCCTGAAGGTGAATACTTTTTGTGATCATATTTTTTGGTAATCTGTTTCAGGAGCACTGATAAAGAACTTAAGAGGCAAATGATGCGAAGAACAACAACTCGTCTGTCTTGTTGTCTTGACAGAAACCATCAACTGTAACCGCCAAGCCGACAGGAACCAAAGCAGCATCCAAGTCTCGCCTGGCTGCCGTGAAAGCAGCCATGAAAGCCAGACAGCAGGCAGCCGAGGCAGAGAAAGCAGCAACGGATGCTGGTAAAAGTGAGGAAGACAAAGACGGCCCGAACTGTCATGATCCACAACCCCAGGCAGAGTCCCAAATACCAGACACCGTGGTCTTTGACGGGGGCTTCTTCCAGGTGGAGAGTCCAGCCAAACAAGGTGAGATAGAAGTGAATGCACGGCTGACAGGTGATGTCCTTTTACTGACTGAGCTGTAAGATTTGAAAGCATGTCTTACATATGTTTGTCTCTGCAGCTTCAGTGAGGAGATCAAGCCGTCTGAGTGCTGCTGTGCAATCTCAGGCGTCTCCCTGTTCCAAGTACCTCACACCTCGAAGAGCCACCCGGCGATCCCATGCATTGGCACAGACCCCCACTCAGACCGTTGCCTCTCCCACCCAGCCCATCCTCACTCCTGCCCTCATGCGCCTTACCCTCGATCAAACACCAAAGTCTCGGCATGGCACTCCTCAGTCATCCCAGGGGAGAAAGGACACTGTGAATGTCTCTCTTTGTTTCTCACCTGTCAAGATAGTGCTTCCAGACGACACCCAGTCCGAGGGAAGCCCTGCACAACAGGCCGAGACAGTCCCCACACAGGAAAAACCTGCCTCTGTTCCTGAACCAAGCACAGACCTACCTATACATTCACTTCCATCCATTTCTGCAGTCGAGGAGCCTGATGAAGATGTGGACGATGTCCTCCCAGTCTCTCCGAGACTCTCCCCATCTCCCTGCAAAATGCCCCCTCCTGTCTCCCAGGCCCCTGAGCCCTCATCATCTCTGAGTTTCACGCTGTCACCCTGTGCGAGTCCCATCCCCTCCCCTCCTCCTGCTGGGCAGGGACACATGGAGGCCCAAGAGTCAGTGTGTTGCACACCAGACACCTCAGTAGTCGAGGTAAACAATTATTCTGTCTTCGCTACAATTTTTCTTTGGACTGAAAAATCTCAGCTTCATAAATGTGTCATTGAAACTCAAGGTGTGATCCAAACAGCTGTAAAATAAACACATTTTTCTCTTATACCTCAGGAAATTCCCGGGTTGGACTTTGAGCGTTACCTTCTGCCGTCACAGAGATGCAGCCTGTCACCAAGGGAGACCGTTGCCAGAGAGACATTGTCACCCATGGCGGTGGATATTGAGATGGAGAGTCCCAGAGGTCAATCTGAGGATCTGCTCACTCAACAAGAACCAGGTATGATTCTGCCCATAGTTACATTGCATGCAAACACTCTGGGTTTATTACCTTTTTACACTTGTGTACATTAAAGCTGCAGTAGACATTTACTGAAGTGTGTGTGTGTGTGTGTGTGTGTGTGTGTGTGTGTGTGTGTGTGTGTGTGTGTGTGTGTGTGTGTGTGTGTGTGTGTGTGTGTGTGTGTGTGTGTGTGTGTGTGTGTGTGTGTGTGTGTGTGTGTGTGTGTGTGTGTGTGTGTGTGTGTGTGTGTGTGTGTGTGTGTAGTAGTTTTAAAGAGAAATAAAAAGCTTTTAAAGAAAAGTCTTAATCCATTCACTTCATATATTAGAACTCAAATCTGCAACTTTAAATGAAAATGCTGTGACTCTTCTGGTGCAGGTTGATGTTTACTATCATTTCTCACCGTTTCCCTCACTTTCTCACTGTTACCACAGCACTGCCAGCGGTGCCTTCACTGTTAACTCTTCAGTCACCACAGGTTAAAGTTTTTTCTATTTTTAATTCCCACACCACCAAATATTGACTTTGAATGGTTTACAATACTTTGATTTGTTCATTGCTGCCTTATCAGTGCAAAATATTATTTCTGAACCTTCTTTGTGTATTCTTTAGGTCCAGAGTCCGGCAGCTGAGTCTGGCCTGCTTCTTTTCACCCCAGACCTGAAGGACCGGATACGCCAGTCTGTTTGTCCAAGTGACCTCATGGTCTTCACCCCTCCCTCTAATATGTAGCAAAGAGTCTTTCTTCTATATATTTTTGACTTTTACAAGTATCGATTAGTTTTGTTACTCCCGTTTGAGGGGAAAAGAGTATCTGATTTTGACATTTATTTTTTAGATTAATGCAAAACAGTTTTGTCTTATAAGATGGTTTAATTAAAGTTTGATTTAAAACAAAACAATGACCTCCTGTACTCTTCATTTGCATCCAAGCACAAATCAGCAATACAATTTTTACTTTTATTAATATATTTGAAGAATGTAGGAATTTTGTTTGGTTTCGGCCTGCATTCATTAGTCTCGTCTGCTGCTACATCTTTGTCTTTTAACGTCATTGCATTGTTTAGCCTTTTAATGCTCCTTCTGCTTATAACACAACCCAGTCCAATATTTTACAATTCATGTGTTTATGGAACAAAAGTGTACTAACGTGAGGAAGGAGCAGTGGGATGATTTGGGACTTGGTTGGAGATGGTCCACATCCAAGAAGCAGATAATAGTGGAATTAAAGGCAAAAGGTGCCATCTGGTGGCAGTATTTATGTTGCTTTGTTTATTTTACTATAATATATAGTTAAATTGAATTGAATCATCACAGACTTAATTGATGCTAGTTGTTTTGAAATCAGAAAAATTATAATGCATTAAGTAAAGAGATTTCACTTTTTCCCACTTGTGGCCCCTGGAGCCCAAGGGCCTGGAGCTTAAAGTTGGTCCATGAAGATCTTTTTCTTATATGTTAACAAAACCACTGTTGCACCTGATTAAATCTCATGATTTATTATGTATAAAACAAATACATTTACCCATTAATTGACTTCATAGTGTCAACTGACCCAACAAAAACAAATGTATGCAGACAACCTGGCTCCTTGTTGGGCCTCAGTTAGAGGGATGCTTATCCTCAGTCGTGTTTTCAGTCACTAACTGGTGATGCTCAAACGCAGGGAAGAAAAAGTGGTTGAAGAACTGATGAATTGTCTCCTGTTTGGCCTCAATTCCCCTGGTTTCCCCTGGATATATATTAAAAACCACATTTACTGGTATGTTATGAGACAAACCATAGATTTGAATATCATGATTTTCATGTTGGGAGCATTCCCAACATGAAATCCAAACAAACCTGCAGATTGATGACGCTCATTGACTTCAGTCTTGAACTCTTGTTGACTCTCCAAGATGTCCTGAGCCGGGGATAACTCTGCTGTGTCACTGCATTCCGCCATCTGTGGTAAGATGGAAATACAAATCATCGTCAAAGATTTTGGCAAAATAATGTTGGCCAAATTTACTACATATATCATTGACATCAACAGCAGAGGTGTAACAATATTGATACTGTATCAAGACTGGATATTTGGATGTCTGTCTGATTTCACATAGGTGCAGCCCTATACTTTGGCTTAATGGGGTAAGCTGCCACCTGGACAGAAAAGTGTATGTCACACTCTTTGAATAGAGTGTGTCAGGGGTGCAGTCATGAGAGGCTTCTAAAAGAGTCTGACCGATTGGCCAAGGCTGCTTGCAGTCTGTAAGATTTTCTCGCTGTCCTCCGCCTCAGAAAGATCTCCGGCCTCGTCATCAGATCTGGACAGGGAGTGCGACTCCTCTGGGCTTTTGGAGACCTGCTGACACTTCACTTCAGCACAACAAAGAAGTACCTCAAAGAACTCCAGGAATGTAATCTGCAGCAGGGAAAGAGTGAGTAAAGTAGAGTCATACAGAGGGGTGGAAGGAATACAAAAAAAAAAGGATATGGGGACAAATGGTAATCTTCCAGTGGGCATCAGAAAATGACAAATCAACTGGTGTTAACACTACAGGGTTAGGTTCAAACCTCCAGGTTCAGGCAGGACAACAGGTTGTTGGGGTCACGGCTGTCTGCGGTGATGATCTTCAGTAACCTCACTGTGGTCAGCTTATTGTCCAACAGGCGGAGATCCTGGCAGGGTAGACAAGATTTCAATAATCAACAAAATGTCATGGTGGAAATGACGCATTTCAAGTATGTGCCTGACATATTTGTTGTAGTTAATGGACTATGTTTATTGAATGGGATGTTTTGGTTCTGTTTTGCAACTGAAAAGTAGGTCACATCTGTAAGAAAACATCCAAGCAATAGTTTGATGGGTTTTCCTCAGCTTCTATAATTTGATTTGAAATGATTCTAAATCAAAAAGATCTCTGGTGATTAAATCAGAGTAGAAACTGATTCCATTACTTTCAGAATGTTATGGGTAAAAATGATCAAGACTACAGTTAATATTCAGGGAAACGTTTAGTCTGTTGCACCTTGAACATCCACAGCAGGTGCCTGCAGGTCATGGTCTGGTCTTCACTGGGGGCCGCGTGGACCGCAGAGTAAGCCTGATACACTTCCCAGCACCTGCTTGTGTACTTCATAGCCACAACTGAAAGGTCTGGTTGTCCAAACAGGAAGCCTAGATTAGAAAACAGCTATAGTCAGTGAGCACAGTCATCACTGCACAACATAAAGCTAAGAAACGGTGTTGAATGCTGCACCGCTGGTTTCTGTAGGTGTGTCGTCTCAGACAAAGCATGCATTAACAAGCACCAGACAAGTGAGAAACCTGCAAACTGCTAAATGCCCAATGGACTGAAACATTTGCAGTGCTAATAGTTGCCACCTTTTACATTCTTGGCATTGGGAAGGACGTCGTCTGTCATCAGTTTGGATAAGCACGCAGCCAGAAGGTACTTATTTGACCTGTGAAAAGAGAAGTGACGTTTCTCATTCAAAACCACTTAAAGAGGATTAAATAGACGTATATTATAATCCAGTCCTTCTGTTATTCCTTTGTGGGGTAGTTATTCTGTCCCCATAATGCTTTTTTTCAGTGAAACCCTTGCAACTCTAACATCACTGGGGCTCATTTTAGCTTTAAATCATTTCAAATTAAGTTTGGAATTCACAGCCATAAAGCTGGTGTCTCCGTGTGTCTGTACTTTGGCAACACTGGGCATTGGACTACATGCTAACATGCAGATTTTCTGTAGGTGTAATGTTACGCATGCTAAAGTAAATGTGAGTCAGGTGGCAATGCCATTAGTTTTAAGAAATAGCAAGTTCAAAATTTTGGGTCGATTAAGATTTTTGACCTGTTGAGACCTCGATGGAAAATCTGAATCAACAGCGTTATTACAAATAACCCTGCAGGGAATAATGGTCATAAATGTCTGTCCAACTTCATGTCAGGCCATCCAGTAGTGGTTGAAAAATACTGAAAACCACAAATAAACCTCTTGGTGGTGACAGAGTAAACATTAAGAGGATCATCCAGTCGGCAGGATTCATCCTCTGGAGACCATGCATGTCCTGTATTAAATTTCATGGCAGTCCATGCAGTGGTTGCTGAGTGGTGCACAGACCGACGGACAATTAAGAAGGGCATCCCTGGAACAATGCTGCCAGCATAGTTTTTTTACAAACTTAAAGTTCATTATTAAACGATACAAGCTTTTAAATCTACTGGTGATGATGCTGCTTGAACAAGTTTTATTCCTTACGCCATGTCTCTATTGTAGATGTGGTAGGCCACGATCACTAGACATCTGAGGAGCCCTCCAAGTGGCATGGGGGTAAAAGGAGAGTGGATCTGTGTGGTGGAATTCTCTGAGACACACAAAGGGTGACGACATTGAGCACAGTGTCCAAGCATCCAGAAATACTGTGATTATGTAGAACTGTAGGAAGTATTGCGAACGGCAGTTGCTCTCTACCTTTGATTAAACGGGCTATCTGGGTCAGGGTGATGTCATGATGGTGGATGTTACAGTCTTTGAGCAGGCGCCAGAGCAGCAGGTGGGAGAGCAGGTAGGTGTTGTCTGGGGAGTGGTCATAACCGAGTCTGCTGTAGAAACTGTAGATTGACCGCAGCTCTGTGTCTTTCCTCATGACCACAAACTCCACCTGTTACTCAGTATTACAGTATCGGGGAAGGAAACAGGGGTGAATATGAGGATGTAGGGTTAAGATCATACTGCATGTTGACAACTTTACATTGAAGCAGAACCAAACCTGTTTGCGCTCAGTGTTACGCTTTCTCTGGGGGAATTTATCCAGAAGACATTCAATATTCAGGGGCATGTCTGAATCACTGCCTGCAACACCTGCACCTGCAACAAAATACTAAATATAAGCCATCTGATGATTTGAATATCTCCTGATAATTTTGAAAAGAGCTAATGGGCTGCAGATGCTCACCACACAGAGGAGTGGGCGCTATGTTTCCATTCAAGCTGGGTGTCTTCATCTGATCGTCCACAAACTCTCCTTCAAAAACATGCCCATCCTTAAAAGTGAACTTTCCCTATGAACCACAGTCACATTAAGAACGACTTACAAGTACGTGTGTTTTAATTAACATCAACCTCACCATACATATTTTACTGAATATGGGCAAATCAGAGTCAGAGTGTTTTGTTGAATTTGGAAACATGCATATTGACAGTGAGTGGCAATGCTGTAGCTTTGGTCAACCTCTCCATGCTTTTTATTGTTCTTCCATTCCCCTTCATAGGTTGCACCACCGGCGTAGAAAAACGTCCCCTGTCCGTGCCGCTGACCCTGAACAAAATCCCCTGTGTACCGATTACTCTGGGAATACTGGGACCCATCGACCCGCCTCAGGATCCAGACATGTGTTCCTCGCCCGTGCTGCCAGAGAAGTGAGCTCATGTGATTCCCAACAAAAACATTTGCCGAGGTTAACATGACGAAAGCTATTTTTCTTGAATAACTATAATGTATTTGAGAGAGTAAAAACACTGCCGGATATGTTGATGTCAATAGGTGTGCTGTCATACCTGGATCCCCTCCTGCCACATCCCAACATACTCCTCTCCCAGCTTCAGCCACCTCATGGTGCCCTCTCCATGCCTCAGGCTGTTCTTCCACTCACCAGAGTAAATGTTACCAGAAGGGTAGCTGTTAAGAAACAGATGTTGCAGTTTTTGGAAGTTCAAATGTAACTCAGGGAACAGGTTGATCATATACCACATACATACCATCTCTCTCCGAATCCCTCTCTGCTGTTCTTCACCCAGTCGCCTTTGTACCAAGAGCTCTCGCCCTGGTTATAATACACTTCACCCTAACACAAAGAGGATTCATTTAGACAAAAATTGTTCAAATAAAACACTCATACCTAATAATTACATTGGTGAATCATACCTTTCCGTGCCTCTTGCCCTGGTCCCACTGCCCTCTGTATAACACACCACTGTTGGCACATTTGTAAGATCCCGTCCCATGTCGTATACCGTTGTAGACTTCTCCCTTGTAGGAGCTGCCGTTTGGCCAGGTGTAGGCCCCCTGGCCCATGGGAATATTGCACACAAAATCTCCCTGTTGGATCAAAAAACTTTAATTTACTTTAACATTTTGATAAGAGCATTTATTACTATATTATTGTGTCTTATTGTTTCTTTACCGTACTCCATTTTATTTAATATTGTATGTGTACAGGATGCATGTATCTAAATGTTACGGACACAGAGGTGCTTAAGAAACAATCAAATTTAACTTCATAAATAGACAAAAATATATTGAATCTGTTGTCATAAAAAAAAAATAGATGAGCAATAATAACACATTTTAGTTTAATTACAGCCACTATATCATTATTGTACCTTACCTCATATCTCAACCCATCAGCCCATGTGAAGACACCAGGTCCATTCATAAGTCCCTTGGCGAACACACCCTTGACAAAAGCAAAGCAGTGTCTTTATGACTATGATCTGTATACCCTAATGAAAATTACATTGATTTCAGATTCATATTTTTAAGGAAATAATTTAATTGGAAGAAAAAACATTTCTAGGGAATTTTCAAAATTTGAGAATGTATTTTAGCATTAAATGAATGTATGGCAACTAACTGTATCTAAAGAAATAGTTTCCTTTCAACAGATATACCAACTGTAGTGATTAGAAAATGTCAAATCTATGTTCATTGTCTTTTGTAAAAGCTCATTCTAAAGGCAGTGTGGTCATTGCACCTTGTATGTGTGGCCTCCTTCAAAACTAGCGACACCATTTCCATGAAGCTGCCCTTCGCAGGTTTCTCCTTCGTATCTGTCAACGAGACGTTTCACTGCGTAAACAGCGCAGGTCCCAGAGATCCCCCCGTAACTGAGCTTGGAACAGGATTTGAACTGTCCAATGGGTGTGGAGTGATGATGTACCTCTGAGTGATGAGACTGAACAGTGTGGGGAGCTGGTACATGTCGTCGACCTCGGGCAGTTCGTCGCCGCCGGCGCGGCCCCGGAAGTCGGTTTGGTTTGGTTCGATATCCGCTGAATTCACGGAGGAACCATCAGAGCGGCTCGGGAACTTTCTGTTTCGTCCCTGACCTGCCGTCTTCGGCATCTCTGCGCTCACACACACACACACACACACACACGTAAGCAGGACGCTGGATGCTGAATTTCAGCCTGTTTTTCAACCTACAAGCTTTATTCAAACATGCATATACTTTTTATAATTCTATATGTATTATAAACATATTATTGAAAAGGGACTGTGCGAGGATTCACTACCTGTCATATGCGACGAGATCACAGGAGAGCGCGTGCGTTTGATCCACGGGGATGACGTCACATTCGCATCACAATGTGATGTTTTTTTTCATCATCCCACCCAGAGAACTCTTCACACTCCCTCAGCTTCTACATCCAAAGTTCAAGGCAGCGATCCCGTTCAGCGTCAGTGTCGCACGTTCAAGCCATGGCCGTCTCCATGGTAACGGAGAAAGACGCTCACAACTACGGCAACGTCGCTCAGTCAAAAAGGATCGAATAAGGCCCATCTAGAATAAATTAACAGAGGTAGACAACACCAAGAATATATCTTATTTTATTCATCTCAGGCATAAAAAAAACTATTATTTTTAAGATGCAAAATGCAAAAAATATAAAAACAAAAACTTATATCCAGACAATGTGTCAATAACAAGCATCTCAACCACACAAATGTACAATGTCTATAGTTAAGACTCATGTCTTCAGCGTATTGTTGCATCAGCAAGGGTGATGTTGAACAGGGATAACCTAAAACAAAACAACAGCCCAGCGTAGAGTAATGTTCTCCTGTGTGGTCCCTCCTTGTCACAGTCAGTCTGGTGAGATGATGTCCAGGTTGGCAAGGTGTCTCATGGTGGGCCTGCCGTGAGGACAGTTCCAGGGATGCTCGATTTCCCCCATGTGAACCACCAGCTTCTTCATCTCGCTGACACTCAGAGCAGTGCCAATCATGACCTGGACGTGGATGTAAGCAAAAACACAATGATAATGTAACAGGAAGCAGCAGTTTTTAAAAAAAAGGATTTCATTAGTTGTGTTATTGTATATATTTATAAAGGACCATCAAGTCTTTTACAATTTAGACATCATGTTTTACTACAAACACATTACGGGCAAATAGTTTCAAAAGTTTTTATCTGACTTTCCACACAGCTGCTTGTTTTCATTAATTTCCTTGGGATGTGCATGTTGACTTCCCCTCCAATTCAAATTTACAATAGTAAAGTCAAAGGCCTCAGAAAAGTAGACTTCCAACAAAGTCAAAGCCTGGTCTGTGTAAATATCTGAAATATCTTAAAACTCAATCTGTATAAACTCACAGATTTCCGACAAGACCTGGAGGCAAACATCTGTCTGACTCTGGATGGTCGGCACATGACCCCCGGGCTGTCACTCAACATGAAGATCAGCTCCTCGATATCGCCTGGACCGAATGTCCAGTTCTTGCTGGTAGGCAGAGACACCAGCTTAACCCTCTCCATCACCTGAGCTACAGTCACAGTGAAAAACGCGTTCAGTCGTCACAATGATCAGAAATGGGAAACGTGTATGTCGAGCTTGAGACGAAATGAACTCAAGCTTAACCACTCGTATCAAACAAAAGGTTCATACCATCCTCCTCAACCAGAAATTCAAAGCCATTCTTTCGGAAAATCTCAATGTTCTCCAAGAGTATGTTCTCACTGACGGCAGTGAGGTGAAGTTTCTGAGGGCTACAAACATATGAAAGGAAAACTGGACCAGTTAAAATGTACGTCTAAAAAAACAGACAATATGAACATTAATTCAAAATACTAATTTAGATTCTTACACTATGAGTTTCTGTCCTTGGAGCACAGTGTGCTGCTGCAGCATCTCAAAGTTGTATTTCTCATCTGTGGCGTGTTGGTCAATCATGAAGATGTCCGAGTTGAGCTTTGTGATAATGAAGCCCAGGTTGAACTGACCAATGATCTCCATCTCCTTGAACATGTCTTTGCTGTGGAGATTAACGTCAGATTGATTACCTTTCAGGGAATTACACTCCAATACTGCTACATTCAGCCGGGAGTCGTTGTGGTATAGTAGTAAAGTCCTACCTGATCTCCTTCTTCAGCTCTTCCTCTGCACTTTGGTTTTCTCCGGGGTTGATCTTGGCCCTGAAGCGTCGGTAGAGCAGCTCCTCATCTGCCTTTTGCTTCCGCCGGTCCTTTATCCTTCTAATCTTCCCTTCAAGCTCTTGTAAAGAGAACTGGAGAGGCACCCTCCTCCTCTGTAAGCAAACTGGAGCATCCACAGTCGTGGTAGATGATCCCACAGAACAGTTTTGGTCGAGGTTGGGTTTGAGTTCTGTGGGGAAATGTGCACTCTCTTTCCTGGCCCTCTTGGCATCCGGGCTCACAGTACCGTCCTCATTTGAAGTGCATGGCCCAGTTTGTAACTCTGGGTCTTCAGGAACAGCATGACTGTTGTCTGATGTTTCTTCTAATTCTTCTTCTTTTACACTGGGTCTGTCAATCACCAGTTCAGGAGAACCGGCCTCCAGGCCAGAACTCTGACTATCTGGAGCAACTGTGGTGGAAACAATACTGGAAGCAGCATCATCTTTTCCATGCTCTGTATCACCACACGACATCCTTCTGTATCTGAATCCATCTAGCGCAGATTGCCCCACTGGGGAGCATTCAGCCAGATCTTTTTCAGGTTTCAAAGGAGATTTAGCACTTGAGTTGGAAGCAGGAGCTTTTACAGAACAATTTAAAAAAGACTGCAGTGTTTTCTGTGTTGGGCTACTGCTGGCAGCTTTTGACAGGTTTGATTTGCTCCCAGATGTGGCGCATTTGTGGTGGCTTGAAAAAGCAGCTTTTAGGCTGGCCAGGTTCAAAGCTAACTTTGGGCTCTGTGTCACTGGTTCCACGGCTTCTCCACGTTGTGGCATGTTCTCATTAGATGAGACAACCTGACATAGGTCAGATGTTGCAGCTGCAGATAATAGACAGACAAAAATGGCAAAATAAAAGCACTCTAATGGAAAAGTGTCAATCTCTAACTGATACCAAAGCTATAATATGAAGATATACATATTAACTGTTGATATGCAGGCTAAATATAATGATGCGCTCTTACTGGTGTTGGGCATCCGTGTATAGTTCAGGCTGATTTTGTTGACTCCAGCCTCAAACATGCTGATGAGAGAGGTCTTCAGAATAGCCAGCAAGAGCTTCTCCTCCTGAAGTAAAATCTGTCGCTTGTCTGGGGTTACGTTCACATCCACACACTCTGAAATAACACCACAAAGAACCCCTCATGTAGTACACAATGCCAGTTGTGAAGTTCAGAAATACAATTTTGATATAATCAAATTTTCTTACCTGAGGCAACAGCTATGTTCAAGGCAACAAATGGATACTGGTGTCTGTTATACATGTGATACACTTCATTCACAACTTTGGTCACCTGCAAGTTAGGAATATCTGGAGGTCAGGCTGAAAATCAGGGAATCCTCACCTTTAAATTTCCAAATAAATCCACTGCACAGGACATACCTTGAGGGGATCACATGGCCGGTTGTTAATGAAAAAGAACTGTCTGTCAGTGGCACTTCTCCCAACACCATGTTCCCCATGTGACACAAACCCTGTGATGCTGCCAAAGCACACAGTTTTTAATTTAAAATAAATAAAAATATAAACTACTTCGATCGCAGAGAGGACACAGGGCTTTGAAGCAAACGTGCTACTCACGTGAAAAGCTGTTTGGGAAGATCTGCCTCCTTCAGGCCATATTCTTCAATAATATTTTCTGTGGGGGATACTTGTTGAAAAGGCAGAAGACTCTGTAGCTGTGGGATACACGGCCATGGAAAAGCAAACA
The DNA here is from genome assembly GCF_022379125.1 of Scophthalmus maximus. NCBI lineage: Eukaryota > Metazoa > Chordata > Actinopteri > Pleuronectiformes > Scophthalmidae > Scophthalmus > Scophthalmus maximus. The sequence goes on from NC_061530.1 coordinate 9,538,097, forward strand.
AATATATTTCCATACAATTTTTGTTTCTTAAAGGTTCCAGACATTCCTTACAGTAACTCTATAAGATTCCTTGAAAATATTAAACAAACTCTATAATCAATATCAAGCCATAAGCAAATAAAATGTCCTTCTATATTGGCAACAATTAGAAGATCCAATGAACCAATGTTCCAACCTGTTTTGGTCCAAATATGGCTCCAATATTGTCTCTCATACTCTGGCTACCACTGGTGCTGAGCACTGTGCTGCGCTTTCCCTTCTCATTTTGGTTGGAACAGGTAATACGCACTCCTGTAGAGATGATGCAGTACGACTGCAGGACATGTATCATTTTGGTGTACTCCTGAAAATACAAAGAAATTAAATTACATTTTTTGGAAGAGATTAAATGTGAAGGACATGTGTAATCATTTGAATATGATTGGCTCTAAATTGGTAAATTCAAAGGATACTAAATTAAAAATGACAATGCGCTTAATATGTGTTATAATTATTATACTACATTTTGAGGGCACAGATTCCATTTACAAAAAGTTCCAGATGATGTGTTCATGAAGTGGTGGAAGATTGATGTTGCCCAATACCTTTTGCCATTCACAAAAGAAATTGTTCAATTTAAGACCTATATTATATAGAGTCTATATAATATATAGTCTATATTATATAGACTGAAGATCAAACCCATTCAGCTAAATAAATAGAAACAGAAGGCTGCCTGGAATGTAAGACTACCTGTTAAACCAAAGACAGACTGTAACATGGAAGCTGTCAGGAGTGACAAATAATGTATGCAAAATGTAGCATGCAGAAACATCTGAATGATCCTTTAATGACGGACCTTCTTTATGTTGCGCTGGAACTCTTTGTGTCGAACGGGCAGGGTGTAGAAGAGCTGCTGCAGGCTGACTGTGGTGCCTTGCTGACGGGGATGGGGTGTCCGCTGCACCACGTGACCTTTGTGGTCAAACACAAGCTTGGTCCCCACCTGGTTGGACTCATGGCATGTCACCACACTCAGGTCACTGGGACAAGGAGTTGGAGGATAATGAGGTGGCAAGTAAAAAACATTCATGGGCCAAATGTACGCGTCTGTTCGAGTGTTTCACCTCAGAGCACAGAGGGAGCTGAGGGCTTCACCTCTGAAGCCAAACGTTTCCACACGGATGAGATCAGAGAAATCCCTGAGCTTTGACGTGTGATGCTTCAGTGCTGCGGGAACAGACGCGAGGACGTTTCACCAACAAGGATCAGGTAGCCCTTGTATAACGGAGTGAATGGACGAAGCAGACACTTACTCAGTGCTTCAAAGTTGGCCTCCTCTACTCCTTTTCCGTTGTCGGACACTTCCACCAGTTCGACTCCGCACTCCTTCAGCTTCACATCTGGAACATGCGGCAATGTGATACCGTGCGAAAAACAGCAATGGCAAGCGATCGCACGTCATTTTTATTTTCTCTAAATTGTATGATGCGGTCGAATCCCTCACCGCACAGTGAGAATCAAATCTCTATTTTTTTCCAACTGATTTATTTTGTTCCGCTGTGGAAACATGATCACAACAGCATCTTAGTGAAATGTGCTTTAGATGATATGTCATCTTGGAGAAAGGCCCAGTACAGATAATTCACGGCCTCTATGGTGAAAAAACAACAACAACAACAAGGTACGTGTATATCTTTTCTTACCAATGTTGGTGGCTCCTGCATCGACGCCGTTCTCCACCAGCTCTTTGACAGCAGTGGCCAGACTCAGCACCACCTGACCCGAGCAGATCTGATGCACTGAGTGCTTGTCGATGGCCTGGATGGCTCCTGCAGGCTCAGAGCTACCGGGAGACAGAACACAGGGATGTCGGGAGTGTCAAGGAGACCTGAGTGGAACATGTGGAGTTCCTATACAGTCAGAACTAGTTGTAGAGTTGGATGGAAGCGGACTTGTAGAGGAGATCCGCATTGTTCAGGACAGATTGGCAGATTGGCAGATACAGGTTTTGGGATATCTATATGACGAGGGGACGTCATTGGGCCTTAAACGTAATAAGTCATGGTGTTAAAAAAAAAGAAAAAAATGTATCTGCATGTAAATTAAATAAACATTACGGTAGCTGACTTACCAAGCCTCGGACATCTCCACAGCTTGAAAAGCTTTAAGAGGATTTCATTCAAATTTTCCTATGTGACTTCGTCTGAGCCCGAGACATTCAGCGACGCAAATCAACACGTTGCCATCAAATTAAACGCAGTTAATCCGTTTTCACGAACTGCAGGAGGTTAAGAGCCGCTTCACGACGCCGTGCTGTAAATACAAACGTGACGCCATAACGCGCGGACAGCGCGAGTCGTTCGCGAGCATCACCCGTGCGTCAAACTGCGCAGTTTTTACTATGAAAAATACATGAACTTTTTTTTTTTAAATAGTTACTGTCTGAAAAAAAACAACAAATTACAAAATATAGCAGCGACAATAACATCAAATATCGGGGTAGTAAAAAAGTGTTATTAAAAGCGTTGCCTCAAACTTTGTTGCATGTCATCACCGAGCCGGCGGTTTCGACCTACTGAGATGTTAGGGCGTGTGTGCAAATACCTCATATTATAGAAAAACGAATAAACTTCTCGCCGGGTCATTCTCAATCGTTTTCAGCTGTAGGCGTGTATTTTCTGTTACAACACAGCATCCATGTTGATTTTATGCTGTAATTTGTATTTTATATATATATATATATATATATATATATATATATATATATATATATATATATATTCATTTATTTATTTCCCCCCTATCGGTTTACAATTATGTAAGTCACTCCTATTAATTGTCAGACCACCCCTGAACGGCTGTCGCGTTACATCATGGCAGTCAGCGAGCATGTGTTCGCGTAATGTGGGACTTTTGGGGTAGTTAGTCTTTTTCTGGTGAAACTCATGTGTAGTGAACGTATGAGACGCTCGGGTTGAAGGAGTGCTTCATTACCGGACCCTAACTGCAGATATGGGGTAGCTGCTGAGAAGTGGGCAGCGTGTTAAAGATACATCTTCTACTCGTGATGTCATGCCGTCGTGATATGCACAGGTCCGGAGCCGCCGCCGGCCCGCTGCGGTCGGACGACTCCTGTGGGAACAGCAGTCACCTGTTGGTCCGTTACAACCTTAAAGCCGCCGGGGGGCGCGGGGCCGAGGCTAGCGTTAGCATGCTGCGTTCGGCGAGCGAAGAGGACGACGAGGTCCAGTTTGACAGTAAGCAGCTTTTTCTTCTCGTACGACAAAGTCGCTGCCTAACTCGTCGCGCTGTCGTCTGCTCATCCCTGACATCGTGTAAACATATGGTGGCGGTTGTCCTGCGTTACTTGACACACGCCAGAGCAAAATGTCTGACTTTGAATTTGCTTATTGTGTCTCTCTCTTGCTTTCGTGACCTGGCAGGGGCCTAGTGACACATGTATACAGCAGGTACACAGCAACGCGACAGCAGCGCGACAGCAGCGCTGAGCCCCTCCCACCCTTATGCTGCGTTCCAGTTCACCTCGGAACTCGGACCCCGGAAGTCGGGGTAGTGATTTTTTTCCCGACCTCCCAGGTCGGAATTCCCACTATAGTAGGTCTATCGTTCCATTTGCAATTTCCGACTCGGAGGTCGTAATTCCGAGTTCCGAGATCATGGTGGAACGATAAACCCGACTTCCGAGGTCCGAGAGTAAACAGAGTATTAGACAACTGACTGGCATTTTGATTCATCCGAGTGTCCATCCTGATGAATGGTCAAATAACAACCCGCATGTTTCTGCACTCGGGCAAATGGGTGGTGTACTCAAATTAAACTGCAAAGTGAAACGTGTGTCGACACCTGTGCAGCGATCATTTTACTCTTCAGACTCATCCTTCATTCTAGATATAAGAATTTGATGACCAAACATGTGCTAGTTGTGCTCATTTTATTCTAGTGTTCATTCTTTGTCCAGTGAAACAGGGATTGATCTCAGCGGAATTAGAAGTTACAGTAGATTGTTACAGAAGGGTCTTGTGACATTTCTGTCTGTCCAGCCCAGCTTAACCCTGATCAGCAGGGTGAAAACTGTTTAATATTACATCACACATTCATAAATTTGAAGGACATGTGCGAAACAGATTCAAAACTCAAACTCAAAACCAAAGAAAGAGTTTCAAGAAAAGAAAAGTTTCAATTTCCCAAAATGACACAAAGTAGTGACTTTCATTAGAATTCCATGCAGTTCACCTTTGAATAAAATTAATGGAACCCCTTTACAGCTTACACAAACTTGCAGTTAACAAATTAAGTTTGCAAGGGTTCAGTAACACAACACCATCAGGATATAATCTGTTGAACAATGAAATTCTGCTTCGGAAGAACAAGCCACGACTCGCTACTCCACACGTCCAGCAGTACGATGAGACGGACAAAAATAAGAGGAAACAAGCCCGACTGGCAATTCTGGCACAGGGACCAACCTTAGCTGGGCCATGTGTTTACAGTGTACAGTCGGTGGAGGAGGCTGGTGTCCGCAGATAAGCAGTACTGCCGTGCACGCCCCTATATGTGTAATCAAGATGAGTTTGTTTTGTGCCTTGCAAGTGAATAGCATTATCATCATTATTACAACTCTGAGTGCTTTATATCGCACCAGCAGGGTTTTATACAGAAAAATGGACCTACGAGAAAAAAGCATAGTTGAAACGATTGCAAAAGTTATTGAAGAAGGTAAGACAGTTGTAATTCTATACAGAAAAAAAGTATTGTTTATTAATACATATTGAATATTATTGAAATTTTAACAAGGTTAATATATAATCTTAACTTTTTTTGTGCTGAAAAATCCAGTTTGGGTCTATTGAGGGTGTAAAAATATATGTAAAAACAAAACTGAACAGAGTTGTGCCAAAACTTTGAAACTGTAACTCCCAACTGCTTCCTCCTTCTCATATTTCATTTCTATGTGTGCTCAGCTTCTGACACAGATAATAACCATGAGGTTTTAATGGCTGATGACAGACATTACCCGTCTATCCAAGAGTTTGCCTCAGCGATCCCCAACCACCTTCTCCTGGGGTCTCTGCTGGAGCACCTGTGCTTCGTCTACGAGAGTAATCCAAGACGCTCACATATGCTGTTTAAAGGTAGTTGCAAACAATTTACACTGGCATAAACAGTTTAAAGAAAAGAAAATGAAACACTTGTTTAGTATTCTGTCTCTATATCAGACTGTATGAATTATTCTGAGAGAATAATTTTGTTTTCCCTTTTGACAGTCATTGGCCAGCATTTAGCGACCATGAAACTCCTCTCACCTTTGGCCATAAGTGACGAGTTCAGCACCATCAGGCTCCAGCACAACCGGGCCTTCACTGAGCTACTCAACGCTGCCACCTCCTCATTGTACCCACAGGTAACTGGACAAGATGTAAACTGGGTGTTTACAGCTGGGATGACACAATGGCATGACCAAAGCAACACACTCAGCTCACAGTTTTGTTAACTGGGTAGTGCTTTTCTAATTTATTAACTTGTATATTTTGCTTAATTGTGCTCTCAGAGTTGATTGTTTTCATGTGCACAATGTGATGACAGTGTGTATCCTCATCTTATTTTTACAGGGTCTTGGCACAAACACAAACAATCTTGCTGCAAGGTAAGGTGCACTTGGTCCAGTTAGTTGAACGTTGAGTTGCTTCCTTGGAATATTTAATTATTACGTAAGAGATGTTTGTTTTTAATCAAGTATGATGTAAGATATTTTTCCCCCTTCCAACAGACCTAAGGAGGGACTCTTTCAAGCACAGACGTCCCGGTATCTTAGTGAGTTTGAAGAAATCTGCAGACTTGGGAAAGGATCATATGGAAATGTTTTTAAGGTATTTATTCAGCTCTAATCCACACTTATCCTCGTGAGACGAGGTGATCAACTCAGGCATGTTATCTTGATGCTTTTGCAGGTCATGAACAAACTTGATGGACAGTATTATGCTGTGAAGAAAATTCTCATCAAAAAAGTCTCAAAGGATGACTGTATGAAGGTAGGTTTGTCAGTGTTTTATCAATTGAAACTTTTCCGGCTCAAAGGCAGATATAATAGATGTTTTGTCTTGTTAAATGTTTTGTTTGCTCTAGGTCCTCAGGGAAGTCAAAGTACTGTCCAGCCTACAGCATGTAAATGTTGTGGGCTACCACACAGCGTGGATGGAACATGTTCAGCCTGCAGCACGTAAGCATTCACCTTGTTTTTGTTTGGCGAAAATTAATGACAGTAGTGTTCATGGAGACTAGTCAATGATAACATTGTATTATCCACCACAAAAACTGTCTTTGTTACAGATCGGGAGTCTCCCCTGCCTGCACTGGAATCACCTGAAGAAGAGGACATGTAAGTTCAGTGTAAACATTATCATTAACCAAAATTAGAACTAATCCTATGCTGGCTGATGACTTTTTAAAAAACAAAAGAGAAACGTGTGGCATTATAAAGTCTGCACAATAACTTTAAACTCTGCTCTTTTTTCTGCAGTTCCCATGACAGCTTCTCTATAGTTTTTCAAAGCCTCAGTCAAGCATCAACAGATGCAGCTGAATCTGACAAAGTCTCCCCAGAAGAGAAACAGTCTGTCAAGGCTTTAGTTCCTGCCCAAGAAAAGGGCCAGCTGTTTCCGAAGACGATGCAGCGCATCCCGGAGAACTACGTCCCCTGTGTGTTTCTGGGACAGCAAGGTCCCAAAAAGAACTCCAAATGTCCGGCCATGGGTTGGGACAGCTCAGAACTGTTAGAGGAGGAGAGCCGCAGGATTAGAATCGAGCTGAAGGACAACTCCTGCATTGACGACGAGTGGGCTGCCGATTGCATACCAAAGACTTCCACAGAGGTATGGGCTTAAGGTGCCTCTCAGGGATTCGACTAATTCCAAGAAAGATAAACACATTGTACAGGACATATGTTTCTTCAAGAAACATTAAGGGAAAATGTACACTAATAACATGTAAAACTTTTTCTGTAACGATTGCTCTTTGTCTGCAGGTGAAGTTCCACCTGATGCTCTACATCCAGATGCAGCTGTGTGAGCGCTCATTGAGTGACTGGATTGCTGAGAGAAATTCCAAGACCAGAGAAGAACAAACCAAATGTAATTGTTTCACACATTATGCATTATCCTGTAATAATATACTGTTCCAATACAGTGTTCATTTATTCAAAAGAAACACAATTTTATATTGTTTAGCATCATAGCAGATTTGTAATATACAAATCTCGGCAGTTTAATTGAATCGATCACTTAAGATGCAATGGCTCGCCAGTCTCTTCTTCAAAAGAAAACAGAAGCAACAACTGGGACTAAAATAAAAATAAAAAATGATTTACTATTATCTATTTACATGGGATAAATATGACTAATAATCAAATAATGATAGTGGCCAAGTGAACGGTTTGGCTAGCAGAAATAATGCAAAAATAGTGAGCTGATTCTACTTGCTGTTGATTTTGGCTCAGAGAAAAATAAAATTGCTCAAGGGGGGGGAATCACATTTAAACAATATAAAAACTACCAGCTCTATTTTTGATAGAAAGGAACAACACAAATGTGGATTTCACAACAGCACATGATCGACAAATCTTTCAAGTAGTAAATTGAAAACAAAAAAAATTCAACTATTTCCAATAAATTCAGGGGAGTCCTAAAATAGGAAAAGTCAAATATCTGTTGTCTTATATAAAGAAGGCTAAATTTCTATATAGTCACTAGGATGCAGTATAGTTAGGTGGTAGATATTGGATGAGACCAGAAAACACCAGAAAACAGTTGATGAATGATGTGAACCAGTCTACAGACTAGTCAAGTCCTGTTGGAGTAGAGTGAAGGTAAAGGTCGCACTTGTTGAATCCCATTTGCTTCATGTCCTTATGACCCACTGGTTGTATTTTCAGGTCCTTATGGTGGTGTTGATACTGAACCTACTCTCAACCTGTTGAGAAGCATACTTGAAGGGGTGGAGTATATTCACTCCAGAGGAATCATTCACAGGGACCTGAAGGTAAGATGCTGTCGTGGGTTTCATTTGACAAGTTGTCTCTCTAGTCCAGCTTAACACAAATGTTTGCAGTCACCTGCGGCTTTCTGTGACACGCAGGGGTCAACTAGGAGTAATAAAGAACGTGTCACTGAACGAGTCCCGTTCGTCAGCAGTTACAAAGGTGATGTTGTGTATGTTCTCCCAGTAGTTGAAGACAAAGTCATACAGCCTCTCAGGCAGCAATTTTTTTAATTCCCCATTCTCGCCGCGGACATGTTTCAGATAAATGTGACTCTTACAAATATCCTGAAGCTTTCTTGGCTGCTGAATGAGTTTTAGTAGCTGCTCTCTCTGCTTGAAGAAACATGGTAATGTCAGGGTTGAGGGCAGGTTGCCGTTTAGGTTGTAGACGGTGAGCGGGGATGTCAGGCTGAGGAGCTTCCCCAGCAGGGGGCTATTCCTCACATTAGGCCTGTGGTCCAGAAACAGAAACAGACAGTTCTCCCCTGTTCGGCTCAGCTTGTTGATGTTCGCGCCGTAGCCAAGCAACAGGTCCACCAGCTCCTTGTTGCCCATGCCGCACGCCTCCTGAAAAGGTGTCATTCCAGCCCCGTTCTCTGCGTTGGGCTCGGCCCCATGCTCCAGCAGCTCAGAGATGCAGCTTATGTTGTCTTCCAGGGTTTTAATGGTCTTCGTAGCCAATGCCAGGGCAGCGAGGTGCAGAGCAGTGTTTCCCGAGTGCTTCACCCCCTTGAAAACAGTCAGAAATTAACATGAATATCATAGAAGAAGTAGCACATATTTTAGAAATGTGAACAGCACAGTAAGATGTCATCTGGAATAAAAAAGTATCTGCACAAACTAAGATCTTTTGTGTGTAAGATATTTCCACTTTTCTTCCTTCTCAAACATTTACACGTGATAACAAAATGTCATTTGGATGTGATCTGGTCAACAAATATGGACAAATATCTTTAATTCTTTGCGGCAAGTTATAGTCCTTGAAACAGAACGTAAAGCATAGTGGACAATTAAAACAAACTTTAGACAAACACCTCCACTGTGCTTATCTTTTTGTATTTTATTGTGAAAATATAAGAGGAACTATAACGGACGTTCAGCAAACGTTAACTGCCACAAACAAACAAAGGAACAGCACAAACCGTGTTGATATCGGCTCCCTGCCTGATCAAGTTGGCGATAGTATCCTTATGGAGGATCCCGGCGGCCATGTGCAGGGGCGTCATCCCTCTGTTGTCCACGGCATTGACATCAGCACCATAGCTGGCGAGAATTTGGACAGCAGACAGAGCAGCGTAGCGCACTGATAGGTGGAGAGCAGTCTCCTGACTCGCTCCCTCTACCTAGGGAGGTACTGCATTCTTGAGAATCTTTGCAGAAGATTTTCATAATCTGTTTCCATATTTTTTATTTAATACTTTCACACATTCTAAGCTTTTATCCAGCCCTGCAAAATGACTTTTTTAACAATCTTGCATTATTGGACATTGAATTTCTCTGTTAGGACCTTAAATTCGCGCAACAAAAAAAAGAAAGGCTAGTTGTTGCAACAACAAAAAAACTGGTCACCTCTGCATTGATGTTAACACCATGCTCACAGAGGAGCTGTAGACAGGCCTCTGCCTTCCTATGCATAACGATCACAGCAGCCTGGAGCTTGGAATCTGGTTTTGCCCAAGGAGTCAGGATCCTTGGCCAACTGGTTATCACCAAGTGCAATGTGGTTCGACCAAGCTCGTCCCTGTGACAGAGGCAAAGGCGGTGAAACTGGTGCAGAGTTTTCGCTTTCTATTTTAGTCGATAAAAGGATCCAGTGACTTGCATGTTGTTGTTGTACTGAGTTTGCATGAGTTTGAATTCAGAGCAGTTGTAACGTGCAGTCTTTAGGAGATAAGAATCAATTTTAGCAACCCTAGCAGAGTTATCTTATTTTTTATTTAACGTGCGCCTTACACCGTGAAAAAAATGCTAGCTGATCAAACACTGCTGTATTGATGGGAGTGATGCTAGGTGTTACTGTGTGTTCTTGCATATCCGTGTGTGTGTGTGTGTGTGTGTGTTTGTCCAGACCTCATTTCAGGGTCTGCTCCTGATGACAGTAGGCTCTGCATGCTCTTTACTCTTCTGTAAGAGGCAGCCAAATGAAGGGGGCGGATAGCACGGCCCTAAGGCAGGACAAGTCAAGACAAATTGGAAAACCGGAAAACACAAATATGTTGTAGTGTAACACTACAAGAAGAACTCCCTAAGTACTGTTTCTTCGTCAGAAATGTAACCCATTGGAAGACGAATACATCGAGAGTAATCATTAAGCTTCTTGTGATGACCATTATCTATATAAGTGCTCATTCGTATATGATTTAGTGATATTATAGTATATAATATGCAGCATTTTTGTCAATGGGACAATATTTTCAGAACTTAAGTTTAAACATATTTCAATTCTTTATCCAATTCAGTCGTTGAAAAAAACGATTATTGCATTTACCTTCCAGAAAACTTTTCCAGGTAAACCGTCCTGGACCTGGATGGGAAGGTTGCTCCCATGCTTTTCTGACAATTCTTCAATACGCCCCACGTCCTCATCCATAACGGCGATATAGAATTCATTATTGTGAAATGCAATAATGTCACTGCTCCTGTCCTCATGTTCCCGCTGCTCTTCCAACATGACAAGGCATCGCAGCTTTCCTGCTGTCCGTTCTTAGTTTGTCAGGAGGGGAGTGGTTAACAGAATCTGGTTATTCTAGTTTGTCGTTGCAAGCGTTAATTTCTCAAAATGAATGTCAGTTGAATTGGGCGGGCGGAAATGAAAAAGTTACCACTTCTGTTTTTCTGTGTGTGTTGTATGCTGCAGCTACTTCTATTTAGTCAGTTCGGGGTTTTTTTTCAGTCAGGCAGGTTTTATCATCGAGGTGTGAGAGTTACATGTCTAAATTTGATGTGCAGCCTTTCTGTCACAACTGATAAGTTTTTGCTGAGTTCGGAGGCCAATTACAGGGACTAGTGACACTCTTTTGAGTAGTGAACGTTTTTTTTCCGGTGCTTGTGACACTTCAATATTTTATTTTAAGGAAAACAGAGGAATTATTACTATTTTAAACCTTACAGTACATTCTAACCAATCATTTTGCAGTGCAGAATATTAAGTATATAGTTATAGGTTAGTTCATGTGCTGCACAGTTGCTCCGTTGTGTTTTTCCTGAATTACTTTTTTTTTATGGACGCACCCAGTATTGCATCACAGTGTTGTACTATCCACAGTTGGAAAAATACAATGGCACAATTAAAAAAATTTAATGTTTGATGCTCTAAAACCCTGACATTTTTTATTTCTGCCCTTAATATTTGTACAAAACACTGATCTCAAAAGTGAATACATTGGACATTGCATCTTCACATTCCACATGGAGCTAATTCTAATTTCATTTCCCCCCCCCCTCCCACAGCCGAGAAACATTTTCCTCCATGCTAAGGACTGCCATGTTCGGATTGGGGACTTTGGTTTGGCCTGTGGAAAGATAATAGTGGACGGACGTAAAAGCACCATGTCTACCTTCAGTGGTAATACTCTTCCTCTTTGGATCGTTATCTTATTACAGCGCAGTATGTCATAGAACCAGTAGGTGGTGCTATTTGCTTATGAGTCATCTCTTTGGTGTACTTTGCAGGTTCCTTCCATACTACTGGTGTTGGTACATTTGTGTATGCTGCATCAGAACAATTGAATGGCTCACATTATGATTCAAAGGTAAACAAAGTAATAGTTCAACATCTAAATTATGTGTAATCCAGACTGAATTTTTGTTTTTTTTGTGTTATACTCATTTTGAACATTATCGTTTAGTCATTTATCTTCACCATTGTTAAGATTTTAATGACATTTGTAACAAGTGCCAGTCAAGACGTTATTTGTATTGTTTTTTGCGTTTACAGTCAGATATGTACAGCATCGGAGTGCTGGCTCTCGAGCTATTCCAGCCCTTTTGGACGGAGATGGAGAGGGTCCGGACCCTTGGAGACCTGCGAGAGGGGAAAATCCCAGACTCCTTCTGCCAGAGATGGCCGGTCCTGACGAAATACATCATGCAGCTAACGAGTAAAGAGCCTAGTGTTCGTCCCACAGCCAGCCAGCTTCTCCAGAGTGAACTCTTCTGCACCAAGGACATGGTACAGAGCTGCCTTTTAGTTTTAAATATAATTAACCATCCCTGATTTTTTTTGTGCTGTAAGAAAAATTTCCAAAATAGATTATTTGGATAATAAAACATAACACCTAAAAAGATGTTATACATTTATGGCAACAGCTATAAATTATATGGTTTTTTTTCACTTTGTGTGTAGCGATAACATTTGTGTTGAAGGGCAAAGTGATAGTGCAGTCTGTTTTAAAAGTAACATGTTGGCTCAAGGGGGTCAAACATGCATCTGCACTGAAGGTTCCCACCCATATTGAAAATAATTATTTCTTCCTTCAGGTGATCCATGGTTTGGAGAGAAGGGTTGAAGAGCAGGAAGAAGAGATCATGCAGCTGAGGAGACAGCTCAGTCGGCTTCAGAGCTCACAAGACACAGCCAATTTGTCAGAGTCATACGAGGCCTAAAGCATTACAAATTTCAGCAATATCCAGACTGTCAACACTTGATTTAATCAAGCACTGCGCTACGTTTGCAGGACTTCGTACAAGTGATAGAGTGAGTGAGTGAGAATGTGTTAACCTTTGAGTGTCTTATATACATGGATGTAAGGATGCAATTATTTATTTTCATGCAGCTGTACAATAAAACTTATTCATGCTATGTCTCGTGGGATCTCAAAGAAGCAACTATTATCGACCATTTGAGACGTTGCATTGAAAGTAATGGATTGAAACTGAAACAGTCATCTATACATAGAATTTATAAGAATGTATTTCATGGGGACACAGGCGCTTATATATTCATTAATATATGTTGAAAATGTCTTTGTTCTGTGGCCTGTGCGTGCAGTTAAAGGTAGTTTAGAGACTTAAGTTACTGGTCAAAGGGAATGCACTCTTATGTTCATAACTTTTACAAGAGGAATTATAATGAGCACTCAGTCATTTTTATTTAGGGACGTTTCAGCATGGATACAGAAATCTGTGTTGCAAAGTCAATCTGGCGGTCTGGTTGTAGCCGGATAATCGTGCAGGGGCAACAACTCTGCTGGTATAACGTGCGAATTGTTGATTGTACATCATGTACACAAGGGTCGGAGGTGTGTACGTGCAACGGATCTTCCCGAAACACGTTTCTCGCAGAGAAGCGGCGGAATGAGCCAATCACGGACCTCGTTTCATCGCAGGTACCCGGATGTACCCGTGGGGCAATTAGCTACGTCATTGTTCACCGCCGGACACCCGCTTGAAATAAGGAATGGATTTACGGCCACTATTAACGGATTTGTAACAGATTCCAGGTGAGTGTGTTGTTGCTTTTGCGGTCGAGTGAGAATTGAGCTTTGCAGACGTTATATTTTGGTGGGCCTGAGCCGCAGAGATTTGTTGTAGTAGCATTACGCCGGTCCTATGTCATGTCGGGAGAGAGAAGCGCAACGAGCACACACACACAACCGCCGGTGCCGAGCCCCTCCTTTCTCAGCCAGCTAGACGTCCCGTTACACAGGCCTTACACTTCAAAACTATAAGTTGTCGAAGTGGAAGCAACAAACAGCGCTTAAACATTGATAGGAAGCCGCCGTGTTGCTCTCCGACATGGAGTGCCGCCATCGTGCAGCATCGGCTAGCAGCGTTAGCATCAACGTTACCGCACGAGCGCCGCCGTGCGTACTGCTAGCCGCGTAGCTTAAACGATACGTTCGCCGTTTCCATGGTGTCGGCTGCTTCGCGAGTTCGCTCGCGTGTTAACGGCCAATCGGTTCCGGTCTCCGTTCGGGAAAGGCGAGCCCTTTAGTGGCTCCCCGTCCCCCACCGGGGACAACGAAGCGTGTGTGTGTGTTGTAGGGCAGTTAAGCGGTGCTGCGTGATACAGGCCTAGCTGTGTCCTGCTAGCCAATGTGCGCCAGTCTGCCGGAGCAGGTGGGAGGGAACAGCTGCTCTTTCAAACATGCTTCCTACCAGGAAATTTACTCGGTCGGGGTTTTTGAAAACCATGAACGTCCACTTTGCAACTGTCGCCAGCCCATGAGCTGTCGATGAATGCATTGACAGTGAGTTCTGGCGTTTGTTCTGTAGGCGAAGTTAACGTAATTCACGAACTGCTGTGTCCGAGATAAAAGTAACTACGATGTTTTACTACGATCCCCAGGCGCTACTGTTAACCCCTTCATTGTATAGGTACGTTTGACAAGTGCGATCCGTCAGTTAAAGTCCAACTGCAAAACAACAATCGCCAATTCCAGTATTGATTTGTTTGTGCTTTGATGTTGATAACTAGGGATCTTGTGGCGATCGGAAGGACGCGGCTTGCGGAAGCCTGGACTTATGCCTGTGTAGCTGTTTTGCATGTTCAATATTTTCACTGTGGCATTTAGTGCTTGTAATTTAAATGGAATTCAATTGTAAGTAATCAAAGGTTTGTATGATCTCTCAGAGTGAAATCGTGCACAATGTGAATATTCCACTCATACAGAACAGTCCAACACGTTAAGAAACGGTTTACGTTATAAACATCATATTTAAATCAATACATATTAGTTGTGTCAGGACAAACCACACAGGTGTCTCTCCATCTGAAGCAACAACATAAATGATATAACTATAAACCCTTGAATGCATCTGTATTTCCTGCAGCTCCTAACGTTGTGTGCTCCTGTGTTTCTGCCTCTCACACAGCAATGAACAATGACCATAGTTGACAGATCTTCAGAAAAGTCTGACCACGAGTCAGTCGGGTGCAAGCATTCCCCCTTCGCCAGTGGAGACGTGGGTATGGACAGCAGCTGTTCCAGCAGCTGGGCGGTGGGCCCCACCATGACCGGTGACTCTCAGAGGCTGAAGGCTCCAGGAGGCTGCCTGGGCCCCACACCTGGAGCTGCTGTTTACAACAGCACTCCCTCCTCTGTGGACCGGCCCAAAGAACAAGGTAGGAGGAAGCAATTTATTAGTCTTTTTTTTAGCAGACCGAATTAGACATGCTAATGCACACTTTGTTAAATGGGGAACAAAATATTGAAAATTCAGATAATTAAGTTGTTTTTAAAAAATAAGACCATGTTGCTAATTTCTATTTCCTTTGCTGAATTGGTTGTGAAGATTTAACTGACATACATATTTTCTGGAAATATCATACACAAGTAATGCAAAATTGCCCTATACTGAAGCTAAACTGTTGGCTACTGTTCCTGTGAGTGTGACATAACTGGTTTTGTGGGTGTTTTATTTCTACTTCCATCTACCATTCATCCATCCAGTTACATTACCAAGCCAGTTGCGAAGCAGGAGTAGATCAATCATTTGAGCTAGTGACACAGTGTTGTTGACTTGTTTAGTGGAAATGAAAGAGAAACTCTTTACTTTCTCTTTTCTCCCTCAGCTTGTTTTACAGTGTTGTTCATTTGCCAGAATCACATTATCTAATTCATTAGAGTAATAGCTATGACTGTAAGGTCCCTTTACCACGTGTCAGGATATACTTACATAAGCAATGTAAGCTCTCTATACATACACATATCATTACATCTAATATATAAGTAATGATGTTGCCTCTGTATGCCCAGTGATGAGCAGTGGTGACGGCATTGACCTGCCCCAGAAGGTCCTCTTCCCTCCAGAGCGCCTCAACCTGAAGTGGACCCAGGTTCACCGCATTGGAGCAGGCCTTCAAAACATGGGGAACACATGCTTCCTCAACTCGGCCCTGCAGTGTCTCAGCTACACCCCTCCGTTTGCCAACTACATGCTGACAAGGGAGCACTCTAAAACATGTGAGCATGTTAATTATTTCATGGTGTGTCTTTGCATTAAAGTTATTGTGTAATTGGACAGTCATACAATATGTGTCACTTCAGCCCTGTTCACTTTGGCAGTGTCCATTGAGCTGCTTGCTAGTCTGAATAATGCCTTACTCCTCAGTGTTTTTGTCCATGTCTCCCTGCCACAGGTCACGAGCCGGGCTTCTGTATGATGTGCACCATGCAAAACCATATCATTCAGGTTTTTGCCAACTCTGGGAATGTCATTAAGCCCATTGGTGTGCTCAATGAGCTTAAAAGTAAGTGATAGTCTGTAAAGCTAGACCACTGAAGTTGTGCCCTTATACAACACATTTACCTCAACTGAATGACAGGAGGCGCTATATGGCTGTTTACCTCTTCATTTTGGAGGGAAACTGTCTTGTGCAAGTTTGGAGTTACAAATCTTTTCTAAAAATCATTGATGGTATTTACCAAGCTCAGTTATCTTCTTGCTTGGTGTTTTTCCCACGCACAGGGATAGCAAAGCACTTCCGCTATGGAAGCCAAGAGGATGCCCATGAATTCCTGCGGTACACCGTGGATGCTATGCAAAAGTCCTGCATACCTGGAACCAAGTAAGTTTCAGCCAAAGCTTTGTATGAAATGGATGAGACACCATCATGTTTACTTGGAAAGGTTGACAAAATATTTCCTATTTTGTCCTATTTTTCCTAATAGATCTACAGGTCATGGGGTTAAATCAGGCACATGACATTAGAAGGACATTTTAAGCTAGATATTCTGTCAGTCCACTGAACATATCTGTTGTCCATCTAGGATAAAACCTGTATAAAAACTGTAGATTCACTGAAGTATTTATTTTTACTGCTGAAATGTTTGAAATCAGTGCAGAGCCATTGCAAAGTATGACGCCCCCATGTATTTTTAACTTAAAGTTAAGGGCAGGGCATGTTTAATAGATACACTGCTGACCATTGTGGTTCTCAGGAGACCCTTAAAAATTAATTTGAAGAATGTCAAGTATCAAGTCAATTCTTATTCTCTACTAACAGGTGGCCTCTCAACTAATTACTCCTGCTCTAATTCCTCCCCTTTCTCACTCCTCTTTGGGGCTCTAATATTTTGTAACTTGTCAGTGGAAAATACTGTGAATTTTCTCTTTACCAATTTAGCATTAATAATTATTTTGTTTTTATCCACATAACTTTCCTCTCTCTCGCAGATTCGACAGGCAAACACAGGCAACTTCTTTCATCCATCAAGTATTTGGCGGGTACCTAAGGTCCAGAGGTAAAAGATTAGTGTTGGTTTGTTTCTTCTCATTAATTTCATGTTTATGTTTCCAAACTAATGACATGGATTTTTCTTTTTCAGTGAAATGCTTAAACTGCAAAGCAGTCTCAGATACATTTGACCCCTTTCTAGATATTACCCTGGAAATTAAGGTAATTAAACAAAATCACTCTGGCGTCTGAAATGTCTCCCTTTTACTGCAAACGTGTAACAATTGCATTCATTTGGATTTTGTCTAGGACTTTTTCGAGACCTCAAAATATATTTTTCTCTTCATGCAGACGGCTCCCAGCATCTCCAAGGCTCTAGAGCAGTTTGTCAAACCAGAGCAGCTGGATGGAGAAAACGCCTACAAATGCACCAAGTAAGTTGTCAGACAATTAAAAGCAATGTAGTAAAGATGACAAGTATTTTATTAGATTTCTTTTAAATTTTTTGATTTATATGTTCATATGTCAACTAACCACTGAATATTTGTCCCGTTTAGGTGCAAAAAAATGGTCACCGCCTCAAAGAGATTTACCATCCACCGCAGTTCTAACGTGCTAACACTGTCACTCAAACGCTTTGCAAACTTCAGCGGAGGCAAACTTACAAAGGTACCTCATAACAAATTCAGAGCCATTCTATATTCATAGATGGCTCACCTCCAATTTAAAGCAGTGCCAGTATTTAGAAAAATAAAATTTGATGGTGGTTTAATATTATTGTGTTGTTCTCTGGCCAATAGGATGTGAAATATCCAGAGTTCCTGGACCTGCAGCCTTTTATGTCTCAGTCCCAAGGAGAACCCCTGGTCTACGGGCTGTATGCTTTGCTGGTCCACTCTGGATTCAGCTGCCATGCTGGACACTACTTCTGCTACATTAAGGTACTGGCAATGCTACGGGTCACTGTTCTACTCTCTCAGGACACTGCAGGTGCCAAGTGTACATGCACACATTTATCTCTAAGACACTCCAACAACAACTCACTGTAGCAGAGTTGAATGCAGAGTTCCCACAATGGCATAAATAGACTGAGGCCTCAACTAAAAAAAGACTAAAAAAAGAGAGAGAGGTTTGTACTACTTTTTAGTGCATATAAAAACCTGGGAAATTAAATATTATTCCTTTGTCATGTCTGACGACACATTTATATTTGATGACTTTTGTACTCAGTAGTCAAGATATCTAAACTTCTATTGATTTTAAAAAATATATATATTTTCAGAAACTGAGAAAAAATAAACATTTGTAATGGAAGTTGGAGAACGGGGATTAATCTGTTGTGTTAAACCTTTCATGACTTCTGTTGTGTTTCACAGGCGAGCAATGGTCAGTGGTATCAGATGAACGACTCCTCTGTGTCTGTCAGTGACATCAGGTCTGTTCTCAACCAGCAGGCCTATGTTCTCTTCTACATCAAGTGAGTAAACCATAATAGTTTTTAAGTGAAAATACAATTGAACAGAAATGTAATCAAAGTAACTTTTAATATGTTACTCATTTAAAGTACAATTAAAATTACAATACTTATCTTACTGAGAATATGCTTTCTAATATTCCAGGAGTAAGTTAACATACAGTTAAATATACACACCAGTGGACATTTCCCCCACTATTTGTTTTTGTTGTTTAGAAAATAGTTTAAAATGGTCAATGATTAAAATTAACCTTGGTTTCCCATTGCTATTGTTCCTTCTTTTGTATCGTCAGGTCCAGTGATATGAAAAAAGCAGGCGACTACAGTCACTTGAGCCATAACCCAGGAATCCCTGGTCAGTCGTCTCCACGTCCGGTGGTGATCCCACGCATGAACACCACCGTCCACCACAACAATATTGGCTTCATGGGTCCCCAGCTGCCCCCACACATGACCAAGGTACTGCAGATATGCTTACATCAACTACTCATTATTTAATGTTATAAATTTAAGTATCTAGACAGAGTGTTTTTGCATAGACACTCAAAACCTGGTCTTGTGTCCTTTTTCCCTATTCAGAGCACTCTCCATGTCAATGGGAATGGATCTCTGAGGGACTATCCTACAAGCTCCAAGCCCAGCACCAGCAGCAGTGTTGTGGGAAAATCAAGCCATGGCCTGGCCTCTTCCTCCTCCGTCTCCCACTCAATCAGCCGGCCCAAAATGATCCCAGACCACGACAAACGCCAGAAGCTTTCATTCTTCATTGGACAAAGCAAACAGAACCGCCCATCCTCCTCCTCTTCCTCCTCCCTGTCCTCTTACAGCCAGCCGTCCTCTGCCAGCAGCAGCAGCAGCAGCAGCAGCAGCAGCAGCAGCAGCAGCTCCTCCTCCTCCAGCTCTTCATCCTCCTCACAGTCTACCTCAGCAGTTCGGTTTGTTCCACGTCAGCTTCACCACGTTAATGGCATGTCTTGCAGTAATGGGGATCACCACTCTGGAGGTAATGTAGCGTCATTCCTGGTGCCGTACGGCCAAGAGTCTTCAGAGGAGTCGGACCAGGAGAACTGCAGCGCCCTGGATAACGGCTGTTTAGGCAAGTCTCACCTCAATGGAAGTAACCGAACAGGAGGTATCTTTGACAAATCTCCTCAAGCCACAAGCAGAGAGTCGGGAGTGCACCATAATGGTAACGGATTAAATGGATCGACCAATGGCATCTCCAAATCAGGCCAAAATGGACACCATTATGGACAACACAAAGTCAATGGACACAACACCACTGACAAGGTAAATTAGACACTTTGTGTTGTTTCTATCTCTATAATATGTTTATGTTTGCATAAACAGAAGTTTTAAATTAATAACAATAATGTTATGTTTATTTTCCCTTCAGATCCCTGGCAGTAATCATGGAGGTTTGTCCCCGGTTGCTATCGTTGCTGCTAATGGAGTTGATGCTGACCATAGTCAAACAAGGTGAGGTAGCATCCCAACCTCGAGCAGGACAAAAAGTTGATGGGCGAAAAATCTCTTTGGAGTAGTGAAAGGCTTAATTATAGCTTTGAAAAAAAAGCCTAGTTTGTTGCATTGAAAATGTTTATTTTCATCAAACACCTCATCCTAGAAGTTTGGTATAAAGCATTTTTTTTGTGCTCCTCTTTTTTGTGTTTCCAGCAAAGAGGCATTCCAGACGAGTTCTTCCCATAGCATCCATCCAGCTGCAAGTGAAAGCCAGCACCTCTCCAATCCTCACAAAAGGGCTAAAACTCTGTCTGAACCCCTGCCTCAGCAAAAAGCCCCCTCCACTGTTAGCATTCCACCTTCAGCTACTGCTACAAAGACCCATTCGGTCGCATCTGGAGAATCTGCTGCCTCTTCGGCACATCATGGCAACACTGCTGCCTTATCCACCTCGCCAGTCTGCTCCCAGAGCTCCGGTGGTGCGTCTGCTGCTCCACAGAAGATAAGCATGAGTGGGGATGAAACCAATGATCTACCACAGAAAAACGGACCATCAGCAGGGACTGAAGGGCGTACAGATGCTAAGGAGCAGTACCAGTCCAAGCCAAGTTCTAGAGGCAGCGAAAGACGATATTCCCAAGATGTGGACATGGACAGAGACAGGCTGCACTCTGACGGGAGCAGAGACCGAGAGAGACACTACAGGGACAGGAGTCGGGAGCGAGAAAGTGACAGTGATCGGCATCGGCACAGACGGGACTACCGCTACCACCATCGCTCATACAGGGATCATTTGCCTCTCCACGATCGACACCACAGGGACTGGGAATCTGAGCGTCGATCTGAGCGGACCGTCCACCCCAGAGAGCGCGATCACGACAGGTGCTCTCACCATTACCACCACTACCACAATTACCACCACTACCACCATAAATCCAGAGAGAACTGGGACTGTGAGCGGAGGGGACACAAGTCCCACGGCAGCTCGAGGGGGCGGCAGGAGAGTCGAGAATCACGGGGAACAAAGGACAAGAGCAATGGCAGGGAGAGGAACCCTTACCCTTCAAAAGAGGAGACTGAAGAGACCTCCTTGTCTCCCACAGGGCCACATAGATCCACAAAGTCTAAAGGCTCGCCCTCTCGGGCTCCACCCTCTGACTCCAGATCAGCTCAAAATCACAAGCGGACTGATGATCATCTGAGCAAGGAGCGAGACGACAGTTCTGAGGCCCGTCACTCTAAAAAACACAAGAAGAGCAAGAAAAAGAAGAAGTCAAAGGATAAAGACAGACACAGAGAGAGCGGGTGAGTGAGATGATTGATAATCAATATTATATATTATATCAATATAATATTGATTTTTTTCCATCAATAATAGTGAAAAATGCGAATCATTCAGTTTTCAGCTTTTCTTTATTATGTAAGGGTAAATGTTTTATTTTCGGGTTTTGAAGTTTTAGTGAAGAAAACAAACATTTGAAGATGTTCGCTTGTTTTATTTGATATTCCCCACATTATTTGTCTTTAGCTGATGACAAAGCCTGATGTCTCAGTTAGCTGTGCATTTAAATTGTGGATTAAGACAAACCATGAAGTGTTTTCTTTCTTCCCGTAGAAGTTCTGACGTGGATTCCGACAGAGCCTCTGAAATCAAAAAGAAGAGGAAGAAAGACCAGAGGCGGCGGGGCAGTGAGGCCAGGCAGCACAGCCCAGGAGCCACTCAGAGCCACAAGAACAGAAGCAGCGAGGAGAGGGAAAGCCGAAAGCGACGCTACTATGACACCAACGGGTTTCCACCTGAAAAAAAAAGCCGGCGCACAGACGACGCTCATCCCAGCAGTGACCATCTACCCCACTCCCAGCACATTTCATCCACCAACGGCGCAGCTCACCACCATCTCAACGGATACACAGGTATTGCAGGTTTTTCCCATTCAAATCAAAGAGCTGCTGTGGAGCCTGTCCATTTAACGAATTTGTCTTGTTGTGCAGGAAACGGTTACAGCCGAACCAATGGCGACTCCCACGGATTCTCCAGTGGCCTGAAACACTGACTCTGTGAGTGGGCGTCCTTTTTAATGATCATCACAGGATGCTGCAGTGCAGTCAGCGCTAATAAACAGGAGGCACCAAGTGCTCTGCAGACAAATTGTTCAAATGCCTATTCTTTCTCGTTTCAGACACGTGGACTTCGTTTTTAACCACAGCAGAGACTTGACATCAACAACCTTTTTGACATGGTGCTTCTTCATTGGGAATATTGTATTTTTACTTACAAAAAAAGGTGTTTTAAAATGTCCAGAGATCTTTTTTTAAGCCGTTGATTCATTTGCTGTTATTCTCTTAACTATGGGTAAATGAAAACTTTTCACCTTGTTGAACATTTATGACGAGAAATATTAATATATACTTGTATGAACACAAACAAAGCCTGGAGCTTAAACATCTCAACTGCTGCTCAGTGGAACTCAGGACATGAAAACTCCATTGCAGACATCCACCTGCTTCAAATAAGAATGAGACGAAAGGGAAACTGCCTAAGAGGCGAACTGCAAGGCATCGTGTTGACTGCAAGTTTTAAGATGTCACTATATCTACAGAGCTGCAAATGAGTTTTGACTTGCAGACAGACTAAAGGAGTGCAGTTGTGGAAACGAGGCTCAGCCGACTGATACCTCCACTTTAACCCTGGACAGACTTGAGAACATTTCCCAACTTAACCTTTTTTTGTTTGTTTCCATTTTGCTCTGAAGCCTAAGATTCACTCTGAAGCCTAAGATTCACACTCTGTAATTTTTAAAACTTTTTCACAAGACATTTTTCTCTAGGTCATGGCTCGCTCTCCTCTCACACATCCTTTATCCTTTTTTTTTAATGTTCAAAAAGAAAAGCATCAAGAATTTATCATAGATGTGGACCATTTGTGTTTGCTTTTTAATGAAAAATACAGTTTGTGTCTTATAGCGTCAAAAATACTGTGAATTTAATTTTAAACTGTACTATCAGTTATTTTAAGTGTAAAAAAAATCCTGTATCAGGATTAGCAGTAGATGTTTTGCTTTGTTTTTAGAAAAACAAGTGTTAATTTTGACCATATTCTTTAGACTAAAGTCTGATTATGGTTTTCTTATTTTTTGTTTGTTTTATGTTTTTCAACTTTAGACAGATGTTAAAAAACTGCTGTTATACCTTTTATTTTTTTGTTTAGCATGTCAGAATTTATACATTGTATAAGGTTAAAGCCTTAAAAATACATTTGTTTATGTCTGCAATTGTAATCTGTTATTGGTCTTTGAAGTTGTTTACAAGCTGCATTGAAAATTAATGGGAAACGCTGATCGAGATGAGTTGCCAGGGATTTTTGTAAGCGCTCCTGTCTGCCTTTGTATTACACAGAATGGACTGATTGTATTCACGCTCTCGTAGGGCAAACGGTTGAGGACACAGAAGGGGAGGACTGAAACTCACGGCACTCCTTATTCAGGTTTTGCAAAATACACACTTTTTTAAGCCGTTAGGTTCAAACCCTCATGTTTGAAAATAACCAAAGACCGGCTGCGTCTGGTGAGTCGAGCTCTCCTTTACTGAATTCACACAAAAAACTGTTGGCTGATCAGCATGTCCTTTTTTTTTTTTATTCAAAGTCTTCATCAAAGTGTTCAGGAGCAGTTCACCCCGCATCATACCATGTTGAAACTTAAAATCTGCACCTGATAAGGAAAGTTCTGGCTTTGGGTTGGTCGGATCAACCTTGGGTTTCCAGTTTTGAACCTGCTCATGTCCTACGCTCTCAGCAAAGTTGTTTTTCTTTCATATAACATCACAATATCTGATCCTCAGTAATAACTCAGTGTGAGGAGGCTTCACTGCTCTGCACAAGGTCCCTCCCTCTCATTGTAAACTGTTATGTCAAACTCAAATGTGAACGGGTATAGGCTATGGCCATTATGATTTACATGCTACATAAACACAACAAAGAACAAACGGAAATAAACCAAACGGTATGTACATTATATATTATACATGCATAATGTAAGTCTGGGGCTGCCTCTTTTGTTAAACAATAAGCAAATAAATACAAAAGAAATGAACACGAAGGTGAATCGTCAATACATTACAGTACAGAACTAATATATATATATGATGCGCTGTAGCCTTATTAAACAGTGGCCACGTCAAAGGCTGAATATGTTTGGTACTATTCCCCAAACTGTTAGCTTCTGTGTTTTCAAAGAGGAAAATAAGGTGGAGCACTGTAAATGTGAAAAGAATTTTGAGCTTGGCTTTCATTTTCTTGGATGAATCTGCGAGTTTGCCCTCACTTGAGGGCTGACAATCAGACCAGCTGATTTAAAAAAAAAGTTGAGGCTTCCTGTAGTTGGTGTTGTCGGCAACTTGTTGAAGGATGGGAATATGTGAGATTATAATGTTGACTGGCATCTGGAGTCCTGCAGGGAGCGGAGAGTTGACAACAAACCAACGCAAGGCGGTCGGGATGGAAGGGATGCCACATGACCACATTTGTAGTGCAGTAGATTTAATTTCTTCTGTGTCCAGCAGGGGGCGATATTGCCACAGCCACGTTACATCAAAATGTCCTATGATTCCAGTCATGGCTGTTCCTGTTTTTATGTACAGTCTACAGTTCTGCCACTAAGCTGTAGTCCTCCTTCCTGTTGTCGATCAACATCCGGCTTGGTAATGATTCTGCCGTTCCTTGCACTCCGTTTCACATCAGAGGTTCAAGTCTTCACATTCACTACAGGTGCAGACAATCTTCAGTCCAAACGAAACTCCCGCCTGCGTCTTTGGACTGTGCTGCTCCCAGAGACGGTGGGTGACGCGGAGGTGGATGAGGATGGGTGGTCATCATTTTTTATTTGCTATCCTCCGCTTCCTGGTGGCCAGCATGTCGTAGAAAGGATCCCTGCTGATGCTCGCTCTGTGGAAAAAGGCAGGCAGGAGCATGTCAGCCATTTTTTTATGATTTCACCAATGTCCACCACCTTCAATCTGACACACACTCCTTATTCTCCTACTGATTTGAAGATTAGTGTTAATAGGACTGATTTGTCAAAAAAAATGATCATGCTTGATACAGTAACAAATGATCGGTGTGTGATGTTTACAGTGTTGTGGGAATATTCTGAAATGGGAATAAAGTAATTTGTCAGGGTACTAACCTGACCATAATCTGTTTCGTGTCTATCAAGCAGTGGATGTTACCAAAAACCATATCACGTCTAGTCTTGTGCCTGCGCTGCATTCTGATGAGTTTTTAGAAAGACATTTACTTTGTGATCCACACCAGTTTGTTACACCTCTGACTCCTGTTCTTCCCTCAAACTCCACTTGCTGTGCTATAAATATCTCAACATATTTTGTTATCCACAGAACAAAAAACCCCACACACACCTAACAACAGAAGGCTTCCAGCAACGCATTAAAGGTTTCATCGATTAACCTCATTTGAGGCTTGTCTCAAAAAGAGAGAGACGTCCGTCAAAATCTAGAGAGGAAAACACAACAACGCTTGATGAGTGTGATGGGCTGCTGCCACTATTGATTCACTGGATTGGGTTTCCATTATCTCCATGTAGCTATGACTTGTTGTTGTTAGTTTCACTGCATATTTAAGGGAGACTGCAAACAGGACCCTGTGCTTGTCAATGAGAATTTCTGATCATCACGGGCCTTTAAACTACAAAATGTGAAAATGGTAAAGAAAAAATTGTGGATCAAAGCAAATCATCCATAGCTGCTCTCAAACAGCAAACCAGAATTTTAGGGTGGATTTTCCTTTCAATGCTGTGATTCATTACCCTTATTATTATTTTTTTCGTTGTAAAAAGGAAACAAGCAACAGACACACTGGCCTAATAACAACCTTTAAGTTGAAAGGCTAAACTTGATATTGGGCAACAGTTGCATTCACTTTGACTTGTGTGTCTGACCAACCAATGAATATTAGGTCCAATATGTACTAGAGAAAACTATGGAGCTCTCAGATGCAAAATGCTTTGCAGTTTTCACCAGCTAGTTGGCAGTGCTACACACTGAAGATGGGAATGACGCTGAGTAATCCGCAGCCTTCCCAGCAGCAGAACAGTGGACATGCTGAGGTGGCCGGAGCTGTGTGCACAAAAAAGTCACCACGAGAGCAATTTCCACCCTTGCAGATGAGTCAGGTGTGTGTGAATCTGCTGACCACAGGACAGTCTGCCGCCGCCGCCACGCCGCAGCTGAGTCAAGTGAGAGTGTGGCTGAGGCAGCACAGCTCTGTCTCGCTGAGTTCAATCTGCGATCTCTATCATTGTGGTGTGCAGCTGGACTGAAACGCTAAGAGGAAGCGCCGCGGGCTCACACTTGTGCTTCTCCACTAAAAGCTCTCCGAGGCCTGCAAACAGGAGTGTGAAACCCGTCACACACGCAACATGTCATGTGAAGGATACCCAGCTCCGAAAGTCTCCCGCGCTGGGAAACGCGATCACGTCTCTCCTCTTTCCGATCTCTTTAACTGTTCATGAAGCAGCCAAGATTAGGATAACTCGGCTGAAAGACCCATCACTTTAATGGATACACATCTGTCAATGCTAAGTGTTTTTTTAACATCATTAGAGCATGGGAGGACTGTGTAATGCGCTACTTTTTGCTCTGATATTGATCATATTTGCCGGTGAAGCTGCAGCAGAGTGGATGATAACCAGCGGGCTGATCAATTACCTGCTGGGTCCAATTTACTGCAGCAACTCCGCTCTCCTCAGTGGTTAACAAGGCAGCATTTGGATACGTCAAACCGTGTGTAAGGCCTGCCAGAACACTTCTGAGAGCGCAACAAGGCATAGTGCCTGAGTAGGTGTGTGTGTGTGTGTGTGTTTTATTTTCTTTCGTAAGTGCTAATCAAAGGGAAGTGAGCTTATCCAGCAGAGCAGAACTCAACTCCGAGTGTTATCTGTGCAGAAGTGTGAGAAACAGAGTCACATTGAGTTGCTAGTGTGTGTGTGTGTGTGTGTGCGAGCGCGAGCGCTGGGCTGCATATTCGTGTGCTCTATGTGTACGTGTGATGGTTTCTCACAGTCAAGGTCAGACATGAGAATGTCCCACATGGGAGCAGCCGGGTGTTGGCTAAGTGCCCTCTCAGTGTAAATGGATCCACACCAGCGTGCCGCCTCTTACTTGATGGATTTGATCCACTCCTCCTTCTCCTCTGGCGTGGGGGCCGATATCCTGTACACAACGTGGTTGCCCTCGACGACTCGCCCGTCCGCCTCCGTCTTGCAGGCCTTGATCACCTGACCTTTGTGGTTGGGGTTGTAGAGCTCAAAGCAGTTCTGGGAAGAGATCAAGAGGCAACTCAACATCTCCGAGAGAATACAAGTTGTACATTTAATATTTTTTTTAGTCTGTGAATTTGTAAGAGATGATAATGGATTTAAGTGGAGTAAACAGCGACAGGAGTTGCTCCTTACAGGTTTCCTGGGCTCGTCCACCTCTCTGATACTGAGGTTCTCCAGAGGAATAATCCCACGAGGCTCTTTATCCTGGAGACACACGCACAAAGACAGAACTCAGCATCAACACCTTTACCACCATCTTACATGAAGACCAGGACAGTATTAGTGTGCAATGAGGGCACAGCGACACATGAATAACTTCCGTCTTGAATAACGCCCCTAGCTGAGGACTGAGGAGATGGTTGCTTTAAGTGTTTACTGGCTATTGTTATTTACATATTATTATTATTTCTGCCCACATAGTTTTTGTGTATTGATTGCCAACACAATTGCAATTACGCTTGTGTTTTGGTTGCATTTGCTCCTGTACTTTCCTGTGGTCAAGCGCTATACTACAGCAATCTGATCATCCATTCTAATGCTGGTGTAAATTCCTATCATCCCCTATTTTCTATATGTGGTCGGAGGAGGCTGACTTCACTTTTCAAATTTCAAATTCAAAAATTCAAAAGAGCTACAATTTCCTCTTAAAGATAGACCTTTTTTGATGCTTCATATAGCACAGAAGAAAACCTAAATATTATAACACTTATCTTTACATTACATTGACCCTGACAGCATTAAAAGTTTCACACCAAAAAAGATCAAGGTGGTGATTAAGGCACACTGGAGGTTTTTATTCATCCTGGTCATGTAGGGGACAGCACCCGAGGGAGACGTAACCCTACACTCTCCATCCTCCAGCGACTGCTATTGTGTTTATGGGGCCAGATGTGAAGTGTGTGTGTGTGTGTGTGTGTGTGTGTTGGTAGGGAGACCTTGAGGAACAGCCCCATGTCCTGCTTGTCATCTCCCTACTAATGAGGGGGCACAGCAGGGGGAGGAAATGCTTGTAGACGGCCGCTCACAGCTGGCTGGTGTGCGTGCCTTTTTTGAGTGTGTGCACCACGGCAGCATCTATGTGTGTGTGCTAAGGAACTGGTGCATTTGTGTGTGTGTGTGTGTGTGTGTGTGTGTGTGTGTGTGTGTGTGTGTGTGTGTGTGCGTGCGTGTGGTGAGGGGGTGGGGGGAGTGTGTTCTCAGAATTTGGGATGCAGGGTTGCAGGGGTGAACCGTGGGGCTGATCCTCACAGCAGGTTGAGGGAGGCACTTGGTTTGCAGCACAGCGGGAGCCAGATGTGTGCCATAGACTTTGCAGATGTTTCCCATGATGCCTCATGTTAATTGCTGGAGTGAGGTTTATTTAAGTCAAAAGGGGCAACAAGAGCAGAGCTGGAAGGCAAAGACCTCTGGCTTTGTCTTTGTCTATCTGTACGTGTGTGTGTGTGTGTGTGTGTGTGTGTGTGTGTGTGTGTGTGTGTGTGTGTGTGTGTGTGTGTGTGTGTGTGTGTGTGTGCGCGTGTGTGTGTGTGAGTGTTTGAGAGAGAGAGAGACATTGATTACAAGTGTTTTTATGTTTTAAGTAGTATCGCTAAATTTATGTACTACAATACAACTATCAATATTAGAAGTTTAAACAACAGAGGAACCAAGTTTCAAAAAGAGCTGCCGTGTGCATAGACACACATAAACACACATCTGCCTATACTTACTGTTGTGTATTCAAAGTAGTAGAGGCAGTTGTCAGTCAGAATGAACCACCGTCTCTTCCACGTCTTCACCCGGCCCCCTGGGGAGAGAATACACACAACATTTGATTTCAAACTGAAGAGGTGTCAATGTTGGTGCACCGTAAAGGCTAATCCGGCAGGAGACCACGTGCCACATCTGGTTCTGATCATCATCTGTCTGCATTATTTGGGCTCAGTCCGAGGCTGGATACTCCATCCACTAACAGCTCCCAGACCCCAGAGTTCGATGCCTGCGGGCAAGCTGGGGGTGGGGTGGGGGGCTTGGGAAAACAGTTGAACCCAGCGTTACCTTCCAGGAGAAATGCCAGACATTGTACACACCACATACAGAGTG
Source organism: Scophthalmus maximus (assembly GCF_022379125.1). Lineage (NCBI taxonomy): Eukaryota > Metazoa > Chordata > Actinopteri > Pleuronectiformes > Scophthalmidae > Scophthalmus > Scophthalmus maximus. The sequence continues at coordinate 9,567,612 of NC_061530.1, forward strand.
TGTGACAACTAAAGCAGGAGTGCAATCAATTATGTTGGCCAGTGAGAGTGGCAGGATTTATGTTTATTAAATTGAAAACAGAGGCAGAAAAATTAAATGAATCAATACTGTTACACACAGAAGGTTCGGGTTCTGAAGTGGCTGTTCAAATCAAAGGCTGTCTGAAAACCAATTAATACAAAATGAACCATCTGAATGTGTTGGTCTGAAGAGATTTTCTTATAAGAAACAAAAACTCTCCATCTGCCTGACTCCAATCCAAAAGTGGATTACTGGGATTATTGGATGTTCTGTTTATTACACCATCGGTGATACAATGAGCAATTTACCTATGTAATCAAAAAAAACATAGTGTGGCTGATGTCAGCGTACAATCTGCATTATGTGAACCATAATAACATGTTTGCTGACTTTACAGAAGGAGCAGAACGCAGCTGTTACTGGTGTAATCAATATGTAATGTTCACCTGACCCAGATTTTCTTTCTATGCTGCTATCTCGAGTAAAATCCAACATCTACAGTATATTATTTATGAGAGATGTTTACTTTAAGATGCAACCTGTGCATTTCACCCACTAAACTGAAATGAGCATGTCAAATATTGTCTACTCTTCCTTGGTAAGTTCAATATATGTGTTTTATTCTGCCACAGTCAACCATAAGGCGGTCTGGAGATCTCTTTATCCCCCTCAGCCATATGTTTCATTTCCATTCTGCCATTTATTATGCATTTCTACCACAGGATGTTCCACGTTTGCACGTTTCGAATGCAGATTTATCATTCAGGTTTTTTTGTTTAAGGAGGGAGGGCAAATAAATATGGGATCATTCCAAATTGGGAGTGCGAGGGAGTATAAAGTCTCACATCTGCCTATTTTTACACTTAGTATTATTGAACCCAATACAAATCTTTTCCATCAGTCAAAATTTAGTCAAAAATGTATTTGTTGAATAAACAAATATGCCCGTTAGGTCTTCACAGCAATAGCAGTTAGATTATTTTACACTGACTAGCCATGTATCTAATATAAATGTTTATTAAATGGTACATTTATAGAATTTACTTTGTTTTGGTGGACAGGAGAGGGTATGTAGATCTGTCTTTGTTGCTTTCCTTTGTCTCAGAATACAACCATGGCTCTTAATTCTGACAAGTGACCAACAGAGTGCTCAATGTCTGTGTGACCCGTCCACAGTTAGTAGGCTCTCTGAAATCTGAATGACAGAATTTTATTCTCATGCTGGATGATGATGGATGGTGTGGGGGTTATGAGAGCAATGCAGCTGTATGTCATACTGAAAATCTGCCCATCATAAAGTGGGGGGCTCCTCTGATGGAGCTGAAGATTTATGTTGAATTCGCCTAATGGGAAAACCTGAATCCGGAATGGTCTGGCAAGTGCATCGATAGAGAGCAAAACAGAAAGAGAGAGGGATCCGTGAAGCAGTGGGAGGTATGGAGGCCCAAATGGAGAAAGGGGCCACGGTCTCCTTTATTTCACTGCATGACCAGTCACGCAGCAGTTAGTACGCATTCCCACAGCGCAGGTTCAAGCAGACCATTCACCAAAGCTCGAGCATGATGACTGCATGTTCTGGCAGATAGCTAGGCTGGGCAGGAGACTGTGTGACGCGCTGGGCAGTCTCTAATGGTACAAAGCATGAGGTCACCTGTTCAGCTGACCCCTGGGAACTTGTTTCACAGAATCTACAAGGGAGAAAAAGAATCACTTTCGTCAGAGCAATATCCTACATCACATGGATGCGATTTAGTCCTTTGGTCGACTTGCTAATGCTATGAGATTTGTTCCCATATAATTATTTTTAAAGTTGATCTTCTCAACTAACGCTCAGTATAAAGCAAATAGGGTGCACTAGTCCTTTAATCAAGTCTAATTTGAATCAGTTATCTTGTCCAAAATGGAACTTGAAGGGGAAAGCAGACCCATAAGCAGCTCTCCAAAGACTACTGGAGGTTTACTGCACTTCAGATAGTGAGTTTAATGCTCATGTAAATGTTTGGTTCCAAATAAGTGATTTAAATCTAGACTTGTCTAAAATCCACCTGATCACTTGTTATTGTTACGTCCCATTACATGATGCTTTCCACTTCATCTGCAAAAAGCCTTTAGCTTTTTTGTGCATGGCTCTAACATATATGGTATGTTTTGTGAAGAAATGAAGTATAATAAAGGACATGTAACAAGTAGCACAAAGGCTGTTTCTTCTTGTGATGAACTGGTGTTCTGCGTCTGGTGTACCAACTGAGACGAGCCCTGAGCGTCACCCGGCCTCCTCGAGCCAAAAGAGGAATGCAGCCTGTCCTCATGCAGAATGAGAGAGATCACTGACCCCCAACTCACCTTGCCTATGAATGAGATAACCCCTCACCTCATTAATTGATTTGCCCGTCAACAGCTCTGATATAACAAGCCAATTAGATCATGAGGAGGCTAGCATGTTCAGGTGCCTGGTGCGGTAAAAGGGATAATGGCAGCCAATGCCAGTATGACAGCACTCTGTGATGAACCAGGTGGGACAGAGGAGGAAGGAGTGTACCTACCTCCTAATACAGAGATTTAAGAAGGAACAGCCATCACAGCACAGAGTGAAAGAATAAAGCACAGATTGAAAGGGTAAAAGGTTAGAGAGGGAGTGCAAAAGGGAAACAAAAAGAACACAGAAAGATTTGAAAAAGACAAGCACCAAAATCACCACGACAGAGAGACGCAGAGAGAGAGAGAGAGAGAGAGAGTGACAGAGGGAGAAATCACAAAAGGGAGCAAGACCATAGAGAAGCAATGTGAGAAAACAAGAGCAGAGATCATGAGATGAAGGAAGGTGGACAGTTCACGGGGCAACAATTGGTCTGCATGGACAGAGATCATGAGCTGACAAAGAATTCTCTTTAGTAGTACTATTTTATGTTTCTATTAACTTTACAAGTCTGGTGCTTTCTGGTGAGATGTTTTAATATTGATTTTCCTTTTCTTAGCACAGCGTATGGATTCATCGCATGACTTGCTGGCTAGATAATCAGCCCGTTGGTCTATCAGGAGTTGTTTTTTTTTGGGGGGGGGGGGTCACATTCAGCGTCACGAACATGCCAGGAAACAGGGTTAGTAAGCAGTAGAAAGCAGCGTATGTGCCAGTGACTATATTATGGCAGTCACTGTTTATATCTCTTGAAATGGATCAAATTGAAATGAAATTATTTTTCATTTAAAATTACGCTGATGTAAAAGGCCGGTGCAACAGGGCCCTTGATCCTTGGCTTTTTAAAAGTTAAATGTCAAGTTTTTGTAGCTGTAATTGGTGTACGCATCAGCTCATGATATCTCTCAGCATATACTTGGTATCATTTCCTGTCCGTAAAATTATATCGAACTGGGTCAAACGGGGACTTAATGTTTAAATCTACTGAAATTGAAAAATTGTGTTGAACACAAACATAGCAACTTGTTGTTGCCCGGTCGACCTCCAACATGGCCACCTTCAAGCTCATCATACAGAAGTCACGGGAAAAAACAACCCAAGCCCAACACACTCCACCAGGGAAATGAAGGACACTGCCAATCCAACTGACGTGGAGGCCCGCCTGACTTAAATCAACATAATCGAGGTTGCTTTTTATGACTCCGAATGCACGTACCGAGCTTTAGGAGCCAGCCCTCCCTGTCGGGGTTGAAGAATGTGTGCGTCAGATCATTGCCATCATCCTCTGGGATCTTGAAGGGCTCATTTTTGATGCTGTCGTAAAGGTTCTACAGACAGGGGAGGGAAGCCATTAATCAAATGAGGGTACAGTGAAGGAAAAGCCCTCATTCGTATGGAGTAGGTGTAACAGAATGGTCACGGAGATCAGTCACCACACACACACACACACACACGCACACACACACACACACACACACACTCGTTACAGGCAAATCCTCACCCTGAGAAGTTCTTCTGGCAGATCTCCTCCTTCGTTGATGCCTCTGTTCATGGAGATAAAGCGCTCCACGGGGGGCTTGTCTCTGACGTTTGGGTTATGGAGGCTGGTGTTCAGCATGATGATAGCAAACGACAACACGTAGCAGGTATCTGAGAGCAACAGGTAGGGAAATGAATTGGGTTACAAAAGGGTCTGTTCTGCCACAGAGACCCCGTTTACACCTGGTATCGATAAACGACTTGTACCGAAACATGTCTGTAGATCTATATTCTATTTGCGTGTATCTACCAAACCTACGGTCATTACATTCCCAGTTAGTCGGTCACTGTATTCTTGAATAAAGACATGCCCTATTCTTCCATGTGTACATATGAAAATTCATATCAGATAAGTGCAGTCCAGTTTGCATGATCTTCCTTTTTATTTTGCATTTCTTATGGTGAGCATTTGTTTTGTCCATTAAACATGGAAGTAGAATTGCCTTTTTGCATGAGTGGTGTAACATTTTCAGGTGTAGGTGTAACAGAATGGCATCAGTATATTCTCTGTGTATCACCTTTTGCATTTCTAATACTTTTTAAACATATAACCACTTTCTATATTGCTTCTAGGTCATATTTCTGTAGTTTATTCTCTCTGTTTAATTAGTTCATCTTGAAGGCCATTTTGAAAAAATTGTAATTTCGCAATTTGTCCTGCATTTGAAAAATTGTCTGAGTGTGTATGTGTGTGTGTGTGTGTGTGTGTGTGTGTGTGTGTGTGTGTGTGTGTGTGTGTGTGCGTGTGTGTGTGTGTGTGTGTGTGTGTGTGTGTGTGCTTGTGTGAGAGGGGTGGGGGTGCAGGGCTGTAGTCTCTCTACTGTGTGTTAATGTTCAGACTCACACGGGCCAGTGACTGCCTGTAAATGAATCATTCATTCCACTCTGTCTGTCTCCTCACACTGACACACTTAGGTTCTGGCTGCCGAGCGCTGCTTATTCCTGACACACATTCTTTAACTTTAAAAAAAGAGAGTCTACTGTGGGACAAGAGGTGCTGGTTTCTGCGAGAGGAATGTCAGTGTTTTCAAGAATTAATGATCACAATGAAGCACTGAGGGGAAACGGATTGTTCATGACCCTTGTAATTAAAGATCCACCATTATTTGATGTTTTTTATAGGCTCACAGCGCGGTTACTGCCACACACATGGTCCTGTGTTGGTGTTCAGCTCCGCACCCACACCAACTGACACACACACAAAAACACACACACACACACACACACACACACACACACACACACACACACACACATGCCTGCCTATGTCCCGATTGTGCACAAGGGTTTGTGGGACAACTGAAGAAAGGAGGCACGCTTTATTCTTAAAACAGTCTGATTCTGATCTACTGGAGTTCGAAGAAACTTGTACTAACTGTGTGGAAACAGTGACAAGGCCAAACTCAGTCAAATATGAAGACTTTCGTGCTAAACATATTGAATCTAATATTTCTATAATAAGCAAAAATAATAGCACTGTATGTAGCATAACCACAATACATCTTTACATTATTTAATAGCATCCACATTTTCTCAGCCCCTTACCTTGAGGAATCGATTACCTGAAGCTCACGGAAATTTGGAGTAGGCAACCCCTTAGCCTTACAGGAGCACACGTCACGCAGCCTGAAAACGTTGTGCACGCGATAGGTTGCTCTAAACCTCTTTTAATAATTTACTGACTGTTGTAGTTGTAGAATTTGTTTAACACGAGACATAGATCACTTAGTCAGGTTGAGGTTTCCTGAATAATGGACGTCCCGTGTTTGTTGGTGGTTGTTTACTCTGGACTAATGCCGTGAACTGGAAACTGTAATCTGGTTAATCCCCACTGAACCTTAGTTACAGTAACTCTTATGGTTTAATGATTGGAATGCATTAAAAAACAGGCCATCACTCAGTGCTATCCTATTAAAGACCCTCGGGCAGAATTCCTGCTGGCATATCAGGCTGGACTGTTTGTCAGTGCGCTGACACACATTGCTCATATGAATATAGACGATGGCTCAGACCCAGCTCCCAACCAGCAATGTGTACCAACAACTTTCACTTCTTCAAATCGCATCTTTTCTGTTTGCCGCTGCTTTTCATTAAGTCAAATCATTTGAGGATTTTTATTAGTTTCTTGCACTGTACAGTAACTTATTTGATCCATCTTATTTCATTTTGATTGAAATGTTAACTACAGCTGCTTTCAGACTTGCACTGAAAACTTTTTATACAAACGATGATTGAAACTTTGAAAAAGGTTAACACTACAGTAACTTGCTGTGTGTCTGACCTGTTGACTGGAAGACTCCGGGGTTGCACTGACAGTAACGGGAGGCAAATGCCTCCATCATTCGGTCGATCTTCTGGGCTTCACCTGGCAAACGGAAACTCCACAAGAACTGCCTACAATACAGAAGAAGAAGGGGGGGGGGGGGGTTGTGATGACACATGGAGTCAGGGTGCACATGATGTCACTGTTTTAAATATGAAATTTGGGTTAGTCACTCCGCTGACCGTAGTGCTTGTACGAGGTTGAGGTCTGCGAACTCATGCAGCTCCACAAAGGCCTGCAGCACCTTGATGTTGAAGTCATCTCTGGTGGAGAGAAAGAAGGGGGAGAAGGTATTTTTTTCCAGTATTGTTCTATGTCTAGCCATATTTTTCCCCAAAGAAAATGAAAATGATCCAGGATAACCACAAACACAATGTGAACCAAGAACACAGGGTGGAGGAAAAACATATTTCCTCCATGAAAGCATCTCTCAACCTGAATTCCTTTTTTCTCAGCATTCCTGTCATGTTTGTGGCCTTACTCATACTCATACGCTGAGCGGATCTGGAAGCAATTTAAACAGCTGGCCAGTGCTGACTGTTTCTCCACCCCACAGGGGAGGAAACGGGAGGCTTGACTGATGAAGAACAGCTTAAACCAAACCTACAGAGGTTCTTGTTTTCTCAGAGGTTTGTTTGGCCATCAGAGGGGTTTCGGAGGGAAGAATCAACACCCGCCCTCAGGCTGAGGTCCTCGCTTCTCTGATCATGTTTGTTGTACATCAAGGCCCATGATCCTGTATCTTCTTTGTATTGTTTCAAAATGAAACCAGATTTCCAGTAAGTTTTGTGATTTCTGGCCGAAGACGCAGTGGAAACGATGAGAAGGGTACAGAGAGTGCTGGCTTACAAGAAACAAACAAAAAAAAAATCCTTGCATTTGCAATAACAATCTGAGGTTATTTGGAGGAAGAATTGTTTTTCCTTCTCCACTGAGTGTCTATGAGTATATTGAAGCCTATACTGTTGTCTGCAGCCTAATAAAACAAACTCTGCTCTATGTGGATTAGACAGGTTATTGCTATAGGTAAAGTTGTTATGAAGAAACACGGATGAGGCATGCCATTTGTAAGGGTGATTTATATATATATATATATATATAACAGTGAGTGTATTGCATGTGACAAACAAAGTATAATTACATAGGAACAATAAAACGGGCTGCAAAACAAAAACTGTCAGAACCAATTGCCCACTGAGCCCCCCCCCCCCGCCCATCTCCCTCTCTGCTCCACATGTAACGATAGGTTCCTGCTCCTTGCACAAGCTTAATTAGTGCTAATTACAGAGTATAAACCGCGAGCCTGTGTTTAGTGTGATTTCCACTGGAAAGGTTGCCTCTTTAATGATCCTCAGTGAATAAAGCCCGTTGCCAACGAGTCCCCAGAGTACCCCCCACCCCAACCTTCATTCAAGCCTCATTCAGTGTGCATGTGCGTGCCCCATTGTTTCGGCTACTGTCTGACTACAACCGCTCAGCTGTCTGCTGTAGTGGATGGGATTGGAGGATCTATTCTGATCGAGACCCTTTTAAAAAAAAAAATACTGTACAGCCAAAGATCCGACCAACATACTGAGTTCATTTAAAATCCAACAGTGGTTGCAGCAGAAGAAATCATGTCCGTTGTTGGGCTCATTGGTTGAGGCAGTGTATATTGTGCCTCGTATAGTTTTCTTAACTATCCAATCTCACCTTCAGATAACACCATCCATCTCACCGGTCTTTAGGCTATCTGGGACAGTCACTGTGTTACAGCTGCAGGACGTCCCTTCGTCTTCATTATCTAGCAGCCTGGCCAGAGATCTGAGGAGCTGCACGGCCCTTTTATCACCAGTTAGAAGTTCACATGGGTGGACTACGACAAGACACCCGCACGGCCTCAGAGATTCATGTGGAGGGGTGAAGGGGGTGCAATCATGTTCTCCCTTTTTAATCAATTAATCCAGCCCGTAATTCCCTTCTCCTAATCACAGAGGGGGTATAAATCTCATGTTAGTGGGGCTTCCTGCCTCGGCCTGACTGATTCTCCGTCTTACCGTTCCCCTAAGTAGTCTCCGATGACAGTCTTGTTGAGACCCTCGCCTTTGTAGAGGAACTGGGCGATGTCCTCAGGAGTGTGCTGTAGAAGGTCGTTCTCCAGCAGGAACTGGATTCCCTGGAGAGAGAGAGAGAGAGAGAGGAGAATACAGGATGGCTGTTCATCTCAATCGAGGCCAGAGTTTCGTTGCTCAGACTGGATTCATTTCATTTCGAGGCCACAGAGACACTGGAGGCTGTGATAGTTTATGATGAAAACACGAGGCTGGAACAGGACGGAAAAATGAAAAGCAACGCAGAAAGGGTACCTTCTTCGGATCCATGTTGAATTTCTTCCGACCCATGGCGATCTGTTTGTTTCTCTGGCATGTTTTACTGCAACACACAAAAGTTCCATTCAAAACCTAATTAGGTGACCCTACATTCTTACCCCAAACACCACTGAAAGTACCGGACTAAGATGATAAAATGTTTTCACGAAGCATCTTTAACTGTTATAGACCCACAACACATTCATAGCTGCCAGTGTGTAGACGACTCTGAAACAGCCGTCAGACTATCACGTAGAGAAACATTTCTGACTTCAAATCAATCAGACTACATCGATGCAATAGATGGCAAGAAAACGCTTCTTGACTTCAGTGACTCACCTCTCTCCAACACACGTCAGCTGCTCGATCTCCGTCATGACCTCCGCTATCTCGAACTTCAACCTCTGGGAGAAAAGAGTGAGGCCACAGTTGGTGTTTTTTCTTTAAATGAAAATTGTGATAAAGCTCAGAGGAGCTTTATGGTGGCAGACTGTACGCAGTGGAAACTGTGCGCTGTGGGAAATGATTTGCCTTTATTGGAGCAAATTGCGTCTGCAAAGATAAACTGCGGGTCAATTTGCATGACTTGCAGCATGCAAATAGAGCTACAGTACAGTCCTGCAGTCTAGACAGTCAAAGAGAATTAAAAGGTCAGATTATACTTAAATTATATGATGTACTGCCTAAATATTTTAGATTTCCCAGTTTCACAATGAAATGGTCTATATATATAAAAAAATACATGAAATATATTTAACATACTGTAAATACACAAAACATCACAAGCCCAGTCACAGACCTCAATATCATCGAGCAGCTCTCTCTTCCTGCGTCTGATGTTGGACAGCTCATCCCTCTCCTCCAGGGACAGATCCTCAGGAACTGTAACACATGAGGGAGAAAACACAGCGGACCTTAACTCCCTTTTTCTTGTACACAGCTTGCATTCCTTTTTCCGTCAGCGCTCTTTGCATCATGCACGACAGAACAGGACAGAACAGAAAGAGGTCAAGATCAGTGTGGAAGAAAAAAGATCGCTAAAGAAGAGAGACAAAACTGAAGTGAGCCCCGAAAGTTATTCGGGAGTTCAGCTTGAAGATTCATTCCCCTGCAGTGAAGTGACGCGAGGCTGCAGCACTGACTGTTTTCAACTTGTTCTGCTTCAGTGACACATTTCACTAGCCTGCATGTTCGTCTTAATCGACCAGAAAAAAAGAGAGGAGGCAACGGATCTTTATTAATCCATTTCACAGTTCTATCTCCTTCTCTATTTCTTAAATCATCAAAAAGGGAGGAGCACTCGCTTTCTGCTCGGTTTTCCATACCGTCCTTCTCTCTGAGTTTTTCCTGTCTCAATCTTGTTTGTCAATATTTATTCCTCGATCCTCTTCCTCTGTTTCATTCTCCCCCGCACACGTTATTTCTCAATTTTCTCCATCTCTCTGACGCACGGGGAGCCTGTGCAATCTCGCGTCATTAAGCCAGCTTAGAGGCAGAAAAAGGCGCCTCTCTCTCTACATGCTGCTAAAGGAGAGATATAAAAAAAAAAGAAGTCACTTGTTGTTTTCCCTCGCAGGCGGGAATCTGTGCCAATTAAAGTAAAAGAGGGTCACTGGGCTCAAGAGGAAGCATTCAGCCCACTTTTAATTCGACATCTTGTTGCGTTCATTGGCGCCGAGTGTTGTTGTAGATGGTATTCAAATTAACAATGAGACAAAAGGCCTTTCCTGATCCACTTGTGTAACTCTGAAGCCCCATGTTGAGCGGCAGGTAGATGGGAAAAAAACAGCTGAGGGATTTTGTTTGTGGGCCCTGTTTTTAGTAGACAACAGAGCGGGATGTAAAGTATAGTGAAAATCAGGATGTTAATTGGCGTTGTTATCTATGACTCAGGCTACGTAGTGTGCTGTGAATGTAGCTTAAAAAACAGTTAGTGACAACATTTCCATGTTGCCATACAATTCCTTTGACTTTTTCCTGGGAGAATGTTTTCCACTTTTTGGACTATATGCAAATGAAATAAAGAAGAGGAGCTTGTGCCTGTCGCACAGTGTTGATGCATTTGATTCAAAAATTAAATTTTTTATTATATTATATCTGAAATGTCGCTTGGACAAAACCCCGAAAATGTAATATATATAAAAGTTATATATATATAACTTCTGTTGTGGTAATTGTGAGGCACTTTTCATTTTTTTTGTCATTTCATAGACTGGATGGTTGATCAATAATGAAAACATTACCATAAAATAGTCGGCGGATTAATCCATACTGAAAAAATCATTAGAGAAAGCCATAATATTAGGACTAAATCATTTGCCCAAAGGGGAAGCATACACAGTAGACAGCTTCATGTCTTCTGTTTCCCTAGGGCCATGCATTAGCTAATGGAGAAATACACTCACTGCAACATTGTGCCTGATAACAATCTTCATTCATTACTAATCTAATGAAACACAGAGGATGCACCCTTTGATAAACCCCAACCACCATTAATGGATAAGCATTGCTGTTATTCTTCAGGCCAGTTTTCTCTGACTGGATTTGTTGTTATATACAGGGCATCTTTCAAATTACACATTTGACAGTAGAGAGGACTTAACAGTAGTACTAACATCACTGTTCCAGTGGATAATCTTGTTTAGTGGCGGGGGCTCGCCTACAGAGGTGTCCACCAATTACATTATTAACACACTTCCCCCTCTGACCTCCTTTGACCGACTCAGGAAACGAGTTTAGTGTCTTCAGCGAACACAGGGGGAATCGTGGGGCCGAAGATGGTCACTACTTTAAGATTGCCTCAAATTAAACACAGCCACGCTTGAATGATGATCTACTAAAATCAATTATGGTGTGAGCCACTGCTTCATTGTGATCAGAAGGCCTCGGCTCGTATTGTCCAATAGCGGGGTAGCTGCGGCTGGTGAGCCACTCAATTTGTGTGTGAGCTAAATGTGCAGAAAACTAGACGTGAAACACATTTGAAACTCCATGACTTTCTAATAGAGAAATCCACTGTATCGAGTGGTGGGTTGAGAGGGTCCAAAGGGCTTAAACTCGACATGTGCACCACAGAACAAGAGGCTCCAGTAATTTCCCCCTAAAAAAAAAAAAAAATCCCTCTAAATCTACTTTTAGGAGTAAATCCTCTGCTGCTCTTCACACCCAAAACTAACAACTGCCCCTGACCACCCACTGAAAACCAGAGGCTTTAATGGCATTTAAACTAATGCCGGGAGGCCTTGGCACGCACAAACCATCGTCAGTCTACGTGAGCTTTGTGCCTTTTACAGTGTTTATTTTTGGGTGCAACCAGTAGAAGCCACCCCATTAAACCAGACAGAGAGAACAAAATATTCATACGCCGGGTCTTTCAGGACTTCCGTACAACCGGTATACCAGTTGTGCAGGAAAAGCGGCGCGCTAGTCAGTGCACATGGAGCTCAGAGTGAAAATCCCACCCTCACTTAACTCTGGCTGTGGTCCCAGTTTTCACTGACTCGTGTGTGTGTGTGTGTGTGTGTGTGTGTGTGTGTGTGTGAGGGAGGATTTGTGCAGATCCACTGGCTTTAAACTAGCGACTTTACCCACTATAATGTCTTTTAAAGTGGATGAGCTTTTTAAAAAAAAAAGATAACCATGTAACCCTGCTTGGCCGTGCAGCACAATGGAACGCATGCAAGGAAGCAGGAAGGCAGAGGGAAACTTCCTCTGGATTCCCTCTCTAATCTGAAGCCGCCCCCAAAAATCCCTCTAACTGTAGACGAAGACATGCTCTGAATTACTGCCGCGCTTATACAGACAGACAGATAGACATGTGGATAGAACCGCACATGAGTGCATACACACCAAGGCCAGCTGGCACTAATCCCACACACTCAGCCACCCCACCGCCCTTTAAGCCCAATACGAGTCTGATGTATAACAGCGTATACACAGATGTTACCGTCAACCAGTCGCCGCTTGACTTTAACCTACTTTGCCTCAGCGATCCCGGGTAAAATAGCGTGACAGTATCAGCAGATAGCCTGCTAAGGCACCACCTTGGTTCGGAGCCACAACGCAGGAGTGATGAGATGTTACCGCAAAGGTCGACGTGAAGAGAAAGAGGCTGTGATACATGGGGTGAAAGGTCATGCAAGACCAAAAACATGACGCTATGTGGCAATAAGCAGCGAGGGACACAGATGGCATTTGGACATATTTTCATCTATTCCACCCCCTTCAAAATGATAAATTTAAATATTTAACATGTCTAAAACATACAATGATTGTTTTGATGATTGATTAATGTACCTATTATTCCTTAGAGTAATTGTTTCATTGTTTGGTCCATAAAAAAAATGTCCGATTTAATTAACTTTATGATTCAGAAAAGGACGCAAACAATATTTTGAATTTTTTGCTTGAAAAATTATAATTGATTTTCAACAACCGTTGCCAGTTTTTGTGCTGCTGATTGAAAACCTCCATTCAGGTTGTATGCGTTTCTGCTAAATATGTTTGATGTGGAATCTGTGCCTTTGAAATCAGTATTACAGTGCACCACGCCTGTTCAGTAATAATTTAGCAACAACAATCCTGCCCTTTGCGTGAGAACCCACATTTGGAGAGCAAATATCGCTTTGAATTTTTAACTACCTCTAGGATCACAAGGAGATCTGGGGCTTGGGACGCTGAAGAGCCCTCACATTGATTGCTCTGGTTAATCTGCAGTTTTCGGGAGGGACCCCCTGCTGTGAGTGCATTTGTGCGAGTGTTCGGTCGCATGGGAGGTGGTCTGCATACCGTGTCCTCCTTATATGACACATCTGTTCAGCATCAGCATTGTGTCCATCTTAGATTCAATGAACATTGTCAGAAGGATCCGAGGGGCTTCCACTGCCATATGCTGGTGGCCAAAGTAACTATAATCTGATGATTTGATCGGCCTGAGAATGAGCTCGGTGGATGCTGTTTCTTCTGGCACACAGGCAGGATGAGGGGCTTTCCCAGGCTGAGTGCAGTCCCAATAGCTTGCTGTTCAGAGATTGCAACAGATCTCAGATGATCATCCAGGTTTTAGACAAAATTTGCTGGGGAAGCTGTAATAAGTAGTAAAAATGTAACATCTACTTCACATTCCCCTTTAGATCTCTGAAGTCTAGTCTGTACAGTCATTTTTTTTATGTAAGCCGTGAGCGGTTCCTCAAGTCAAACTAGATGCAAACAATTTTCCATTCTGGGAATGGCTAAAGTCATTCTGGTGGCTGGTTTGCAAAAATGTTAGTCATTTCTGTTATTTTACCTTGTAAAATGTAAACATTGCAGGTTGAGCTGAAGTAGGTCAGCAGACAAGGGTGGAAGACATGGAAGTGACAATACATTTTGAAAGGAAACAGGGATTTATTTCCTGACAGCTCCTCCTCTGCGGCTTCCTCTGGCTGTCAGCCGCGGAGCTGAATGAACGCAATGCTCTGAGATCTGATATGGACACGCTCACCTCCATATTCGTGATAGATATCTAGCTTGGTAGCAATTTTAAAATCCGTATGAGGTGCTTTTTTCTATTCTGTGCACAACAATGAACAGGAGCAAATGGGTTTTGATATCTCCAAACATGCTGACAACGTGCAGATACCAGCAGAAAAACGGAAAATAGGAGGGGTCAAACAGGACGACTGGCACTGTAGACTGTTCAGTCAGCCGCTCGGTGTCGACCTCCAGCCTGCTCGTCCAGGATGTTCCTGGGATGGTTGTGCGCCTGCCTGCAAAAACACTGACTTTGGCGGACCACCATGATCCCATTCACAACAAGACCAAAGAACTTTGAGCAGAACAACAGTTATAGAAACCGCCCACAACGTTTTAGGTAATGGCTCTCTCTTGGTATTGGCTCAGCACCACTCCAGTTCCTTAAAGACGGATCATGTTAAATATCAACCTGCCCCGTGGCTCCCTGCTGGAGCAAAGCCTGTCATGCTCTCACACAAGTCTCTTTGAAACAGAAGAGGAAAATATACACTTCATCCTGGAAAAAAAAGGGCAGGAAATGAAATCACGGAGTGACATTTTATTAAGGTGAGAATGAGCGGGGCGTTGCTGTGATTCTCCAGTTCTATCGAGCCAAAAGCCAAGAAACGCACATTTACTCTGCAGCCTCTTTGGATCCTCCCCTCCCCAACCCTGTCTGTATGGTCAGCCGGACCCTGTCTTCTCTTAACTCTCCTTCCACTGAAATTAGGTGCGGATTACTCAAACTCAGTGCATCTCTGCTGCCCTTAATGTCCGCCTGTGTTCCTCCCTGTCTCCTGCTCATTTAATTTGTTGAGCCTTTTGTCTCCCATCTGCTCTCCGTCTCGCGCTCAAAGGCCTTCCCCTCTTGACAGCTCCAAGCAATAATTCCAGGCAAAGCGTACCTCTGTTCACTAACAGAGGAGATGTTGTCTTACTTACAGAGAGCTACGATTTCACACACACACACACACACACACACACACACACACACTACCATGGAGATTGGAACGTGTGGGGAAGCCTCCCCAGCCTCTCCCCTAATCAGGTCCATATGTAGTCTCAGCAGTTAAATGGTGCAGTGTGTTATGAGCTCAGACACAGTCCCTGCACGCCCTTCACCAGCAGGGTCTATGTCTGTGTTTGTGTATTTGTGGCGTTGCATGTGGTACAATGTTCTGTATATCTAATCTTCTAGTGTTGCACCACAAAAGCCATAATCTTGGCAGTGAAAATTAATTTCTGCTCTTCCCAAATCTCCCCTTAAGCCTTTAAACAACACAGCCTGTCTGCCGGGTCAACCAGCAAGATCTCAAAGAGTACATTTTAAGCACATTTTTTTGGGCATCTGTGTCAACACACACGAGAAAAAAGGGGTTTTGCCTAAACCATTGCATTTGGAAGAGCTGACTTAAATCTAACCAGCTGTTTTTATGCCAAAGGGGAAATTCTTTCTGTTGCCATGTTCCCATTACTAGTATTAGGGGTATTAGCATTAGTCACCTTATATTTAACAAACAAACAATTTGACATTCTGGGAAATGTATCAAAACACATTTTGTTCTGTGCTTAGCTACTACCAAGAAGTGTGGCACATAATTCCCTGTAAAAGTGAAATTACTTGGTAGATTCTTTTTAAACCTTTGGGACAGGGAAAGCCCAGCTGTTTCGTGCTTAGCAAAAGTGTAACCAATCTTCTGATCAAACTCTCTGCAAGAAAGTAAATACTTCTATCTCAAATAACACAAAATCTCAAACTATTATTCCGAATGGCTTAATGTGAAACAAATGTTTGGCATTATATTCTTATTAAACAAAACTGTTTTTTGATGTCATTAATGGATTGTTTTACCACATCCATACATTTATAGCACATTGTATTTTACATGGAAGGAAGGAATTTCTACAAGTCTGTAGTGCCTTTACTTTTCATTCTTGAACAGATGACTAATGCATTTTCTTTAAAATGCCCATCACAAGCAGTGTCCACAGGACTCTTTAGAAGTCTTGTTTTTACTAAAAGTCCAAATCTCAAATATATTTCAGTTCACTAACATGGAAAAAGCAAGTGACTTTTCCATCTGTCATGCTTCATACCATTGCTCAAACACTTAATCAGTCATCCAAATAGTTGCTGATTAACTCTCAACTGATCAACTAATAGACTAATCATTTCAGCTCTAATAAGTTCTACTCATAAGCTCCACATGAAGCACATCTCCGGGGTGACATTAGGCAAATGAAGCATGCAGATGCAGGGAGAAACAGATGTCTGAGCTCTGTTTCATTGCTGTCAGTTACAGTTACTTGAAGCCAGCCAGCCGCCCAGGGTGAAGTGTATTGCTCGAGAGCAGCCATAGCTTGCCCCAAGTGACTATCTGATGTCCTCCCACACACGCCACTGCAGCCACAATAAAGACCGTACTTTAATCACACCAACTTCCGCCTCTTACCAACTAGTCCCCCTCAGAACTCCGATCCCAGACGCCAAAGAAACAACACATAAAGTACGGCATGTTGATTCAGTTTTTTTTTCCAAAGCCACCAGGGGTTGGGTCGTGCCTGCTGTGGGTCGGGCCTGCTATACAATAACTGCATGAAGTCAGACATCTGTTAAGTTTGAGGAAATGTGCTCAAGAAAAAAATGCAAGGAGAGAAATGCACAGAATTTCTCTCTAAGGGGGATATTTCAACACAGCCAACGTGCACATTCATGATTCTGCACAGAGACACGACCATGTGTGCACCATTAAAAGCCCCACACAGACATAACATTAGTGCTGCAGTCCGATACGAATTGTTAGTTTAGTGCACACGCTCACACGTTGAGTCTAAAGAAAATAGAAGAAATAAAGGAAAGGGCTTTCCCACTCAACTTTTCCCACAGTCAGACGGTGAGAAGAGTGCTGATTGACGCGGTGGGGTTATCAGGACACTTACACAGGAAATGTGGTCAAGGAAACCTCACAGGACACCATCAAAATAAACGTTTTAGCAAATCTCTTGGCATTTATACCTGCTTACACAATACTAATTCTGTCAGGGGTCTCACTCATGACAGACATCATCATTCAGGCTGCTATGGTGCACCCTTAACCCTCAAAACAGCCATTTACTCAACCCGTCAGTCCCTCGACAGAAGCACCACAGAGCTGCTATTACGGGGAGCGAATGCAAGAGAGCCGAGTGTTAAAATTCATGGCCTCCCTCCAGCCGTTCAGTGAACTGCATCCCAGCCAGTTTCTGCTTCTGTGTTCTTTCCACTTCTCATTGCAGCTATACAATGATGCTAAAAATAGATACATGAGTAATAAAATACACTTAGAATTTCAAGCCTGTTGCTGATTTTCATCCATTTCGAGGGCCCGGCCCTGTCTGCACTGTGGCATGTAAACTGAGCGGAGAAGCGCCAACTCTGATTAGTGAGCGCAGTAAACTTGTACTAATGAATTCCATGCTACAGCTGAGTCCCACCAAATAACACACAGTGGCACCGTTTATAGGTTCACTCAGAGATGCAGGAAACAAATACGGACCCTATGAGCAGGTTAGCCTCTACACATTCCACCTTTTTTTTCCCACTAATGATGACCCTTAGTGAGGTGACAGCTTTTGGATCTGACACAGCTCATGGACACAGCCATGGACTGTTTCAGTTTCATGAGATGTGGCTTGCGGAAGCATTAGCTGTTCATACACCATTTTTTTAATCCTAGACTATAATGGCATCTTTTGGCCCCTGTCCTCCGTTGTTCTCCGATTGGTTCACAGGTGCAGAACAAATCGAAGCCCCAACTTTGAACATAGGTTGCACGCACACTGTACATGCAGGCGTGAGAACATGGTCCCTGATGTACACACATGACGATAATGTGCACATTTGTCGGCATGCAAAAAAAAAACACAGACACCTCAGGGCTGCAAAGCTCAGCCTATGGATGGATTTACAAACACTGAGCAGAAATGGTCCCCAGAAATAGATTTGACATCATACATCTCACCCACAGTACCTGCGCTGTGATAGCAGCATATCAAAGTGAGCGTGTGAACAATGTTAAGTGATGTGTGCGAGTGTGAGTGAGCGAACGCAAGCTTTTGATTACTTCAACATTTATGGTAAGTTATTTCAATGATCCACACACTGCACAGTGCTGCACACCATGTATCTGAGCTTGGGGTGGTATGTTTCCAGTTTGGTCACCAGACAGTGTGACCTCTGTGCTCTCTGACATCCTGTCACAGGATTCAGTGACCGGCATCTATCAAACTGACCCCATCTGTGGGCCTCACTTGTGGCCACAGCTAGTGGGAAATTACAAAGAGGATACAGGTCAAATCCTAAACTGTGATTTCAGAGTAGTGTTACTTTAAACAAGCCTCTGTAACAACGCATAGACCATGATGACACACTAAAACACAAACAAAGAAATTGTACCACTCAGTCAATTTGATTGCTATTTGATGTTAATGTAACTTGCACTACTGTATTAACAACAGAAGAACAGCAACACAAAGATAGTTAAACCTCCTTAAAGAGGCAACATACAACTTTGGTGCCCCTAGTGGTTCCTGGTGGTATTATTGTTCGGACACCGTCGTAAAGACGCTGCAGTAGCAACACACTGGTGAGGACAAAGGTACTTTCCCCAGAGCTCCAGAGGAAG
Source organism: Scophthalmus maximus (assembly GCF_022379125.1). Lineage (NCBI taxonomy): Eukaryota > Metazoa > Chordata > Actinopteri > Pleuronectiformes > Scophthalmidae > Scophthalmus > Scophthalmus maximus. Next base: position 9,586,416 of record NC_061530.1, read on the forward strand.
TTGTTAACACCACTTTGGCGATAACGCAGGAGAAGAAAGAAGTATGTTTTTCTGGTTCCTAGCGTGAATTAGTGGCAGCGTTTACATCATGGCTAACTCAACGTCAGCGGCCTGCCTACTGTCCAAGGCAGAAAATAACCGCAACCGTAAAAATCCCAATTTGAACAAATAACCTTGGGTTAAACTTCAGGTCGTATTGATGAGTAAATCATAAATCCAATCTTAATTTTTCCACAAAAAAACATGTCCCTGTGGCCAAGAGAATAACATGGTGAAAGCAAGACTTATAGGGACCAATATGAGCGTGGATGGTGTCGTTTTTCTATCAGCATTACACTGTTTTAACATTATATTGACAAGTTTAAGACAAGAGGTTGTCTATTTATGCTTTTATGGAAATTATGCTTTTTTTTTTTACACCTTAACCCCCTAACCCACAAATATAAATTAAACCTAAGAAAAAGGGTCAAACTGGGTCACTCTCACATGAACACATGTTCACTCTCACATATATTCAGAGTGTTCAGACAATGCATAAGGGAAAAAAAGTGGAAGTTCAGATGAGGGTCCCTCCCGGGTCTGCTAATCCGTCACAGTTAAACTGACAAACTGTTATCAGACTAGGGCCTTTTGTTTACACTACACAGCCTTCCAAGGCCTTCGGCCCACAAGGCGGTTTGGATTATCTGCTCAGGGGCATCCTGCATGTGTGCGCTTCATCCACTATCGTACAATAAAGCTGCGGCCGCCATGCGAGCAGTAATCCAGGTGAGACATGCAGCTGCACACGTTCAGTTCATTCAGCTTTATCACACAATCACACTGTCGCAACCGTGGCAACCAAATACTATTTCTAACCAACATCACTACAGCTTCTTTACAGCATGCCATGTGACTTCATCATACATAACCTCCACTATAGTATCACTATATGGAAGCTACTTAAAGTTTGTGGTATATGCCGTTAGATAATAAGTTCTAATAATGACCTTTACATTTCACATATTAATATTCCATTGTAGAGCTGGAACAACTATCAACAGATGCTAAATTAATTAACAACAACTTTTATAATAGATTAATCGTTTAAGTTACACAAGATCTGCTGCTTTTCTTTATAAGAGGATATATTTTGGTCTGGATTGATGCCCGGGAAAAATAATCTAGAATAGATACCACTTTAGGCTCTGGGATGTTACAATAATCATTTTTCACAATTTCCTGACATTCCATTTTCCATCAAGACAATAATCTGCCAACAAATCCACGAAAACTGGCTGAAACTAACTGTTAGTTTCAGCCATATTCCTCTTTATAAAAGATAATAATATATCATTCATAGTGAGTCAGTCACCTCTGGTACCGGGACTTATTTTATTCATTTATCGATTCTTTTTTTTTTTCTTTTGTAAGAGGATGTAGATCCTGGTGGGTCTGTGCCCTGGATGGAAGCCTGGCAGTCAGATACCTTATCAATTCCCACCAGTTTACAGGCTCCAAACGGCGCAACGAGATAGTGAGAACAACTTCAAAGCTCTGCAGCAAGACATCACACACATGGAAACGGTGAATGCATGGAGAAATCGATATTGTTGTTGTTGTTTTTAATCAGGACTTCTGCGTTTTTCTTAACCTGTTTCCACACGGGAACAGACGGACTCCTCTCACCTGCATCATGGGACCGAACCAACCTGTGCTTTTTTTTGTGTGGTTTTTTTTTTTGCGTAATGCTCCTTTATCAACAGCTGTTAAATCCGAATCTGATTGTTTTTCTCAGTGGGTTCTGCAAAACACCACAACATCTTGGATGTGATACAGCTCCATCTGCTCACATCCGTGTTCCCTGGCTCACACATCCATCCACAGCGTCCTCCCATCCCTGCACACGGGCTGAGGGGAGAGGTCCCGATGTGAGGGGGCACGAATACATTGTGGGGGGGGGGGGGGGGAGGAAGAAAACAGCCTTACCGTGATTTTCCTCATCCATGTTTGTCGGGGCAGTGACGGGGCAGTCCAGGAGATGGGTGAAACCTCGAAGATGGATTTCCAACGGGATTTTTGGTCTTTTTCTTCCGCTGACACAAGACAGTCGAAGCCGGTGTAGCGCCGACGGGGAGACGGGGGGAAGTGGACCGGTGTCAGTTAAGAGAAACAGAGGAGAAGAGAAAAGTCACAGCCTTTTTTTGTTGTTGTTTAGTTTTCAAATCGAAGGAGGCTCCTCGATTGGAGATGTGATATTTCAGAGGTGTGACCGCGATGTGAGACGGCGGCGGCGCTTCTCCTCCTCTGCTCCATCCTCAGTCTCCGTCTGCATTCACATTAGCTACACTGCAACCGCGGCGACGTCATCAAACCACGCCCCCTACGCACGCACGCGCACACGCACGCGCACACACACACTTTAGAGGACATTGTAGTGACTTACACCTTTACCCTAAACCTTTAACCCAACCTCACATTGTAATATGACTGTAAAATTGTATGATATATATAATATATTCTTATAATTTTTTTTAAATTTTATATTATTACTTTATATATAACTAATATAATGCAACTGTGTAAACATATCTGTGTGGAAGAGTATTAGGGTAATTCTTTTTTTCCCTTTGGCATTTTGAGAATAAAGTAGATTGAGAATTATGTCAAACTCAAAAACAGAGGAAGATTTATTTTTCTTTTAATTGTGTTTCAAGAATAACATCAACTGCTCAGGTCAGTCAAATCCATTCAGAGGAGCGACTGAGAGCTGTGTGAGCTGACAGTGATCCATCTTACTTTACTTTGTTTCATGGTTCTGGAGAACAATTTCACCAATTCATTTACACAAGGCTTTTTGTGGATGCAGCCATGTGCACTAACGTTAGCAGTTTGATATATACTTTCCAGTTTAATCTCGAAAGTTTATTCTCGACATTTCGACCTTGTCCTCGATATGCAAAATGGAAAAATAAATCTGCCTCTTCTCGTTTTTTTGTATAATTCCTGGCCCTTATTCTCTTTCGTAGATTTGAGTCGCCACAGCATGAGTAATATGTAGACCACACACATGCACACACCTTGTTCAATTTAGTTTTTACTTAATAGTGGATGCAACCAGTGCAATTGTCAGAGATCAAAGCATAAATCAATCCATCAGTAAAAAATATATGGAAGCTCTTGTGTGAGGTTATTGCAGCCAATGTGAATGCCGCAGTGAATGCTTTAAGGCTTTGCTCAGTAACTATACTAAAGATTATAATTGTTTTTGTGTTGTCAGCTTAAGCACATTTTTGTATTTGCGAATTAAATGAAGATCAGATCAAATTTCGTGAACAATCAACGCAGAGAACCAAGTAATTCCAAAGGCTTCAAATATCTACGATAAAGGTGCTTCTCTGATTCTGCCGCCCCACCTCCGTCACTGGTGATGTAGGCACCATCACACATACCAAGGCTCATGACCAGCTTGATATGCTTCCTGTCTGTCCCAGCACATGTGAGCTCATGACTCACTGAGGCTTTTCCAGGCAAGATCCCAGCCACACCAAGAGGGATGTACTGACGGGAGGAATATGAAGTCAGGACCCAGCGTGCAGTCCAAAGTTCAGGAAGGGAGTTGTGCTGAGGACTCTTTGTGCAGCGCCACAGGGCGACAATGGCAGAAAGTTTCCTGAAAAGGAAGTGATGTGATCGGCCCTCCCTCCTCCACCCTCGCAGTGTTATGAAATCTGATCTGATCTGTGTCAAGGGGCAAAAATTGTCTTTTGGTCCCCTGTTGACGCACACACCAATCACAGGCCGTGCATTTATCCCGGAGGGTCTATGTTACCATTGACTACAGTGCAGAGCAGATTGCACTCTCCGTGTGTTTCATTTAGGAAATCCCTCCATTGTAGCTGAATATAAAATAATAAGGATGTTGAAATTGACCTTTCTCCCCAGTTCGTGGTTTTTTACAAATCTGTCAGTTTACGACTTGAGGCTGTCGTGACTGTGGAAGCCTTGGCCCCTGACGGCAGTAGCCCACTTTGCCCACTTGGAAATCCAGCCTGAATGTGGGTGATGTCTAAAATCGGAAGTGGTTTTACTTTGTATGAAAGACTTTTAGTCGCTGCTACCATCCAAACTGTAATCATGTGTACAGGGCATGCTTTAAAGAAAACCTCTGTCAGAAAATAATTTCCTCTGCAGGGTCCAACTGAAGATGGAGACTAATAATTTCGCATTTGGTTTGTTGGTGAGCTCAATAATTGCTGGCAGTACAGCCAGACTGACACAACTGATACATCCATTGTTTCAAACAGGAAGCATTTCACATGCTTCTGGAAATAGTTAAGCACAAAAATCTAAATGTACACACATTTCCAATCAGTGCAACAATGCAAATGATTGATCACTTGTTTTTCCCCTCTGAGGCTACAGGCGTAAACATGTACCGACTCCACAGCATTGGTACTTACAATTAATTTGCAGCATGTTCCCATAAATTCCTCCTCACACTCCCTCGGAGGCTCGCCTGCAGCAAGGAACCAAACATAGCTAATTTCATCCAGTGGGATTATTCACAAAGAAACTTGGGGGGGGGGGGGGGGTTATTGAACTCATGACATCTTCATGTCAACGTTTCTATTTTCCTCGATTTTTTTCTGCTCTCCTCGACATTTACGCACAAGGTAAAAGGGGGTTTGCATTAGGGAGGGAAGGGCCGTCACTTTTTGGAAATAGAAGTGTGTTTTGTGCAGATGTCCTTACCAAAACAGGAAGAGGCTCTATTTCCAGTTTCAGTGGAACCAGCAGGGTGGAGTCTAGCTCTCTGCATCATACAATTCAATTATTTCCATCCAATCAATGAAACGCTCGAGTTAATTCATCTGTTGCTCGCAATGTGCACAGGGTTTACCAGGATCAAGACAGTCGGAAAAACAGGCATATTTGTCTTCCAAATGAAGGAGGACGTGTGCCAGAACACCTCTTGTGAGTCAAATTCAAGATATCTCAACTCAAATTCTATGTGAATTTAAAATGGAAAAAGATCAGGGGAAAAAAAGGGGGAAGGATATATTTGGCTCAGTGTCTTTGATTAATATTTAGGCCATAAACATGACCTCAGTCAGACATCGCTCTAAAATGTAGTTATATTGACTTTCCCCATTTACAAGCCAGCATAGCATAGTGCATGAATGTCCTCCATGTTCACTGGTAGCGAATTTCCGCAAGGCAGCACGTGTCAACCACATCACAACTTCTCTTGCACAAGGCCACGGAGTGGATGTGCGGACCTCGAGCCCCTCGTGAGTGGTCGCCGACGGCTGTGTTTGTGTACCACAGTCTGATTACATCCGGGCCCATACGCAATCTGTATGGATGTAAGAGTTGTAAGATGATGTATCAGACAAATCAAGTGAGTGATCAAGTAAGGATGTGATTTCACACAACCATTTTCACAGTGACATATGCGCAGCAGGACATAGTCTGAGTCAAACATGTATAGCCATAATGTAGCCTTGACTATTAATGGTCTACAAATGTATTCCTCTGACGACAGCAGCCTTCAAAGACCAAGTATGTGCAGTCTAACGTTGTCTAACCTGGCAAAAGAATCATGTTGACTATCACACTTGAGTGTAAAGCCCACAGCAAGTTCTACACTCAGTCTCTACACTACAAAACCTGCCATTTAGCACACACAGAGACACACAGAAGTACATGTTCTGGCCGACAAGCACACTCCCATAATCAATCACAAATACTGTCTCACATGAGTGTGGAAGTTTTCAGTGCGTCGCCTCCTCTGTAACCAACTAAAATGTCATGCCCTGATCCATTGTTGCCAGCCTCATCAAGCAAATGACCCTGTGCTGTGAGGAAACTGGATTCATCCAGTGCATCTCTTGGCCACAGTTGTGCCGTAGCAATGTTGTGAGCAAGTAACCCGCTTCATGACCCGTACTGTTATAATGAGGTAGATGCTGAGCCATAAAGCGTCATGTTTTGGTATGAAAGATTCTGATTTATTTTTAAATGAGACTCGCTGATTATTCAATGTCTAGCCAGCCCCGTACTATATATGTTTGGTAAAATATTGATTCCTTGAACATGAGAGATTCATGATGAGGCAATGAAATAACATGCTGCACTTATGCGGACAGTGTTAAGCCATCAGCAGAGTCAGCTCCGCTTGATTTATCACTTGTCATTCATTGAGGAACGTCTTTCGGTTAATTATTGAGAACAACAAAATCCATTTATCTTTGAACATAAGGAGTTTCTGAGAAATTCCTGTAACCTGTAAAAAACAACTGCAACAGTCCCAACACACACATTCCTACCAATGCAAACACACAAGAAATGTGACACACTTCCGTTCTCACAATGGTGAAGAGAGGGGTGCAGGCACTGTCGGTAGAGAAGGGAAGAGAAGCTGGAGACAGAGACACACACACACACAGAATGAGGAGGAGGGACAAAGGAAACACATGGGACATCTTTCCGACTTTCTGCTGCTGCTCCCATCACATCCTGAACAGCAGCATGTGACTCACCAGTATATCTCAATCTGGCCGAATCCAATTGCATCTATGACTCACAGCTGATTGTTTGACCATCACCAAAGAAAAATAGCTTGGTGAATAGATGGGACTGGACACGAGCACTCAAACAGTAGTCTGTTTCTATCTCATTACTAAAGCTCTGCTTATGCTGTGTATCACCGTTCGTTTTTTCAGAGTGAGGAACTCTTCAAAAGTGCAGTTTATTTTCAGGGAGTTTCATATCTGCTGCCACTGGCTAATAAACAAGCTGCATAAACAAGCTGCACAGAGTTGCCTGAAACCAATCTGAAGTAATCTGTGCATCCTCCTGCCAAAGCCTAACATGCAGTTGAACTGAGAGGTTTTTGGAAAGTTGCAAGGGGGAATCTCGAGGCAGTTCATGGCTTTTTAAAGAATAAAAAAGAAACGATTTCTATTGCTTTGACATTTTCAGTTGGAATTGGATTTTTTACGAGTAAATATACGTATAATAAGGTGGTGAGCTTGATTAAAGACCTTCAGGGGGATACGTGGATCTCATGAGACTCTATTGTCAGATCAAAAATACACATTTGCAATGTCCTGATCAGAAATGCTCCTAATGTAAAGACAAATCCCAGGAATCCATCACAGTTGAGCTGCTGAATGATTCATAGGGACACCAGTTATCTACATGATCTTATTACCGCAGTATATAGGCTTACATTGATCATGTGAGAACTATAGAGATAGCAGCAGCACCGGCTGGGTTCAGCCTTCTGCTTTTACGGTGCAGTTCAGCCGAATTAATAAAATCCAGGGAAAACCGCCAGATAAAAATACGTTAACTCTCTTCACATTCTGTCACTGTCGACATCCTGTTGACTCTGTTGTGAATTTGAACATTACAGAGCACATTCAGGCATCTAAGTGCTGATCGCCTATCAATCTGACTCCAGTGCAAATGGTAGCGCTGTGATGGGGGTCATTAAATCTCTGTGATTGTTCAGAGGACTAATGGTAGAACACAATGATCCGAATAAACGTCTGTCAGTTCAGACAGACGTTTCTTTCTTTTCTTTTCTTTGCAGTTGGATGGGAGATGCATGAGCACCGAGGGCGACGTGGAGGCAGTAGAGGTGCACTGAACATGACGCTGCACAACAAAGCCACACCAACAAAAGCTCTTTCATAGAAGTTCTGGCTTCTGAGAAAACATCTTTCTTCTCATGCTCCTTCTGCGAAAAGGCAACAGCTGCGACACCAATAAGAACAAACTTGGAATGTCCTGAGAAGAGGAACTGGTCACAATTAGACAATATATGTTGGGTATTGCATTTGTCACATTTTAAACGCCCAGCAGCTATGTAACTCATTTAAGACATACAGTACATTCTTTAATATATGTTTTTAAATGCCTCAGCGAAGATTTTCTCTCTAATGTCTCTTCCCAGTTTGACATCCCGAGGTCCTGCAGTGTGACTCTGCTGTGTTTTACAGCCTCCCCGATGTGCCAACGAAGGGCCCTTTTTATCCTTCATTAATCCCCCCCCCCCCCCGGCTTTTACCCCCCACTTAATGGTGACGTTTATCCTGTTAATGGGCTGTTAAAAAAAAGATTCCCCAATAACATAATCCAGAGTTAAGGGTGTGTGTGTGTGTGTGTGTGTGTGTGTGTGTGTGTGTGTGTGTGTGTGTCTGCGCAGCAGAGACCCAAGATGATGCTGGGGGGAATGAGTGGTTGCCATGGAGCCAGTAATTAATTGATGGAGAAATAAAACCATTACCAAGATGATGGTTAGGGACTAAAAGGCGGATACGTTAAGACAGACAGAGAGATGGGGAGAGTGAGGTTTATGTTTATTGGCATGAAAAATGAATTCTGCACTCGTTCAGTCTTTTTTTGAACTGCAACACTGTACAATACTGCCCTCCAGTGGACACGCGCTAAACTGGAGGGCAAAGGAGGCTGACCACTATGACAAGTATTTTATACTGTTGCTGTTACTAAATTACGCTTGGAAAATGATAATGGTTAGATTGGAGTTATTATTATTATGATTATTGATGTTGCTTGTTACAAATATTTCCTGGCTGCATTGCAGGCTTTTCTCTGAGTAAAAGGGGGCGATTGTTTCTTCCATCACTACATTTAACGGTGCAGATGCCAACTTCAGACTCAGTCTTGTTATACTGAGGAGTTATGGGTTGTGTGGTTTTGTTTTCAGCCAGAGAAGTCATATGAAATGACAGTATATACATACAACAGCAATGCCTGTACACCTACAACCTTACTGAAGAGATAAAGAATGAAAGAGAGAAGAAATCAGGAAAAAAAAGGGATGTCGAATCAGTCCTAAGAACTTGTGAAACACAGAATTAGTTTTTAGTGGCTCTCACTTTAGTTAGTTGTTTCTGTGCCATATTGCTGTGGCCCTTGATTGAAAAATAATGAATTTATAAAAGTCTACATTTTAACTTCGGTCCACGCCATAAGACTGTATATAAACAGGTGCGGGCCTCGTGAGGGTGTAGCCGCCGGCAGATGGCGGGGCTCGTTGTCCCGACTGACCGGATGTGACTCGCAGGGATCTCCACAGAGCCGCAGCTTCTCGAACTGTGGGCGTTTTTCTTTTTTCTTCCCCCTCGATCTTGACCATCTCGACTCCCGACGGTCTTCCTCTCCTTTGCTTTTTTCCTCCTGGGATCCCGGGGTGCTCCTCTGTCCGCCTCTCAGCTGTCGCTGCTCCGCGGGGGTTGTTGTTGTTGTTGTTGTTGTTGTTGTCGAGAAGGAGGAGAAGCAGCAGACGACGAGTCGAACCGGACGACACGTTTGAACTGCGCGGAGCGCCGTCGACGACGCGTCAGTCTGTTTGCGCCGCACGGGGCTCGACGGGCTTAGGTGAGCCGCTGTTAGCCTGCTAAGCTAACGGAGCTCGAGCGGCCGAGAGAGCGCGACGCGGCCGGGAGCGATGCAGGCCATCAAGTGTGTGGTGGTGGGCGACGGGTGAGTCTTTTCTGTCCAGCCTCACTTCGGCCTCGACAATGTCCCGAGTCGTCTCCGAGCCGCTGCTCGCCGAGCCACTTACCGACCGTCGGCGGCCCTCGGACGACACGCGGGCGCGGGCGACAGCTGCTGCCGCGGCCGCTCGCCGGTCCAGACGACTCGGACGGATTTAGCGCCGTGCCCCGGTGAGGTGTGACCGGGAGGGGCCGCGGCGGGTCCCGGCGGGTCCCTCGGGCTGCCCTGCGATGTGGATCGTGATGGATCACGGACCGTGGATCCATCCCGTTACTTTCACTGGCGATCCGGTCCACCACTTTAAAGCCTTGGAACAAGTTGTTACTATTCACGTCATAGAGCCCAGTAACTTGTACATGTAGACGAACAACAATACGACGGTCGAGCTGTTTTCATATATCGTCCAGTTGTGTCAGTGATTCATTATTTATGTTTGCAAAGCGACTGGATGTTTTCATACACGTGTCCGTATGATATTTGTGCGAGTTTTGCCATCAACCTTCCAGGGGGCTGCAGATGAAAACACTTGATTTATGTGTTTTGGCCCTTTTTAAGTCGAAACTGTGTTTCAAAAGAGATGGCAGAATAGTTTTCTGATGAGATTCAGTGGAAAAAAAATGTTAATATTAAAAGCCTGTTTTTTTTTTTTTCTTTATTCAAAACTATACCGAAGAATCAAAAATATTGATCTGAAACTGTTTTCAGACAGATAAATAAGACTTTAGACCTCTTAATAATGGATGATATTTAAATATTTATGTACGTCTTCAAAATACTGCTGTCCTCTCTGGACTGGCTTATTAAAAACTGATCTCTTTCACCTCCACCATGCATCTTGCTACATTTGCGTATAGTTTCACCAATTACTACATTTTAGCACACATTATTGACTGGCATTTTAGGACATTTTTTTTCCCTATCACCAAAGCTTTTATCCTACTATATATGTATGCAAAAAAAGGGAACAACCTGCAAACACACAACATGGGCCACAACAGGATCAATGTTATACAATATTAAATTTCCGTAGCTTCTAATGTTTAGTCAGAGGTACAAACAAAAAAATAGACAGCACAAAGCAAGTCCTGAAATACAAGTAGAATTATAGAAGACACACCCATGGTAACGTTAAAAGCCTATTTTTATCTCCTCGCTCCTTGTAGTTCACCCGTCAGAGAAGTCAGCGGTTAAACCATCACATTGTAAATATTACTTTTCATATAGGTGTAATGTCACGGAAAGATGTACCGTTACTTCTACAACTGAGACAGTGGGTGTAAAATGGTCTGTTTTCATCGTTGTATTTTTTTCTATTTTTCTACTCTTCCTCTTCCCCTCCCAGGGCTGTGGGTAAAACATGCCTGCTCATCAGCTACACTACCAATGCCTTCCCTGGAGAGTACATCCCCACGGTGTAAGTAACACACACACACACACACACACACACACACACACACACACACACACACACACACACCGCATTACACTTCACATTGCGTAACTAACTCAAAATAATTTTTCCCCCTTCCCAAAGCTTCGACAACTACTCTGCCAATGTGATGGTTGATGGGAAACCAGTGAACCTGGGTCTGTGGGACACGGCGGGACAGGAGGACTACGACAGACTCAGACCACTGTCCTACCCACAGACAGTACGTATACATTTTTTCGCTTTCATGCGCAAACCAAGTGGCAACAACTGCCCGTCTCTGTCCACTGTCCTGCACAGACGAGTATCAGCCAGACAATGTTAGCGTGAATGCTGTTTTCACTTTGCGCAGCGTTGATTTGGAGTTATTCACTGGCCTGTAATACTTAGGAGAGAGTCTGTGCACGCAGCAGAGTAGAGCCTTGTATCCACAGTACCTATACACTGTCTGAAGGACGGCCCGGGGAAGGGAAAGGGAGCTCTTGTTCGCCCTCTTTGTCCTCTGACCAACAAACTGCTCTCTGTGCCAGAGACTTGCAGGGAGCTGAGAGTCAGTTTGTATTTGACCAACAAGACCAGGCTAGAATTACTTTAGTGAATCATTTTTTATTTTATAAAATTTCTAACTTCTATTTAAAAAAAATTAAATTTAAAAATTCTTACTTTTTTAAATTCATTTTTTCTTAGTTGTTTCAGAAACATAAAGCTGTTAATCTCTGTATTGAAAGTTTGTCTCCCGTAATGTTTCTGCCTTCAACGGTGGCTAATGGTGTCTGTCATTTTTCCTCCTCAGGATGTGTTCCTGATTTGCTTTTCACTCGTCAGTCCGGCTTCCTTTGAAAACGTCCGAGCCAAGGTGAGAACAGGCTCCTCTTTAAAATGTGTTATATTTGCCAGTGATCGCAACTTTTTTGTCCCTATTGTTTTGTTTTATCAGCAATCAACAAATGCCAAATACTCATATACTGTTTTCCATAAAGTTTCCTAGTCAGATCATCCTGGATGGAGGAAGAACTGAACCAGATGTGGCATTTTGGCCACGTACCAGTATTTCAAATAGATTTTTAGTTCTGGTCATAATCACGTTTTTTTTCATAAAAATAAAAAAAATCAGTGTTTAAGTGATGCAGTCTAGCGAACACAGGACAACTCGTAGGGGCTGCAAGTCGAGCTGAGGCTAACATCTGATCAGCTTGTTTCTCTGTTAAATTAGGATCCATTTGTCCGATGACCATATCCTTCATCCAATTGAAATATATAAAAAGTTCTTAAAAATTACCCTAAATGTGGCTCTAAACTGGATAACAAGTCAACTTTGACAGTTTGATTAAAGTTACGAAATGTGGAAATTCATTTATCTTCAGCTGGTAAAGTAACAGGTGTAAAAGTTTTCCTGACAGATGGATAGAGAATTTTTCAGTGAAAGTTTGAGTCTCCGAGCTCTTCAAAGGTCACTTTTTGTCAAATTTGGATAGCAAGAAGCAGGAAACTGAGAAAGAAATCGGTTCTTTTAGCAACCCACCCACATTCCACACAGTCAACCGTATTGTCCGTGTGCATCCTGCAGCCTCTGACTCTGTCCTCCTCCTGCAGTGGTACCCCGAGGTGAGACATCACTGCCCCAACACACCCATCATCCTGGTGGGCACCAAGCTGGACCTGAGAGACGACAAGGACACCATCGAAAAGCTCAAGGAAAAGAAACTCTCCCCCATCATCTACCCTCAGGGCTTGGCAATGGCAAAAGAAATAAGTCAGTTGAGACCCGGCACATTCACTAATTCATTTTTTAAAATCTTTTTAAAACTAGTCTGTGTAAAGTTTCCTTTTTGAGAGAGTTATGTTTCTACCATTTTTCTAAACCCAGAAATGGGTTTGACTTTGCAACCAAGTTCTGCTACAAAGAGCAGAAGACACTTTTTCAATGTTACATGTTCTCAACACGGCATCATGCAAAGTCTGTTGCAGGTTCTCTGCAGATCTTTGATTAGTTTGAAAAGTATAATTTATTTTAAAGATGGAAAGATGATGCCTGATTTGTTTTTATTTTTTAGATTCATGAAAGAATTAATCCGGTATTATTTATATTCAAGTGTATTATGTCCCTTGAATGGCTTGGGATGGCTTTGGGTGTACTGTATGGTCGTGCAAATATTAAACCGTTTAGTTACTGACTTGCTTTTCCTGTCTCCTCTCCACCAGGTGCGGTGAAGTATCTGGAGTGCTCAGCTTTGACACAGCGTGGCCTTAAGACGGTGTTTGACGAAGCCATCAGGGCGGTGCTGTGCCCCCCACCCGTCAAGAAGAAGAGGAGGAAGTGCAAAATATTGTAATGGAGAACCACAGGGGGTTTCAGTCAGAGTCCGCCTACTCGGAGGGAAGAAGATGATATTTGGATTCCCCCCAGATATCTGTTTAGCCCCTTGTGTTCTTGCTTACATAGGAGCTGTCTGGTCGACCAGTCTTCCATCTGAGAGAACTTCACAGATTTAAGCAGCGCTTTTTATTCAGGTCTGGTTTGTGGTTTCTTAAATCTGTAATGTCCTTTCAGATTGACAGGAATTAAGTAATTTTGCTAAGGCCTTGGGGATTGTGAGGGTGGGGCTTTTGATTTGGGGTCTGGGATTGATTAACAAAGTGAGGATTTTTACAAAAAAAAGAAGAAAACACTCATGTCATTTCTCTCTGACATTGTGAAGAAACACTACTTGAAGGTGAATTTATAATGAAATTGCCGTAGATTTAACTCTAATACAGAAGGGTGTCTTGCACTGCGCTCTTTCCCTTACACAAGAGATTCCTGCTGCCTTGATGAATTTTCCCAGGTTTTTTTTAGAAGCTCAAATTTCTCCTCTTTTCATAGCCAGCTGTGACAGCTGTTTGACGGACCGTTTTTATTTCATTTTACATGTGTCATCTGAAGGAACTGAGGCGCTGCCAAAACTCGGTCAGCGGTCCTAGTCTCTCCATCAACTCTAAAATAATGCTTTTTCTTCCTTTTTACTTTTATTATAACCTTCCATCAATGCAGTTATGAAGAAGCGGTTTAACCCTTAAATCATATAATGGACTCATAACGTGTCGTAGCAGCTGCTCTGCAGATTTAAGTAATAATTAAAACACAGTGTCTGATAGATACTTAACAGGTAGTTCTCTTGTTTTGTTCCTGAAAGCTTCCTAGATGAATCTGCCGCTCTCTTCGCACTACGTGTAAAGTGAACACAGTGTTTAATGACTGATTGTCGGGGCATGTGAAGGTGCAGCGCAGCCACAGTTGTTGTGCTGGCTCATATTGTATTTATCTGTAAAGGTTATTATACCCACCATTTCAAGTTTTCACTAAATTCTTGCCACGAAAGTGCTTTGGATTTTGAGGCATTTCATTCAGTACGGGATGCTCATATTGCTGTCATAATGGTGTGTAACCATGTCATTCTGATCCCATCTATTACTGCTTTATGAAGTCTATGAGCCAGTGTATCAGCACCCGGGGGCTGTAACTCATTTTACTGTCTTTAGTGTACGATATGACCATGAGCAGTAACTGTTCAGCAGGTGAATTTAATTTTGAAACGAGCAGTGATCAAATTGTATAGTAGCTTTAATTACATAACCACTCTAAATCTGGAGTCATTGTATCAGTGTTTCAATGGCACAGAGGAAGTGCAAACTTTTCATATAGTTATATGCTGATTTTTTTTTTTTAAGCAAATAAATCCTTTGAAAAAAACTCCATCTTCTGTCCAAACTCATAACAGTTAAGCGCAATGACATTTAAGCTTGCAACAAATGATTTACAAAATGTTAACAAATAAAAGGTTATACGTATTTAGCTGAGGATGCCATTAATCTACTCTAAATGGAAAAATCAATGTTTAAAATTTGCATATACCTTTATAACCAACTGAACTAAGCTGGTGAACATGTTAACATCATACCCGTTAATCATAAGCATGTTAGCTTTGTCATTGTGGCCACGGTGAATTGCTTAGAAAAATGTGAACGGTTACTGGATGGTGTGGTGGGAAAGGTGATTGGTTTTCTGTTGATTGACTAAATTATTGATCAACTAGTCTATTCAGACTTAAATATACAACTCGTGTGACGCAGGGGTCAAACCCAAAGGACTGAAATAGGCCACTTCATGTATGGCTGTTTCTGGATTTCCATTGGTCGAATACCAGCTTAGCAGACACTGCATCTTCAACGGCCATTCCTGGTATAAAAATTCGAAAAATCAGTTACACCGAACATTATGAAAACGTAGTTGGAAACCTGGATTCTCAAAGTACTGAATTTGAGGGAAAAAGAACTTTCCTACATGCGGCAGGGCTTACCAAGGGATTTGAACACAGTCGTCTTCCCTCTGTGAGCAGGTTTTGTCCCATTAATAACATCTCCAAGCTCTGCAAACACCTCCGCCTGCAAAACCAGACATCCCCGATCACATTCCGCAAAGGGAGCGAATAACAAACATCTCACTTATCTTACCCCAGAGCGGATGACGTCTCCGGACTCGGCCATCGCTCCCTCTCTGCTGTCGACGTACACCACGGCCTCCTTCATCAACACGTCGTCCAGCTCCCGCCAGTTTGGCCGACATGCTCCCACCGCTGCTCAGCAACAGGAGGGAAACAAGTTTCAGTCTCTAGAATATAACGTCCCCTGAGTGAATTGTGGTAATTTTGAGTTGTGCTGATCTAATCTGATCTGATCTAAAAGTGTCTTCCCACCTGCCACGTGGGCTCCTGGTTTGACCCACTGACCAAACAGCACTGGCTCAGTACACCTAGTTACTGTCACTATGGCGTCCGCTCCCCTCACCGCCTCCTCCACTGAGACGCATGCAGTCACAGGACCGCTGACAGAGTTCCTGAACCTCTCCGCTCCCTCTCTCGTGTGGCTCCACACACGCACCTAGGGAGAAAATCCAGGCCAGATCTTTCAAAAAAAATTGAATCGCCATAACTTTTTGACCAACCTGCTAACAAACAAAAATTTAGACAAGCAGATAAAATCAACATATCCTACGAGGAGGATAGGACATGCCTGGAAAAACCTGGAAATTTATGCTGTAATTTTGCCTTTCCATTGTAGTGGTCCGTAAACTAATGAGAATTTAGATGCTCAGTTGACTATTACAAGTTTGGTATCTGTCAATCAAGTTATCAAACGGTCTGTTCCCCAAAATGTTGAACTATAAATGAGCATCTATGATCAACAACGGCAGCGTCCCGTCATGGGTCAACCCAGGCATGAAGCACAACTTATTAGGATCATGAAAGGGAGCCAAATCATTGATATATCCATTCTCACCTCAGTCCATAACGCGTTACGGTTTATAACAAGATAACTAGTAAATGATGACATTATGATGTGATATGTTTGTGTGCTGACATGAAATTTTTTTTGTCTTGTTGTAAGATGAATAACATTTTGGTATAACAATAAAATTTTCACATGATAACGTGATACTGTTTTTTTCTCACGTGGCAGCATTACGCCTCTCTCTATATTGTTTTTGACAGTACCTCTTTAAATGAGAACAGTTCAGTGAAGACATTGTAATGACTCAGGGCCTGATTGCCAGTCCCCAAGATGGCCAACACCTCTGCCTCTGGACGCATCAGCAGCTGCAGGCCGAGAACACACAAACAGTGCAACGTCAGGGCAACAGGTTCTGCGTCCTGAAGCATTAAAAAAAAAAGAGAGAAGTAAACTGCACCTTTGCTGAAATTGCAGAGACTGCTGCTGTCCTCATATTGGTGATGGCATCTCCATCCATCACCTGCAGGTTGGAAACATTTTATGATTTGATTCATTTAGTTTTTAAAGAGCCATTCGTGCATGCGCCAGTTTCACTCACAGCCTTGACATTCCCATACTCTGAATCCAGCAGCAGCACTGTCGCTTGAGTGGCTGGCAATGTGGAACCAGCCTCCCTGTTGTAGAAGCACACAAGCTTTGTGCACAGGATTCCATCATTCTCCATGTAAGAAGGCATCAGTCCCAAGAACCTGTGCAAAGTGAACGTGTCAGCATTGGCAACGGACTATGGCAAGCCTTTTGAACATATATTCCATATCCTTGATATCAGACGTCAGGTTCCTCCACTAGTTGGCTCTTTGTCAGCACTAGTTGGACACTTGTTTGTACTAGTTGGACATTTTTTCCTACTAGTTGAACAAAAACTCTTACTTGTCACTTTTTGAGAGCCAAAGTGCTTACTAGTTAACTAGTTGAATGACCTTCTGACTATACTAGTTAACTAGTGATGTCCAAAAAAGGCTACCATTGACCCTTGTAGCACACAATGCTAATGAGGAGGTGGGGACAGGCAGCTTTAAGGCTTCCTATTGGCTCTCCAGTAAGAACTCCGTCCTATCCAAAATGTAACCCTGTAAGAGCCCGCTCTGCTGATAGGACAGCTCCTTAATACACTATCCAGAGGGAAACATGATTATTTTTATAATATTAACAATTACATTTTTTAAATAATTCTCTGCTTTAAGTATTTTTCCTTTTTGACTTTTTAAAAGTAAAACACAAATAAATGTAATCATTTTTATTTTTGTGCTTTATTTCTTTTTCTTACTTTCCTTTCAACATGATCACACACACACACACACACACACACACACACACACGCTCGTTGCGAGTGACACTCGCAGAGAGGAGCAGGCCTACCCATGGTGTTTCTGCAGGGTAATTGTGGTGCGCACAGGCTGGATCACCTCTGCGCTGTCCCGTCTGGAGAATTTGCCCAGGGCCTCTTCCAGACGAGGGAGCAGCGCTCGGTAATGCAGCAGCTGCCTGACTTCGTCTTCCCATATGACAACTGGAGGGTCAGTCATGACCTGAGTCTCTGCGAGTCCGACGAGCGAGTGGGAGCGGGTTGTGTTGCAAAGCTCAAGGCACTGAAATGTGATCGGATCCAGACTAGATCAGAGAGTGGGAGGGAGGGAGAGCTAATTATGAGCGGCCGTTGGGGGCATATTCCAGAATTACCTCTCGCACACACAACTGAAATGCTTTCACACACACAACTGAAATGCTTTCACACACACAACTGAAACACTCTCACGGGTCACCCCTCAATTGATCTCTCGAGTATAAATAAAGGTTAAATTAAATAATGAAAATAATATTAGTGAAAGTGTCTCTGGGTAGCAAATAAAAATATGCCATACTTTAATGTACTGAAAATACTTACTGAATATATTACAAGGCACTTTCAACATAACCTGTATATGAATAGACACACTGGAAGACAATTGTAAATAAGATTAGCTCGTACCCAGGTGTATATACTGTATGTGAGTCTCTATACTGTATACCTGGAGGTCCACTTAAGTTCCTGCTCACTGGGGGCTCCTCATCCTCGCCCGCTGCGTCTGCCTGTTCTTTCTCCATCTCACCCTGGATGTCATTCTGTGCCTCAGCTGACTTCTTCGTGCCACTTGCCCTCAACAATGATGCTATATCTGCCTTCTTCTTCTTCTTCATTTTTCCCCCTCTTAAATTATAAACCTATCCAAAATGCAGCATATACTGTATATACCTGACACAATCATAACAGGTCCTGGCAACAATAGCAGTTAACAGCAATTAACTAGATAAGTCGAAAATCGGTCCGAAGTTACAAAAAAAAATTGTGTAGAGAGATGATATTAAAACACCGTACAAAGTCTGTAAGACTAGCAAAGTAGTTATCAAATAAAGCATAGCATATAGCAATTCTAACAATTTGCTATGTTCTCCTCCGAGTTAGCTTGCTTCTAAACTTGGCAAAATAGATAGTCATGGGTGGGATAGTCACAGTTACTAGAAGACAATAACAACCTCCATTATGATATCCTACCTTACTGTTTTGGGTTGGTTTCCTGTAACCCCTGATTTCCACTGGATGCGGAACTTCCCAGACTTCCCAGTTGGAGTGTCAGGTACGGTCAGGTCTGCAGCAGCATTCATGTGTCTGCTTGCTTTTCCTTCTAGGTCCATGTGCTTGCGCCGTTAAAGTAGGCTCGGGGTCAAGGGTCCGAGCGTGTACAAGCGGTGCAAGAAAGACTCTGCACACTGAACAGTTTCCTCATGACTCTCATTCCTAACTGCAACATCAAGATAATATTCACAGGACCAACTGTCGACAAGAAACCTTACTAGACAACTGGAAAGCAGGAAAAATATATATTATTTTGGAGTGAACACAGCAATGGAAAAAAAACGTTTCAGTCAGAGCTAAAAAAATTAAATAAAAGCTTGTTTGTATTGATTCAGTGAATCTTTAATAGGATTATACATAAAGGTCCAGAATTGTTGGAATTACCAGACAGAGATGTTTAATAAACTGTACAATTAAAAGTCAAACTGACGCATGGACCTTCCAGCTAATTCCAATTTATTTAATTTAATATTAACAATTCAGCTCATACAGATTTCAAGAATTGATGAAGAAGAGTGTTGCATATGGTTTACATTTAATCACGTACCTATTATATATTAATGTTCAGAGGAGGACAGCAGCACCAAAACAATCTGTATTTGTACTTTTATACTATTTATATATATATATATATATATATATATATATATATATCATTTTAACTATAGATGCATTCCCTTAAAGATATACAGTGATTGCACAGGAAAAAGTCGAGTTTTTTTGAAAAGGAATGATGCTTACCACTTCTGCTCACTGTCACACGCCTGCTCCTCTTCCAGACAGTTACGATGGGCTGCCACCTCTCCTACGTCAAGTTCCACCTGTTGCTGCACAATGTCTTTTGGCCCCTCTACAGTAAACTTTTCCGCACCCTCCTTGCGCGTTTGTTTGTTCAATTTGATGATCTCGCCTCATCCACCCAGATGTAGTTGGGGAAAGTTCAGGGAAATGTGTTTTTCCCAAAAAAAGAGCATGGAACCCGCAGGCGAGGCCCTAAGTGATCCTTTCCATGATTAAATATTATAACATCAACATCTCCCCCCACTAGCCAGGAGCAGCCAGACTAATACTCAAATGAGTCTGGCAGAGCAAATGAAATGTGCTCCCAGTCTAACCTCTCACTTCCTGTAAAGTAAATGTAAACAAGTACTGTACAAACTTAGAATTGGTATGTAATTACATTAAACCTGGAAAACTGTTGAATAACTGTTAAATATAATACGAAAGGCAACAATAACATCAAAACAGGTTTTAAGTAAAAAAAAAATTACATTTTATTAGGAACCAAGCGATGCCATTACAAAAATGATACACTGAAGTGAATGCAATGTCTTAGAAATCAAAATTACAGCTCAATTTCCTTTTCATGCTAAACTACAGTTTTTAATAAAACAGAAAACAAGATTATTTTCGTATTGGAATCCATCTTCCCCTTTCTTCAGGAGACGCCGGCACAACAGTGCGACAAAACTCAAACGAGCAGTCTCTCAATAGCCGTCTGGACAGACTGAATCTGTGGCTGGAGCTGAGACCCCTCCTTTATGGTGAGCGAGGTAGCAATGACGGGGCGTGACACCCCACAGGCCCGACCGAGGGCCTGCTTGGAGCGGACAAACACATACGGGACGTTCTTGTCCTCACAGAGCAGTGGAAGGTGGAGGATGATCTCCAGTGGTTCAGCATCAGCGGCCATCACGATGAACTCGGAGATGCCTCTGTTCAGGGTTTTGGTGGCTGAAAGAGAAGAGAAGGGTTTTTTTGTGTCCTCAATAAGAAGAATTAATTTCAAGTCCCCTTAAATCCATAGCTCTATACTGGAAGTCCACTGATTCTTTAAATGAACCATCACAGACTTTGTGCTCAATCCTCCGTCTAATCATTGGGATATAATAGGTTTCGAAGTAGCTGGTTGAAGTACAGGAAATTATTATATTTTCAATCTTTAAATAGGTCAAAAGAGGGGGCTGGTTCCTTCTATAGAAACTGTTGACTTCACCAATAAAAACATAATTAAAATTCATCATTTACAATTAAAATGACCGCTGTTCGCAGCTTAAAAATCATATCACTAAAATCCTCATGTCACATTCAATAAGCTATATTTGGCATTTTGACCGAAACAGATTAAACACAATTATAACCAACATCACATTAGTACGGTTAATTTGTCTTTCAATCGACGAATGGCCCAGTTGCAGATCAGCAACGAAGAAAAAGGAAGAAGACCCACAGTGGCGTTCACCCAGCTGTGGCTGGAGAGGGACACCACGTTTCACTGACTACGATGTGACGGTACATTTACGCAGAGGCAGATAATCACACGTCGCGAGGTTCTACGTGAACCACCCGACGAGCTGTACTCCGATCGGACGGTGGTGTGTCCCCTCACCCTCGTTGGCTCCCTTCCGCAGCTGCTTGTAGTTGGAGGCTTGCTGCACCAGGTCCAGGATGGTTTTGGTCAGCGTGGCGTCGGCCAGCGGGTAGGCCTTCGGGTTCACTTGTGCTTCAGTCTAGTCATGATACATAAAAACAAACAAACATAATAAAACTACATCAACCACGAGGAAGCACTTAATCGAATGATTGAAGTTTGCGTTGCAGGTCAGTTCGCTGCGTAGTTTTGTTTAGCTTGCTAATAAGTTAGCTAGTCTGCTAGCATGTTCGTTCGTTCAGGACTCGACACTCACCATGATGAGTTGTTTTTCTGATATTCCGGCCCTCTCGGCGAAATGCTTCACGGAGGAATTCTTCTTTCCCCTGGATATGAAAAGGCAACAAGACGCGGGTTGTGTTTTTTTCCTTCTACAGTAATATTTCAGCGCGCTAACAACTGTCGGAGATGTGATGCATGCAGCCACTCCAAACGTTTACAGCACGTGTGGTTCTATGGTGAGGCGCATGCGCGCTAGGGACGCAGCTTGAAGACAGGAAATGACTCTGATGTAAACTTGTCACAGTATCTTTGGTGTAATTAATAAACATAGATGGCAACAGTAATATGAAATGTCAAAAAATTCACAGATTCTGACTCACGAAATTATAAACTTGAACAACAATATGACAATTTTATGAAAAATAACAATTAGTAGTACATTTTAGATTTTAAGAGAATATGTATATATATATGTGTGTGTGTGTGTGTGTGTGTGTGTGTGTGTGTGTGTGAACAGACAGTTCTTTTTTTGTTTCTAATTATTGCACAAACATATTCATAATTTACCACCATTATTTAATTATAAATATTATATACGGACAATCGGGGAACACAAACAAGTGCGGAACACCTTACTAAAAAGGCTCTTTTAAGAGCTGCCACATGCACCCCTGGCATCGATTTGCAAAATCTTTCAACTGGGGGATGAGGGATGAACAACATTCTTCCAAAAGATACTGGTTTACTTGATGATGTTTGAGGAGATTGCTATCCAACAGGTTAGTCATGCCAAGGCCATAGCATTTAATTCCCATTCATTTCATACTCTGTGACCACTTGTTATGTATAGTGAGTCATTTGCATTTTCTTTTTGTTTCTCCATTTATTTAGATGTCCCTTTTGTCACCATCTGTATTATTATTTTGTATCAATAATGTTAATAAATTAAAATGAGGAAGTTCAAATTGCCAAATTTATTGAGAGAATAAACGGAGTTAGTAAATGTGAAGATAACGGCGGTTAAATATGGAATGTGGTGTGCTCTATGGGTAAAGCTTATTACACCTCCGTGCCACTAGATGGCGCGCCCTCCAGGGCGCCGCGGTTCTTCTGTGAGCAAGGGACACGCTAGGCATTCTGGGTAGGGCACTTTGAGGTACGGCCATATTGCTCCAGCGTCCTGACTGAAGGAGAGAGGGGAGATGAAGGGGATTCGAGGAATCAGTAAACTGTCGGTAAGGACCCGGTAAACCTACCTCATGAGTTACCGGGACATTTGTAGACGAAGCAGCCGTCAGTTTGACTCTTTGCGTTTTATATTTCGGACGGTGTAAAATAAACGCGTCGCGTCACGTCACGACAGGCTGCGATGAGGGGCAGAGAGAGGAAGCGGTCAGCTGAAGCCTGACGCCGCTCTTGTGTTTAACCGGCACTAAACCGACCTTTAACGGTTCAGACGCTGGACGTCCAGTCGTTCATCTTTGACTTTCAAAACTGTTCACTCAAGCCGCATAACATTCAAGACGAGTGAGAGCTTCCTTCTTGTGTTTGTACTGCTGTGACACAACTAATGCGACACACTCACCTGACATGTCTTACTATGATATTCATCTTTATTATGGCCCAGTAGTTGATACTTACATTGAATGGGCGTGATAGGAGGTAATATAGTCATGTTGCTTAAACGACAACAAGAGACGGTTACAGTAGTAACTTTTGATAATGTCTAATGATCTTCATCAGCGAATGGAGTTTATCCTGTTGTCTTGATAATATACTGTAGATAAATTTAAGCACCTCAAGGACCTCAATCTCATGTAGAGTATATTATGTAACTGAAAGCTTGAGAGCAGATACAAAACCTTGGGATACAGTTATTTTGTCAGCTAGTTGAAATGAGTTCAGGATGAGTCACTAGGACATCAGCTTTATGTTTGGTCTACTGAAGTAACTGAAGTAAATAGATAATGAACTGGCGTTGGTTTTTTTAAGTAACAAAGCTTTTTTTCTTTTTGTCACAGAAAAACCCAAAGCCTCTGATTGCATAATTCAAACAATCTTTCATGCCTCCGATTTCATTTCTTCTCACATTGCCTTTGCATCCGTCAGCAAGCCAGCATCACATAAGTTGTGAGGTTCCAACTTCCAATGTTCTCTGTTTTTCCAGACGAGGCTTTATGCGGCCCAGGCTGCCCGTAAGGTGGAGGCCACCGGGGCTGCCGAACACATTAAGCTTCAGCCGCAGGATGTGCAGGTCAGTGGTGGTTGACTTGTCTTTCTCCTCCACAGAGACGTTTCTATGCGGCTGCCAGAACAGGCCAGTCCCTTACGCAGCCCCTGGCTGGCCTCAAGCTCTCTCCTGGGTCTGCCCACTTCTACCAGGATGTCCACGTATGATGGGGAGAAAAGAGGGTCACAGTTGGCTTTGTCCAGACAGTGTGGTGTGGGGTCTAACTATGAAGCAATGAGTTGGTTATAGAAAACAACTGTTTATGCTTCACGTTTTCTCACTTTATGTCTCTTCTCTTATTATGATGAGTTTAAAATGTCATGTCTTCCTAACTGAATATCTAAAAGATCTTAAATGACACATAGAAAATCGAAACCAAGGTTTATTCTGAATGACACTTTGTGTGTTGATCGGCATGTTTGACCTGAACATCTCTCACTAACTCCAACATCTCATGGACTTCTCTGTATGCATCCTTCTGTCCAGGTGACCAGACTGCCTAGTGGACTGGTGATCGCCTCACTTGAGAATTATTCCCCTGCCTCCAAGATCGGAGTGTTTGTCAAAGCCGGCTCTCGTTATGAGACCTCTGAAAACCAGGGGGTCACCCACCTCCTCCGACTGGCCTCCAGCCTGGTATGATACTGTTACAAGGCTTGTTGTCCTCTGTCTTTATATGTTAGTCTATCCTCACAGAACCAAATAAAGCTGTACAAGCTCTAATATACAAACCAAAATTATGACGATGATTGTACCTATTTAATCTGGAAAATAAATGTTGGCTTCGTTCTCATCTCAGCCTTGATCAGCATTTTTTAAACTTTTGCAGACAACCAAAGGAGCTTCAGCTTTCAAGATATGCCGTGGTGTTGAGGCAGTGGGAGGCAACCTGAGGTCAGTAACCAAGAAAGGAAGGTCGTCGACAACAAACCACTGTACACAAGTCTCTGCATTCCTATTCTGTATGTTTCTGTTTCTCTGCAGTGTGACTTCATCCAGGGAGAACATGATCTACACTGTTGATTGCTTGAGAGATGACATGTAAGTCTTTGAATAATAAAAATGTTGTGATCATATTGCATGAACTTGTGATTTAAAAATGTTCCAATCTTGCAGTATAGGGAAAAGACGGGTCCTCCGGAGTCTCGTTACTCGCTCCTTGTAGAATGGATGGTTGGCTGTTCAATATCTGTACTCAACTTCTTCACATAAAACTGTTGCTGAGATCAGCTTGAACAGGTGTCAGTTGCTGGAGTTTGAACTGGCATGTTTTAGTGAAAGACGCCTTGTTATATAATGTGTGTACAAATATTAAGTTTAGTTCAGGAGAAGTGGATTATCCTCCAGAAATGGTTTGAGTTGCTGTGGATGAATTGCGGGATATTGGCACAATCTGTTCACTACTTATGAGTAATGGGGTTTTTTCTCCCTCTCTCTCCTCTTAATTATTCATCTGCAGTGACACGGTGATGGAATATTTGATCAATATAACAACAGCCCAAGAGTTCAGACCATGGGAGGTGTCAGACCTCACACCCAGGGTGAAGATGGACAAGGCCCAGGCTGCACAGAGCCCTCAGATAGGTAGTGCCTTTATTCTCCTTGCAACACACACATAGACTGTTTAATTGGCCTGCAATAATCAGATTTTGGACCTCATCTCACATACTTATTCAGAACAATATGTCCAGTTGAGTTATTCTGTGACTGCTTACTTTTTAATCACACTGGCATGCTTCAAAGCATTCCCTTATAAACATCAGAAGAGGCCCCTTTGATGCTTGATTACAGCACAAGTAAGGTTAATGCTGCAATCCTTGACATTCTCCTCACTGTAAACTAAAGGACAAACGAAGGAGCCTCCAGCATTTGGTATATGAAGTTGTTTACGTCATTTATTTTACTACAGATGGTATTCTACAGATGCACCAGATCCAATCAGTCTCTTCGGATTCTCCATTGTACAGACTCGTGTATTAGTTTATCACTTAAGAGGAAACCACAAACTTTAGCTTTAACAACAAGAATATTGCAGTGTGTCATGAGACTCTCTCTCTCTTTCTCCAGCTGTGATTGAAGCTCTGCATCAGGCGGCCTACAAGAACGCTCTCTGTAACTCTCTGTACTGCCCAGACCACATGGTTGACAACGTCCAGTCTGAACATGTGAGTGCTTTTCCAGTGTTTACTCTGTTAAGACTGGTTGTGTCGATTGGCTTTGAATCCCCTTTTTTAATGTTTGCATTTTCCTCTAGCTGCACCAGTTTGTCCAGAACAATTTCACAAGTGCAAGAATGGCTCTTGTGGGACTTGGTAAGGGAATCTGGCAATTGAATATGACATTAAGATAACATACTCTTTGTTAAATATCATAAGGTTTATGGTGATCATCTCTCCTCCCAGGTATTGACCACGCTGTGCTGAAGCAAGTTGGAGAGCAATTCCTCAACATCCGCAGTGGAGGAGGCGCCACAGGAGCTGGAGCTCAGTATCGTGGAGGTGAGCTGGATCAGTGACACCAGTGAGCTATAGTTTTTAAAATTTCTGACCAAAGGAAAGTTAAGACTCAGTATTCCTCCATGTCACCAGGTGAGATCCGCCTGGCCGGCCTCAGCAGCCTGGTGCACTCGGCAGTGGTGAGCCAGTCGGCAGCAGCGGGCACCAGCGAGGCTTTAGCTTTCAGTGTGCTGCAGCAGGTACTGGGAGCCGGTCCACATGTCAAGAGGGGGTCAAACACCTCCAGCCAACTCATCCAGGGTGTTGCCAAGGCGACAACTGACCCCTTTGATGTGAGTGGTTGTCAGTTCATAATAGAAACTTGTAAAAACAGTTTGAACACCAGGGCTCAACATGGCCCTACGGCAGTAGAGGAGAATGTGTGTGCATGTTCATCAGAAAACTGTACAGTGTCTCTATAAAATGTGTAACTTCTTTTTCTTTTTGTCTGAACAGGTCAGTGCTTTCAATGCAAGCTACTCTGACTCTGGTCTGTTTGGGGTCTACACCATTTCTCAGGCCGCAGCCGCTGGTGACGTGAGTATCTGATAGTCACGACAGTCATAACAACCGTCTCAACAAAAAGTAGTAAATGTGACCTCTGTCCTCTCTCCAGGTGATTGCGGCTGCTCTTGCCCAGGTGAAGGCTGTTGCTGATGGCGGAGTCACAGCTGCTGACCTCACTCGGGCCAAGTAAGACATGCAGACATGACGACATGATGCTGTGCCTTTCTCTAACATAAGCTGCTTTCAAACGTGCACTTAAGTCTGAACTTCTCCGAAGGGGCTGCATGTGAGAACGCAGATGTTTTTCCCTAATTTGAACTATAGTGTCTTATGACGGGCCTGTCTTTGTTTCCCCTCCAGGGCCCAGCTGAAGGGGCAGTTCCTGATGTCTCTGGAGACTTCGGGGGGTCTGCTGGAGGCCATGGGCACTCAGGCTCTGACCGAGGGATCCTACAGCTCCCCTGAGGAAGTCATCAAAAAAATTGACAATGTCTCCTTGACGGACATCGCCAACGTAAGACGCTTTGTTCTCGTTATTGTATTGTTATTGATATTTAAGTAGGAATGTTGTCATGTATTATTAAGTTAGATAAATCAGTCAATAATCATAGAGATCATGATGTGATTTGTAGTTAATAATGATGTTATATTTTCTGTGTTTTATTTCCAGGCTGCCGGCAACTTTGTGTCTGGAAAGAAGACGATGGCATCCAGCGGCAACCTCATAAAAACACCCTTCGTGGATGAGATCTGAGCCCCACCTTAGTCTCCCCGTACTGTATCTAAATGTGACAAGATATCAAAAATTTTTTCCCCTCTACATTTCCACAGCAAGAATTCCGAGATCATCGCCACCTTATCCAATGCTGTTGTGTTGAGAGATATAATGTCATAACACCGCTGGGTCTTTGTAGGTGTTGTAACGGTATATTTTCAGGCGATGCCCCTCTGACACATTGTACGGTCGTGCTCCACTCATCTGTCCACATTAACTGTATAGCTGATGTAAAATAATGAATAAACTATCTACCTTATACGGCTTAAAGTGTGTAGTTGATTTGTTGGTGTCTTGATCCTATAACATGTTTGAGTTTTAGCTTGACGGTTATTTACGACCTCGGGAAAAGACCTGCTGACACCGTCTCAATTCAAGGTACTTGCTTAGTCTGGAGCTTTCGGCCAAATGTGATTAAGTAAGACTGCGCCGTCAAGGCAACAGTGATGGACAAGAAATGCTTGAAAACCAGGGATCAATTCTAAACCTCCACAGCGCCACCTGCTGGTTAGAGCCGCGTATTACAGTTGAGAGCTCTAGAGGGAGCGAGCGAGTGAACAGTGGAGTGTTTACTGTAAGTGGGGGGGGGTACTTGTACGACGCACTCAGAGCTTTGTCAGCAGCTCGTTTAATGATCACCACTTGCATAATTTATGGTGACGCCAACGGTGGCAGGAGCCTCGGCTGTTCGCGGCGTTGTCTCGCGAGAGTTTGCCTACTACCGACATGGAGAGACGCGAGCTGAGCGGAGTTGAGTTTCCATTACTGTGAGAGGAAAGCATCGTCTCTCGGAGGAAACGGTGGCCGTGCTTCCAGAGAGAGTTTGTTTGTTCAAGGGATCCGGTGTCTTCATCTCAGCGCACGAGTGCGGGGATTATAATCTCACATTGTGCTTTGATGCGCGATCTCCGTCTCTGTGCGCCCGGGGGATCGGGAGGCTCCGTGACAGACTCCGAAGAATAAGTCGACTGCATGCGTGAGATTAGATCGGAGATCAAAAAGCATTTCAGCAGCTCTTCTTTATTTTCGCCGCTGTTCAAATATCACCGTAAAATGTGCAGGAGCATCATCCGGGGCTCGTCGTAATCCTCGAACCCCCGAGCGGCGACCCGCACCCCCCCGCGGGCTGGAGAGGAGCCGCCGGAGATCGTCCGCCGGAGATCGTCCGCCGGAGATCGTCCACCGGAGATCGTCCGCCGGAGATCGTCCACCGGAGATCGTCCGCCGGAGATCGTCCGCCGGACGATCGACAAATGAGGAATTTCCCTTCGCGCGTCGCCGCGGGGGTCCGAGCGAGATGCGGAGACAAGTAGTGGAGCGAGCCGACCCCAGCAGCATCACCGCGGCGGGGCGCGGGACGAGCGTCTAGGTCACTCGGCTTCTAGATGTCCCGTCGCCCTTCGAAGGAAGGAGAGACATGGATAAACTCACCGTGATATCGGGATGCCTCTTCCTCGCCGCGGACATCTTCGCCATCGCCAGCATCGTCAACCCGGACTGGATCAACACCGGGGAATCAGCTGGTAGGTGGTTGTTGTTGTTGTTGTTGTTGTTGTTGTTGTTGACGACCCTTTGGTCCACTCTGCCTTTCAACTTGTTCATCTGAATCGAGAGGAGGACGTCACGTGTTATCTAACAAATATCATTGTTGATTTCTGGAATGTCAAGCAGAAGTTTCTTAGACTCAGTTTGTGTCAAGCAGACGTCAGAGAGTGTCAGGGCACTGACCGCCCCCTTCTGGTTTGTGACCCCTTCAAATGTGGCAGGGTCATCACAGGGTTTTTTTTTGTGAGCAGTGATTTTTTTTCCCCTTCACAGCTTGTTTTCACAAGAAAAAGAATAAAGAAATGAGAGAATATTAAAGACATTTCCCCAACATGTTTTTTTTTTTATATTCAGCTCCAACAAAGGTCAAGGAAATGTAAAGTCTCAATGTTTAGATAAAAAGGCCACATATTTTATGTTGCCCTGGTCCTCTGCTCTCTGCCTTGTATCTATAACACATTCATCTGTCCATACACTCTCAGGGTTGTCTCTCCACCTGTCCGTTGTTGTCACATACCCGACACAGCAGATTTGGGAATGAGTTGACAGATTTCTTTTGTGAAGCTCGTTTCCCCTCATTCTGCCTGTTCCACCGAGCTACAGGTGATCTGGGCTGATAGTTGGAGGCGTTTGATTGCATCTCTCATCCTTTGCTGTCGTGTCCTGAACCCCTCAAATCAGGTTTCTGATTCAAAATAACTCTTTACTTTTCGGACACCCTTTGCCAGGATCCTTACTTTTGACTTAAAGAGCTGTGGACACAATGAGAGAAACTGAGCCCTGGACCCGTTGTGTGTAGATCAGCAGGTGTGTGTGTGTGCGGCAGCCGCGTCATCCGGGGTTTCTCTCCAGGAGGCTACACATCCATTTTCATATACAGTCTATGTACACAACCTTTTGCCACATATGCAGTAGTTTTCTCCAGCCCCATGTAAACTGACCCTGGTGTTCCCCGTCAACTGTTAACAAATCATAATTAAGGTCAAATTTGTGAATATAGGTCATTCTTTTTTTTTTTTACAACACAACAAGTTTTTTGTTTGTTGTTGCTGCATAGTTCAGTTAGTAACCATGCACCTAATCTTTTCTTCTTCTACTTCTACTTCTCTATCATCATAATCCAACAATGGACTGAAGTTCACAACAGCGCACACTCTGAGGGTTTTTATCGACCTGCCTCTCCTCTTAATAAACAATAGTGTGAAATTACTGTACTCGCTGCACTAAAAGCCTTTTGTGTCTGTTTAATTAGCCGAATGGTAATTGCCTGTAGGCAGGAAGTGTTGTGGGCGAACAAAGACGTGTGACTTCTAATTAGGCCTCCTGAGAGAGAAACGCTTTCCACCTGGAAAATTCAGACCTAGCAGACACGAGCAACGTGTTTTATTTTGGCTACGAGTGTTTAGCGTTTACGTGGGTTGATTCAGTCTCTTCAGGCTGCACGTAGCCTGAATCAGATGTGAGAGGGAGAAAACCTGTAAACTTATGACATTAAGCCAAAGTTCACTTAAATAATCAGTGTACACATTGATTATTTCTTGCCACCTAGCACAAGGTCAGTATGTACTGTTTACAGTACCCGGGGGATCGAAATTAACACTTCCATATTAAATATGTATTGTTTTTGCAGTTTCATGTTTGGGCCTAATGCTGCCATAGCTCTCATGCACAGTCATTCCTATGTCTGGCTTAAGCCGCTTTCCGTAATGGCATGAAAAGCAACAGCACATTACTGTTGGAGTCCAGTATGATTGCTCAATTTACATTGTCCCCCACCCTGTGGTATGAAAGGATGTGTTGACAGGGAACAGGATATCCTGTGTATAGGGGAGTAGGTCATCCTGCAGGAGGATGTGGTTGGGGCCTGTGTTTCCATTAGTCTGGTCCTGGTAGCATCACCCTGCACTATCGGGAAGGAAATGATGCTTTTTCATGCCAATATTAAATATTAAAAGGGTAATTTTTGGTTTCATGGCATGTGGGAGTCAAGAGGAGAAATATGATGGCGATGATGGGGAATATTTTCTGGAAAGTAATAAGGTACTTGACTAGTGGAATAAAGTTTTTTTGTATTTGTGTCCCAGGTATATGCCTTTTTACACATTATGTAGTTATATTTAAAACATTTAAATGTAATTTGAGGTGTTAATTTAAAATGTGTGGTGGTCAAATTGGTCTGAATACATTTCTGGGAAAAGCAAGAAAAAGAAGGGGGACAAAAGAATAAATGAAGGTGTGGGAGGATTTAATTTAGCCTTTCCTGGATTATTTCTCGTTGCCGGGTGGATTCCTGTGCAGTAAATCCAGATGGGGAGTCGAGCAGCTGCTGTTTCTTACTTAAATATCTAATTTAGCCGCTTTGTTTGAAGGATCCTACAAAAACGTTTTTTTTCTTCTTCAAATTGACCTAACCTCCTCCCTATCTGCCTCCATCCAGGCTCTCTGACGGTGGGCCTGGTCCGGCAGTGCCAGACCATCCACGGTCGAGACCGGACGTGCATCCCGCCGCAGCTGCCGCCCGAGTGGATCACCACGCTCTTCTTCATCATACTGGGCATCATCTCCCTCACCGTCACCTGCGGCCTGCTGGTGATGTCACACTGGCACCGAGAGGCCACCCGATACGCCCGATGGATCGCCTTCACGGCGAGTACGTGTTCATCGTCACCTTTCCTCCTGTTCCATTATAACCGGCGCTCTTCTGTTCTCTCACCCACAAACGTGCAGCAGAGGCGGGATTTGATTCAATAGTCCAACAGTTTCCAATTTGAATGCACCTCCACGTCCATGCAGTATCCATTCCACACTATATGTGGATTTTTTCTCCTCCTCATATGATGCTCAAGGATAAAGTAGAGAGCAGTCTCTTAAACATCAGCTGCATTAGAGGACACTTTTAGCTGTGGAGCCCCCCCCCCCCACCAAGGTCAGAAAATAAAAGCATCTCAAGGCAAAACTGCTCGTTATAGTTTATAATGTGCCTGCGAAAGTAGGATGCGTCTTAAGAATCTCTCGTGAATGAAGTCGGGGCTTACCTTGACATCAGAATTCTTCATTTCTTTTCCCCGAAGGCTCTGGGTCGGCTACTAACGAGCGTTTTGACAAAGTGACTGCAGACGCGCTCTAATTGATGGGTCTGTTTCTATCTTTAGAGAGAGGAGGCAGAATTGGTCCGTATTAGAGAGCGCTGGAGCAGGAGCCGGTTTCACACGGCGCTATTTGTGGGAGAACAGCCTGTTCTCATGAATAGAGAGTCAATACTCCTTTTTAGTTCCACAAACATTTTAAAATGCGAATGCTTCGTCAAAACTCCGTAAAGTTCCCCAGGTTTAGTGGAAACCGGGGAAAACAAATATTTAATGTAGAAACAAGGGATAAGCTGTTCAGAACAGAGGCTCTCAGCCAGGTCAGACGAACTGAAGTACCCCTTCGTCGACCCATTACTTTTAAACATTTCAACTGCTAACATATAACTTTCCGTTCCCTTCAGTGATTTCATCATTTACAGTATGATAGTTATTTCACCATGAATCCATTACTGTGAAATGACTGTTTGTGCCCTGGTTGGTAGTCACTGCTCCTCAGGGTATGTTAATGCTCCTCTCTCTCTCTCTCTCTCTCTCTCTCTATCACAGTGGTCCTGTTCTGTATGGCTGCCCTCATATTCCCAATAGGCTTCTACATCAACGAGGTGGGAGGGCAGCCATATAAGTTGCCCAACAACACGGTGGTGGGCTCCTCCTACGTGCTCTTCGTTCTGTCCATATTCTTCACCATCGTGGGTCTGCTGTTTGCTGGGAAGGTGTGCTTGCCTGGCTGACATACCCTCTTCAGCATTTTTTTGTTGTTGTGAGAAACACCACCACTGGTGGTAGAACTGACTTCTCCGTGGCAGTGCTGGAAGTATCGGTCAAGTACAACAAGACTGAGGAGCACCTGATGTGTGTGCAGGCGTTTTTTCTTTTTAAACTTCTGGATGATTTGTCACTATGCTCGTACCTCGATCCGAAATCGGTGCGATCCGCTCGCTCTGAGAGTGAGCAGGCGCAGAAATGGCCCCTCGTCTTCGTCCGTCCTCGACAGTGAGAGTGAAGCGGTGAACAGACAGGAGCACAGAAATAAACAGGATTAAGATGGATTAAAACATCAGGACTGTAACAGGAGCCCCGTGGTTTTATCCATCATCATAAGAATTAATGACAGCTGACAAAGAGGCCTTTCTTCTTCTCATCCCAACAACTGATATGCACATATTGAGACTGATGAGTCAGGCCTCGTACGGGCCACGGCGCCAAATATCGGCCAGTCCCCTCCTATGATGAAGGTTCCTCCCTGACCACAGCCACATGGAACAATCTGTAATATATATATACAAGAAAGTTTCATTTTCTTGGAACATTTTATTTATTTGTGTAAGTGTTCAGGTCCATCTTTTTGTAAAGGTCTATTTCATTATAAAGTCCAATGCGTCCCAGGGTTTCCCTGCCATTATGGTGTGTGGTGGATCACCTTGCCTTAAAGAGCTGTTAACCTTAAAATGTATTTTGTTCGAGTTTTAGTTTTAGTGTCCTGGGATCAAATCTAAAAATTCTGCACGTGAGACCAGAACATAAAATCGACCATCAGTGCCATGTGTCTAAATGATTGGTGTTGGTCAACTTTCAAAAACCAACGTCCACAGGTCTCTCTGTTACTATCTTTAGTGATTAAGTGAATGTACTCTTCACCTTTTCGAGCATTTCCTGTTGTTTAAACACTGTATCAAGGAATGACTGAATCGATGACCAGTTTGTTTTATACAGTTGGGACGTCTGTGCCTACTTCATGTCTGTATAGATGAACTGACAAGCCAGTCTGTGTCATTTTCCAGAAGCACTGCGGTGTTCGTGAATGAGCATGGAAGATCTCATCTCATTAAAAATGACTCACTGGACCACCGACTGTCTCTGTTTGCTTTACCAATATATTTGTCTCGGAAGATCACAATGTTGTTAGTTTTTAATAACCTTAGATTTAGTGTCATAACGACATGTATTCACAACGAATAAATAAGACAGGAATGAGATTTGGGAATATGAAATATCAGCGATACAAAGTAGAGAATCTAAGCGATATAATTGCAAAATATGAGCAGTATCTAACTTCAAATGGAGCAACTCTTTCTGTATTTTTGATTTTCTCACATCTCATCAGATCGACTCAGCATGTGCACGAGTGACGACTGAAGGTTTTTTTTGGATGAGTGGTTCTTTAGCAAATTGACGGACAGAGATCTCTCCATCTATTAACTACTATAAACTGCCCCTGCTGTTACCATGGTAACATTGGTTTTCTGTTCAATTGAGACACAGCCTCAGTGTCACTGGTGATGTCATGAGCGGTTACGCACCAGAACGACACCAGCAAGGTGCAAGGATACAATTAACAATAGAAATAAAATGCAGCTAATAAGGGTGAAAGTTCGCAGATCAGAGTGGCATCGATCCCACAAGGATTGGGAGATTTTTCCGTATTTTTTCCTGTAGCTAGAAAAACAAACAAGGTATAAAACAAAGAACAGAGTTTTTATAAGCAAATGATCACTGAATTTGAAGACGTCAGGCTCTGGCCTGATCATGGTATAAGAACATGCTGGATGCCCAAATTAGGATTAAGATTAAAGCTCATGAACTGTCAAACACAATCTGTATGAGTGTTGCAAGTAATTTCATACCAACGTAACCAGTCAACTGCATAAACAAAGACCCGAGATAAAACACTGCACAATGATATATACAAACTGTTTAACTTTCACACTAAACATTCAAAACAAACATCAAATCAATCTGCCTGATTAAAAATACAGACAATTTGCATGTGCAATGCTGTGACAATAAAAACATGTATGTACATATTACATAACATGAAATGATCTTTAGTCTGTTTGGTTTGGCACAGATTAAATTCCGACAGTTTAACAATCAGCCTGTGGATACGAGAAGCCACTTCAGGTCTCACCACAAGAGGGCGCAACTTGTCAAGTGACACTCAGAGCACACCAACTCACTTCACTCATTGTAAACCACCAGAACATCAACTTTCTGTCTGAAGTAGATTGAAGAATATTCGAATGTGAAACACGAAACACTCTTTTAACACGAAACACTCTTTTAAACTAATTTAAATCCTAATCAGCCCTCTGCATGTCGTGAAAGTCTTAATACTGTCCGCCGAGTGTTTGTTATCTCGTTCTAAGGCAGAGCCACGTGTGGCAGGAACATACCTGGTCGTTTTATTCCTCCCACATTCATACACAGTTCAGTATAGCTCAATGCCCTTCCTGGCTGTGTTGGATCCACAGTCGAGGCTCGTGTCAGGCCAGGAGGGCCTGCTGTGCTGCGCCTTGGCCATCTGTGCAGCTCCGAGCAGCAGCGCACCGGTGAGGAGCTCCAGGCCGTAGGAGAGCCAGGCCATACCCAGGGACCAGCCGAAAGAGGTGTGAACGTGGGCCAGGCCTTCGGGCCCCACCAGCCTCTCCGTCTCTGCCAGGGCCTTGTATGAGTAGATGATGTAGAGGCTCACGCCACACAAGGTCAGCAGACCTGGAGACACAAAAAAAACCTTGTATGTTTTGAAATGGGATCATTGTTTCGCTTGAGATTAAGACATCATGCCGCATTTTATTTACTCTAAAAATTTCTGTTCTTCATTTTCTAAGCTGGCGCTTTTTCACATTCAAAATCTTCATCCAAGTGACTTCCTCAGGATGTAAGATGCGAAATGGAGTGCAGTCAGTTTCCTGTTGTACAACTCAACCAACAATCCAGCTCATTAATTAAAATAGCAATAACATCAAGCCATTAGCTAACCAAACATCGCTTATTGTGATGCACAGGAAGTACGTTGACGCATGTGTTGTGCTGTTACACAACATCCAAGTCAACAGAGACTAGACTGAGACACTCATCCACACGGTCTTCACAACTTTCGTAGCGTTGCTATTGGAAACCATTTAAATTTGTCAGCTCGCAATTGGTTTTAAGGGGATGCAAGTGGAGCACAGAGGCAACGCAGGGTGGGACTAATAATCATTTTTATTACGATTACACCCCAAGGTGCTACGAGTTTGGAGAATGATGAGGAAGCTGCAGAGAAGCGGAGAAAGACGAGTGACGGAGGGAAAAGAAAGGAAATATACTGTATATGAAGCATTACAACTGAAACAAATACCTGATTAATTCAGCTTTGAAAAACTGACGAATTCAGTGCTGCCAGCTCCTTGCATGTGAACATTTGCTTGTTTTCCTTTAATAGTATTAGTTTTGGATTTTTATTCAGGCAGTCACGCAAACAAGCAAGACGGCAGCTTGGGATTTGGTCTTTTCAGACAGGTTAGCGCCGTGGCTGAATGGATGGAAATGTTGATCAGATGGTCGATCCAGTATTTTTGCTGTAGAACGAAATATGTATAACGATTATTTTGGATGGATTGCCATGAAATCTGGTAGATTTTATTGAACAAAAAGCTTTGATGGTCCCCTGACTTTTCATTTAGCACCATAACTGTCAAAGTGTTAATTGGTCCAGTTTGGTTTCTGACTAAATACCTGTAAACCTAATGAAACGCAGCCTTAGTTGTTCTTAGTGCTTTTTTTTCTTCTTCTTTCGGGCAGTGGAATATAGACAAGAGCAGTGATACTTGTAATCATAACAGTAATACATGCAACCCAATATTAATGAAATCACATAATATAAATCTGACTCGTATTCAACAAGCACTTTGTAGATGTTCTCATCTCAGCGGAAACCCCCCACAGAATGTGAGTTACTCTGAAAATGAAGCCCACAGTGGAGCAGCCCTGCAGGGAGCCGAGACAAATACACACTGGGCTGTTTAATGGTTGGAACATTACGACGAATTCAGAACAACTAACAGCAAACTCAAATTAGTTTTATGTTTGTATGTTTCCTTCGCAATCAAACTTTGTCTTGCATTAAGGCCTGATCTCACCCTCAACCTCTGACTGCAGCTGTTAACACACAATTTCCAGTTTGTACCTGACCGAGGGTGCGCCCTGAAAATGCTCACGCGTTAAATCTCAACAAATACTTGCTTCAGAGTGTGACCTAATTAAAAAGAAAGCAGTGCCTGGCTCGGAGGGAGGGTGGGCTAAAGTCAGGTGGTCAACAAGATGACTCCAATCTAATTCAAGCGTTTATTCGATTCCACACATCACCATGTGCTGCTTGTTAAAGGAAGACTATTAAGAGTCTTTTTGGCTAAGTGTTTATCACAAAGGTCGTCTTCATGGGGGTCATACGGTTTTGGCTGGAGAACATCCCTAGAGATCCAGAGGGGAAGAGCTCTGTCAGATGCACTGCGTTCTTACATGGACAAATAAATTAATTTCTGTAAATATCCAGGTTAATACGATAGTGTTGACTTGGTTAGCCGTAATCGAATCTCCCAATGACTCACATTTACATGATTTTTTTCAAGATAGTCACATCATTATCATGGGGGGTGTGTCGGAGCATAATTTCCTTAAATCTTTTTGCAAAATAATCTAGCCACCAGCCACAGGTCTCTCGAATCTGATTCAGTTTAATTTGTGATTCAAGATTCAAAACACAGGTTAGGGTTAGGCACTAAAAAAAAGAAAAAAGAAAAGAAAAAAAAATGCTTTGTAAATACTAGGTCTAATTTGAAACTATTAATCCAGTTCTGTTAATAACGTTCTGCTTGTTCTGATCATGACAGAGCACTTGGATCAAATAATCAGGTTAAGGCCAAGTGCTGTCTTAATCTTGTTAGGCACAGTTTCTTTTTTTTGTTGTTGGTGCAAGTTAGCAACGTTTGCTGTCAGCTCTTTTGAATTTGTGGCGTCTTAATGGATGCTGGTTTCCTCAGCTGCGGCCCACACATCTTTTCAATGTAAACTGCTCTGCAGGATAAGTGCTATGACAGGAACACGTCCATTTAAATAATGACACATAGTAAGAAGCTACATCATTTTTAAGTTTTACCGTGTGAATTCGTAAAATATTCATGTTAGTTGGACATTTATTCAAAATACAGTCTTAAAGTCAGTCATAAAGGTTATAAAATCAATCAGTGCAGCAAAAGGGTTATACAAACTTAAAGATACAGTATTAAAGTCATAGTTTTAAACATATTTATTAGGGTTCCTTCACTGTTCTGTTGCAAAAAAAGCAGTGATTCCACACGTTGTCATGAAAAATTAATAGAAGTATTTGTTGGATTTGAGAACGTTTGTTTCTAAAGTTGTTTTTTTTTGTATACTCACACACGTTGGACATGGTGTACTGCAGAGGACATGAATTGTATCCAATTTAGCCATGTTGTGACATGCTTATATTTCTACACATCTTCTAAAAAGACACACAGTATGTCCCTTATGAAGCTGTCCAGCTTTTTTTTGAGGGCTTAACAAGTGTTACCCTCAATTTTTTCCAGAGAAAGAATGTGAAATTAGAGGAACTTATTACACCCATTAGGCAGATGGAAATTTTGGTTGCAGTTGTTCCCAAAGCAATGTTGCTTCACTGTGGTGCCTCCCCGCAGACAAATAGGAGCTCTCACAACCCATCTGATAGTGCATCTCTGACGAAACACAAGCAAAACGGTCACACAGCCACACACGCGTGCGCCTGCCTGTTCATGCAAACTGAACCAATATGGCCAATTCAGTCAGTCTGAGGTTAATAACTATAACCGAGGTCAATCTCGGCCCTGCACACAAAGTGCTCCCATCTGCTCACATACTGTAGCCTCACTGACATACCGCCTCCAACAGCTGCTCCACCGATGAAGGTGGTGAACCGGGACTTACTGCTGATGAAGAAGTAGAAGGCCGAGCTGGTGAGGAGCACGGGGCTCCGAGCCAGGGAGCTGACCAAGCCGCAGATCCCACCTAACAGCAGAAGGACCAGGCTGAGGGGAAGCATCACCACTATTGCACTGTGCATGTCTGCACAAACACATACACACACACACACACACACACACACGTAGTATGGTTATTTCTATCTTGACAATGAGAGCAGCAGTGTGTTTTGATGTGTTGATGGAGTGTTCCATCGGAGCCGGAGGAGGGAGACTCACCCAGCATGTGCAGCTCAGCCTCAGAGTATCTGGAGCGGTCCGCTTTGAAAGAGTCAATGGCGCCCGCGTTCATCTTCCCACCTGCGGTTGACAATTAAAACGGAAAAAAAATCAACTATTGCAGATTCCCCTCCGTCACTGATTGGATTATGGGTGAGAAACAAAAAGAAAAGTAAAGCTCAAACGTGAAATAAAGTTATGGAAAAACTATAGCGCCCAACCTTCGTTTATGCTCCACAGTCCCGAGTGGGAGCTCATGTCCTCAAGGTCGCTCGTGTTCGTGGGATTCATCTCGATGATGTACCAATACTCGGTTCCGAGGGAAGTGGCCAAAAAAGCGAAGCTGAGGAAACCACAGACGCCGGCCACGATCACCAGAGAGCCGACGGACACCCTCATCCTGGACCGGCGCGCAACGGGGATGGATCTACTGCAGCCGCGTGTTCCTCCACTCATCCAGCCCTTTTACGCGCTCATTGAGGGGTGTGAAATAATAAGAGTCATTTGAAGAAAAAAACAACAAACACATATAAACCCATCGCGTGTTCGTCTGTGCCAAAAATCCCCGTTTGGGTTCTTCAACAGTTCCCCTCTGCAGGCGGTGGGTAGGATGTACAGAGCAGGAGATGGAGATTGTTACACTCGACTGAGTGAATCGTGGCTCGGAGAGGAACGAGGACCAGATGAGTCTGAATGAACAGCAGCCCCTGGCTGGGAGGGACTTGGACTTGCAGGGGGAGACGCGCACGTTTACGCAACAAATGGAATATATGGGAACTAAGTCAGGTCGTATGCTCATCCCACATGTCCGCTTTGTCTCCATCATTACTCTGTGCAGCTTTGATACAACTTCCTGTTCATTACAAATCAAACATTTACGGGGCCACACGTGTATTCTCTTGACTCCAACTCCCCCATCCAGTATATTTGTATTGGTTTGATTAAACAGGCAACGACTTAATTAGGAATTTTACTATAACTTCAACTAAGTGATAGTGTTTAAAACTGGAAACAGTCTAGACATGTGCACAAAATTATTGTTCATAACAATATCAAGTCCCATATAATGAATTTATTTGGGAAAAGACAAGCCACACCCAGGCTTCAACAAAGCACACCATGGTAAACAATTTCTTGGTTAAAATGTCAATTAAAATAAATTTAAGTATATATGAATTGGTGTCAGGGTGTGGGCACTGACCTTTACTGTTAGCAGCATGACCTCTGGATCTGCTGTTTTAGTTCTTCTACACTAGATCTGGGTAAAAACACCAACATAATCCCTTTCTCCTCCATATCATAGATGATGCGAAGGTCGATCATTGTTGGACAGCTGACACCTTTCATTATGACATACACATCTACCTATTCTGCTTACATTAACACGGCCTCTTGTCTTTGCTCCCATCGTTGAAATGTGTCTGTGCCTTCCCTCCTCTTCGATAGCAGCCAAAGAATCTGTCCCTTGGCAACCCCGAGGAGGAAAAGGCAGGAGCGAGATCCTGGTGGACGTGGAGGCTTCGGGCTCCAGATCTACACTGACGGCGTTGACAGACCACAACAGGTGATCTAGTTCTTCAGGGAGTAAACTGAATGATGAGACGGTCAGCACGAGACCTGGTCCTGCAGTTAAGGGAACTCTGAACCAACACATTTACTGATAACTGTCTTATATTTTATCTTATCCTGGAGACGTAACAGGTTTTCTCTAAACAGTAATTTACACCAGTACATATTATACAGTGTAAAGCCTAATGATTATCATTTCTAGGTATTGAAATCCAAGACATTCATACATATAACTGATTTCAAAGGAAACCTGCACTCAATTAAGTCAAACACATTTAATTAATTCAGTTGTAAACCGCTCCCACGAAACTAGGTTGAATAAATGGGGAACATACTGGAGATGTAATTACTACGACATGCTTTAGAGCAGCTCTCACCAAACCATCTTAATTAAATGACAGCTTACACAGTGACTATTGTTGGAAAAGTGTTGTGGCCTATTTACGTGTGATAAAGGGTAATGTCTGAAAGTACTCTTGTTGTAATGCAGCCCTCAACCACCTCAGATGATACATTGTGTGTTTTTTTAACCCTTTATCTAATCAACAATAAATAAATTCAAATTAAATGGACATGTTCTTAGCCGGATAATATCATATCTTCAGCACATAATGAGAGTGGGAGCCATACTGTAGGAGAGTTGCTCATTTCAATAATATTTTCGGATTCATCGAGATGTTAAACATTAGTAAATTAAAAGAACAAGTTTAATGAAAAACAGACGTTAAAAGTGACAGATATATTACAGAGACCACACGAAAAACGTTTGAAGGAAACACGGAAAGGAACCAGTCATTCTCTCTCTCACACATTCATCTGCTGCCAGGGTGTCACTCTTCTCCCATGGCAGTCTTGATGATGTCTGCTCTTCTCAGTTTGGATGCCTCTTCAAACTTGGTGATGATGTCGTTGCAGGATTTGTTCTGTGAGTGGAAGAAATGAAAACAGAGATACTCTGTTGGTCTAGCTGTGCAATTACTGCACTTAACAGACAGAAAACCAAAACATAAAGAACAGTGTCAGTTCTATATGACTTAAACAGTCATGGGGCTCTCTGGAGAACGTACGATGATGAACTTGCGCCTCTCCTTCTGTAGTTTGAAAAATTCCTCCACTGTCAGATCTTCAACTTTCTTCTTAAGCGTAATGAAGTGGCAGGATGGCGAATGAGATTTGTGCTCCTTTCTGGAAACAAAAAAGTGACAAGGGTGTTAATTTGGAAACAAATATTTTCTTTCTTTCAGGGACCATGAACAAATTGTGGACAAACATACGGAGAGAATGTACATTGTCCCATGCAAATGGAAGCCATGAATGTCTGCACTCGGAGCATGGACATGGGAAAACACTTTTCAAGTCAGTTGTGCTCGCCAAAGAGAAAACACTAAACATTTTTGTTTAACTACAGTGAAAAATTCACAGTAATTCATACAGTGTCCTTCCAATTAGCATGAATATAAAACTATTCACATAGCTAAAAATAGTTCACATAGTAGATGTTGTATCAGTCTCACACACTCACACACACACACACACACACACACACACACACACACACACACACACACACACACACACACACACACACACAATGTATCACTCAAAGAGGGAAAGTCTTGTGAGTCATGAAAACTTGTGCCAAAGCGGAAAACAAGAAATAGATAAACTTTGAGAGATATTTATCGGTCTCAAAATGTATTTATGTGAATTATTTGGAAAACGTATACACATCTGGTCGGTCGGTGTCAATACACAAAAGAACTGTATATTGGTCATGTGGAGAACACCTTAGCCTTCCCAAAAAAATGTACTTTATGTCCTCTGAAGATTTCTGGAGTCTGAGACAACATCATTGATGTCTTGGAGGTTACAAATTTTCAACACAACGTGAGCATGGAGATTAGAATGCT
Source organism: Scophthalmus maximus (assembly GCF_022379125.1). NCBI lineage: Eukaryota > Metazoa > Chordata > Actinopteri > Pleuronectiformes > Scophthalmidae > Scophthalmus > Scophthalmus maximus. The sequence continues at coordinate 9,629,089 of NC_061530.1, forward strand.
TGGCTGCATGTGCATATTTGACTGATGTCCACAGTGAAATTGTTATCTTACAGTGGATCGTCCTCCGGCTCCCAGCCCTCCAGCTCTTTGAGGCAGAAGAAACACATGGCGATGTCTGGGCTGTTGTCTGAAGGGGTGTGAATGAAGCCCGCTTTGGCCATCTGGAAAAACAAACATTTGAAAAGAGGAAAAACAGATCAGTCAATCAATCTTGATAATCCTTTGTTGGTCATTTTCCAAGCAAAACGTATATATAAATAAATAAATCTTCTATTTCAAGCTTTTCAATGTGTATAGTTGCCTCTCTTCCCCTGTTTTATTGTAATGTCACATTGAACATGTGGGTGTTTTGATCTGTATACAACCTCCAAAGATGCCACATTCAGCTTTGGGTATTTGGCCCAATTTTCACTATTTTCTGACATTGTCAGGTTAAAGAGTAAAGACTAAGGAAAATAATGATAAGGTGCGTGCAACACAAAAATAATTTCAGTTGTTGGTGCCAGCCTTTTAGAGTTGTCATCGCTGTTCCATGACATTGTTAATGGCACTGGATGGAAGTGTTGTTAGTCAGACAAAACAAGCTAATGAGGGGTGACATGGAAAACTGTGTCAGGCAGTTTTAACCATTTTCTGAAATGTTATAGACTAACTAGTTAATAAAGATACTTGAAAACATAAAAGAGTAATTAGAACAACTCTATTTATATAGAACCAGTGGCATCCGGCCATGTGCCTCATATAGTTATACAGCTATTCCTAAAAGAAATCTGCAGATTTCTAAGTAGCACATTCCTGTAGTTCCCCTTGGGAGAAACAAAAAGAACATACACAGCTACATCACTTCCTTTCGTAGCTGACCTCTGGCTACAGCTGCCTCTACCACATGAGCAACAACAATTAATGTTACATTTGACACAGATACACTATTAAATATTTCACCTCCTAGGCTCACACTGCAAGACTTAATGCTAATCTGACTATCTCACTGTCGGAGCAGTTAAATATGAGATGGCGGGGCATTTCATTTCTCATGCTTCATAGCTAATAGTTGTTGCGTTAGCTAGCAAGTCGCTAGCCGTGTGAAAAGTCAACCGCTTGTTAACGTCCACTCACGTTCTCCGGGGTGCACGTGCAGTCCTCGTCGAAAGGCCAGCTCTCGAATGTTTTCAGTCGGTTCTCGTAAAAGTACATCTTGGTGTCCTCTTCGCTGAGCGCGTCCATCGTGATTTTTGAGTTAACAGTATATGTCCAGACCCGTTCTTCACCACCGACAGTCACGGCGTTCAAATTTCGCCCGACGTCCGCTTGGCTCGTTCTGATTGGCGGTCGCAGACAACGGACGTTACATGACTCTTCTTCGTGGGTGTGCGGACAACATGTAGGTTGCGCAAGTCCGCCATCTAGTGTTCATCACCGAGCGGACCAATATGGTTGCTAAATGTAAAATTTTTTTTTAAAATAAATACAACCAAACTACAAGTAGATATTTATAAGATTGTATTTTAAGGAAGGTTGAAGGTCTTTCCCAAGCCTGTAGTTTGTATTTCTTACGTATTAAATCCACATCCGCCGCCCAACCTGACTAATGTAGTGCTTTACGCTTATTGGTCCTAAACATGATGCGCGCCACTCTGAGCTTCCTGTCCTCTGTCAACAAGTGGCACAGGATTGTTTTGCCCACTAACTTTCAGTCCGCCTGCTCAAAGTAACAACACTGCGCCGCCCTGTCGTCACATGCAGACCCACCGGCCGCTCTCCCTCCGTCCTCTTCCTCGGGGTCGTGGTTATGGAAGGACGCTGTGCCGTTGAGACGTGGGCAGAGTTCGGCTTTCCAGACGCTTCCCGCACGCCGAGGATCACGTGTGCCCGCGGGACAGATGTTTTCATCTGCACTGGCAGCGACGAAGTCTACGTCTTCGATACTCAAGAGAGAAAACTCACGGCAAGTTAACTCTGCAGTTCTGTTGGTAACTTTATACAGACCCACTGGATCAGAGACAGAAATCGCAACACCTCGTTGACTGTGTGCTGTTGTATTGTTGCAGGCCGTCCTGCAGTTCCCCAGTCCCGTGAGTGACCTGGTGGAGAGTCACGACAAACAGCTCCTCTATGTGTCCTGTGGAAGTGGCGTTTACTGTGTCAGCTTTCCGTTTCTGCTGTCCAGGTATGTACCCATCCACATCTACTTTATTCACAACTTTTGTTCGTGTTCATGAATGTCTCACGCACCTTTTGGACCTTTCACCTGTGCAGGGCTCAGAGCTCCCCAGCCGATGCATGCTCCGGTCCGGCTGAGGTGAAGGTCCCCTCTGAATTTCTCGTTGTCGAGCAGGAAAGTGTGTCATCGCTGCTCCTCGTCGGCTCTGTGCTCCTGGTCCTTTCCCAGAGAGACGCGTCCTGGCTGCTGAGTCTGTACAAAACAGCAAAAGAAGCGCAGTGCAGCAGTTACGAGATGCTCAGTTCATTCAGTCTACCACTGGTCTCATCTGGTGACACTGAGGGAACAGGGATGAGAAGGAGGCCTGTGCTCACTTGTGTCCATTCTGGTGAACCAAAATCACAATCTTCCTCCTCCGCCTCTTCATCAACCTTAGCGGACAGTCATTTCCAACTGGACCCTGTCCTTTTCAAACTTCTCTTTGGCATCGAAGCCGCCCTCGCCAAATCGCCGGTTGTCCTTTGTGGCCTGCCAGACGGACGTCTGTGCTTCCTCCCTCTTCGTCTCCCAGGTGCACGGCTTCGAGTCCTGCATAGCCTGGAGGAGCCAGTCGCATTTGTCGGACTGTCCGTTGTCGAGGAAACGTGTCCAGGACATGCAAAGTGTTTGGTGGTGGTGGGTGAACAAGGGAGGGTGGTGCTGATGAAGACTGTCAAAGGAGGGCCAGAGGGAGGGGGCACCACAGCTGGTTTCATTGAGGCGTGTGTAGCTGGGCCTGTGGTGTGTGGCTCTGTGGATAAACACCGTCTGTACTACAGCACTGGTTCAGACCTGTTGGTCCTGGATCTGTCAGTGGGACCGTCTGGGAGAGAGAGCCGGGAAAGGGACGATGACACATCCAGTCCGACAGCTGCTGCGCTCACAAGGCCCAACAGTCTAAATGTGTGTCGAGTCATGGCCTTGGCCGCACCTGCACACAACAATGCAGGTGAGTCAGGCCCGACGTAGGAGTGTTGATTTTTACAAATGTCATTGCTTTTCATTTCTTTACCTCCACTGTCTAAATGTGATCTTTCAGACAGTTTAAAATTGTGATGAGGCAGTTGCAAACTGTAACTGTTTTCATGAGCTTTTCCTTGTAAAGTGTGTTCAATGGAGTCTGCGTCTTTCAAGCTTAAATTCAGCAAATTCACACTATCCTATTCACAGAGGATGATGTGCCTTTGTCAGAGGGAAGAAATTGAAATGTTTTCTGTGACTGATTTGCCATTTCTGTTTTCTACTGTACTTAATGCTCATCGTGCAGTTGGGTAGAATACTGTTCAATAGATTTCTTCTAAAAACAAATTAATTTGGAAATGTGCAAAAGTTGCACACTGTCAAACATGACCCTTTGTGGTAGACAGGTGTATTTTGTTATAAATTGGCATCAGTGTTGTGAAAAATGATTTTTGCTCTTAATCTTCAGTGGCAATTATGTTCTGCCCTGATGTGACTAAGCCTACATGTTTATTGTAAACTGGGCCTTAATCTCTTCGACTGCCTCTACCTGATTTCCTAATATATCCTGTCTTTGTCTAAATGTGTCTTATTGTGGGAAATTGTCAGGAGAAGTCCAGCTGCTGGGGCTGTCGGTCAGAGGGCAGCTCCAGGCGATTGTCTTACCTGTGGTGGAGAGAAGGGATGAAGCGTTATCCAATCAGCCTTCCGCGCAGGTGGGCCGCAGCGTTGGGGATCTCCTGTCTGCTATCGGTGATGTTTGTCAAAGGTACGTGCAGCATGATTCCTTTTTGATTGTTTATATAGCACAACAATGTAAAATGAATCACAATACATACCTCAACCTTTCTGTTGACTTACATGTGGTTTTTATTGCTTTCCTTTAAAGAGTATCCGTGCTGAAAAATGCCATCAAGGACAAAAACCAAATTCTGAGGCACCTGAATCAGGTGCTCAACGTCAGCTTCCTGCTGATAGCCAGTACAAATAGTGAAGAGCATCGTCCCGGGCAGGAGAAGCCAATCCGATGCCGTGCCTTGACCAGGTGGAGCAGACTGCTCCAGAAAGACTCTCTAAACCTGACATGTGTCCTGGATAACTCAAGTCCGTATGTTTTGGAACAGGGCTGGACACTGAGCGTCACTGTGTTTCCTGTGTCCTACTCACCGGGCGCAGGAGAGGAAAGCTCCTCCACAAATTTTTCATTCCCATTCAACTATCTCCATCCGGGGGAAACATTAGAAGTGTCGCTGCCGCTTGCTGCTGCAGGCGACACGTCCTTCCCTATGAGAGTAAGCTGCTCGCTCATCTTCTCACTCTCAAGTCTCCTGAGAGAGGAGGAGACCATACACCTTCCTGGCTTGCAGAGAAGTTGCATCAGTTTGCCCTTGAACACACTGACCGTAGATTGGCTGCACGCCCTGCAGGTGAATAATCCCACAACCCATCCCATCAACAGAAACGCCACATCTCAATCCAACCACTACCCAACAGACACTGTCAAAGCCTTTTTAAGCTCACACCGGACTAGGTGCAGCGGACGAGGAGAGAGTGGTGAAAAAAAGGCTGAGCGAGAGCAGCATTCAGCGAGGATACGAGTGTCATCCGAGCTACTCAGGGATACACTGGTGGACACTTTGGAGCCACAGGGGCCAAAGTTGTCCTCCGAAAATCTCTGCATCTCGCTGCTGGACTGGCTGTTGTCTGAACATCCTGGCGGAGGAAAGATCGGACAGCAGGGAGACAGGATCGCTCTGAGCAGCTCATGTGTCCACGCTCGAGGTCCAAACGGAGACTCTGTCAAACTGAGTGCAAAAGAGGTAAACCATTATCTAATCAACGTGTCCCTGTGTAAAAAAAAAAAAAAAAAAAAGTGTGTCTATGATTTGAATAAAACAGACGAGTGATGCAACATGGCTCCTTTGTGCTCCAGGTACATGTGGGGGAGGAGAGCACGGGGAAGGAGGAGCACCTGAGCGCAGTAGAAGTTCAGTTAGACAGCTCATCCATAGCAACAGTGTGTGGACTGCACCATGCTGTGTTGAGCCGGATACAGGTGAGTACACACGCACACACAGGCACACACACACACACACACACACACACGTTGTCACCATTCCAGCATTTCAGAGAAACGTATGGTGAGTTGTCATGGGCACATTTGAGTGTTTTATTTAACACTTGACGGCACAAAAACAGAAACTCATGTTTACTGATGTAAAAATGTAGAATATATTTTGTGGAGTTTTGTGGTTCTTTTGCGCTCAATTTTCTGCACAATTTTGATTCAAAAGCAAACATGGAACACACGCAGCTTGCAGCATTTGATGGATGCTCTGCTTTGATCTGAACTGGAAAAAAAGGGAGATAAAAAACAGAGTTTGGTGCAAGCTATGGATCGAAGGAGGAACCCTCTGCCGAGAAAAAAGTAACAGATATTTGTTACTGCCGGAAAGCTTTGATGAGCTTACATGAATATGTAATGAAGATAAGCCAGTAATGTGGATGTTGAAATTTCTTTTTTCTTTTTAGCAGACTTATTTTTATTTGGCTAAAATATCTTGCTGCAGTTTGGTTCAGTTTGACAACATGGAGCTTGCACACACACACAGACAACTCAGGTTTTTATGATTATAGCTGTAACATAGGCCCAGACTCTGTTTGACCTCATCTGGCCTGAGAATCCTGTTCTATGTCTGTGCTTTTAGATGAACACGGGGATGATGAGAGTTATTTGAAATCCCTTTCATGTGCTGCGTTTTTTTTTCCTCGACACAGGCTCTGTTGCAGAGTGCTCCTGAGAGGACTGCTTCCACTGTGAGGGTCCAGAGTTTAGGTTTAAGAGAGGCACTTAAGCGGGCCGAGGTAAGACCCTCATGTACCTGTACCAGGTTTTTCATTAGGGTCTGCAACTAATGGTTCTCAATTGATTTCTCCTTTTTTCCCAGTAAGCAGTTACATTAATGAACAGTAAGCCCATAATTTGAAATAGAGAAAATATGACCAGCAACTATTCAGTACATTTTTTTGGGAAACCAGTTAATCCATTGTAACATGCTTTTCAACATGTCAGTGTCCATTATTGTGCTTATATCTAATGTATATTGATACAATTGTCGTCGTCCCCCCCCTTCTCCGCTCATCACAGCGTCTGTCAGAGCAGATCCAGCAAAGCCGGATATCTGGGGCTTTTGGCATGGGCACGTCCACAGGGCAGATGAGCCGGTCTCTTCTCGCCGTTTACAAGGAACTCAGAGAGAACCCTCTCCTTATAATTTAAACGTATTTTTTAACCTACTCAGCTTCCCTTAACCTTGTTCTGTGTTGTGTCATCTGTTCTTTGTAGTCATAATAAATGCAACTCATTTTTTTTCATTTATTTTTTTCTGTTTTTGTGCCACAGCTCTAAAACTCAGATTACTGAGGTTACCATGTTTTGTTGGCCACGTCCTAAATTTCATTTTACAAACTGATGCGTTCAGGTCAAGAAGACTGAAGAGCTCAGGTGGTAAAGCTGAGTGAAGGACCTCTGGTTTACAGTCGCCTGATGTGCCAGACATGTAGGTGTAACAGTGACAACTGGCAGATTGTTGCGTTTGAAAATGAAAGATTAACAAAAAAGGTCTAGTGCATACTCCATAAGAACATGATAACCAATCTTACCACAAACTAATCAACATATAATATTCTTGTTATGTATTTAGGTTTTACAGGCAGCCTAATTGTCTATCAGTAATTCAGGCAGTTGCAGAAACAGGAAGTTCCAAGTGTTTTTCACGAGTCAAAGGTTTCCCCCACACCACCTAATAAATTTGGAGAGACTGAATTGAGATAACAGAAACCTTATTGAACGTTTAAGACAAGACCAGATCAGACAAAGTGATTTAAAATGTGAACCAGAAAGTAGCATGTTGTCCAATAGGTGGCAGTGAGTTGACTTTATGGTCCTTTCAAAGAGACTGAACTGAACTGAACAAACTACGATGAATGAGTAAACAGTGTTTTTGCTGAATCCCTTAATCTTACTAAATACCTTAATGTCCATATTAGACATGCTGACCTGTGGTCATCTACACACCCCTGCTTCCAGAAATGGCTCAATGAAATGATAATAATTATACAGAAGGATATACGCTTCCACAACTCCAATGTACCCAACTAATTTTAAAGTGTTTGAGGACCATTCATCAACCACCATAAATATCAATAATTGTTATTTTATGTAGTGATATAATCCTGTACTCTTTTATTATACTCTTGCAATACCTGACTATGTAACACCGTGTAGATTGCACCAATAACATTATGTACGGCGGCTCATAAAAAGAGAGGACAAAGATTTTTTTTTTCCTTTTGCATTTTGAGAATATGATTGAAATGTAGAGAGTAAAGTTGACATGTGAAGAGTAAAGTTGACTCCTCTAGGTCCATCAAATCCAGTAAGAGGAGCGACTCAGCTGCCAGAGTTCCATCTTTCCAAGGTTGTGTGGTTTTTAATTCAGCTAGTTAGTAATCGGTGCAATATGACTTTAGAGGGCTGAATCAAGGCCTGTGTTGGTGCAGTTATGAAGTCCTTCAGGTCAATCATTTTCATTCTATTAGATTGTGTTGGTGTAACGTTGTAATCAGACGCACACAGTCTAACGGTGTGTTGTTCGGCAAATTGTTCCTCAACCACCATGCTAAAATTGTGCTGCTCCAGGTGAGGCTCGAACTCACAACCTCGGCATCGCTCTGCAAGTCACTGTCCTATAAGTACCGCGCGCTGACCGATTGCGCCACTGGAGCCTGTGGAGTCGCTGCAGTTTTTGTTTGATAGTTTTTTTTCAACACTGAACCGATGAAAGGGAAAATAAAATTAAATGTTGCTGGAGAATGAGGCCAATTACATCTGTTCGCAGGTTCTGGTTGGAGCTATGCTCCAGGAGGTCGCTGAGGTCACCAAAATCAGAGACAAAACTCAGGCAAAAAAATTAAAAACAACGTATAGGCGACTTGGCATCTCAACTAAGCATATAGCTGGGATTTTAAATGGGTCCAGCTAAAATAAAACTTGCCTGGGTTTATGGTGTAGCTCTGTGCCAAACTGGATCTGACTGCTCAGTGCAGCCATATTGCAGAACAAACAAGATGTATAAAGGAATCTCCCCGTGCTGGTTTTCATTTTAGTGCACCATCATCTGTCATTGACTATTCTCAATAGAAGACAGAGCGAGTCTAGTCACACCTACCAGGATCGCTGCAGCTCAACCAGTACTTGGCCGACTCACTGGTTGAGCGCTTGTAACGCCCTAAAATTAAACCAGATTTGGAAACAACAGGTTAGCAGGTCAGGCGTGGCACGATGGTCCAGTAGTCAGCACTGGGACTTCACAACCGCAAGGTTCTGGTTTTGACTCTGACGGATGACATTACCTGTAGCAAAGGGAAAGGAGCATTGCAAATGGAACAAAACCAGCCATACAAGTTTATTGTTTTATGCTCATAAAAGAGAAGAGGAAACTAGGAACATAACAGAGGGACAAATAAAAAAAGGAAATTAATAAAATCCATTTACTTGCAGTTTGAGACTGGAATGATCCAATTACTGCCGCTAACATGTGCACTAGTCTTAGTTACTGTTAGTTAAGGTGAATACTAGAAACCAATTCATTCTCGTCTGTTGAACAACAACCTCAGACCGACAAAAAAAGATGACGTCTGTCTCAAATGACACCCTGAGCCACTGTACTTGTACCTGTTAGACTAGACTGGATCGGTGTCACCATGTGCTGCAACTTTGTTGCCTTGTTGTCAGGGACGTAAAGCCCTGGAGGAGTGGAAGGAAGGCTAGTTGTTCGTCACACTGATGCTTGTTTTCAAATCTCTGAAATCTAAAGGTCTCGTTTCAGACATTCATTTGATCTTGCAGCAAATGTTTACTGGGCAACAAAAAACCCAGAGGGAGGACAGAAAAACTCTAATGTTCAGTCACACCAATTGTGTTTTGAGATGCAGCCCCTTCTCAGAACATGGTTCACCACATCAAGACGTCTCTTGGCTGATTATCCACGGTGAGTGCTTCATCCCGCTTATACCTGCTGCTTCCTCTTTGCAGCAGGAACGAGGGAAAAAAACGGAATTAAATGCCACTAAGTTTAACTCAAGTTAAGTTCAAAATACTACGGTGGTGATGAATGGCGGATCTCCTCAAGCATCAGAGTTGGGCCTCAGGTTTGAACCAGTATTGGACTGACTGCGTTAATACTCCCACAGAGCTGAGCTGCTCAGGCTGAGTCCGTCGGCCTTCAGCGTGCCCCCTTGGTCTCCACGCAGGTATTTGCCATTCTTGCCACGGATGGCCAGGCGACCGTGCTCAAGGAGCTCCAGGGTGAAATCCTCGGGGGCCTCGCCGTCCGAGCAAACCAGCCCGGCGCTGTTCACATACCAGAACTGACCATCCACACCTGCAGGATCAAAAAACACAGTCAGGTCACAGGTCTACATCTGGTGCTGCTGCTGGTAATCAGTACAGTAAAAGACAATCCAATGTCCCAAAAGTCTGTTTTGAGTGGGCGTGTCCTGACCTCTAACGTGGTAGGCCCCTTCGCTGAACTGAAGGGTGAAAATGTCATAGACCGATCTGCTGGCATCCAGCGTGTTGGAGTTCCTGTGGTGGCAGATGAAGCCGTTCTCCCCCCTCAAGATCAGCATGGGTCGGTTGATCAGTTTCAGAGTGAGCAGCTCATCCTCACCTGACCGAAGGTGACCGCAGAACAATCAGAAGACACGCGGGAAAAGCCGGAGAGATTGGTGAACACTAGGCCTGAACCAAAAAAGGCTTCTTACCTGCGAAGTCACTGACAGCGAGCAGTTGGCCATTCTTCTTAATGCAGATGTATTTTCCATTGTTAGCTTTTATTGCCACCTTGTGGCCGAGCCACTCCACTGCAAACATGGTGTTGGCTGACCTGCAGTTGGGCATCGCACTAGAGAAGGTGAGGCTCTCTCTTGTGAATACATGTTAAATGCATATGCAAGAATAAATAAGGTAAAGCAGGTCAACTAAGAGAGACTTAAGTTTTTTTTGAGGGATTGAGATCATGAACTCAAAACCTTGCTATTAAGCCATATCATGCATACAAGTAACAATTCCTATTTTTCCATTATTTCAGTTTTAGCCATCAATCATTGTTAATAGATTTATACTTGAAGTCCATGACTAATTTTCATTTTCAATGATGGTGACCATGTTGTGTTAAGAATTATCTGCCATTATCTCATGAATTCTACTTTATCTCCCTATAGCATTCATGACTCTTTGCATTTATGATTATGAGCCAGGAGATCAAAGTTTGAGTGGTGGAAGGCTGAAGGGGAACATTTATGTTTTCATAGTTATTAAAAAGACTCACTCGGTTTTAGCCAAGGACTGCACTTCCTAATCTGTCAAATCACAGTAGACACTGTTCTCATGTCTACTCTACTTTGACTCACTCTTCAGTTGCAGTACTCTGGATGCCTCCGTGAGCCACCAGGGCCCAACAGTTCCCTTGGCTGGTGCGAAACGTGCACTTCCTGGTTTCCTTGTCAATCTCCATCTGAAACGTCTCCATGTCTGTCTCATCTTCCTGATTGGCTGCGAGGCTGACTCCTGCAGGGGCACAGCAAGCACATCCTGTCATTAATACTTGAGCATGAAAACTTGAGCACTGTTTAGTGTTTGGAGATATCCGTCCACCAGTTGCTGCTCAAAGTTTTCATTTCCTTACTTTCCTTTTCACTCGTTTCTCACTGGCACTGTTGTATCTTGAATATGAGTTACAATATTGCAACATTTTAGACTCAAACAGAGACACATGACAGCTGGCGGCAGTGTTGAACAATGAACTGAAGGTGTCATCAACATGAAATTTTCTCTTCAACACGATATTTCTCCCCGGATTCCCAATGGCAAGGCGAAAACCAACGTACACCCGCCAACTAATCAGGTTGCATTGTTCTGTTCAACTTGGCCCAGCATGGAAGAGTTGGTGACCACGTCTGATCCTGGGATGCTCCATATTTTTGAATATAGAAATTTTTAAACAGTCCATCGCAATCTTCTCTCTCACATCCACATGTTGCTGCTGCTTGTCTCGCCTCTAAAAGACAGATTGCAGAGGGATAAATCTATATTAGATGCCTCCAAGAATATCCCTAATACATCTTCTTAATCCTATAACAACACTTATCTGAGTGCCCCCCCCCCCTTCCTCTTTGTCTCTCCCTGCTTTCTTCTCTGGTCATCCCTTTCTATCTCCTTCCCTCCCCCAATTTGTCCCTGACCCCCTAAACCCCCACCTCACACCATAGCCCCACCTCCGGCCCTGCCTATCTGCCCTCTTCACGGCGGGGCTCTGATATAATCAGCTTTCGAGTGCTTCCCTTCCAATCCCTCAATCCCCTCAATAAAAGAATAAAGAAAAAAAAAACAGGAAAAGACCAGAGGATTTTATGGTCCACACTTAGCAGGATGTACGGATAATTACCAGGACCCTCTCAATCCCCTCTCAATGGGCATAGACACAAATATAATAATCAAACGAGAGACCATGCCATAAAAATATAAAATGTATCTGCACTAACTCGCTATATGAGTTTATACATCATAAATGACCCAAAGGACACATGTAAAGGACTATACTTTTATGTAATCGATAAGAATAAAACTGTTGTTGATACATATTGTTCATCAGAAATGATTTAAGGACGACTGAAACCTCAGTGATTATCAAGGGTGCATAAAAATAATATTTGTCCTCTGAAAAAACTTTTAAAGGCCAACACTACTATAGTGAATCATAGTGTTTTCAGTTTCATTTTTTCCCACCTTAATTTCTTTGATTTTAAAACATCTGTTTTAAGATCCTTTTATGGTATTTGGCTTCAATTGTATGTCTGACCGTAGATACAGACTGGAGGAGGGAGAACGGGGATGACATGCTACAAAGATGTCATGGTTACTGAGCCAGAGGGATGCTTTAATCATATCTATTCACACCCAATGAAATAGGTTTCATGAGGTCTTACAACTGGTTAAATTATCATTGATCTTAAATGCATTTGAAGCATAAATTTCTGCCCCTCTAGTCTGCACCAATGCCTGGGGGCCCATCACTCTTGTTCGATCTCATCCCAACTCAATGTCATGCTTTGTCTACCTATTCTATGTGTCCATTTCACACTAATTCAACCTAGAAATGATCCTAAGACAGAGCTCAGCTGGGACCTCAGAGGCGCTCTCTGGTAGATTAGAGAGACAAGAAGAAAGAGAAGAGAAAGAGAAAGAGAAAAAGAAAGAGAAAGAGAAAGAGAAAGAGAAAGAGAAAGAGAAAGAGAAAGAGATGAGGAAAAGAACATTAGATACAGTGAAATCCAAGCCAGCAATCTGATGATATTAATAGCAGTGTTGATGACCATCTTTGACACACCAGTAGGCCATGCATACGGAATAAGAAGTTGTCATCGTGGCCATGGTCACTGATTAACTACACTGACACTGTGGTGCAATATTTTGGATCAGACCCCAGATCCAGCTCCACTTTCTGGTGTTGTCCTACCTGCATCCTGCAAGTGGAGCAGGCCTAACTAATCCATCAGTGATAGATGGCTCTGACATCTATTATTGAAAGTCATCTGATGCCTCTATCCCCCTGTCCCTATCTTCCTCCCAATCCTGCTTCCCTCACAACTGCACTTTCTGTTTCTTTTTATTTTATTTCAGTCCCTTAATTTCCCCCCTCTTATTTTTTCCCGGGCTATATGTGTATGTGTATGTGTATGTGTATGTGTATGTGTATGTGTATGTGTATGTGTATGTGCATGTGTATGTGTATGTGTATGTGTACGTGTACGTGCATGTGTATGTGTATGTGCATGGATGCATTCCATGTGTATGTGTTCATGTATGTGTGTGTTAATGGAAAGTTTGTGTACATGGACAATCATCTCTTCTTCACTTTCAGGGCAGAGTGGATCACTTAGGCCCGGGGAACATGGGGAGGTGATGAGAGATGTGATGACAGAGCTAACACACTAAGGCTGACAGACCCAACACACACACACAAAAACACACACAAACACACACACACACACACACACACACTTAACTATCACAACTTGAACATTTTTACATCGGCCAATTTTTGATTTTATTTTACAAACTACATTTGGCTCTATAAAGAATCGTTAAAAGGTATCTCATTCTGGTTCCTCAGGTGCATGTGCCCCCCTCCCCTCCCCCATAGAACTTATTCCAGACTGACTACACTTGTACTGTATATCTGTATGTTGTAGGTTACCAACATAGCTCATTTGCAGTGGAGAAAGAACAAAAGTTATAATAAACGTGTGAAGACACTAGTAGTAACATTAAGGAGGATGAGGCTCCCCTCCTGTCTCCACATACAGAATAGCTACTACTATCGTCCCCAAGCCCTGTGAGAGTCCTCCTCTACCTCCTCCCTTCTCTGCTTTCCATTCTCCCCTTCTTCTCCTTTATTCATCACGTAAAACCCAGAGGTAGAATTTAATAATGTATATGAGTACTGAACAGTTCTGAGGCACTGGCATTTAAGATTTTTCTTTTTAGTGTAGTCAAATATAACAGTTCAAACATTAACCTAATATAATTACATTTTTTGGTAAACTATCAACATTCCTTAAGTGTTCACACCACAAGCAACATTATCAACAACTTGCTTGGATATTGACAAACCAGGGGATGTTCATTAACAAGCAAGTCCAATGGCAAGAGAAGTTGACCATTGCTGACCATGTCAATAGTGTGCCGTTGATGTGATTCGGGTGTTTAATTGCTTGAACAGAAAAGTATCGCCCCCAAAAATTCTAATATTGTAGCTTGATGTGATCATTTCAGTTTGTCATGTTCCTAAAGGCAGCACAGTTTTTACTTGATTTTCAGAAGGACATGGGCACAGACCGAGGCCGGGGTTAGTGGGTTAGATTAGCGGGTTAGAAGCTATGCCCCAGGTGAGAGGCAGCTTGGGTTTCTGAAAGCAGACTCCCCCCCTCGCCTTCCAGGAACAGGGGCCAACTTCATCAATAATTCAACACACCTCACTTCACCACTCGCCGCAGCAGGACTGTATGGTTGTGTGTGGGCGAGTGTGTCGGAGAAAGATAAAGCTTTTGTTTGTGCTGAACAAGTGTGGGAAGAGCGAAGAGGGAAGAGAGAGCGTGCTGCAACTGCGTCTCTGTGTGTCAATGCCCATGTATACATTATGGTTCTCCTTGTGCTCTATGTGTGTTTTATACTAATAACTACAATATCACTTGTGCTCTTCAACCGATCAATTTACAGTGCGCCCAGTCGTTGTGTTTCCTGAATCTCCTGCTGCTAACCAGGAACAATGAGCGGTCAGAGATTCAGTTACAGCACGCAGGGCTGAAGAAACTCAACACTGCAGACATGAATCTGCAGCCTGCGTATGGATGGGTGCCATGGACGGGCACTGTTGACGTAGGCTAATCCACCCCAAATCCAGTTTCAAATCAGACCAGCAAACCCTTTCGACCATCACCAATTGAAAGTCTTGGAAAGTACTTCAAGTGCACTAGATGTAATGCGACACTTGCAATTACATCCCCCCCCCCCTAGTTTTTTAGACTGATCAAAGAAAATCAGCCTTGTTTTCAAGAAGAAATGACGTTGAAGCCCATGTGGAGCAGCCGTTATCCATCAGTGACGGTCACAAGACCCAAGAGTAAATACGTAATACAGTCTCAACAGCGCATTACTGTACAGCATATAGGTCACAAACAGCTGTTCCAGTAAGCCCAGCGGACAAGAGCGCAAAGTGTGAACATTGCCCCCAAAAAAGCCAGGTTGAGGGACATCTGAGAGGCAATGAAAGGGGATCTTCAAAAATATAATAACATAACATTTATGATAGATTAAGTGATAAAAGATACTTCTAAAGTATCTGCTGCATTTTATAATTTGGACTTTCAACATTTCAGGAAAAAAAACACCTTCTTGGACAACCTTTATTTGAAGTAGAACATTAATATGAGTACAAAATAACATAATTCATTAAAAAGTGTATGGTAAATTGTTAAATCTATTTCTGCAGTTGTTGTTTTTTTCTACCACACAATGAATCTGTCATTTGACCAAGCCATCTTCTGGTGTAAGACTACGCATCGCGGTGGACTGACCTAAATCAGTTGCAGCCCTCAGACAAATTTGTCTCAGGTCTCCCAGATGAGGCTGATAGTCTCCCATATCAGCCTCATCTATCTTGTCTTCCTGGAGAGATGCAACTCTCCAATGTGATGTCAGTGCATGTTGATGTGCAGAATACATTACCCATAATTACCCTTATCAGCTGCCAATCATTCCAGAGTGACCTATTCTCTTAACCATGCATATTCAGCGTTTCCGCGTGTGAGTGTACTTCCTCTGAATTGTGAGCTCAGTTTCCTGGGGGCGTATCAGTGCACACCATGTATAGGCTAGTCGTAGTAACTGTAATAGTTGCAGTATTTACTGCTTCATTATGTATGTGTGTAGGTCAGTATGTGTCAGCTAAAGGCTCATTTGATCACCCTCAGTAGCACCTGAGAACGACCCCTGTCCATTTAATCAGACTTTTGAGACTCTGTCGTGGGAATTCTGCAAGAGTTGCAGTTGTGTGCCTGCTTGCATGCAGGGAAAAAAACTAAAAGAAAAACAATCTAATATGATTTGTAACAATATTTCTTGTTGATGTGTCTGTATTTCCTACCTTGTCTTATGGAGACATATCGCCCATTGGCTGCCATCAAAACCACCTGTGGGTGGCTCTCCTCCAGGTCAAACAGTTCATCTTTGCCCGGCTTGGAGCAGCGTCCAGACCTTAAGGTGCCCGTAGGCCCCATTGGAGACAAATACTTCCCCTCACAGTCTTTAAAGGCCAGCTTCCCACACTTCAGCTCTAGGGTGTACGCTGTGGCCCTCCCACTCTGTGTCAAGAGCTTCCCATCATTGCTGAGGAAGCGGCTGTCGCACGTCTTTAGGCAGTACTTCCCATCCAGGTAGACGAGGGTGAGGAGCGCTGCCACGCCCCAGGGAATGTTCAAATCCACAGCGATCTCCCCGTCCTCTGCGGAGAGGCGGGCATAGCGCTTGCGGGCCACAGACAGCAGGTTGGCCTGCGGATGTAGAGCCAGGTGCACTGCCCACAGCTCAGCATCTGTGATTATCTGGGCAAAGCAGGACAGGTAGTCCCTCGAGCCGCCGAAGAAGCGGAGGTGCTGCTCAGACTGCAGCGCCCACCGACCATCGGACTGAGCCACAATGAGGAAACGGCAGTCCGAGTTGTGGCCATCGGCCTCACAGGTGACCTTGCCGTCCTTGTCAGAGGCCAGGTAGCGCCCCAGGTGGCTGCGCAAGTAGACTACCTGGGTGTCCTGGGAGTCCTGCTCTAGAGTCCAAATCTGCTTCTTCTTTAGGCTGGGAGCTGAGGCATTCACCTGGGAAACAACAAAGGTATCACTCTAATAATCTGTTTACAAAAAGCGGGACTGTTTCATGCCTGCAGCCTTTGATTGAAATGGTGAATTTGCAATAAAATCATGCAAAAAAAGTTTTGGACCGTTTCACATTGGATGGGCATGCTGGTACCTTGAAGCCAAAGCTCTCAGCAGTGAGATAGCGACCCTCGTGGTTGACGAGACCAAACTGCAACTTCAAGGGGCGGTTCCCGTTCGCAGGCATTTTTACCTGTGGATTCAGAACATAAGGAAAACAAGGGATGAGACGAGTTAAGGATGGGGAGAAGAAGACGTGGAGGGGTAAATAGACTGAAATTAGATGCAGGAGAGAAGGGTGTGCCTAAAAAAAGCTGGAATATGGGTTTCTAAAAAGGTGTGGGATAAAGTGATGTCATGGAGAATGATGAAATGTAAACGTTTTAAAGACAGGAAATCAATTCATTAAGGTACAGTATATAAAGCACTCCCATGACCACAAATTCCTTCCCTGGCCCGAGGCTTTATTATACATTTTTCCAGCCACAGCCTCCTAATTTACTTACTGTGGTTTTGTGGCTTCCCCTCTGCAGTTTCTGTGGCTCTAATTCCAGCTCCCAGACTTAAGAGGCTTCTTTCAACATGCGCCCTGTTGTAATTCTCTCTCTCTCCCCTCTCCTTCTCTGGCCGGCTCTTGAGTTCTGTTGATCGGGTCTCCCAGACCTCTCTTCTCCTTAATCAGGTTAGAAGGAGGAACCTTGATCTCCCTTCAGTCGTCCGGTGTCAAGCTCTCTTGCACTGTAGACTAATTTTGTTTTTCACTGCTTATCTCCACTTCTGCAGCCGACCCTCTCCCTCTGCCTCTCTTCTGTTGAACAGTGCTCTCCTGTCCAGCCTTACGCCTGCTCTTGCTTGACTTGTTATTCACCCTGAAGGCTTAATCACTTGGTCCCCCCCAGACTAGACTTCTCTGGGGTTTTGTTTGCCTACGTTCTTTGGATCCCAGCGAATTGTCTGACCTTCTGCTTCACCTTCCTTGAAGTCCAGCTTCCTCGTTCATCTGACAAAAGTTTGATCAGTGGAGAAGAACATCCTCAGCGGTCCTGCAAATTTTATGGTAGCGCATTGAAGGGCTCCTTCACTCTTTCCCTTAACACTAGCCGCCCATCACAACTGAACTCGGCAACAAAGAGAGCTCGCCTCTGTAATCTTAAGCCTCTCCCTGTCGCTTTTTCCTCCCATCCTCTCCTTCTCTCTCAGTGCCTTTCTCTAACCTGCAATGTATATAATCCTACCTTTCTCTGCCTCTGTGCTTTATTGTGAGCTCTGCACTTCACCTCTTTCTGTGACACATAAAGACAGGTAGGTAGAAACAATGCTTGCGCGCACACACACACACACACGCACACACACACACACACACACACACACACACACACACACACACACACACACACACACACACACACACACACACAGAGAGCTGCAGGTAACCAGAGCACTCCCCATGCCTTTGGGGTAGTTGCCTGAGTGCAGCTCCCCTTACTTGCCAATGCTGGGGATTTAGTTACACACCTTCTCTGATTGCAAGCTCTCTGGGTCAATACTAATGGGAAATGTGTCTGAGAGGCGGAGGGACGCGGACTTCACATCTTTGGACGACAAGCAAAGGGACAAGAGATGGTAGCTTTTGTGAAGGCAACAATAACAACCTAATCAACATATGGGGTTTTTGACTGAATGTGTTTGGGCAGTTAAGGGGGTCGTGCATGTGTGTAAGTGTGTGTGTGTGTGTGTGTGTGTGTGTGTGTGTGTGTGTGAGTAATAAATCTTGCCAATCAGCCTATTATAAGTCTTCTTTGCAGAGTAAACAGACGTGTCTGTTCCTGAATCCATCTAATCCTCAACCCAATCATCCCAACCTGGCTAATCTACCGGCACTACCCCTCCCTGCTAACACACACACACACACACACACACACACACCCTCCCCCTACTGCTTGTCAATGATCATAAACATACACATAGACTCACTGACCCACAGTACCATGCATGTCATCGCACACACACAAACACACACACACACAAAGGTCAGTAGAGGGTCTCAGGGTCCTTGGTAAATACCCCCCCCCCCCCAAAGATTTACTCCTCCTGACCCAGACTTGAACTGCATTGCTTTACGCGAAATGTGATAAACAATGAGGTCACACACAATTTCACACACACACACACACACACACACACACACACACACACACACACACACACACTGACGTACGCAAGTGGTGTAATTGTTCCCTGGGTCTTTTCTTTAATAAGGCTCATCAAAAGGATCTCCAGTCAGCATTTTTACGGGGAGTTCTTTTGCTACAGATTGTAACATGTCTAACAAAACAGTGTTTTATGCAAACAACAAAATGGCTTGGCTAAACAAGAGAGAGATACGTTTTTTCTTGTATCTAAATCGACCATTTTTATCTTCACAATATCTTATTGTGAAACAATTATCTACCACGCCAACACCGAGATTAGACACAAGACCAAACCTATGATGTATGACTCATCAACATTCTTATATAAAAAATCTGTTTTGTTATTTCTGTCAGTCTTTTGATTAATTCATGCAAGTAATTCTTATTTAATCAGTTGCCTCATGAACGCAGAAGCTATTTGGTGACACTTCTCTCCTTTTTAACAATTCATAAATTATGTTTTCATTCTATAATGTGTCTCTGCCACTGACAATGAAAACTACTACTACTACTACTACTACTACTACTATATAGAGAAAGAACTGATGACCTTAGCCATATATAAAGTATCAAAATGTATCTTGATATGAGATTCTTAAAGGAGCCATACTATGCTTTTTTAGTTTTTCCCTTTCCTCTAGTGTGCTATATAGGTTTTTCTGTGTATGTTAAAGGAAGGGAGCACCCCCTCTCTGACAAAAAACACTGTTCCTGGAGCTCCTGAAACCGCTCGTCAGTATTCAAGCCGATACTTCCGTAACATCATGTTGCTGAGTCAACTGACTTTGACATCTGCCATAATCAGATCCAAAGGATAACCTAGGTGCAAGCAACTCTTTCTGGACAAAAGCAACTTAAAAACCTCCTCACCACTCCAATGTCACTTCCCCATAAACCTTCCCTCTGCTCCTTCACTTGAACAAACCATCTGATCTCCTGATGGCTAGATGTGTGTTTGTATGCTAATGTGTAATTCATTGGGATTACTCAACACTCCTTATCTTGAAAAGAATTGGAACATCTGCATACATCCCCTATCTCTGTCTATCTTAAATTTAACCACAAATGTAGAGAGAGGAGACGAAGGGGCTGGGAGGGGGAGACAGTCACACTGCTCAAATCAAAAAAGGCATATACTGTTATTGTTATCAGTACTATTATTTTCATTAGTATCACTTTTATCACTATTACTGTACTTCCTCCTCATATGTATCCTATCCCACGCATCATTAGCTCACTATCTGTGGCCCCCGGGGCTGCGTCATCGTCTGCTGATGTGCCAGCACTCCTGCTGCCGTCGGCACAGTGACGCCTGTCGATAGCCAACCAGATGTTTTGTTGTTGTCGGCCCCCCCACCCCTTATTCTGGGGTGGTGGCTGTGCCAGGTTCACCGTGGCAACCGTGGGATGGTGCTTTAGAAGCCATTACAGCGGTCCTCTGATGACACTCAAATAGCTATCATTACACCTCCTCCAAGGAGACACAGAGGGGGGAGGAGGAGGAGGGAGAAGGAAAGGGAGAGATGAGGCAGGGAAGGAAGGATGGATGGAAGAAGGTAAGGTTGCAACACAGAAGGAGAGGAATATAGGTAGTGGAGGAGGCAAGTGGAGAGGGAGGTGAAGGAGCTAGGAAAGGAAAGGGGAACAGCTGAAAGGTGAGTGGTGGGAGACAGGTTAAGGGTGCTGGGAGATGGAGGGGAGGTCAGTAAATTACACAGGCAGACTCGGACGGGAAACCAAGTTAAAGATATAGAACATTCATGGAAGCAGGGACGCTGGAGAAGGAGAGAGAGAATGGGGAATTCAAAATGACCATTTCTGAGTTAACAGCCTCCAGCCTTTTTCTACCCTATTAAGTTCTATTCTGACATTACTTGGGACTGCAGGGTGCAGCCTCATACCCAACAGGGCCCCCCCACCCCCAGCTCTCACAGACACCCCCTCCTACACACACACACACACACACACACACACACACACACACACGCGCGTCGTGAGTCTCGCTCTTCCTCAGTTACTTCCTCCAGTCATCCCCTTCTCCATTTTCCCCTTTAGTGTTTCTCCCCCTCCTCGGTCCCCCTCCGCTCTCTCTCTCTCTCTCTCTCTCTCTCTCTCTCTCTCATCTTCAGTTTGATTCCAGAGGTTGTGAACTGAAAGAGACGTCAGCCAGATCAATCTATGAGTCCACTGGTTGTCCCCCTGCTTTGTTCACATCTTTGTCTGATTCTTTCTTTCCTCACTGACAAATTATGAATCTGTTTCAGTGTAAATCAACTCGTGCCAGGACCCAAATTTGTCGGAGGGGATCTGTACCTGTTAACCGATCAAACATGACCAACCAAAGGAAAACAAACTTTTGAGACTACTTTGTCATATATTTGAGGCACAAAGGTATAGATTTTTAGGGAGAAATTCATTGTATTCCTTAAACATAAATGTATATAATAAGACTACAAAAGTTTTAAAAGAAAAACGATGATGTGCATCCATTGGATACATACACGCTTGTACAAATACATCCACTGACATCTCACCGTTTTAAAAGAGAAACTCGTTCAACAATTAATGCTTTTGGAGACAATTGCATCCTCAAGCACACATAAGACCTGGCCTGTTGGCGGTTGCGATCCCCGGGGCCACCACTGGGGGGCGGCGTCCGCCTTCTGCTCTGGTCTTCTGTACGGGACCCTTGCCTATATATATTTTTTGGAGGTTAAAAAAAGCGAGAAGATTGATGCTTGGTGTGTCACTGTTGGTGCCTGTGTGACTGCATAGCGTAGGAGGGAGGACTTTGGTACTATTTAAAATGGCTGCTTTTTAATGTGTCTTGCTTTTAAGGGGTGGGGGGACTTCGCAGGAGCTGAAAGGCGTCAACAGCACGTAAAGCGTAATCAACTATAAAACATCAGTGCAATTAATACGAGAGGGGCGGGGCGGAGTGCCCCCCCCCCCCCATTTTCAATAATTTCCAGTGACAGTACCCGAGTCTCTTTCCCTCCACAACAGAAGCACGTCTGACCCACACTTTTTAGAGCCCACATGTGTGAATGTGGTTTAAGTTTGCATTCATTATGTGCATTTAATCTCACTGTTTTTTTTCCTTGCATGCTGATTTGATTACGACCAGGGAAACACACGTTTGAAGGGCTGCAGCGCGGCTCTGGCCGCCCCATGTGCTCCGGTGGAGTAACAGCAGTGTATTACCCTCGCTGTTCCTTAACTTTGTCTGCGACGAGGCTTTGAAACGGCCCGGATTAACCGATGTATCGCGTTTCTATTCAACAAACCCGCCTCTGAATCATTCATTAATTCACATTTTGCCATAACAAGCGCGGGGTTTGTGTTTTATGGGCAGAGCAGTGCCTTCCTGTGCGGCAGGAACGAGTTAATAACAACGGGCCGAACGTGATGAGTGAGGGGACTCTGTGAGAAAACAGCGAGCCAATCCACGCCAAGATTAACACCTTGCGCGTCTCTGATTGGCCCGGAGCCCGGTCGTTGTCACTCGGTGCTCAACACCCACGTGGGGGCACGGACCCTCAATCGCACTCTCAGTGGTCGAGACCCCACACTTCAGGACCCGCCCACCGAGAGGCTCGCTGTACTATTGGCCCAAACGCCTCTCTCTCTCTCTCCCCCGCCCCTCCCCGCCTTGTTTTCCGTCCGAGGGGAAAGGGAATATGCCTCTCGCGAGCTCCGTGGGCTCGCGTCGGCAGCCAGGACGCCGCCGCCGCTCCATGTCTATTAGGTGGCGCGCCAATTCAGTGCTGACGTTTCGCGCCGATCCTCTTAACAGCCCGAAAATACTACAAAATCAAAAAAACACAAAAAAAAATTACAACACTATGACTAGATATGATATTTAACTCGGCGTCGACGTCTCCAGGTCGAGTAGTTTCCTGACATGTTTTATCGACAATTTCCCCGAGACGTTTGCTCTGGCTGTCTCTCAGTTCCTTCATTTTCTCTTCAAGCAGCGTGTGTCCGTGTGTTACGGACACACGCACACACACACACACACACACACACACACACACACACACACGCAGGCTTGTTCATGATGCTCATATGTGCAGTTTTGCAAGAACAGGACCGTTAACCTTTAATTCATTTAACTATATTCCCAAAGATTAACTGGCTTAATCAAATTTGGTGTTTGAGAGTATAGCCTCTGGCCCCTATCTCTCTATCTCCCTATCTATCTATCTATCTATCTATCTATCTATCTCCCTATCGCTCTCTATCTCTCTATCTCTCCCTCTATCTATCTCTCTATCTCTATCTCTCCCTCTATCTATCTCTCTATCTATCTATGTCTATCTGTCTGTCTGTACGTCTGAGGCTAAAGGTCTACTGTTTTCCCACTTTACTAAGCATCACAAATGAATAAATGCCTTTTGATCGAGTCGATTGATCGCGTCTGAAGTTATGTTAAACAGCAATGTTAGGGTATTGCTCAATTGTTCTCAGGGACTAGGATCAATAACACAATCATGATCACCTCCAGAAATTGAGTGAAATGGGAGAGTGAACTAAGACGGAGTGAGGAGGGCAACTTTCCCCAAACTTTGTCTGAGGGGAGACTCACAGTGTCAGAGTTGACTTCTCTCTAATCCATCTTTGGGTTGACGCTGTGCTTGTCCAAGTCCATTTCCACACGGTTTGTTTAACTTTGCTTCCTAACTATTATATTAATCTTAATGCAACACAAACGAGTCTCATGAAATAACTAATTTATATGTTAATGGATAACTAAGAATCATTAAGGATGCTGTTGGTATTTAGCTGGAAAACAACGCTACAAAGGTGATAGTTTGCAGCCATGCAGTATTCAACATGGTGGAGATGAACCAATGTAAAACAAGGTTTTAGTGGTAAAGATTAATATTGGTTAACGTTGTTTAATAAAAAAAACAAATAGGCAGATGCTCTGCTACAACCATTTGTGTCGGTGTATTAAGATATCCAGCAGAAAGCATTTTACATAATATTTCTAACCACCTTATGAATGTTCCTGCAACTCTCTGTTGATCTTTGACACAGTCTCCACTTACTCTTTGTCGAAGCTCGCCAAATGATTTTCTTTTGAACCGCTACTTTCTAACTTTGTTTGTCTGCAGTTTGCTTTGGCTGGTACTGTGCACCTTATTAGAGAGTCTTTTTTTTTCCAGAGCAGCCCAAACAAATAGGATATGGTCAGCAAAACCAAAGAGCAACGAGAGGTTAAAAGCTCTGAGCTGCAGAATTGGGAGTTACTTCTCCGTGACTTTGATACTAAGATCGACCCCTTTTTACACAGTCATTTTATATGTAGTTCTAATGTCAGACAATATGAACTAATGCTGGTTTAATGATCAACAAAAATAACACATCAGATATTACTGGTTTTGCAGTATATATTGACATCATGGTAAATTGTTCTTTATACTGAACCTGAATTGCACTGTGCGCCTCTCAAAATTGTGTCTTCCATGCAGCGAGCTATTCTCCGTGGGCCTCACAGACCCCACTACAGTGACTCCAAAAAAAATCCCCACATCCCTTACCCCTCCTCCTCTGAGATTGAATCTCCCGTCCATTCAGTTAACCTCAGAATCAAGATCACTCAGCTTTTTTTTTTTTTGCCTCATCCTTTGCCGGAGCCGTGCTGTGGATTTAGTTTGCTTCTGATCCAGCAGCAGCAGGCACGGCGGCCCTCGCTGTGTGATGGCTGCGGGAGGGTAGCATGGGCCAGCAGGGAAAGGGGGAAACCCCCCGCGTGTGCTCGGCAATTGTTGTCGTGGCGATGGTGGCCATAGTGGTGGTTGCCAGGGAGATGGCGGTTGCTTGTCTGACCCGTCCCCCTCGTGCTGTCACCAGTGTTATTGATGCACGCCGCTGCTTGGCATTGTGGGAGTGCAGGAGGGAGGGCGAGAGGACAACGGCTAATGAGTTCAGGAGGAACAGGGACTCTCCCTGCTCTCTCCCTCTCCTTTCTCTGTCACTCTCTCTCACTCTGTTTCCTCCTCACCTCTCTCGCTCGCACTCTCACCCCTCCCCCTCTCTTCTGTTCACTCACCCCCTCTCTCTCCCCTTCATTTCTCATGGGTGTCTGTCTTGTGCGAGTGTGCATTAAGAATGTGGGTCTCTCATGATCCATCATGGCGAAATGCACTTTCCCTCTCCTTCACACACACACACACACACACGCACGCACGCACACACACACACACACACACACACACACACACACACACACACACACACACACACACACACACACACACTTAAACGGCTTACAGAAAGTGTACTCACAAAAACATGTTCTCCCACACCTTTACTCGAACAGCGTAACTGACTCATTCGCAACCACTCCTTACCCCCTCACTTACACACACACACACACACACACACACACACACACACACACACACACACACACACACACACACGGATGCTGCCCTGCTGTTATGCCTGAAGCTAGGAGAGCAAGCAAGATTAATAATGACCCCTGACTCCCCATAGACAGACACAAATATACACAGTTTGGAGAAAGAGAGAAGGAGCGAAGGTAAAGAGAGTGAAGGGAAGAACAAGGTGAGTCAAATGGTGACTAAAAATACACAGTTTAGAGAGTGAGAGAAAGTGTACACAGTTTAGAAAGTGATGGAGATGAGACAGGTACGAGTGGAAGGAGAAGTAGAAGGCCAAACATGCAAATTGTTTGAGAGGAGTGGTGATGGGGGGACAGGTTATTGACACCTGAAAATTAAGCTTTTAAAAAATCGTGTCCAGGGTGGATAAATCTAAAACTCTGGCTGTAAGCCCGGCTGGTACCTGTGTAGCAGTTTTATTAAAGAAGTGCTCCGACAATTTAGCATTTGCACTTTGTTGACCCTAAGATGTTTTGTGGCTGTATGATATGCAAGAGTCTGACTTCATTTAGCCATGATAGGTCCCAGTCAGGCAGCCTCACAGAGAGGATACTATTCTAAGCATTTAAAGGAACGATCAATGCCAGAATCTTCTTTTGAGGGTTTTATTGGTAACGGATAAACATCATTTTCTCCAAATTAGATTGTTACACCGGTGTGTTACTACATCTCACTTTCTTATGCTACAGAGCTCTAACAGTCGCTCAATCTTTCTCTCTTTCTCTCTCTCTCTCTCTCTCTCTCTCTCTCTCTCTCTCTCTCTCTCTCTCTCTCTCAGCATGCATGGAAACTCAAAAATACTCAAAGACACACACATACACACGCAAACACACACACACACACACACACACACACACACACACACACACACACACACACACACACACACAGGGATGTATTAATGCGCGTGGCTCAACTATTTCATTTATAACTGTCGGAGGCCTTTTGTGATGAGGGCATTTTTCAGGTTGCTAACCATTATTCCATCTAGGCCCCGGGCTCCCCAAATGACTCTGTGTGTGTGTGTGTGTGTGAGAGAGAGAGAGAGAGAGAGAGAGAGAGAGAGACAGAGAGAGAGAGAGAGAGAGAGAGAGAGAGTGACAGTCATTGTGAGACTCACCCAGCTTATGGTTATGGTTATGGTCATGTCTATAACCAAGTAGTCCGATTTTTTTTCTTTCTATTCTTCAGGGGATTTACATTGCCATTTCTAAGTGTACTTAATGTTCCCCCTCCATTTCTCAACACAAGTCTAAGCAGCTTGAAGCCTGTTTGGTTTTCTTTTTGCACCTCTATCATGCCTTGAAATATTGCTGAGTGTGCTGTGTCCATCAACATAACAAAAGTATCTGACACGCGGGATAGAGAGGGATGAAAAGTGAGAGAGAGAGAGAGAGAGAGAGAGAGAGAGAGAGAGAGAAGAGTAAGACACACAAGTGAACAGTAACACATCTCTTGTCTTTGTCCTGATGTCCGTCCCGTCCCCCCCCCCCCCCCCCCCAGTGTATTAAAATGTGTTTACACAGTGCTCAGAAAAACTACAGCACAAATTACATGCACACAGAAATATAAACTCAAACCAGATGGCTTTGCTTCTGCTCTGAATAATGGCTGGTGTTTGGTTCCGTTTTCATGGGCCTGACTCTGCCATCGCCTCAAGAATGAATTAATTCGACGGTTTATTCTTGGTTTTGTTTGTTTGCCGAGGAACCTTTGTTTTCTGGCCAGTGGGTTAATGTGGGACACTGACACAGTAATTAATTGAAATCACTCTAGGGGTAGACCATGCAAAAGGCAGGAAGCTGTGTGCACATCATCCGTAGCCTGGCAGCCTAACATCACCACACTGCACACTGCCAGAATTAAAAGGAGTGATTGGATCACAGTTACTGAAGCACTGGATGTGTGAAGGAACCCGGAGTGCACCGAGGACATGCTCAGATCCAACAATTCAAGACTCAAATGGTCAGAGGTGGTTATGGACCAATGTGTCCGTTTACACTATACTACTATACTGCTTCACTACTATATGTATTAACACATCTTACATAAAACACCATGTATCATTGCTCTCAGCCATGATTACTTCCTTGTTTAAATACAATGACAGCCATAAACCGATTCTGATAACTCAGTTGTAAATAATAGAGTTGAGTTTCATGATTTTTTCTTTCATTACAGGGTTATTTGAACTCCTATAGGTTGAGAAAATAAGCATGTAGGGCATATTTTTAAAAACTTAGAAATAAGTTAAAAAGGAGAATGACTCGACAATACAAGAGTTGGTTACTGGTAGGTGGTTTTTGTAAGTAATAAGTGCCATACTCACAGCAGCAACTAAAATTCTTTTATGCAATATTTCCACGGATGAAAGGGCCGGAGTTAAAGTGGTTTCATGTCGAAGCTCAGCCACAGAGATGGACTAACATTTACTGTAACAGGAAAGCTGCTAAACAGAGGAGATACAGTGTCAGAATTGACCACAGATTTTAATCAACGTCCCAGCCCGTCCATGTCACAGTGTCAACCAACACTGTGCAGTGTGAGCGTCACAAAGCTGGCATTCAGGGCTACCATTCACAAACTGGGGAGTCCACAGTGTCCAGTTGCTCCTCTGTAAAGATTTTTAACAGCTGAAGAGAATGTGAGGCCATTTTAGTGCATATTGGATGATGATGATGATGTCTGTATGGAAACTTCAAAATAAATTTAAGAGTTCCAGAATGAAGTCAAAAATCTCCTATCGGTTTGAGACTCAAGTGTAGAAATCTGTTTTTTTTATCGTGTCTCACAGAAGTGACGGCTTTGTTATGTTGCAAAAAATGTCCAATTTCAAAACACACTGTTTGGTTCTTGAGGAGAATTATAGAGAATGAGGATTCCGTATAGGCAGTGAGAGAGTAGAGTTACTTAGCTGCAGTCATCATGCAAAACCTGAACCCCACGCAAAGGAGTTTTAGATCAAAAATTCATTGGTTTATTAAAAGTGATTAAAGATTACATATCTCAATCAAAAGCATTGCACTCTACGTTGGTGTTAAAAGTGTAATTACATTTTTTTTGTTTATCTGGTTATCTATCTAAATTGAGTTCTTTTTTTTCCTTCAGTCTAACAGGCATTTATGGGGTTTTGTATTATTACATTTGATAAATGAATACAAAATATAGTCAAACAATCAGTCAATTTCAATTAATTGTACTGTGATGTTAAACACGGCAAATCTGTTTGAAGACATTCAAGAGAATCCTGTGCGTGTATGAAATGCCATTAGAAAAAAGAAATAATAAGGTGGTGGTAAATAGTAGAAACACATGAGGTGTCCGGACCTCGGTGACAGTGTCATGTCTTTTCTCGTTTCTCTCTCTCCACACAATGACAATTCATCATAGCTGTGTTTGTTGAGTCTCCCACTGAGGATTTTTAACCTTGAAACTTCACAAGCATTCAACAATCTAGACTGGACAAACTCGTAATGACCGATTTGGCATATTCAATGAAACAAGTCACATATTGCAAGACTGGTTCAACTCACTCCTCACTGGTCTGGAGGCGTATTCAAGTTCTGGCTCGTGACAGACCTTTTGCCTGAGCAGGCAATGTGCAATAAGTTGTGGGTAAGAAGGCATCCAGAGAAAATCAGCTAGATGAGTGAAACTAATTCAATCTTTAGTTAGTAAGCAGTAGCCTAAAGTGATCAAATGACAATCACATGATAATGATATTATTTTTGTACAGCAGTGGAATGTTTTTTAAAACTTCCCTTTCTTTTCAGGCATGTACTCATGAAAACTTTTCTATTCTCTACGATCTAATGAGAGGTAGCCAAGATGGCTTTTCCCAGCTGTGGTCTAAATCCGGAATGTCGGGTTGCCAGACTTGTGTTCGCAGGTGATGAAGCCGAAATCATGGAACCCCAAATCTGGCAGCCATATGAGCCACAGCCCGGTCACTTGTTGTTTCCCAGCGCTGACACTCTGTGATAAATTGTCCTGGTCCAGGCTAGCCTGATAATCTGACTGAAGTTCCATTTAGTTTCATTCTGTTTCACCAATATCTTTTTCAGCTGACACGAGGGCTGTGGTTTCCAGGAAATTAAATATTATTGTCACAATATTCACTCATAAAGTAGCAATTGACCAGGCATTCAACATCAGTGGTTTTTTTTGATTGACAGTTCTTGGTACTCCATGTTCATGTTTTGGTTTGTGCCCCCCCCCCACAAAAAGAGTGTTGAGGGTCAACATCCAGCCTGAGTTATAAAAGATTTTAAAGTTTTACAAGATGACGTGCACGGCTGTTACCGTAGTTTAAGGTCGATATATAATCAATATGATAACAATGTGAAAATTGACAATGTGAAAAGGAATTGGGTTGAGAGGTGCCAGTGTGTGTTCATGCACATGTAAGTGCTTATGCACACACCACAGGTGTTTTCATAAGGATGGGGGACAATTATCACCAACCAAGCTCACCTGTCGACACCATGGACGCCGTCATGCCCGGTGTTTTCATTGCCCGGGTACCTCACGAAGGAAGGAGCACACCTCCTGGAGCTCATAAGAAAAGACAGACTGCCTCGTCGGTATGAGAGCTAACTGTTGGCATACTGACAGGTGCAGTAAGGAAGAGCCACCAGCGTCACAGCCTATGAATCATAGGCTATAGCAACAGCCTCGACAGTGAAACATTGATTGATTGACACAAACAGATAAGTCAGTGTTGAATGCACAGGCACGGTGCATTGTTTAACTTTCAAATTTATCATTTCTCTTACCTCAAAATGAAGCTGAAGTTTTGACAAAAAGCAGGTGTGGGACCTATGAACACAAAGAAACCTGTGGCTCAGAGGCCTCGTCAGTACAGTTTTCCCTGCTCCTCCCTTTTTCTAACATATTCAACTGGTCACAGAAAACTTTGCGTTTTAGAGTTCTAAATTTGTTATTTGGCACTGTGCCGCATGAGAGCAGAACATATTTCACAGAACTGGATATGTTTATGAATTTGTTTAATTTATTCTTTTTTTTTTTTGATTTATGACAGAGCAGGTCTGTTCATTAGAGACAAACGGACAGATACATGTATGCACTGAACAGGATTATAGAATACCAACATATCTAACTGCTAAAACATACATCACTCTCGCTCATGTTTGTGTGTGTGTGTGTGTGTGTGTGTGTCTTGGTACCTGTATGTGCCTTCATCCGCCGCGTGTGCATGCTCAGTAGCAGCAGTTAATGACATAAGTAAGCAGACATGTCCAACAATGTATTGGTGCATGTAAACATTGTACGCTGCAGCAGCCCCGCTCTCCCTCCCTCCTTCTGTTCCTCCACGCTTTTATCTCTCCTCTTATCTTCTGCCCTCTAAATCTGCACATCCATCGCTCCCTGCCTCTTCTATCTCCAGTCGCCTCTATCTTTTCATCCGTCTCTCTTCCCTGGGCATTCAAATCCTTTCCTTTACTCTTCTCTGTCTTTATTATAATTTTTTCCCACTCTCTCTCCTCCGCCTCGTTTTCTCAAACACCTCCAGTGGCATTATTTATTTCTGGCCGAAACTCCCATCTGTCTGACGGTCTTCCTGCCTCACCAGCCATTCATCCACCATCGATCTGTTGCTGATGTGGTACAACGGAGTAAGTAAATAGACAGAACCAAAACCAGGACTCCTAAAAGATCTTGTCTTTGCGTGAATGATGGTAATTCATCACTCCTTAGTCTCTCCGTACCTGTTTTTTTCTTTTTGCCTCTAGGAGAAGATTTATCTCTAATTGTAATAGTAAGTCGGGTGGGAGGAGGGGGGAGGTGGTGAGTGCTAGTGGGAGAGAGGGAATTATTAAATGTCACCAGTAGTGTGATGCCACCTGGGGCTGAGATGCCATCTTTGTCTTGGGCTCACTGTTTGCTTCTGGTCATGTGGGTGCTTTTTCTTTATTGGCAGGTATTCTCATCTCTACTTTAGCTCGTGGCAAGAAGGATGAGTAGGAAAAGGAGGATAGGAAGGGAGTGAAGGAAAGGCACTCTTAAAAGGCCCTGTCCTGTTTTTAGGTAGAAGGAGAGAGTGGGTGAGGTACATGTGATGAATAATTGCAAACAATGGGTTGTGAAAATTAGGGGAAATATTCTCAGGGGGTACATCTCTTTGTAGAAATCCCCAACCAAACCAAAGCTCCTGTCACCCAGCCCTCACCCTCTACCTTCACCCCGTCGCCCCCCATTACCAATTAGCTGTAGGCCATAATGGATGTTGTTTGCCGTGTTTCCCTGTCAGCAGATTGAATTAGCGCCTCCGTGTGTGCGAATGTGTGTGTCTCTGTGCGTGTGTGTGAGTGATCATCTTATCGGCTCTTAGTACAGTAATGAAACACAGTTATAAATGGCTGCAATCCTGTTAACAAAACAGCACCTGAGCGCAGCTCGCTAGATAAATCAGAACTGGGCCGTCGCCACGCCGACCCGGCGGCTGTTGCTAAGGCGTGGAAACACCAGGAGACAATTGAATCATTTGCTCACTGTCTGATAGAGCATCTGACTTAAACAACCAGATCACTGTTATCAAAAAAAGAAGACTATTTGTTACCACTGTGTTTTCCTCGTTCGCAGGGATCAGGAGACGTCTGGTTGAATTTCTGGTTTTGTAATCAAACTAGACAATTTAAAGTAGCAGCATATTTCTTTGTTTTGCAACATTTGGCACTTAAAACAAAGCCACTGCTTTGCTTCTGGTCTTTCCCATGGGCTGCCATGCATGCACTCTCTCTTTCACACGCACACATTCCTCTGTCTTTGTGCTGCGGGACTATTAAGACAGTGTCTAAGGCTGCGACACACTCCAGTGCTCGCACACTTAATTGTGTTAATGTTTGAGTTCACATAATCTTTCAGGGCTGTCATTCTCTCAGATTATTCAGCCCTGTTTTCAATTACTGAACGCCTCGGCACTGTTAGACCCAGGACGTATGATATACCTCCCCCTTCTCTGTGTGTGTCTTCGTGCGTCTTCGTGCAATTGTTGGAGTGTGTGAGCTACACCAGCAAAATAAAGATTGAAGGTGAAGTGGCGCAAATTATTTTTATACTTATTTTGCTAGTGTGTGTGCTTTGCGCATCTGTACATTTGAGCCTGCACGTACATGTGTGTCTTTGCGTGCATTCATCTATTTGCACAAGCAACTCAGCCTTTCAACGGCCCATCGGTTGATAAATTGAATTAAACTGCTCCTCCTCAAACTCGTTTTGAAACGTGTTTGCAATCGTTTTGGCTACAGTCATAGACCACACCACATCATCAGTTATTGTGAATATGATACGAGAGAGTGAACTCTCTCTCATGCTAGTGTTTCGACACACACACACACACACACATGCACGCACTAGTTAGCAGAGCACAAGTCAACTTTGCTGGAGTAAGAAAAATAAAAAAACACATAGCACAGTCATTACGTGCCGAGCAGAGCCCAGTCAACCAGATCAGATGTGCGCGCGTGTGTGTGTCTGTGTGTGATGGGAAAGAAAGAGACAATATGTGCATTTTGTGTGTGTTTGTGTGTGCTCATGTCACTCATCCGTCAGTCTTGTTGCTGCAGGAATTTTCACAGAGTTGTGCCTGTGACTATGTGCCCTACAGTGAGGATTACGTTTGGCTATTCAAGGTTAATTCCTGTGTCCCATGAAACTACAAGCTGTATATCAGCTCCCATATAGCCTTGAATACTGACATTGTCCAATGAATACCTCCAGATGAGCAGATGAAAACAACTAAAAAAGGCAAAAGATAGCATGCCAGAGATAACTGATGTGCTGCTTCATATTTAAATCGAACATATTTAAAATTTAAAACCAATTTTCCAGGGGATTTAAAAGATGGTAACTGCACAGGAATCTTGAAGTATATGGGAGTGGAAAATTCATAATTAAAATGTGGAGCTATAATATTCAAATTAAGCGACTCCTTCAATTTTGTTGAATACCAACCAAAGAAGAAGAGGAGTGTGTGTGTGTGTGTGTGTGTGTGTGTGTGTGTGTGTGTGTGTAGTAAACTTTTCTCTTTACTGATGATCATTAAAAGTCAGTGTGAGGAGATTTAACTTGCCTTCAATCATACATAGAGCTCTTTCCCTTCACAAACACTGTGAGTTAGTCGGTTGTCCAATGAACCTGTTCGGACTGTTTTGCGTACTGTGCAGTTAAGCTGATTTATGACTTACTTTTATTGTAACTGAGGAGGAGTGTTTTTATTTATCTATGATCATCATTCTTAAGTTCAACAGAGCACCAATGTGAGCACCTGGATTTCAGATTTTTGTCAATTAATCAATTAATTTTTTGTTAAAACACAATCATCCTTTGTAAACCATTGCAGTGTCGGCATCCGTGGATGACTTCACTTTTGTCCAATGGACAAACCAATGGGTGATGTCACGGTGTAGTGGGAATATTGGGTCGCCTATAAAAAGTCAAGGATGGATATCTGAAAATGTAGAACAATAACTCAAATAAAAATATTTAATGATAAATTAATAAGAAATAGCTCCAACAATGTTATCAGTGTAGTGTTGCTTCAGTGACGCACAATTATGTCCTCTTATTTTTTGTATGTTTTTACAACAATGTTTATTCAAAAACATGTTTATATTTAGCTAATAGTGTTGTGTTAAACCTTCTGCACCGAAGAGGATTTTATTTCTCTGATTTAAACAACAGACATTGGCAAAGAGTAGGACACAATTCATTACGGTGAACTGTCATTTTTAACTAAATGTAAATGGAGTTCCTTAGCCGGTCAGGAATTCAATTTTCCAGAGAAGGATTGTGGATATATGAATCTCACCACCTTTGCCTTTCTGTTTCTCCATTTTGACAAACAAGGCTAAATAGCATGTCGGACCGACCCTTTGTAAGCGAGTCCGGTCAAGGCTGCAGGAGCCTGTTAGAAGAAGGACGGGCCAGGGAGACAACTGAGGTTGTTTGCCATCAGGTGCGTGTGAAGATATCTCCAAACATTTGGACCCTGGAGATAACAACATGCCAGCGAGGGGGAGGCAGAGAGACAGACAGAGATGAGTGTATTTCCCCAAGACCACCTAAGCTGCCTAATCAAGATATGACTCCACTGCATGTGTGTAAGAGAGAGACAGACAGAGAGGGAGAGAGAGAGAGAGAGTGTGTGTGTGTGTGTGTGTGTGTGTGGGGGGGGGGGGGGGGGGGGGTGACTGTGTGTCAGTATGTGCGAGATAAAAGTCAGTGAATCAGAGGTTTCCCTCATCCTGATCCCCTATAGCAGGTTAAGCAAGGTGCCTGTGTGTGTGTGTGTGTGTGTGTGTGTGTGTGTGTGTGTGTGTGTGTGTGTGTGTGTGTGCATGCGTGCGTGCGTGCGTGTGTGTGTGTGTGTGCGTGAATCAGGCCACAGGGAGGCAGCTCGGCCCCCATCACATCAGCTACACCATGGAGACCAGACCTGCACTGGAGTAATGAGCAGAGCGCTGTTTTTGTGTGTGTGTGTGTGTGTGTGTGTGTGTGTGTGTGTGTGTGTGTGTGTGTGTGTGTCTATGGGGGCGGGTGATAAACGTTAGCCCTGTGATGTTGCATTAATTGCGTGCCGAGTCTTTAGTTCCCTTTCGCAGTTAATGAAGACACGACACGTCGCTCATTCCTCTCTGACGCTCGGCTTTGAGTGCCACTTTGGCCTCTGCCGCATTTGAGCACTGTAATTTGGCTTTTAAATGAAATGAATGAGTTATCTGGGAGATCCTAAAGATTACGATTATCATTATTTTTCCCTTAGTGACAAATGCCATGCTGCGATTGGTTAATGACTTTCCTCTGAGTGGCAGTCGTCCTATGGGGTTGTCCGGAGCGAGGAAAATGGAGAGGGAGTGGAAGGCGCCAATCTGTGCAGCTAATGAGGTGCAATTATGTTGCTGGCTGTCTGTTGACGTGACCCAACCAAAACTCTCTCCACACACGCATGCATGCATTCACGCACGCACGCACACACACACACACACACACACACACACACACACACACACACACGTGTCCATGAGAGACATAATTTTATGTGGATGAATATGTGGATATTAGCTATAAATTGACTGCTAACTTTGGTCCAAATACAAACATAAATGTTTATGTATTTTTGTAGACTGGTTGTGAAACCCAATAATCGAGGAACAAGAAGGAAAACTGCATGTTGTTTTTTGAAGCCTCTCAAGTCCTTGAGCTCTCCCCACAAAGAAGAGTCGTCCGAGGTTCAATCTTATTTTATCTCGTTTTCTATCACCAATAATACTAATTAATAGAGCTCAACAGTGACCGCCCACTTTCTTTACGGCTCCGGTTCCGGAAGTGAATTTTTCCCATTAATTTACTCCATTTGGTAGTGTAAAATATGTTCCATTTCGTTGTATGCTTTTGAATCCATCACCTTACATGCTACAAATGCAGGTAAAATGATTACGTCAATTCTTGTACGATCACACATTAATGAAGACCAGAAATCTTTATGTCCATGCAGAAAGCAAAAGTGAAGATCTGTTTGAGCAGAATTCATGGCACTGACCATGCTGGATTTTTTTCCTGCTCCGTTTGTAGAAAGCCTTCCACTCTCCCCTTTGTCTATTTCTCTGAATGCTTCTCTCATTGTCTTCGACTTCTTTCAGATAATCTCATTTAGACTTCCCCTCTTGATTCTCAAGCCCCTTTCTCTCTCTCAGCGGAGCTCCCGGCCTCTCTCCCATGGCTCTGTCTTTCTCTCCCTTTCTCACTCACTTCCTCTAAATGCACACGGTATTGATGTTTTTCTCTCCACCGTGGTCCCTGTGATGCTTTTTCCTCCTTTTAGCTCTCCCCTTTGTCTCCTACCTTTTATTTTGTCAAAGGTTCTCTGTAGTGTTTTCTCCCCAGGTAGACTCTCTCTCATGCACACTGATATATAGATATACAGAGATTTTGAAGGCTAAGACCATTAAGGATTATGTTTTGTTCTCAAACTGCTGCTAAAAGTCAATATACAGTATTTCTGGAAAAAAAGACCATTTCAATGTTGAACAAATAAACAATAAAAAAGAGTCATCTCATGAAGGATGCAGTTTTGACACGAGGAAAACATGTTGCAACATGTTTTTGATTGATATAGACGAAAATACATGACATATGATAAGTCATGTATTGAAAGATTTTATATTCAACACAATCAATGTAAAAATCAAATAAATCAAATGGATTAAAGTTAGGGTCTTTGCTGACTTCATAAAATTCAACTGTCTTCTTGTAAAGTTAGTTGACAGGGGCAACATAAATGGAAAAGCAATGTAAACCCATTGTGTTTAGTTTGAATTTATTTGAGTGATATTGCTACTTCGTTAATCCTTTTTTACTGCACCGGAACAGATGCATCTTCACAAAGGGTTTGTCAAAATCAAACCAGCAGCATTGTACATGTTGTACATTAAGTGATGTAGCAAGTGCAGCCAAGCCAACACATTCAACATGCGTTGAAGACAATCTGTGTAATATTTGTTAAAATGCCACAATAATAATAATAATAATCATATTTTGTTTAATTGCTGAAGATTCCTCTATTCTCTACCAGTTTCGTAAAAAATATGTTTACTCTGAGCATCATGGTAGCCAAGAGCAACACACGCCACGTAAACCCCAGCGTCCCCAGAGTAAATAAGACCGGGGACCTTCTGAATATCATCTCCCACTATCCATCCCCCTACTTTATCTTTACTGTGCTCTATCAATTAAAAGTAAAATGCACAATCTTAGATTATAAAAAAAGAAGAAAAAAAAGTGCTCTACTTTTTAGATGGGTAAAATGTCTTAACGATATTTACTGTATGTCCTTATGGGCCACAGACACTCAACACCTAGAAAGATAAAATTGCTGTACAACAACATGGCCAAAATGGCTAGTTAATCTGTGACACAGTGCACCCTTCAGTTGAGAAATGATGTATTCCAAAATTGTAATCCATGGCAGTTATTCAGATTTAAGTTCCATCCTTCTGGCAATATTTAATTCATGTTTAATAAAGATAATTTCAGCTTGATATATTGGCTTACCTGTAATAAAAGAGAAACACAGTCACTCAAATGTGCACACGACCTTTGCGTCCTTTCTTTTGACTGTAAAACGCAGCAGTAATAGAGAGCCATGCTATATGTCAAGCTGCACTTTACATTTACAAGCAGATCTCCCAACAAGCCAATCTGAGGTGGTGAGGCCAGATGAGGCCGGGTGTATCAGGCCCATCTAGTCAGCAGTTGTTGGCCTCATAACACGGCCTGTATCTAAGGAGAAAGGATATTTAAGGAGCGATACAGAAAGAGGGATGAATGATGGGTGTGAGGGAGGACGGACGAACCAGGAGAGATGTAAGAAGAGAAGGCTGTAAAGAAGCGGAGAGGTTGGTTTCAGTGTGTTTAAGAGCTTGGCAGAGGAGCAGCTACCACTACTGTGACTCTGGTTTCTGGGGAATCGATGTGTGTGCGTGTGTGTGTGCGCGTGTGCGTGTGCGTGTGCGTGTGTGTGTGTGTGTGTGTGTGCCCGTGTGTGTGTGTGTGTGTGTGTGTGTGTGTGTCTGTGATAGGGGGAAAGGATCCAGGGTATTTTCATGGCATTTGATGGACAGCTTAACGCCTGGCTTGTAAAAACAGCAGAGCAAAATGTTCCACATGCCAAAGGATGGGGGATGTCACACACACACACACACACACACACACACACACACACACACACACACCGATATATATAAACGCACACACAATAAAAGTGAAGTGTGGAGTTTGCCTTATTTATTAGGGATCCCGTGGTGTGGGTGGACAGTCACTGGGTGGTAGGGCAAGTCGTAGAGTAGGGATGATGTTTTCCTAACATTTTCCCTGATTACATCCCACATCTCCCATCTGTAATCAGATTTTCAACATTTCCTGTAGGGGAGAGTGGGCCTGTTAAAAACCCTAATGCTTGTGACCACACGGCCCCAACTTGCACTCGCTTGAACTGTGTGCGCAAGAGCAATAATTCTGACTCTATTGCAATTTGTTCACAAGCGTTGACACAGCAAAAAGAGTGAAAGATAGAGACGGATGGTCTTGTTTGTACAACCGCAGACAACACACGCTCTTCATGAGGAAACTCCAGGGATGCTTTTCAGCTTTCATACCAATACAGTGAAGCGAAAGTGTGCGTCATAGCTCCTATCTCATCTCAACAATATCACTTTGGGAAAGTTATCAGCTACTCACCTATTCCCTTCTGCTTGTCTTGCATTTCAATTTCGACATTCCATGTGTGTCATCTCCTCGCGCCTCTCCACCAGCAATCCGGTTCAGTCCAACGAACCACATCAGAGAGGCAAACATTGCACAAACTTCCCGTTTGGCTGCGCCCTGGTCTCAGAGTCCTCATTCCTGTTCCAATCTCATGACAATCTTGAACAAGGGTTACAACATTTTGTGTTGTTGCATTTTGTTGGGCAATTGAGCAATGAAAACAGAGGCTTTGATGGGAACAGCCAGTTGGGTTACCTTTGGATGATTTTATAGATAAAGGACATTTTGGTTGTCCACATCATTGTCTTCTGCCAAACCCTTCCAGATAAGGACACAAGGATAATAGTTGTTGTGCAGGTTAATGCTGTTGTGTGGGCAGTTCTTCTGCCCAGCAAAGCCCCAACATGCCATACTGCTGATGACTCACAGGAAGTGGAGGGATCATCTCTAACATCATGGCCTCTATTTCTCTGACAAAACAACACCTTCCCTCCTTCCATCCATACCACACGTAGTCTTTCACAATGAGGAGCTGCCACTCACGCTGTATCAAGCTGCACTTGTTGCAACACCGACGAGGCTACAGGACGAGCGAGCTCAACTGGGATTAAAGTCTCTGTTGCATTTGTTGAAACTGAGTTCGGAGCAGTGCTTGGGAAATCTGGAGGACAGAGTTCAGGAACAAAGACTGCCTGTGCTGCAACACACTGGATGGGCCAGATGAAATTTAGCTTATGAACTGAAACACATGCATTATGCATAATGAGCGGAGGCCGAGGGGGGAAAGAGACAGAGAGGAGACATCTTGTCATCACTAAAGGGGAGCGATGGAAAGATGGACAAAGGAGATGTCCCGAGGGACTATGCACTCATTCCACATGGCTGCCTATCCATCACCATGGAAACAGTGTGTGCATATGAGTACTGTATGTGTGTACTGGTGACCAGCAGTGAGCTGGAGGGTATGTGGTATGAAGAGGGGGAATAATGTGTAGGTGCTACGCAGGAGGCCTCCCACTGTGTTAGCAAGAATACCTCCGAAAGTCACTATGATCACATTCCACGTGTGCATGTGCATGTGCGTGCGTGTGTGCGTGTACAGACAGCTGTGGACGGAGTGATCTTATCACGTAAAAGCAGGACTGTGGGTTAATGAGTGATCGGCTGGATGGCGTGATTGATGAAGGACAGAGTGATGAACACTTGATGAGATGAAAGAGTGAAGAGCCATCAGCACACACACAAACACACACACACGCACGCACATACACACGCACACGCACACAGACAAGACCCATGACTAAGGCCTCTCATGTGTGTTTAGGCAAAACACATACATCCATACTCGAACAGACGCACGAACACATAGAACCAAAAGACACATTATGCAGAAAAAAAAATACACACACACGCTCAAACACACACACCTCCATGGAAGATGAAGGGATGATTATAGATGAAACGTTTTCTTTGAGCAAACAGAAACGTGACATGAGTGCATGTAGAGGAGGCTGTACTACCACGTACATGCTCACCAAGACACACACATACACACACGTACAAAAACACACACACACACACACACACACACATGTACACAAGGACACACATGTACAC
This sequence comes from Scophthalmus maximus, assembly GCF_022379125.1. Lineage (NCBI taxonomy): Eukaryota > Metazoa > Chordata > Actinopteri > Pleuronectiformes > Scophthalmidae > Scophthalmus > Scophthalmus maximus. Next base: position 9,669,309 of record NC_061530.1, read on the forward strand.
ACACACACACACACACACACACGTACACACGCACATGCACTTTCTTGTACTGTCTTTTCTTTCTCTTATCTTGTCTTTTACCCTCGTCTTACAATTAATGTCCTACTGTGTCTGAAATAAAGTAGATGGATTTAAAAAAAAGTTTCTTCCCGAATATCTCGATATTAGTTGACATCACCACAGCAAACTCCCAACACCTTGGAAGACAAATTTACACAGACAGGCATACACTTGTGCAGACCTTTACTTAACCAGGAATGGTATCTAGAAAACAGACACTGAAACAGACTCATCCTCGCTTAAACGCCTATCCTGCACTTTCACTTCCACAGGAACGCTGCCACGAATTCTCCAAACAGCCTCCTCACACACACTGACTCTTCACAATTCACATGTAATCCTGCACCCTTTCCTCTGAGTTTCTTCCTCATTCACACACACACACACACACAATGCTGAGTCATTGCGGGTAACAAAAGACCAGCATACAACCATATTTCTTGCGCCCCTCTCTTGATTCCTGGTGTTTGATATATAGGAAGCTTAATTTCTCCATTGATTTCATACTGTACATTCCTGGTGTGTTGGTTTCAGCTCTGCTCACTAAACGTAGCATCTTAATCTCTCAGGATCTCTTTTAGTTGATGAATTGTCAGTCATACAGGGCAGAGCGGGGCTGCTTTTAGCTTTAGGGACGACAGGCAGAGAAAGTTTCGACAGAGAACATAAAGCAGACGCTGTGAGGTGGCAGTCGTCTTCGTACTACATCACCATTTCCCCTCTGTGCGCCTTGCATAGTTTCATAGCATCAGTGTATGTTTCTTAAGCAGATAAACGGGTCTGAGGCTACTTTCGGCGGATAAATTGCTGTGTTTATCAATTATTCTCTAAATAGTTTATTCACTTTCTGCCATTTATCACCATGGTTACATGTCTGGACGTACCCAGGGCTTCTTTTATAATTTGCAATAATTGCAGAGGTTGTCCATGTTCATAATTGCGCTTGAATCTGTAATTGCAAAAGTTCAAATAGAATCAGCGCACACTACCCTCCAAACACAAAGGTCAGCGAGTAATATCAGGTCTGCTTATTAGTAATGACATTATTTACATTCTCTATTTTCTCTATGAGATAAAAAAAAAAAACCCTCACCTGTGTTTAAAATATCTGTCTGGAGGAATGAAGCTTAACACCACAGTTACAACAGATAACAAATGTATATTTCAATGAAACTGCTTTCAGACATGCGCTGAAGCTGGAACTTTTTCCGGAACTTTTCCGTGTGAGTCCATGTGAGAATACTGCAAGAAAGAGTCACAAAAGTACTGGATACTTTTCCCTCTTTGGACTGATAAGTGATTATTATAAGTATTATTATTATTTTTTAATTTTTTTTAATTATTATTATTATTGTTGTTGGCCATTATCAAAGGCAAACTAAGGAGAGGGCTGGCAGTGGACAGTGGAGTAGCTTTCACGCTAGGGCGAGGTATGACAGTGTGAGCCTGCTTTTAAAGCAAATAATAGAGATTGTTTCAACGCCTGATGGTAAGCTCAGCCAACACACTCCTCTCTTTAATATTCAATGGTATCGATAATCTCGTCTAACTCTCATCAACCCTTCCAATAGTTCCCAAAATGTCAAACTCTATTTAAGCAGACGGAGTACATATAATGTCTTGTCTGTAAATAATTGTTAGCAATTGGTTCAATGCTGCACTCAAAATGGAATCCATTTGGTGATGTGTAAGGTGACAGTACCTGACTGGTTGACCGTTTTTACATCACCAATGGTGCATCACATCACATTTGAAATTTGACGACAGAAGCATTTGGGGAGATAAATCCTCAAACACTGTCAAACTATTCAGGTTTCACATGAATTTACTGTACGTCTGACATCCACACGGGTTTACAGTTACAGGTATTATGATGACCCCCGCAGTGTGACTGACAACACATCGAGAGGATAGAACAGACTCAGCTGTTTGACGTGTAGAAATATATATATATATATATGTGTGTGTGTGCGTCTAGTGTGTGTGTAGGCGGGTTTGCACCGGTTGTTTTATATAAATATATTGTACATATCTTTTCTCCTGCTGTCGCAGGGGTAGAGTTGGCAAGCCTGGCAATCAAGTGTCTCGCTCTCTCGCACACATACACATATAAATTCCAGCCTGCACCAAGATGATATCATAAATATCACACACACACATTCCCACACTGCACTATCAGGTGTCCGTGGCTGGGTTTGCTGTATCCACTAAGACTTTACAGAATGTTTGACCTATTCTGACCGACTGAGTCGGCCAAGACTCCTCCACTATTCCAAATATCAAATACCAGCATCAGCGATAACCACCAGAACTGTTCCGTGTGATATAATGTACAAACTGACGCACACTGGATGTGCGTGTGTGTGTGTGTGTTTGTGTGTTGCCTGCATTAAGGAGAATAAATCATCATGGTGGTTTTTCTGCAGATTCCTGTTAAAATCTTGTGGATTAGGAGGTTACTGGAGGCAGTTTGGCCCTGGATGGCCCCTGGCACCATATCAGCTGTAAAACACAACTCCACTGCTGCTTCTTCCTTCTCCTTCTACACACAATATATGCACATGTTTTTTAAAGCATTTTTTTATACTTTAAAAAATATGAAATGCATTGCTTTCTTTTTTGGTTTTGGAAATTGAAAAGAAAAATGTCGACACATGTCATAGAAAAAATAGATATTTAAAAACATTATAATAATTATATATTTTTAAAAAGGAAATACTTTTTTACATAATTATTAATTTTTAACTTGATATTCTTAAAATGCATTCACATTTATATTTAGTGTAATTTTTCTCTGTTTGTTGATTTAGTGATTTTCCTATTACGCTTCATTATCTGAATGAAATGACATTTAAGACACAAGGACATGCCTTAAAAAATAGTTCAAAAAATAAAAGACCAAAGTAAAATAGATAATCATTTGGTAATCATTTAAAATGACAAATGACAGCATTTTTTTTCAAGAGCCTAAACTCTTGTGTAGATTTTCATATAATTATTAGTCACTGATGCAAAACAGTTAGTATAATAACACGCCTCTGATGACTTTTACTGGTGGTGTCTGATGTTTGCTCCATTACTGAGCTGAAAATATGACCTTCACGTCTACACACATATATTTATATATTTCAAATAGTCAGTGCAATGGGCCAGAAAGTGAAACAAGTCATACAATTAGGGGGAAGAAAAAGGACAGTTGAGGTTTGTTGGTGTTGTAATGTAGGAGAACATGGACACGACTTCCACTCTGCCAAGAATCCATGATTTATGTAAGCCTACCATCTGTTGCCACAGAATACGTTGCACAACTACCAGTGCGTCAGACTGGATATACGGTCACTCTCTCTCACACACACACACACACACACACACCGATAGCAAGACGGATACTGATGACGAGCTCAGAGGCTCATATGAACGATGGATGAGGTGATGCAGTGAAGTCCACTGATCTTCTTACTCCCACTGTGAGTGACCTGAATATACCCCAGCGCACGGACGCACGCACACACACACACACACTATGTGCGCACACACACACATGCAGCGTCACGCTGCAGCTGACAGCCATTCATTCACTTCACTGACATGCTCAGTCTGTATCTAAATCGAGGGGCTTTCTCTGGATTGTAATAAAGTAAAACACAGATGACACACACACACACAAACACACAAACACACACACACACACACACACACACACACACACACACACACACACAGAAATAGAGGCACATAATAGACAAACACACATGCATTGGCACTGATAGAGGCACTGATAGGGGTACAAGATGGATAGCGACTTGACGAGTGACAAGCTTTCAGATGTGGTTTCTCCGCTCTGGTCCACCAGAAAAAAAAGTACCACACCTCTCTGTGACACCTTGACCCTTCACACACACACACACACGCACGCACACACACACACGTATGCATGCACACAAATCAGCTTGCCGCATGTTTGCTCTTACAGCGTGAAAGCCCTCTCTCATTAACCCAGAGGGCACCCCCAGCCTCCCATTGTGCCCCTATCTCCCACAGCATTCTGGGTAAAGTAGTTTAACAATGTCAACCAGATAAGCCCAATGCAAACCTGCTGATAAGTAGTCAAAGACTGCACTTAATGTCTGTGTGTTTTGAAGGCGTTGGTTGATTGAGGAGCCGATGAGGAGGATGTAAAAGCCCAACAATGAGTAAAATAGGTGCATATGGGGGGGAGAGAGAGAGAGAGAGAGTGTGTGTGTGCGTGTGTGTGGTCAGACTAGACTGGCTGGCGTACTGTGTCATATCTTTGTTATAACAAGTGAAACAGCAGAAACAGCTAAAACCAGAAGACAAAAGGAAAGCAAACATACTCACAACTACTGCTGGACAAAGGGCCTGTACTTGAATGTGTGTGTGATTTCAGAGTATGGCCAAGGACCATTAGCAAAGTTATTATAAAAAAAAGGTGAGTCAACTTTTCCTGTAATGACAAGTAAAGGAGGGAGCTGGCCAAGAAGAAAACGAGAAAAAATGGTGAGGGAGGGGCTGACATTAAAAACAGAGTAAAATAAAGTTTACGGCAGGAGTTCAAGGCAACACTGTGCTCAAGCCTTCTTTGTGTGCTGCCACGAGGCAGCCCGGCTGTAATTTGAGGTCAAAGGTAAATCCTCCATCCAGACTTTAATGTTGCAATGAGCTGCGTCGCAATGGCTCCGGTTACAGTGCGATAAAAAGGTGTGAATATGTCACAGGAAGTCTCAAATAAAGTGCAGTAAATTTGCGCACTTTGTCCCAGAAACTCCACACCCTGCGGGGGCTAATCTCAGCTGCTCCTCTTCCCAGCTCTCACATTACAAGTGCACACACGCACACGCACACGCACGCACGCACACACACATACACACAGTTAAAGTTTTATCTTATGAGCATGTTATATGCATGATGCATTCACACACGCATCCACACATACATATGCATAGATTGAGGAGTTGCAATATTTGCAGGCTGAAAGCTGATAACCGGGCATTGTTCTCTTTAATCATCCTGTTCCCTCTTATTATTCTGAATACCTGACCCACCTGTACAGCCCGAGGAGGACTCTATCCTGCGCGTCGCCTCTCATGAAACACTCCTAGATACAGTTTCCCTTCTCTCCCCATTCTTCCTCGTCTGTTGGCTACAGCTAGGGTTTCAAATTGCTTCCCCCCCCCCCCCTTCTTACAACGCTTCCTTCTGTGGTTCATTTTCGTACAACAGACAAATGATCCGCATTGATGAACACGGGGGGGGGGGGGGGGGGGGGGGGGGGGAGACAATCACAAATTTTTATTTCGTAAGAATCTTTTTTTTAATGAAACACAAAAGGCAATAAAATTAAGATAAATAATTTTGTTTTCTTTTTGTACATGAGGAAATACTTAAGTCATATTTCCAAAGAATGACTAAAATTACATTATATATTTTAGTAGGCTATCGCAACCGTACAAAGCAGGTTCCAGTGGGTCTGAAAGAAAAAAAAAAGAACAATGTTGTTTCCGTCAAAAGGTTATGGTTAGAACTGAATCCAGTGTTTCTTAAAGAAAATACAGCTTTTTAAAAAATAATTCAATTAAAGACCCATAAAAGTAATATTTCAAAATTGAGTTTCACATTAGATTTTAAAGCTTTTGCTTTGCAGTGTAACAGCAACGTTGTTGTTAAAAGTCAGTCAATGTCTTAAAAAAGAGAAAAAAGGCATTCATGTTCTTCCCCCTGTACATCCTATACACTGACAACAAAAAGTCATCACAGGCTTGCATAAACAGTAAGACAATGGTAAACAAGGAAACCAAGCAAACATAAAACACACACGCACAGACATTTTTGGCAAAACAGGAATAAAAGTGACGAAGAAGCATAATTTGTGATTTGATCCTTATCTTGTTCTTATTTTTGTCTAACATCATTGTCCCATTGATTGGCTCTGATTGTCCTTCACAGTCACGTGATGTCATTCTGGTTGCCATAGAGACCTCAAGTGCATCAGCTGGGCAGCATGTACACAATGTTGCTGCGACGTTTCTCAGAGGCTGTCATAGCAACGCTGGGTGAACATGAGCAGACACCAAGAGGAACTCTACTTCAAATACCTCGGTGATTGCAGGGGTCCCGGATTCAGATTTGATTGAATGTCTTATTTCTTTTTGTCTCTTTCATATAATTGTTTTCTTCTAATGCTGAGAAACATAAACTCACAGGTGCTTTGGTATGTTTTTTCGTTTTGATGCCAGATAAATATCTACATTTTATACAGGAAATACAGGCTAAAATAGATAAAGAAGAACTAGATTCTTTTAGGATCTGAGGACAGCAGAAACTCAGTTTCTTTTCCAGTATTTGTGAAAAAAGCTCCCAACAGGAAATGCACATTCTTAACCCAACAGAGCAAAAATACAAATAAGAAGACATTTTGGAGACACGTTTAAAAAGAGCATTTTTCTGATATCCTATAAAAACATTTGCCAAGCGCCCTTTCGACTTATCCATCCCCAGCGCAGGGCTTACAACCACAAAGTCTTCACATCAGTTGTACAAGTCCAAGCCTCCAATCCTGTTCAGTGCATCGTGAGAGAAGAAAATTCTCCCTCTGCCAGAGCCCCCGACCCACCCACACACACCCTAAAAAAATCTAAATAAAATAAAATAATCTTCTCTGCAAAAGAAAACAAAAAAGAACAAATATATATATATGTATATATATATATATATATGTATACTATTTACAACATGTTATTTTATACATAATACTGTACAAAGCACACACGCTCACCCATGCACACATATGCACCCACACAAACATGCACGCACAGTTCAAATGAACAATCCAACTACCTGTACATGTGTCTCCGCACCTGAATTGGAGGATACGAGAGACAGAGGTATTGACGTGTATGGCTTGACAGGAGAAAAAAAAAAACTACGTTGGGTGTTTCCGTCGGAAGGACTGAAAACAGCACATTAAGTACTGGATAGATTAATATTCTGAGTATTAGAGACATGTCAACAGTGTGTCAATGATGTCATTTTTGCTCGATGAGCACAGGCGCACACGTGCATGACCACACACACACACACACACGCACACGCACACACACACACACACACACACACACACACACACACACACACACACACACACACACACACACACACACAAAATACAAACATGCACGCTAAAGCACTATTTACTTAGAGCTCATTAAATGCCAAACAGGGTCAACACAACCACTCTGCAAACACACACACACACACACACACACACACACACACACACACACTAGTCCAAACAACAGTGCTTTTTGGTCCTGTTGGGCATCTCCCAATTGTGTTGTCATCATCAAACTACCAGTATAAGACCATTAAAACCATCCAAACCAGTGCGGTTTACAGTAAGCCTCTCCTTACCATACAGTCTCCCCTACTCTCTGAGTCTGTCTTTGTGTCAGAAATCCACGTCTGCCACGCTCCCCCCCAAGCTACTGTACTCCAAAGTGCTCATGTCCATGGTTCCTATTGTTTAGTTACAGAACTCTTGTCGCTGTGGCGACATACTCTATTATTTCAGTCACAGAGAGGGCAGGCAGACTTGCAAAACAGAACCCTCAGTCCACATCTGATAAAAGGTTAAATCTGACATGGATCAGACTGATCCCCGGAACACATCAGACTTCTTAAGTGCCACGACTGCCGGACTTTATCCAGTGGGCTAGCTCCTCTGCATACAGATGGACAAAACTTTTGTCTTGGTTTCCGTCTGTCCCGGACACTGCTCTGAAGGACCACACTGGAGTCAGTCAGCTCCAGAGTTTGGGTCAATATTTCGATTTCTTTCTAGCTGGTGGTTCTAGGAAACAATGGTCATGCCATCTGCGCCGATCAGCTGGCCAGTGGTTGGTTCGTAGGTTCCCGCCAGGTAGAAGAGGTCGTTTGTCACGTTCCCCGGCTTGCGTTCGCACATCAGGCGATCGTACTCGGCCCTGCCGACCACCTGGCAGCGATGGGAGATGGTCTGCACGTCATTCTCGTCCTCGTGGCTCGACTGATACAAAGCATTCTATTGCAGAGACGGGAAGAATGATTGATACGTCAGCAGGATAATACATTTGGCAATCAAAATGTTACATCGACATTGATTTCTCAATAAAAGTTGTTAGGCATAACTTTGGGTTTTCTCATGATGCAGTTTCTGCAAGTGGTGATCTTTTTTGTTTGCTCGGCCATGGAGGATGTTACTACTCTAACTGCACAGCTCTTTTTACATTTATTCCAAACAAACCAGTATTGACACAGAAATGTTAAACACATGATTTCCTGTTCATCCGAGATCTTTCCTTGGAATTCCCCGGCATACACTGAGTATGTAGAACTGCAAACGTTACCAGTTTCAAGAACTAAGTACCACTCTCATCAGATGGGGAAAGGGAATAAGAAGACGCATAGTGGTAATGTATCTATGTCGTGGACTGTTTCTTTGAACATTCCTGTTATAGAAATTCTACTTGCAATCCCCGGCCTTTACCTTGCCATCGCGGTGTTGCTTCCCAAGTCGAGTCTCCTCCGGGTGGTAGAACCACTTGACCCTGACCACCATGCTGGAGCTCCACGACTCCCAGAGGCTCTCCACTCTGCCCACGTAGGGCAGCTGTGGCCGGCCAGGTGACAGGAACACAGCACAGTCCCCGACACGCACCGTCTCCTTGCCCCTCACAATGGCCTTGTAGAAAAGCTTGCGGGCTTTACCCTTCAGACCTCTCCTCTGTTGGGGTAAGAGAATAAAAACAGGACTCTCAGTAAATTTTGTCAGAGGGGAAGGCATATTTCACCACCAGCCTCTTTTCAGAAAATTAATTTTGGGTTTGTTTGTTTTCCTAAGCCCAGTCTACCAAAATAGAGCGGAATTTCATATGCTTTTTCCAATCAAAGAATAGCTTCTAACCAATAAATAGTATCTTAACTTTATGCTTTTTTCTGGAGTGGGCGGTACTACTGATTATATTCAGTGTTACTCCAGGAGTATGTTTACAGGCACACTAATAATTCACCTTCAACCTGATAAGGCAATACCACAGAAAGTCACCTACAAGTCATGATTACAGTAACCTTAACCTGGGTAACAGGCCTTCATTTCTGCTTCTACTTTTCATTTGCTGGCGCATGTTCACACAAAAAGTCCACCTTTTCTTTCAAGCTGCAAGTCTCTTTACAAAGCATACCGCATGGAAAATTGGAAACCGACAGTTGCAGGGGTTTTCTTTGGTCCTTTATCTCAGGATCATGCCTTAATAATCAGGATACCAAATTTAGAGATTAACCACACCAAGTAAGCCTGATAGTGTTGCCAGTGTGTGCTGAGTCTGAGGCAGGATAAGCGGTCCCAAGAGAGATCATTCTCTGATCATTGTATTTATTGTACGTATGTAATCAAGGTGTGACACAGCAGAAACTGCAACAACAATCGGTAACCTATTTAACTCATGGGATTCAGGAGGTTACTGATACCCAAGACAACCATTGCGTAACCAAGATAATAAAGTGCGACCATGAGAAAACACGGTCCAGGTGTTTTGTCAGGATTTCAACGTAAAAGGATTTAGTGAAATGAAAAACCACAACCGCTTCCACTGTTGTGGACTACGGTGACAAAAAGGAGAGAGATTACTCAAAAAGGAGGATCTTGGAAAAATAATTACAGATTAATCACAGATAGCCATCTTCAAAAACATCTTGAATACAGAGAATGACCATTTTAAAAATATAATGCAAAGCCTCTTACCTGTGTGGGGTTGCCAGACCATTTCCACAGCTGGCGTCCATGAAGCAGGGGAGCCATGTTGGGCAGAGGCTCAGGTGAGGACATTCTCTGCCTCTTTGCTGTTGCCGGGTCCTTGGCGGCAGGTTTCGGCTGCTGGTTCACAGGACTGCTTTGGCTCTGGTGGTGGCTGTTGGGAACTCCTTCTTTCCTCTTAAGCTGGGTTTTAGCTGTGCTACTGTTAGCCACACCACTTCCTTTTGACGTGAACTCCTTCCTGTCTTCTGCTCTGTCAGCCCTCAACTTTGACCCAGAGACAGCCATACTGGCTTTGGCCACATAGCTGTGAGCCGGAGCTGAGGCCGAGGCAGAAGAGCTGGAGGTCGTCGGGTCAGGGTTTAGGAGGTCGGAGGTCACGTTCTGCCTGTGTTTGTGTTTGTCCTGCTGGAGCAGTGCACGGCGCAGTAGCACAGAGGAGGACTCTTCATCAGAGGAGTAGGAGGAATCGTTGTCTGATGAGCAGATGGACGAGGAGGAGACAGAGCCAGAGGAGGAAGAGGAGGAGGAGGAAGAGGAGAAGCAAGCGGAGAGACGGGAAAGAAAGCGACCACCACGGTGGGATGTGACTGCTCCACTTCTTCTACGTGCTTCAACATTTTGACCATCATCCTCATCATCCTCATCCAGCTCAGAATAGGAGCTGGGGCAGTCACTCGGGTAGTCCAAACCATAATCCCCACCTTGGACTCCAACACCAGCTGGCAGAGGATCCTTTCTTAGAGGTGGTGCCCCCTTTAGAAGAGCCTCAGACTTTGCACCAGCACCATCTCTTTCTCCTCGTGCCTTCTTGCCATCCTTCACCTGCAGTGATGTGTGGGTGTATCCCTGTGGCGCTTCTGAGGAGGGGAGGCTCTTTCCTCCTCTCCCTCCGCTCCCTCCATATCGAAGAAGGGCCTTGCCATTCTTTGTTTTAGGAGAGGTCACTCCTTCGTGGTCCAGCTTCACCAGGTACTGTTTCCTGTCCCGCTCACTCGCTGGCTTTCTGCTCCCAGCCGCCATTGTCACGGTGACAGCTGAGGAGGAGGAGGAGGAGGAGGAGTTCACCATGGATGCGACTGTGGTGACAGGTCGGCCGGCTCCAGAATTTCCGCCGGTTCCGAAGGTGGAGTAGCCATTGGCGATACTACTGAATGAGTCAACTACAAAAGGAGAACCAAAGATACCTTTGATAGGGGCCGGGGGTACAAGAGAGTGGGAGGCAGGCCGATGAAACAAGCCCAAGTCACGGTCTCGTATTCTCCTCTGAGTCTTGCGCGAGGTCCCATTGAAGAGGAAGAAATCAACCGGCGGCCTCTTCTTGGGCATAGACCAGTTCAGTAACGAGGCGGTGTTTTTGGTTACAGTGTCTGTAACTGATGTCAGTGTGCTGGCAGTCTTAGGCACTGAGTGAATCTTCTTCGGTCTGCCAACTGAAAAAGGAGCCAGCAACAGAGAGGAATTATAATCAATATGACCCGACAGGTCTTCAGATCATACTGAGATTAATTGTGGAACTATGAGCTCTGGAGAAACTTAATATCTTTATCTCTTTGATCTTCACCTGGCGAGGTAAGTTTCGACATATACATTACTCAAACCACAACAAACCTGGTAAACCTGTCTCTCTGGCTTGGTTCATGATGAGTTACATGCCTGTTGCTTAACCAGACAAAGCACTTCGTTGACACATTATGAAAATGTGGAAATATGAGGATAAATGATAGGCGGCAAACAAGGAATTCTAATTAATGAGTCTATTGTACAGCCACTCATATTCCGCCACATCAGATACCGAACTGTAGATGAGGCCTAGTTTGCAAGAACATAGAGCTGTGTGTCTGTATTGTTAACTAAGAAATTACAAGCTTTGTGGTCTGAGTGATGTTCATTTTCCTGAGTGGATTCCTCACACTGTCTTAGCACATGGTTTGCCAGTCTTTCTTAAGGACTATAAAGTCAAGACTGTGTACTTGATTAAAAATGTCTAAATGGAAAATCATTACAAAACAGTACGTCTTCTCCCTCTCACCTGGTCTTTTCTCCTGGGGTCTCCCCGTTGGCTCCTCATTGGCTGGTTTCTCTGTATCTTTCTTCTCCTGGTTGGAGCCTCGTCGGCATCGGCGACCAGGTGAGATCAGAAGGGCCGGAGAGGGTTCCGCACCTGAAGGAGAAGAGTTGTTTTCGTTTCATTCATTCATTTCTTGATCTAATATGCACCATTAACTCCCCCCATCACTCTCTCCACAAAGCCGTACTTACAGCGGATTTGGTATCCGGGGGGCAGAAGTCTGATGTTTGCGAGTGAGATCCTTCCTCTGTCTCCATCATCGAACTCCACCATCACACTGCCCTCCTTCTCAGCCTCGCCTGGACCTCCTAAAGGAAAACACAGAATGGAGACCATAAGCTGCAGCCAATGTGTGGGGTTGTATGCATAGAGTGGAGGTGGTTGGTATTTGTCGCTCACCTCTGTGGACATTTCCAGGGTAAAGACAGCGAGAGCGCTCGCTCCAATAGGCACAAACTCGCGTTCCCGCAGTCAGGATGACCTCTGTCTGGGGCCGCACGTCTAACACCTGGGGGGAAAAATTGGAGTTAAAGTTAAATGTTACCCAGAACACCACACCTAGCCATAATACTACCAAATGCAATAAATTCTTCACAACTGAAACTCACTGCTTCCTGTAGTAGTTGCTCCAACGAGTAGATCCTGGGACGATTCCCTCGTTCCCCTTCGATGACAACACTGAATCTAAAAAAATATATATATATTTGATTAAAAAAAGTAATTTTCACCAAACAATATGTCTTTTAAGTGCTTTTAGTAGTACAAGATTGTCATACACCAGGTCTTGATTAATAGATGACAAACAAAGGACATGTATATGTAATTCGCCGTGTAAAATAGCCCTTTGGTGAAGATGTCCCAATTCTTCAACAAAACATAATGAAAAAACCCTGTGTAGTTTTATAGGTTATGTTTCTGTATCTGAACAGACAGCAGGGAAGTGAGGTCTTACATGTCAGGCAGCTCCAGAGTTTGGACGCAGGCGGCATACAGCAACTCATCCTCCTTAGAAATTAAGATCTTCAGCCCATCCACCAACATCTCTTTGCTCAGCACACAGTTTGGCAGGGCTGCAGAGGGAGGGTGTGGTACAAAGACGGATGGATGGAGAAGACAAAGGGTAAGACATACCGATTTTTATGTTTGTTGTATAATTGGTACTTCAGGTGAGGAGTGTGAACAAAGTGAAAGAGCAGGAGGTGAGTTTTTAAAACGTGCATGTGTGTGTGTAATTATAAATGATGTGTCACTGTTTAGGCCTACCGGGTATTCTACAAGGCATGTTGGGAGGAAGGTGGATCGACTTCTTCTCCATCGCCTCCTCCTCTTCCTCTTCCTCTTCCTCCTCCTCATCCTCCTCTCCCTCAGAGAAGCTGCTTTCCTCATCCAGGCGGAAGCCGTCGTCAGCCGCAAAGCTCTGCAGGAGTCGGCTCACCGCGTGGCCTTTAGCCTGGACCGGAAACAGGACGTGACATCAGTGGGCAAAAAGCAGGATATGGCATCGCTTGATTATGCATTCAAATTCATCAGTAAACAGGATCTGCAGAAGAATGAATCAAGACCGTTCCAGTCTGATGTGACTGATGTGGTAAATCCATCAGTGGGAAGCAACTGCTGGCACCAGAGCCTCTTGTAATGTGATACTTCAATTAAGCCTGCAGGATTTCTTTTTTTGAGCCGCTATTGTTCACTTGAAGATCAGAGGTCAGTCATTAATAACTGCAGCTCTTGACCTCCTAGGATTTGAGCGTATTGCTCAAGGACACTCCAGCAAGGTGGACGCCTGCTTATATAGAAGCTTGAATTCTAATTTAAATTCTCACTTCAGACACACACACACACGCACACGCACACACACACACACACACACACACACACACACACACACACACACACACACACACACACACACACACACACACACACACACACACACACACACACATCCCATCTTATCTCCAGACCGGTTCAAGCTAGTCTATCCGAAGATGACTGATGAGTGGTGATGAAAAGTCAGCTCGCCCAGCAGGTTTCTGCTTGTATCTAAGTTCTCCAAAGAAATGAGCAAAATATTCAGTCTTTGTGTGTGTGTGTGTGTGTGTGTGTGTGTGTGTGTGCGTGTGTGTGTGTGTGTGTTTTCCACATCAGGAGACCATATATTTAAGTGACAGAAGTTTCGTCACCAGAGGGCATGGGTGATTATTTCCCTTTAGTGCTTGAGGTGTGTCTGTGTGTTTGTGTGTTTTTGTGTGTGTGTGTGTGTGTGTGTATGTGTGTATGGATGCATGTGTGTGTATGTGTGTGTGTTTACAGGAATCCATGGGTGTGCATAAGGTTATGGCCAATAATTATCTTTATACTTCTCTGTTTGGTTTGGAGTTATGTGTTTTTGGACATTCCCTCACGATGACTCAAAGACTAAAGCAACCTTGGGGCATTTCTCATTAAAATGAATGTGGGTGTCACACCAGCAACTGCCTGCACAATTACAACAGGCCCAGTGGTGTGTCAACACCGCAGGACACATACAAACACACACCTATAGCAAGAGTAAATGGTATATTTATAAAAAATAAAGAAAATAGACTTATGCTGAGCACCTCCCTTTTAGGAAAGAAGTTATTAGTAGTTAATGTTAGTGGATGTTTAAACTTCCTGGCAGGGTGTGTCACTTCAGCGAAGGAGTGAGTGTGAGGTGAGGGCTTTACCAAATTCCTCCCAACTTCTTTCGTTCACAGCCATTAGTTTCATGCAGCAGAAGGCCAGAAGGAGTGACCTTCTCTGAGTCACCTTTTACACCCATTCCAGTCATCCAGTCTGAACCTCATCCCTCTCCTGACCACTGTTGGCTCTGCTACAGAAAAAAACCTCTCTGCTGTTTAACTCATTTCAAAGGTAATGTAGGCCTACGTTGTGTGTGCATGTTATGTAAATTGTCAGCAAGTCATGCTCACAACTTTGTGGCAGCAGAAATGAATTGCGATACTCCATATATCCATTGCATCTTTCCCTTTACACTTCCCTTTGTCTCACCTTCCCCAGAATGACCTGTCCTGCTGAGGTCTTTTTCATGGCTTCCCTGCTGGTCCTGCTTGCTTCTGTCAGAGCTCCATGGTTGCCCCGGCCCTCCCAGAAGCTGCAGCCCACTGATGACACACCCCAGCTGGGCAAAGATGTTCTTTTAGTGCCGTGGTGGTCCAGGTATCTCCTCTCTGTGTTGGCAGGGCTCGGCCTTCTGGGTGCTGTCCTCTGATGTGTGCTGGATGCGCCCTCCATGCCTGATGGAACATAATGGAAATTAGACCATAGAGAGTCAGTATCTCATATTACATTAAATATGTTTAATATAAGACAAGTAATGTCTTTTTTTGTGT
The DNA here is from genome assembly GCF_022379125.1 of Scophthalmus maximus. Lineage (NCBI taxonomy): Eukaryota > Metazoa > Chordata > Actinopteri > Pleuronectiformes > Scophthalmidae > Scophthalmus > Scophthalmus maximus. The sequence goes on from NC_061530.1 coordinate 9,684,622, forward strand.
GTGTGTGCCCTTTTCAGGTCTTAGAACAAACATTTTCAAAAGCAAAGGGAATGTAGATTTCTTTAAACCCCAAGTAAATCATGTTATCTTTCACTTGTAGTCAAAAACTGAAAATCATAAAGTTACAGGGTGTTTACAGGACCGCAGCACACATAGAGGTACATATATAGATCTCACCTTTAGGGCCTTGTCTCTTACTCCTGGCTTTCTGGTTTGTCGGGAGCTTAGAGGACTGTAAGGAAACCCCAGTCGGGTTCGCAGGAGTTTCTTTCCAGAATGAGCCAATCTTGATGTCACAAGCTCCATCTTCACTGTCGTAGCTGCCATCTTCCTCGTCCTCTGTGGAATCACAACATTGGTCAGTCGGAAAGCCTGCGAGCCAACTTGACAGGACGTATTGACAGTAAGCTTTCAATATTCCTCTCGTGTGTACAAGTCCGGCTCAAAAGCCTGTGGCTAAAATGAAGCAGAGCAGTTAGATCAGTCGGGTCCACAAGGTCAAGCTCAACCACAATCCAGTACATCAACTGTCAGCAGCAGATCTCTACACCAGCCTCTTAAGCATTCAATTGGCAATTCTCATATAGGGCGCTCTATGTAAGCTGCTTCGGCCTGCCAACCCTTCCTGCTTCCTCCTGCCTCCACTCCAGCACCTCGTTTTCATGCTGTATTTGACTAAATCAATATCATGTTGTTGTCATTGATGCCTGCTCTGTTCTTTTCCTGGGGGGTCTCAAGCAGCCGCTCTCCCTACCTTGGGCTTTACATGTAAGCAAGTGGGTGGGCAAGGCAGGGAGGTCCCAGAAAAGAGCCATACCGCCAAATATAACCTTTTACAATTTTGAAATGATTGAAAATAAAAAAAAATCAATTTCGACTTAAGTGGTCCTCACTAAACATAAATAATCGCATATACACAGACAGAGGAGTGAACAGATAAATATCGTCATTGATTTGCTGGTGCATTTTGTCCTGTCTTCCTGCCCAGGCCTTAATGGCTATACACAATAATGCAACGCTTGTTCTATAACTGCAGTGATGTGTAGCAAATGTTGACATATGCACATAGGCAGTGCTGTATACACACTCACACACACACATACACACACAGACTGTTATTGGCATCTGTGTGTCGCTGACTGTGGGGGTCGTGTTGGGTGTTGACACATCTCCGACACACTTGTCACTTACATGGCGTTCTCGTCAACACTTTGCCCCGGTCTCTCTCTCTCACACGCACACGCACACGCACAGACACACACGCGCGCGCGCTAAACCTTGTGCCACCATGTCACAAGGTTTAGATTCTAGCGTTTTTCCTGAAGTTTTGTTGGTTTCATATTATGCTGTCCTCCTACTGAGGCATTTCTTTAAAAGTCAGGTAGGATGTCACTGTATCTCCTCAACTCAAGGCCTCCGAGGAGGACATTTTCATGAGATTGGGGAGGTGAAGAAGGGAGGGAGAGGGTGTGACATTCTGACCGGGGCCAGAGGGGGCTCACGTTACCGTACGGTGTTGAGGGCACGAGTGGCTGTGCTGCGTGCCTGTGGCAAGTCATTAACGGTTTTAACGGTGTGACAGACGAGCTGGGAAGTGAAAAGAGGTCCCAGATGATGGCAGACATCACACTCTCAGATCCACTTGCTCACACACAAACACAATCTCATGCTGTCTGCTCGATGTTCTTTGAGCCATATCAACATTTGCTTGAACCATGAGTATAACTATGAGCTCTACCTAGCCAATCATACAATTTCAATTCAAGTTCTCATGCAGCAGACTACATAGTAAGAAAAACTTTTTTTCTTGACCCGCGCAAGTAACTCACCGTGCTCTGAGCTCTCACTGTCACTCTTCTCTTCCCCATTTTCCCGTTTCTCAGAGGTCCGCTCGTCCTTGTGATGAGCTCTGTTGGGTCCGACACCCATCAGTGCTTTGGGCTTCCTACCTCTCTTCCTCTTCACAGTCTGACAGGCTGCCCAGTCCTGCTGAGGGTCTAATGGGTCAACAGTAAAGGGAGAGTTTTGTTTCGGGGCTCCACCTAATGAACAACAAGTGAAGGTATTCTTTGTACGCTTCCTTCTATCCCCACCTTTGCCTCCATGTCGACAGTGACTCTTGGGTGTCTCCTCTGCTCCAGGGTCCCCTCTGCAGTGCAGCGTGCTTGCTGACGGTGCACCACGCTGGGCCGCAGCCTTCTGCTTCAGCTGGGTGACCCGCTGGGCCATCCTGGAGCTCAGGGTGCTGGGCCGACCTCTGTGCTTACAGCAAGCTTTCATCTGTAGATGGAGAGTGGAACAGCTAATTATTGACTCGTTTCTTTCCACTAATTGAAACATCCAGGGGAGAAAGAAAAAACATTAGCAGCAGGAAGTGTGTGTGTGTGTGTGTGTGTGTGTGTGTTTGCGGATGAGCCAGGACAAAACTGCTGAGGGACTGACCTGTGCAGTACTGAGGCTGTTCAAGCCGTGATTGGACAATTTCTTCTGGGCTTTTTCCTCCAGCAAATTCAGCTCAGCCCTAGAAAACATAGAAGCACAGCAGAGGTGCATTCAAATAAGATATTATGGTAGAGAAATAATCTGATAACCCACTTCTTTTCTCTGTAAACTCTGCCTCTCTAGTTTCACTTCCCCCTCTGCTGCGCTCACTCATTGTCTCACTCTCTTCCCACTTTTCTCCTCTCTCTCGCATAACTTTGATGCGGTAGGAGACAGGCCCCGTCGGCCGTCTGCGCAGTTTGACGGCAAACACCGAAATATTCAGCAACCGTGCGAATATGAAACTCTGCTGAATCACCACATGAAAGGATACAAATTATCTGGTGTGAAGGTGTAGAAGAGACACAGAGAGAGAGAGAGAGAGAGAGATACAGTGGGGGGGGGGGGGAGACAGAGAGGGAGAGATGAAGCAGTCTCAGGGGAGTCTGTCCGTTGACCGGAGCTTCAGGGCTCAATCGATAAACACTAACCTCTATTGAACACAACTCCTCCCTTACTCTCTCTCTCTCTCTTTCTCTTTCCTCCTTCATTGTATGCAAACTCTCTCACACCACAGGCAGACAGCATGCACACACACAGCACTAAGTGCACACACTCCGTAAGCAACTGTGTCTGAGGCAGGTGAGTCCTAATTCCCACAGAGGGAAGTTTTGGCTCTCAGCATCTCCACTCCAGGAGAAGAGGAAGAGAGGAAAAGATCTATGTACATAAAGAAAAAAAAAAAGCTGAAATATTTGGAACTGACTACATCTGTCTGTTACAATCCCTCTACCAGCTACCCTCTAAGCTTTTGAGCCCCTAAATTTGCCAATTGTCACGTCCTCACCTACAGTACATGACGTGTGCATGTACATTGTGTACATATATTATGTGCATACTTTTGGTCCGGCACTGTTTTTCATTGTTCTGGGCCCTCGTTTTTAGTTTGTGGCAACAGTTTGCAAAAGGCCTTTTCCTGTTTCAATACAAAAGTGCCCCTGTGCATGAAGCCAGGTACATAAATGGAAAAAATTTCCAAAATGTGTTGTTGAAGAACTTCTGTACACAAAGTGCTTTTCCCAACGGTTATCGCGTCTTGGCCCTTTCGATGATGGCCTCACCTTCGAGTGTGGCTTTTTCGATCAATAATACAACACTTTTGCATTAAGATGTGGTTGAATGACACATTGTACAAACAACCTCGTTTCAAGCACACTGAGGCCTTTACTGCACATACAGTTTTCAGGGGACAACCTTATTAGTTCTCCTGCCTCTGCAATGGGAGCATATCATATGAAGCTTAGGAGCATATCGTTGCTCAGGTGTCCACATACATTCGGCCATATAGCTCATACAGTATGTGAGTATCAGGAATCATTGGTTGAGTTTGGAAAGGTTGCTGTTCTCTCTCCATCTCTCGCGCCGTTTCATTTCGCCCCACAACTCTCATGAGGAGATGAAAGTATAAACGGATGCGACAGCGCTTGTTAATAACAACAGAAATGCTGCTCACGCACGTAGCAGGCATCGCTGCTAATTAAACAACTTCTGCGTATATGTGAGGTGCACCAGCATGTAGTATGACTAAAGCCTTTCATTGTCATTTTCATTAGCGCTTTCTAATCATGGTAACCGTGACAAACCTTGAGTTTCTCTAATCATTTTATCAAGGCGAGGGGTGCACATGCTAACAGAGGTGGGGCAGCATGAGAAAACACATTTATCATTATGGGCGCTGAGCAAAGACTGTGTGTGTGTGCAGGAATGTGTGTCAGCATGAGAGTGTGCATGTCTGAGATGTTAAATAATGTGTGGTTGTGTGTAGCAGCGGGTGGGGGGGTGGAGTGGAGTCGTTTATCACTGTAATAACTGTACATCAGGACATTGTCCGGCTGTATTAATATATGCTGGAGGTTCACAGGGAATCAGGACATAATCAATGCAAGTGATAAATATGATTAAAAGTGATTAATGATGATTAATGACGGCCTCATCTCCATTACCTCTTCTCATTTAAAATCACATCCAGCTCACAGCTTCCATCACATAATCCACTGTGTGTGTGTGTGTGTGTGTGTGTGTCTGTGTGTGTGTATATGTGTGCGTGCGTGCATGCACAAGTTCATGTGTGTCTGCATGTGTGCGCAGCCCCTTCCAGTGCCCAATCAAGCAAATCATCAGCTATAGAGCATTTGAATCAATTCAGCTGAAGAAGATCTTCTTGAAAATCAACCGTGCCTTTCACTAAAAACACAAACAGAAATCAGGATGAATGAGCTGGGCTTGCCAATCACACTGATTATACTGACGCAATATCAGGGGACTGACCTGAGTCTTTTGGAAGTCTCTGCAGCAGCTGGGCCGGGGGTGGACTTGCGCTTGCGGGGGCGGCCGGGTCCCCGGCGGGCAGGGCTGCGAGACGTCTCCTCTTTCCTGCAGAGAGGAAGACAAGAAGGAGGAGGAGGAAGAGGAGGAGCAGTAAGATGGGGGGAGAGAGAGATCAAAGATACAGTCAGGACGGCAAGAGAAATCATGAGGAAACATGTATCGGCTACAGGTCAAACTGCATTAGGTATGAGCAGGCAGCAAGTCCTGATAAATCAGGAGGATGCCGCATGACAGCAGGGCTGCGAATGTTGGAATGCATGATTCAATCTAAACAGAAAAAGGTGTGTGTGTGTGTGTGTGTGTGTGTGTGTGTGTGTGCTTACTGGTGGTCGTGTTTCCTCTGTAGCTTGGCCAGTTCTCTCTGTTTCTCTTTGTAGCGGCGCTGTAGCTCAGCCAGCTGGACACGCATGGCCAGCTCCTCCCCTCCCATTGTCTCCATGGAGCCCTTCACCGGGCACACCTGATGCGCACACATACGGATATACATGCACAAACACACACACACACACA